>NC_080542.1:28681552-29328218 GCF_028640845.1 Ahaetulla prasina | reverse complement strand
CACTGGAGTATACGACGGGGATGTCGTGGTCGGAGGCGGCCACAAGGGACAAAGAGTCTGAGATAGCAAAAATGCAAGAGCAACAGAGCGGGCGGTGCGATCAGCCTTATTATTACCACGATCAATATCAGAAACCCCTTTCTGATGACCTCTACAATGCATTATTGCAACTTCTCGGGGAGCCCATACACTGTCTAGGAGCCGCAGAATGTGAGATCCATATTTTATATCCTTGCCACCTGCTGTTAACATTCCCCGCTCTTTATAAAGGGCCCCATGAACTTGGACAGTTAGAAAAGCATACTTAGAGTCCGTATAGATGTTGACCCGCAAATCATAGGACATTTCAAGGGCCCTCGTTAAGGCGTGTAGTTCAGCCAATTGGGCACTAGTGCCAGGGGGCAGTGGTTGAGCCTCCCAAACATCCTCCAGTGTCACGACGGCATATCCAGCCTTCCGAACACCATCATGAAGAAAACTTGAACCATCAGTGTAAAGCGTGTAGTCCGGATTAACAAGGGGCACATCTTTCAAGTCCGGGCGACTCGAGAAAGTCTCCTCAATCGTCTGCAGGCAATCATGGGACGCCTGCGAGTCAGGTTCCGGAAGCAGGGTGGCCGGATTCAATACATTAGAATGCACCAGGCGAATTGAAGGGTTATGAGTAAGCATAGCTTGATATTTTAACATTCGGGGGTTAGTAAGCCAAAGGTGTCCCTTATTGTCCAACACAGCACGTAAAGTATGTGGAGTATGAATTTCCAAGTCATGGCCAAAGGTCAACTTATTGGCCTCGTGCGTGAGAAGGGCTGCCCCCGCAACTGCCTTCAAACAGGTGGGCCATCCTTTCGCAACATTGTCCAACTGCTTAGACAGGTACGCGACGGGGCGAAACCATGTCCCCATCCTCTGCGTGAGCACACCAACTGCCATGTTTTGTTTCGTGTCGACAAAAAGTTGAAAAGGTTTCTCCAAGTCAGGCAAGGCAAGAGTAGGTGCTTGAGTTAAAGCGAGCTTCAAATTGGTGAAACTTTGTTGTTCCCCTTTCTCCCACTTCAATGGTTCCTTATCCGCCCCTTTGGTGGCTTCATATAATGGTTTGGCCAGAATGGCGAAATTGGGAATCCAGATTCGACAGAAACCGGCTGCCCCCAAAAAACCCCGCAACTCCTTGCGATTCTTAGGAACTGGCAATTGACAAATAGCTTCCTTTCGCTCATGGGCCAGGGTGCGGCTGCCTTGCTGAATATCATAACCCAAATACCGGACCTTGGGTAAAACCAACTGGGCCTTCTTCTTGGAGGCCTTGTAACCCAAGTCTTGTAAAAGATGTAGTAAAAGGGAAGTGTTCTCCCAGCAAACGTCTTCAGAAGTCCCAGTCACAAGGAGATCATCAACATATTGTAAGACAACATCAGGAGGAGGGATCTCCAAAGCCTCCAAATCCCGAGCAAGTGCAGCCCCAAACAGTGTGGGAGAATTCTTAAACCCCTGTGGTAAACGAGTCCAGGTATATTGTTGTTTCCGTCCGGTTATAGGGCTTTCCCATTCAAAGGCAAACAAGTGCTGAGATTGGTGGTGAATAGGTATTGTGAAGAAAGCGTCTTTTAAATCGATGACCGAAAACCAAGAAGCAGTAGGGGGTATTAGTCCCAAAAGAACATATGGGTTGGGCACGGTCGCGTGGATGGTGACAGTTGCGTCATTAACACGTCTCAAATCCTGCGCCATCCTAAAGTGGCCATCTCCTTTAGGGATTGGTAAAATGGGAGTGTTCCATGGTGAGTCTATTGGTATCAGAATGCCATAAGTAAGGTAAGTCTCAATAACTTTCTGAATGGACGCGACAATGTGTCTGGGATAGGCTCTTTGACGAATTCGGACTGGATTCCTTCGGGGAATTTCCTCAATCACAATAGGAGGATGGTGGCCAGCAAAACCTGGAGGATTATCTTCCGCCCACAGGTGGGGAACAGCAAAGTCCATCCACTTCCCACCCTGCGGGGCGTCCACGGCCACCATCAATCTCCACACTTCCTCCCGGGGAATATCCAGATTAACTTTGCCATATTTCAAATGCATTGAGCCATCTTCTGAAAAGGAGATTTGCGCCCGCAATTTACAAAGTAAGTCATGACCCAAAAGAGGCATAGGGCAGTCTGGCATATAAACAAATTGATGACTAATGGTGTGGCCCCCTGCAACACAATGAAGGGGCTGTAGAAAAGGTCTTTCAACTGCCTCGCCACTCACACCTTGGATATTGATAGAAGAAGTGGACGGCTGAGTCAAGGGTAGAGTCAAAACAGATCGAGTCGCACCAGTATCGACAAGGAAAGGGATGCCTTGCCTCCAACTGTCAAGCGGACCACAGGTTCGGGAGGCGCCCCAAACCCGGTCGGCCTCATTGCCACTCCTCCGCCTCGGCCAAACCGAGGAGGGGAGATCTCGGGAATAGGCCACGGCGACCTCGACCCCTTTGAGGACCTCTTCGAACACCTCGCAATCCAGTAGGGGGACTCCAGGGGCGGCTACTAGGACGGGCAAAATCTTCCTTATTGGGACATTCACCTTTCCAATGGCCTTCCTGTTTACATATGCCACATTGATTAGGCCCCAAAGTCCTTCCCGTCCCTCGGCCCCGGAGACCTCTGCCATCTCTGGGTCCACTCATCATGGCAGCCGCCAACAATTCAGCCTTCTTTTGCATCCTCTGGTCCTTCTTTTGTTCTTCACGAACTTCCCGATTAACAAAAACCTTTCTAGCGACCTCCATCAATTCACTCAGTGGCTTGCCCAATGCCCCTTCGAGTTTCTGGAGTTTTTTCCTAATATCTGGGGCGCTTTGTGAAATAAAGGCCATTGCTAACATTCTGGCATTTTCTGGCAGAATTGGATCAATGGGGGTATACATACGGTAAGAATCAATCAAACGAGAGTAAAAGGCTTCAGGACTCTCATTGGGCTCCTGTATAACCAAGGAAGGTTTTGACATATTTGTAGCCGGTTTCCCTCCCGCTCTTACTGCCTGAACAAATAGTCTCTGATATTCTTGTAATTCAGCCATGTGACGGTTGTCATACGGGTCCCACTTAGGGTCGGCAGACGGGAACCTTCGCTCAACCCAGTCCATGAGATTATACGGAACTGGCACATCCGGCTTTAAAATCTGGGTGGCAGCAACTCGGATCTTTTCTCTTTCCTCAGGATTAAACAAAGTCCCCATAAGTTGTTGCAAATCCATCCAGGATGGATTGTGAGTGTCAATGATTGTTTTGACAAGATCCGCCACTTCATTGGGTTTGTCACTATAAGGACCATAGTGGAATTTCCAATTCAACAAATCTGAAGTCGAAAATGGAACATGCTGGAAGAGAGGAGTAGTTGCCACCTTATTGGGATCGTCCCTATCCACTAATAACTGATCCACTTGTCTCAAAGGAGCCGTGAAGACAGAGGGCGACGGCGGGTCAGTCCTGGACCTAGTTCGTGCAGCCACCGGAGAATCTTCTCTCTCTGGGGAAGCCACTGCCGCCTCAGCCCCCTTTTCTTCCCCTTCTTCTGATCCCTCAAGTGGAGGCATATCTGGGTCATGTGTTAGGGTCAAGTCTTGGGATCCTTTAAAGGAACTCACAGGGGAACATAACATCCGTCTCTCTGCTCCATGGCCACTAGATGTCAGGGACCGGACAGTCACAACAGATCCAGTAACTTCCCTTCTGCCATAGGACAGGTGACTTGAGGGTGAAGACTTCAAACGCCTTCTTGGAAAAGTATCCAAACTATGAGGAGGCATATATGGTGGCGGATGTGGAAGTTCTTCAGGGGCGCTTGCAAGGATTGGGGGAGTTGGCAATCGTCTCTTAGTCTCTTTTTCAGGCAGATTCCGGGACACCATCAGAAGGCATTGTTGATTTTTGCATTTCAAAAGCCAAGGGGGGGGTCTCCTCAGAAGATTGTACCAGACATCAATATAAGGAGCCTGGTCTGGATGGCCCTCAGTTGGATGAAACACCAATTGGTGGACCTTAAGGGCAATATTAACATCTAAAGTGCCCTTGTCAGGCCAGCCGAGATCAAAGGTCGGCCATTCTGCCTCACAAAAACGCCTCAACTCGCCTACTCCACTCAATGCCATAGTCCTGAGTCATATAACCTGCCTTAAAATTCTTGAGCATACATTGTAAAGGTGTCAAGGGAACACTTTCTCCACCTCCCATGATCCACCCAGGGTCCCAGACAGAATAACAAGGGGAAAGGGATGAGAGAAAGGTAAGGGGTCCTTTTCTCTCAGAAAAACACGAGGATGTCCTGTCCACACAAACTCATCCGACCCAAGGACCCGGACGATCACGGTCTCCTGTGGGAACTGCGGATGACACGCACACAAACAAACACACACACACACACCTAAAAACAAGCCACCCACCTTTTTTCTACCACCACGTATTACCCTGGAAAGAGAGGGAGATCAGGCCTCTCTGTCCGCTCTACCTTCTGAGCACGGATAAATACACCAGTAACCCCAGATACTTGCCTTTTGGGGTTCCCACCACCACGTAACTAGTTGTTAACAGGGCCTGGTCTCTGCGCCTTCTCAACTGGTTCTTGGAGATGTCAGCCGCCGCTGCCGGAGTCACCCCGTCCCCAGGAAGTCCCTCGGATCAAGTTGTCCGTGCGCGCTGGGAAGTTCCTCTTGACAAGATGAACCCCGACACCGGGGTGGACAGTCCAGAGGGTCCCAAGACCCCTCAGTCTCCTGGCTGGCTCGCCAGAAATGTAGCAGCAAAGTCCAAGTGTCCAGTCACTGCCACATGTTACCAATAGAAAGACTCGAGACCAGGAAGGTGAGAGAAACAGACTTTAATGATGCATCAGAGCCCAGTGCGTTCAACCAGCAAAATCTGGACTGCCCGGGATACGCCCGAGCAGGTGTTCTTATAGACCTTAATTCAAAAAGCAGAAGTAACTATGGAAAATTACAGAAAATATAGTTTCATGTCAAACAATACATTGCGTGTAGCAAAAAGCACCTAATATCCTAACATGGTAACGGTTGAGCAAATATCATACACCACCCACATGGCTTCCTGTTATGTTCCATTTCTTGTAAGTTTCAGAAATGTTCCGGTACAGCTGGTACCTTTAGTTCCTCTTTTATATTGGGGTTACAAAGAGGCTAATCATAAGGTATATAAAATATAAGGCAATTGTATATCAAGAGATAGGTAAAAAGTACAGGTAACCTATTAAAGGGAGAACAACTTATGGATTTAGGGATCACTCGGCCATTCCCGTCTCAGTATAACTTGTAACTGTTACACAATGACTACTTGTCAAGCATCTTAAAAAATTAGAATTGATTTTAAGCACATGTGCACATTGAAGGGTCCTGAACTTCCACATGCATTAACTTCGTTCTGAATTGCACCCCAATTGGAGACAAAGACATCTTTGGACATTCTGACTCAATACTAAATATATGTGCTAAAAAGAAGGAAAACACTCTCTTTCCCTTAAAAAATGTTCTTTCATTCATAAATTGATTTCTTTGAAGTTGGTTCATTTGAAAATGACATTTATCAGCAGATTGGAATAGTAACTATTTACACATGAGAAAACTTTTTTTTCCACAATACTATAGAGAAATAAAAAATTAATTATTGCCATTTTTTCTCCATATATAATTAGCAGCATATATAATTGGCAGCACTATTACTAATTCCGAATTCTGGTTGCATTTAAAGCCCAGATATTGAATATTTATGCAATAGCAAGAACAAAATTTACTGTTTGTGAGCAGTACAAAAAATCTCTGGCTGTTTCCAACTGGAGCTAGTCTAGTTATAGTGAAATGCTATCAGAATAGTAATTAGGACTTGCTTTCTGAGTTTCAGAAGAAATTAAGCATTGTGAAGAGTAGGTGACTCTTCTTATGTAACCTTGAAGATTCTAAACTTTATCCAACAATTCTATTGTGGACATATGTTTGGCATAATGATCTTGATTGTTATGCTTCTATTCTTGACTGATGTGGTTTACAAGTCTGCTATGAAAAATTGCAAAGTTAATGATCCTCTCCCTATTCTTCACAATTATTTCCAGTCCGTGACCTCACCATGGTGCTATCACTTCTCTTGTCTTCATGCCTCCAGATCCAGCTACATTTTCTGAAGATCCCCACCATTCTTTTATAAGAGAACCCATGTAAGATTTTTATATAATAAAGTTTAGTATTCCAGATTTTATTCTGGAATAATAAACTCCAAAGCAATAGAATTAGTTATGGGGTGAAATAAGTAAATTTTCCAGGTTATCATTAAAGAGATGGTGATTTTGTTTTATTCTTATTCATTTTCACTGGATTTCTGGAGAGAATTAAATTAGCTGATTTAAGAAAGAGATTAAACCACAAATTCACTAATTGAAGTCTTCCTCACTTAACTAACTGATTGGATTTGGTATAGAAATAGCAATATTTAAGGAAATGGCCAGAAATTTTTATCATGGAAAAATAATTCAAACCAACCTGTTTTTCCACAGGGAAGATTTAAGATGTGCTGAAACTTGAAAATATGGTTAGTTATAATAATGGTTTTTATATTAATACCCTGTTTTTAATTTAAATTATATACCATCCACACAGTGCATGTACATTTACTAATTTATTATCTACAATGATAAAAAGTGATGTTGAAAGGCATCTTAGACAGTAAAATATTTATATTTTTGTTATAAATTAAAGTATATTTTTAATAACCTAAATTATTAATCCTGTCAAATTAATATAGGTTCTTAAAATCATGTATATCTCAATAACAATACAGCGGCATACCCCTGCATATATACAAACATAAATTAATGATATTATCTGGTTCCCTGAGATGGCAAATATTTAATTATGTCTCCACCTTTCAAAGTCTTTTCAATAGTCTTGCAGCCAGCCTTTAACAATTTCACTTTGCTGACCTCAAAATACAAGATGAGGCAGAAAATGTTATTAATCATAGAGATCTCTTTCCTAAGAAAGGCTATGGGACTTCAAAATGGATGTCTTTCTCTTCAGCTACTAGAATTACAAAAACAAAAGAAACCAACAAGCAGTATAGAACCCAAAAATGGCATGAACCAGAAAATGTGACTCAGACTTAGAAACAAGCAATATTTTGAGAAATGTGAATTGATTTAGTGTCAGTCCACAATGTCACTCACTAGTTGAGTGACTAGTTGAGTGACATTGTGATTTTGTGATAAAGTTTATTCCATTGGCATGATAGATCAAATGTTGCTTTCAAGAACCAAATGGTTTGATGGATGTTACGTTTGCTGCAATACTTTTTGTTAGATACAGAATATCTCTTACAATGCTTTTTCATTGCAGGGTCCAGACTAAGTTTTATCAGCATATTTTAGCTTTAATATTTGCTGTAAAGGAGATCAATGAAAACCCTCAGATCTTGCCCAATATCACCTTGGGCTTCAATATTTTTGACAGCTATGATGGAACATGGACTTATCATGCCACAATGAAACTTTTTTCACCACTGAAGAGACTGATCCCGAATTATAAATGTGGCTTCCAGAACAACCTGGTCGCAGTCATTGGAGCTCTTTATTCTGAAACCTCTCTTTTCATGGGAGATATCTTGAAAATCTACAAAGTCCCACAGGTAGGAGGTGTGATGAGTCATGAGATTATATTATGCCATATTTGATCTTTTTGCATTTCTGTAACTTGGAAACATTATATATTTATCCTTTAATAAAATTAATAAAGCATATAAGTAAATAAAAGATTTTTAAAAATGAAATTAAGGAATCCAGCGGTGCAATCATAAAATATAGTGATATAAGGATATTTATTTTAAAGTGGTAACTATTCACAGCATGCAAGTTCAATAAAAAAAGTTCATAAATCACATATACTTGTCACAGATATAATACAATTTATTTTTCTTAAAGAGAAGCTAAGGAAAAAAAACCCTTATTTCTTACACAATAACATATGATGATATTTCTCTCATTTTTTCCCCTTCAACTTAAAGGATTTTACCTAAAAATGTAGCATTCAAAGAATTTTTTATTACAAAAAAACAGGCTTAAAATGTCTATTTGGATATAATACAAAATGCAATCTTAATTTTTGTATACAATGATAACCTTTTAAAATTTAAATTTAAATTTTAGGAAGTCTAGTCCATCATTTATTTATTTTCATGGAAAAAAATCAGTAAATTTCCTTCCATTCTCTAAATTTCTAATTATTATTCTTTTAATTTATGTAGATAATATATGGGTCACATCCAGCAATGCCAGATCAAAGTGAATCATTTTCCTTCTATCAAATGGTCCCTGATGAAAGTTATGAATACAAAGGTTTGTGTTATCTGCTTTTGCACTTTGGATGGACCTGGGTTGGGATTCTTGTAAAAGAAGATGATGATGGAAGATTTGTGAGAATGACATTTTCAATGTTTCCTCTTCATGGCATTTGTATTGCCTTCCTAAAAACGATAAGACCGATTTATATCAGCAGTTTTTCTGAAGATCTAGAATGGCTAGCAGAAACATATTATCTTTCAATGAACAGCAAAGCCAAAGCAGTGATTGTCTATGAAAGAACACTTCTACATTTGAGGTTACTACTGCAGCTTCCTAAAATGGAACTAGTGTCCTTAGAGCCTAAAGGTAAGGTGTGGATCATGGCCTCTCAGATGGATCTTGTGTCAGTGTTTTACCAAAGAAGCTGGGATATTCAAGATATTCATGGTTCCCTGTCCTTTTCAGTTCACTCCAAAGAAATTCCTGGATTTCAACACTCTGTTCAGACAAGGGACCATTTCTCATCAAAAGAAGATGGCTTTATCAAAGATGTGTGGGTACATGCATTTGACTGTTCCTTTCCCAGATCCTTGGAGAATGACAAAGATGGTGACATTTTTACTCTGATGGAGAAATTGGAGGATGTCCCGGGTGCCTTTTTTGAAATGAGCATGACAGGACACAGTTACAATATATACAATGCAGTTTATGTTGTAGCTTATGCTTTACATGCTTTGCAGATTGAACAAAAACAGGAAAGAAATCTGTGCAGAGGAAAACTAAATCTTCAGATTCAACATCCATGGCAGGTATGGACTTGAGCTCTCATCCTTTATTCTAATAGGAAGTAGCAGTCATGAAGATTAAGAACTATTCTTGATAGCCATCAAGTTTCCTCAAGCTTCTTCTCATCTTCTGTGAAGCTTCTTAGAGCTCACTCAAGCGAAGCCATCCATACTTTTAAAAATTATTCCAGATTTTTAATTCTAATTAGATTTTCATTAGAAGAAAGGAAAAGTTTCATTCTCCTTTTTACATTAAATAAAAAGTGATAGACTATCTTGGGACCATTTTTAGATGACAATAGAATCTTTAAAAAAAATGCAATGTATTCAGGGAAAGATGTAACTATCAGAATATTGGAAGTTTCTTAATGAGATGCTGTTCCATATTAGGAAAGTTTACTCATTAATGACATTCTGACCAATTTTTGTGTATTATTTGATATTCAGCTCCACCGGTTTCTAAAAAGCATTTCATTTAATAACACTGTGGGAGATGAGATTTTGTTTGATCAGCAGAGGGAACTGATAGTTGGATTTGATGTTATAAATTGGGTCACATTCCCCAACCAGTCCTTCCGTCGAGTGAAAGTTGGGAAACTGAGTCCCTGGATTTCAGAGGACCAAAAGCTCATCATTCATGATGAAGCCATCGCCTGGCACAGAACTTTCAACCAAGTAGGTTCCAAAAGCAGGTAATTACACCTGGATGTTATTTAATGTACAGGTGGTCCTTGATTTACAGCTATTCATTTAGTGACTATTCAAAGTTATAGTGGTAGTGAAAAATGTAATTTGTGATAGGTCTTCACATTTGTGACCATTGAAACTTTCCCCACAATAATGTCATCAAAATTTGGATGGCTGGAAACTGAGATATAATTATGATGGTGGCAGCATCCCAGGATCATGTGAACATCAGCGTGAACAAGTCAAGGGTCACCTGTATAAATGAAACATAAACCTACTCTTTTTGTGTTTTTGCAGTTGCACTGGATAAAATAGTAAGCAATGTCAAGAAGGGAATAGGAGGCAGCAGTGGTCAGGACGGCCTTTGCACACTTTCAGGTGTTGCACCAGTTGTATCCATACCTGGACTGGGAGGCCCTGATCACAGTAGCTCATGCCCTTGTAACCTCTAGATTAGACTACTGTAACACATTCTATGAGGAGCTGTCCTTGAAAAACATTTGGTCAACTGATGCAGAATGCCGCTGCACGGGAAGTAATTGGTGTCAGATATATGGCAGACATAACACCATTCCTCACTCCTCAGAGTCAACTCCACTGGTTGCCATTGTGCTCCCAGGTGCAATTTATGGTTCTGGTGGTTACCTATAAAGCCTTACATGGCTTTGGACTGGGTATCTGATTGAGTGTCTTTTTTCTATATTCTTTTCTACTGTCCGACCAGATAAAATAGGATGGGCATGCTCTACATTCCATCAGCCAAAGAATGTCGGCTGGCAGGGATTAGAAGGTTAACTTTTTCAGCAGTAGCGCCTCCTCTGTAGAACATCCTCCCTTTGAATATTACAATGCCCCAAGCCTTTCATAGAGCTCTAAAAAACTGGTTATGCTCTTGAGCCTGGGTCACTACATGCACCAAGAGCACCACCTCCTGACTAAATTGTTAATGAGACAGATATCTAACTTCGATGAATTAGGCAGTTTTTTTATTGTTTTAATGCTTTTTAGTATTTTCATTGTTTTAAAATGTTTTTTAATTTAATTGTAATATATGTTTTGAATTGTGAGTTATTACCTAATTGAGTATGGAAACAACTGTAAAAATACAACCAAGCTCCAAGAGTACCAATGACTCCACATTGCAGAGAGATTTGAACTTATTTAAAAGTTGCTTTCTACTGCTTATGAATTTCAGATATATCAATTGCTTAGTAAATTGGCTACCTCTTAATTGTAAAAACAAGAGCCATATGATTTTTTAAATACGTAACTTTTTTTTGTATGCTAATAATTTGTAAGATTGCTAATAGATATATTTTCCCCTATTTCTGGGCCAGACATTACCTATTTCTCTATGTACTAAGAGATGCCTCCCTGGTAATTTCAGGAGAAAGCAGGAGGGAAAACAATTTTGCTGCTATGATTGTCTTCCATGTCCTAAAGGAAAGATGTCAAGCTTGATTGGTAAGAGAAATTATGAAATAAGATATTTTAATTCTGCAGGATATCCCAAGCAGATCCATTAATACGTAAGTATGGAAATTGGGTTATATTCTTTTATGAATAGTTGTGAGAAAGTTATTAAGTGAGTTTTGCCCCATATTATGACATTTCTTGCCACAGTTAACATAACATAACATCAGAGTTGGAAGGGACCTTGGAGGCCTTCTAGTCCAACCCCCTGCCCAGGCAGGAAACCCTACACCATCTCAGTCAGATGGTTATCCAACATTTTCTTAAAAATTTCCAGTGTTGGAGCATTCACAACTTCTGCAGGCAAGTCGTTCCACTGATTAATTGTTCTAACTGTCAGGAAATTTCTCCTTAGTTCTAAGTTGCTTCTTTCCTTGATCAGTTTCCACCCATTGCTTCTTGTTCTACCCTCAGGTGCTCTGGAGAACAGCCCAACTCCCACTTCTCTGTGGCAGCCCCTGAGATATTGGAACACTGCTATCATGTCTCCCCTAGTCCTTCTTTTTGTTAAACTAGACATACCCAGTTCCTGCAACCGTTCTTCATATGTTTTATCCTCCAGTCCCCTAATCATCTTTGTTGCTCTTCTCTGCACTCTTTCTAGAGTCTCAACATCTTTTTTACATCGTGGCGACCAACCAAGTTGTTAAGTTAATGACTGCATTGTTCAGTTAGTAAGTGAATCTGGCTTGCCCATTGACTTTGTTTGTTAGACTGTAGCAAAACAGAATCACATGACCCTGGAAAATTGCAAGAGTCATAAATATGAACCAGTTGCCAAGCCTCTGAATTTTGATCATGTGTCCATGGGGATGCTGCTACAGTCATACTCATGAAAAATGGTCACATGTCACTTTTTTCAGGGCCATTACAGCTTTGAATGATCACTAAATAAATAGTTGTAAGTCAAGGACTACCTGCATTTATTAGGAGAATTTTCCCCTCTACTTTCTCTTAAAAGAAAGGAGAAAGAGTTATTAATGGAAATTTATTTTCCTTGGATTGTATTACCTGAATTGGGCATCATGGCTTTCTCACAATGTCAGCTGATAAAAAGGAACACATTAACTTATATTTTACAACATTTGCTTTAAAGGACTGGAAATGCTTGAGAAACTCTTCTTTTCAGTAGTTTAATGACAAACCAATCTCTTATCATTCCTTCAGAAAAAAAATATATTTACCTATTTATATTATTTATTTAGAAAATTAACATGCCCACCCACTCACTGTCAGTGACTCTGGATGGCTTACAAAAAATAAAAACCCAATATACAATGATAAAAACAATAACCACATCACCTCCTTGGTGACAGCAATCAGCTTGATGACTGCCATCCCACTTTGGCTTCCCCAAGCCTATTGGCAAAACCAGATCTTCAGGACTTTGTGAAAGAGTGTCAAAATAGGACCTAGGGAATGATTTTCTAAAGAGAGGGAGCCACCATGGAGAAGGCCCTTCTTTTGGATCCCACTAGATATACCTCCTTGGAAGAAGCAATATTTTCTGCCTCCCTGCTGTAACTAGGGAGATACAGTCCTTCAGAAAACCTGATCTCAAGCCATGTAAGGCTTTAAAAGTAACTAGTACCTCAAATTGTACCTAGAAGCAAATTTACATATTCACAACTGGGCCTGTCCAAAACCATGTGGGATGTTGCATTTTGAACCAACTAGAGTTTCTAGACACTTTTCAAAGGGATGTAGAACTGCCAATGATAAGGTGCGCTTATGCCTCTCAACACATCTGAAAGTTTTTCTCCTCCAAAAATTAAGAATCAAAAGCAAAAATAAAATCTAGGAAAGTTATTTTTTTCACACATATCTGCCTGAAAAGATGTTATACAGGGATATTATCTACAACTGATCAGCCATCTCTGAATCCTGCCTCCCCAAAAACAATTATATTTTCATTTCCATGTAGGCTTGGAAATTAATCTTAAGTATTTGCTCAATCTGTCCAATCAAATTCTTCTTCATACATGGAGCACACAGTTTAGAGCTTTATCTCTATCTATATTGTTTCTATTCAAATTTTTATTGAAGAATTTGAATAGATACAACATAGATAGAGAAACAGTAGATACTGATCTTTTATCACGTAATCATAAAGTAATATTAAGAGAGTTTGGGGATTAAAATTCTGCTATTAAATAAATTTTATCCCAAATAATTAATGGGCCCATTACTACTCTCTTAATTTCATTTATTAACCATTATACCAAATGTTTAAAGATAGCAATAAGAAAGTAAAAAAACAAGCTGAAAATATTGGTGTCATGGATGAAGTCATGGATGAAAAAGAAAGACACTAAAAAATCATATACAATAAAAAGCATAATGGAATTATAATACAGGAATAAACGGGTTTTTTTTTTAAAAAAATTCTTACAGATATGGATGATTGTTCTGAATGTCCAGAAGACCAATATCCAAGCAATGATCAAGATTCATGTATTCCAAAGAGAATATCTTTCTTATCCTATGAAGAACCAATGGGGAGAAGTCTACTTATTCTGGCTCTCTTTTTTTCTTTTTGCACAATATTGGTGCTGTCAACATTTTTGAAGTATCACCATACTCCCATTGTCAAGGCCAACAATCGAAACCTCACCTATATTCTACCCTCCTCCTCTGCTTCCTTTGCTCACTGCAGTTCCTTGTTGCACCACGTCGTATAATATGTCTCCTATGGCAAATTAGCTTTGGCATCATCTTCTCAGTGGCTGTGTCTTCTGTGTTGACAAAAACTATCACTGTGGTTCTGGCTTTCATGGCCACCAAGCCAGGATCCAGGATGAGGAAATGGGTGGGAAAAGGCCTGACCACCTCCATTGTTCTTACTTGTTCCTTGATTCAAGCAGGCATCTGTATGGTGTGGCTCTTTGTATATCCCCCTTTCCCTGATGTTGATAACCATTCAGAAACTGAGGAGATGATAATGCAGTGCAATGAAGGTTCTGCTACCATGTTCTACTGTGTTCTTGGCTACATGGGCTTTTTGGCAGCTGCCAGTTTCATAGTAGCTTTTTTCTCAAGGAAACTTCCCAGTAGTTTCAATGAAGCCAAATGTCTTACGTTTAGCATGCTGATCTTCTGCAGTGTGTGGCTCTCTTTTGTTCCATCCTACCTGAGCACCAAAGGCAAATACATGGTGGCTGTGGAGGTTTTCTCTATTTTGGCTTCCAGTGCTGGATTGTTGGGCTGCATATATTTCCCCAAATGTTACATAATTATATTTAAGCCAGAGCTAAACAACAAGGAACAACTTATTAAGAGAAACTCTTA
Source organism: Ahaetulla prasina (assembly GCF_028640845.1). Taxonomy (NCBI): domain Eukaryota; kingdom Metazoa; phylum Chordata; class Lepidosauria; order Squamata; family Colubridae; genus Ahaetulla; species Ahaetulla prasina. Next base: position 29,313,663 of record NC_080542.1, on the reverse strand, counting down.
ATAAATGAAACTTTTCTTTTCTCAAATATATTGTGGTTCTCGATTTTGGCTTCCAGTGCTGGTTTACTAGGCTGTATATATTTCCCTAAATGTTATGTAATAATTATTAAGCCAGAACTAAACACCCAGGAGCAATTTGTTAAGAGGAATTACAAATAATGTAAACAAAAGTATTTATTTCTATTATTATTCACTTGAGTATCTTTTCTTTAAAATTTTCATTTTTAATAATTTATATTTATATGTTGTGGAATTCTTTGTCAAGGGTATATTGAATAGAAGGTTCTTAGAATATATGTACTAAGAATGTCTCAATAATCCATTGTGGTCAAGACAATATAGTCATTGCTTGCTGCACATTGCTTGTGCAGACACATTGAAGTCTCCATGTTTTCTAGGCCCATTTTCCACTTTGACACTAATGCACACCTCTCTTTTTCCCCGATATGATTCCATTGTAGCCTGATCAGGAAGAATTTCAGTTGAGCTTCATAGCACTTAAATTCCTACATTACAGTTTGCTATTTTTGTACACTATTTTTATACGAGTAAACATAAACATTATTTAAATGACTAAATAAAAATAAATCAGTCTAGCCACTATATACATCTGTTAAAGTAAGATGCACTTCATGAAACCTGATGCCTTCAATAAACTTTGTACATTGGAAGAGATCCTACTAAGCTCCTTGTCATTTGTTTCTTAAATCTAGTTGTTTCTCCCTTAGGGAGGTGGGACTTGAGAGTGCGGGAGGCTTATGGTGATGCAAGTATTAGATTGTCAGGTTTGAGACAGTAGATTTAGTGGATTCCATTAGAGAAATTTCTGATGATCTATATGAAACTACTAGGAGTAATTATTAGAGGTGTTTTGGGTTCCATGTGGGTACAAATGATTGGATGCGTCTTCCAAATGGAAAACTGCATCCAGTTCTGATCAACGTGGTATAAAAAGATGCTGAGTCTCTGGAAAGAGTGCAGAGAAGAGCAACAAGAATGACAAAGGTTCTGGAGACTAAAACATATCAAGAACGGTTACAGGAATTGGGTGTATCTAGACTAAAGCAAAGAAAGGCTAGGGGTGGTTTGACAGGACTGTTCCAATATTTGAAGAGATGAGGGGGTCAAATTATTTTTCAAAGCACTAAAAGGCAAGACAAGAAACAATGATTGGAAAATAACCAAGGACAGAAACAACCTAGAATTAAGGAGAAACTCCTAACAGTGAGAATAATCAACCAATGGAATAGCTTGCCATCAGAAGTTGTAGATGTTTCATCACTGATGGCTTTCAAAAAGAGGCTGGACAACTATTTGTCTGAAATAATAAAGGATCTCCTGTTAGTGCAGTGGGTTGGATTAGAAGATCTCTGAGATCACTTCCAACTCTATTATTGTAATTCCTATGACTCCGTGACCTGGGTCTCATTTCCATCATTTTCAGGGCCAATCTTCCCCATTAGGGGTATATTTTTTCTAAACAACCAAATATGCACTTTGGGATCTTTAAGAAGATTAGATCCATGAACATTTAGATCACCACACTGACCAATGATTTATAAACAAGTTGCTTCTTGGAGAAATCTTTCCTGGCCATTCTCATATATATATATATTTATTTATTTCTGAGGTTTTCGCGGGTGTTTGTATGTAGATCTTTGGTTGTTCGGGTTTTCTCCCGTGTAAAATTGGAAGTATCTGGGCGATGTTTTGACGAAGTCTCATTCGTCATCTTCAGGCTTCAGCTTCATGCTTCTGGGTGGATGTGTGGTGGTGACATCCTGTGTGGACCTCGTGAGTATGGGTCTGGTGTCATTCCTCGTGTTAGGGACTCGTTTGTCAATAAGGGTGGGTTTCCAAATGGCTGGTAGGTGGGAGGTATCATCTCGTTTGTTCATGCTGTGTGGGCGTTTTTCTATCTCGATGGCTTCTCTGATTATTCTGTTGTTAAAGTGTTCAGTTTTGGTGATAGTTCTGGTCTTTTTAAAGTCAATATCGTGTCCTGTGGCTTTAAGGTGTTGGACCACTCACACTCACAAGGTCCACACAGGATGTCACTACCACACATCCACCCAGAAAGCAGACCAAACCCACACTGATCATGAAGCACGACCAAGGACCAGAAGCCAGACCACAGCTGCAACATTAGCCATTTCAAACCCCTCCAATCCATACATGCAGCAGACTGACACCCACTATGAAGATGTAGCACGAACACGAACACGAAGCCAAACAACAGCAATGCAGTTCACCAGCTCAAATCCCCCTGCAACTCAGACTAATCTGAGCACAACCAAGCCCCCACCCAAACAGGACACACCCCCAGCCAATCAGAACACAAAAAAACCCATCCAATCAGAGCACAGCCAAGCTCCCACCCAATCAGTTCAAATCCCCACTAGCAGTTAAAAAGGAAGAAACAGCTGCAATCACACATTGCTCCCAGAAGCATGAAGCTGAAGCCTGAAGCTGACGAATGAGACTTCGTCGAAACATCGCCAAGACACTTCCACTTTTACGCGGGAGAAAACCCGAACAACCAAAGACCTACCTACATACATATATATATATATTGTGTGTGTGTGTGTGTGTGTGTGTGTGTGTGTGTGTGTGTGTAGGTCTTTGGTTATTCAGGTTTTCTCCCATGTAAAATTGGAAGTGTCTTGGCGATGTTTTGACAAAGTCTCATTTGTCATCTTCAGGCTGGTGTTTACAGCTTTGTGCTTCTAGGAACAATGTGTGATCGCAGCTCTTTCTTCCTTTTAACTGCTAGTGGGGATTTGAACTGATTGGTTGGGAGCTTGGCTGTGTTCTGATTGGGTGGAGGTGTAATCTGATTGGTTGGGGGTTTGGCTGTGCTCTGATTGGATGGTGGGGCTGGCTGTGCTCTGATTGGATGGGGGGTGTTCTGTTTGGGTGGGTGGGGGCTTGGTTGTGCTGAGTTGCAGGGGGATTTGAGTTGTTGAGCTGCATTGCTGTTGTTTGGCTTCGCGTTCATGGTCATGCTACATCTTCATGGTGGGTGTCAGTATGCTGCATGTATGGATTGGAGGGGTTTGAAATGGCTAATGATGCAGCTGCGGTCTGGCTTCTGGTCCGTGGTCGTGCTTCATCATCGGTGTGGGTTTGAGTCTGCTTTCCGTGTGGATGTGTGGTGGTGAAATGCTGTGTGGCACTCATGAGTGTGGGTCTTGCGTCATTCTTCATGTTAGGGACTCGTTTGTCGATAAGGGCGGGTTTCCAAATGGCTGATAGGTGGGAGATATCATCTTATTTATTCATGCTGTGTGGGCGTTTTTCTATCTCGATGGCTTCTCTGATTATTCTGTTGTTAAAGTGTTCAGTTTTGGCATAGTTCTGGTATTTTTAAAGTCAATTTTATGTCCTGTGGCTTTAAGGTGTTGGACCAGGGAAGAAATTGGTTCCTCTTTTTTGACTGAGTTCTTATGTTCTTCAATGCATGCACTTATTCTTCTGTTGGTTTGTCCGATGTATGTGATGCTGCAGGTGGTGCATGGGATTTCATATACTCCTGGATTTTCTAACTCAATTTTGTCTTTGGGGTTTCTTAGGATGGTGGATATTTTTCGGTTTGTGCAGAATGCTGTCTTGATGTTGTAGTTTGTGGAGGATCTTGCTGATTATGTCTGTGGTACCTTTTATATATGGGAGGAGGGCTTTGCTGTTTTCTTGTTCTCTGTCTTGGATTTTAGTGGGGGTTTCTTTATGGATTAGTTTGGTAATCTTATTTCTTTGGAATCCATTGGATGTTAGAACGTTAATGAGAGTGTGTAGCTTGGTTTTTAAGTGTTGTTTGTCAGCTAAGCGTTTTGTTCTGGAGATGAGTGTCTTGGCTACGGAGTTGATCTGTGCTGGGTGGTGGTGTGAGAGTGCGTGTAGATAGCGGTTTGTGTGTGTTTTCTTCTGGTAGATGGTGTATCCTAAGGAGCCATTGGATTTCCTGTAGACTAAGACATCCAGGAAGGGAAGTTGGTTGTTAGCTTCTGTTTCCATGGTGAATTGTATTTTGGGGTGTAGGCTGTTGAGGTGTATGAGAAACATTGATAATTTCTTTTATTGTAGTTTTTTTTTTCTTATCCTTTCTTGAGACATTAGATTGGGAAGTTATATGAGTGTAGTTTTTATATAGGTAAATATGTATAGTCACCTTGGTGATACTTATTAAACTAGAAAAATGAGCAATATTAATTAATGTTATGCATCTTTACTTCAGATAAAGTTTAATTGTAGATTGTGCAGTTCAAGTTTCAACAATGGGAAGGCTCCTTACTTCAGTCATTGATCAACAAAACCAAGTTTTGAATAAAGGAATACAGCTATGTTTTTGAAAGACTAATGTAATCTATTGTCAAGAACAATAATAGCCTCTCATGAACATCCAAGATCAGTAACTTTATTGTATGTCTCATAGTACAAGAATTTTACCAGATTGCTTGTTTTCCCTTTGGGAATCATCAGATAAGTCTTTATGGATCTTTGGAAACTTAAGCTTATACTGCTTGTGGCTGCACAATGACTCCAAGCTAGACCCTTGCTTGACCTCATCACCAAGAAAAGCACATATAAATAGATATACTATATGCACATGAGACTATAGATACACATAAAACTCTGTTCACACTTTCTACTCCATAACCTTTTTTAAAAAAAATTGAATAATGGGTGTTTGTCAATTAGTTGGGAACCTTTCTTATACACATGTGTTTTGTTTTATTACTAGGTGTGATGAAATTATTTTTTAGTGATAAAATGTTCCTTGCAACACAGAAAGAAATTGGAATTTTAAAAATACATATATTATCTGACTGGTAATTATTTAAAAAGACTACAATTAATTCTGCTTCCATAAAAAGCTTGGTAAACACTAGCAAACCTAAGAACTGAGACAAGGTAAAATGCACAAGTGCTTACAACTTCATTGGAGAAGTGGATTACTGAAAGAAAGTAGCGAATGTTTAAATCAGATTTGAGCAATAGTGGATAAACTTCAGAATAAGACGAAAACTAGACCATTTACAGATAACTGGGAGGTGAAATAGCAATGGCACAATGGTTGCTTTTAATCCTGTTATTACCATGGACAGTATGTATGACTGAAATGGCAAAATGTACCAGCAATGAACCACTTGCTATTGTGCACGAATACTTTCAAGCCAGTGATTTTATCATCGGTGGCATCACATCTCTTATCACCATCCCTACAGTTCCTCCTACCTTTGGTGAAGATCCTCACTATTCATTTAATGATGACTTTCTGTGAGCAATCTTCTTTCTTCAACCCCACCTTCTTTTTCTGTCTGTATGCATGTGTGAGAGTACTCATATACAGCACCTGATTATATTTATCACAATTATTGAAAATAATTCATATTGAAATTATGTACATAAAATAATTGGGGTTTTTTTGTACTGCATATGATATTTGATGGATGAGCTAAAGAAAGAAAACAGTCTAATAGATCAGTCATTGATTTAAGTAGTAATCAGGTACTGATTAGTTGGAATTAAATGGGTGGGATTAAAGTAATTGATATTGAGCCTGGTTGTTTCTAGCAAGTAGCTAAGTGAAGTTAAACATTATAATGGCTATTTTTATTTAATTGCAACAAATCATGCTTAGGAATAAAGATTTTAGAAGGAAAAGGTTCACATACCATTAGCTTGCTTTGTTGTTGTTAGTTGCGAAGTCGTGTCCGACCCATCGCGACCCCATGGACAACATTCCTCCAGGCTTTCCTGTCCTCTACCATCCTCTGGAGTCCATTTAAACTCATGCCTACTGCTTCAGTGACTCCATCCAGCCACCTCATTCTCTGTCGTCCCCTTCTTCTTTTGCCCTCAATCTTTCCCAGCATTAGGCTCTTCTCCAGTGAGTCCTTCTTTCTCATTAGGTGGCCAAAGTATTTCAGTTTCATCTTCAGGATCTGGTTTTCTAAAGAGCAGTCAGGGTTGATCTCCTCTAGAAATTAGCTTGCTAGGTAACTTTAAAAAAATGTATATATTTTAGTTTACTTATGGAATTAATATTATTAATTAATTAATATTGTCCTAATAATAATGTGGTTCTCTACTAAACTTTATTTGATGTGATTTTTTTTATCATAGGAATAAAAGGTAAAAGGTAATAGAAAGGTAAACTTTCTATTTTTAAAAGGATCAGAGCCTTTAACAGAAAATAACTTCAAATTAGTCATGGACTCAAAAGGATTTTTATAAATTGTTTCCAAGTCAGATGAGAATAGGAGAGCGGTCCTATTAAAGCATAACTTGAAGCATTACTTTCAAAATATAGTTAAGATGCTGAAAACATCCTTGCTTTTATTTTACTGAGAATCTTATACAGGTAGTCCTCGATTTACAACAGTTCATTTAGTGACCGTTCAGTTACAGTGGCTCTGAAAAAAGTGACTTATGACCATTTTTCACACTTACGATCGTACAGCCCCATAATCATGTGATCAAAATTCAGATGCTTGGCAACTGGTTCATACTTATAACCACTGCTGTGTTGCAAAGTCATGCGACCACCTTTTACAACCTTTTATCAAGCAAATTTAATGGGAAAGCCAGATTCAATTAACAATCATGTTACTAACTTATCAACTGCAGTGATTAACTTTACAACTGTGGCAAGAAAGGTTGCAAGAAAGAGACAAAACTCACTTAACAAATGTCTTAGTTAACAACATAAATTTTGGAGTCAATTGTGGTCATAAATCAAGGACTACCTGTAAAAATAGTCTAAAAAAAGCCAGTGATAATCCCACTGAAAAATTATTCTGAGGGTATCCAACATACTCCATATGTGCATCATTTAAAGAATGCATGAAATAAAACTCTGAAATAGTTTTGACTCCAATAAAATGACATGATATGGCAAAGCAAGTGTTCAATTCTAAGAATTTCAGTGAAGCATAAAAAGGTTAAAATGACTTTCCTAGTTGCAGAACTTTCCTCAATAAATATTTAATTCTATTAGCAGCATTCTTACCAAGTACTATCAACATATCTTGGCTCTGATATTTGCTGTGAAGGAGGTCAATGAAACACCTCATATCTTACCGAACATCACTCTAGGATTCAGAATCTATGATAACTATGCTGGAACATATACGTCATATGCCACAATGAAACTTTTCTCCAGGCAGAAGAAATTTATCCCCAATTTTAAGTGTGAGATCCAGAACAAACTCATTTCAGTCATCGGAGCACTTTATTCTGGAATCTCTTTCAAGATGGCACGTGTTTTGAGCATCTACAAAGTTCCACAGGTGGGAATTTAAGGAAACTTATAGGAATTTAATTACCTTAGTTTTGTAAACCTAGATGGTTTTTTTGTTTTGTTCTGTTATGAAGCGCAATGAATAATGTCAGATTATTACAATAACTAATGTATAAAGAAATTCATCCCCAATTCTAAGTGTGACATACAAAACAAACTCATTTCAGTCATTGAAGAACTTCATTCTGGAATCTCTTTCACTATGGCATTTATTTTGCGTATCTACAAAGTCCCGTTTGTTTTGTGTATCTACAAAGTTCCACAGGTAGGTACTATAGGTATCTCACAGAATTTAAACTTATTAAATAATATATTTAGAACTTATCATAGTGACCAGGATCCCATAAAGTTTTCTCTTTCTCTAACCTCTGCTTATGCCTGTAAATGCCTATGATCCAAATGAAGGTATGCTATTTTTATTCTTTTTTATTCTTTTTTATTTTTTAACAAAGAAAAACAGAAAAACAACAATGCATAACAAACATTGACATAAAACATATACCGTATATACTCGAGTATAAGCCGACCCGAATATAAGCCGAGGTACCTAATTTTACCACAAAAACTGGGAAAAACTATTGACTCGAGTATAAGCCGAGGGTGGGAAATGAGGCAGCTACTGGTCAATGTAAAAAATAAAGATAGAGCCAAGTAAAATAACATGAATATTTATTTGAACGAAAAACAATAAAAGTGCAAAAGGGGGAAGGAGGATTCCCAGCTTTAGAAAATTTAGAACTACGCCGCCTTTGGTATGACCTGAGCATAGCTCATAAAATTATCTGCTACAATGTACTTCCTATCAATGACTACTTCAGCTTCAACCACAACAATACACGAGAACACAATAGATTCAAACTTAAAAGTGAACCTCCAATCTAGATTGCAGAAAATGTGACTTCAGTAACAGAGTTGTTAATGCCTGAATGTGCTACCTGACTCTGTGGTCTCTTCCCAAAATCCCCAAAGCCTTAACCAAAGACTATCTAGTATTGACCTCACCCCATTCCTAAGAGGTCTGTAAGGCGTGCATAAGAGCACCAGCGTGCCTACCGTCCCTGTCCTAATGTTCCCTTTAGTTGTATTCCTTTTATGTATTCAATTCATGCTTATATTTATATAATTATTTAATATGTATTTGACAAAATAAAATGAATAGAATAGAATAGAATAGAATAGAATAGAATAGAATAGAATTTTTATTGGCTAAGTGTGATTGGACACACAAGGATCTACCACTTCTTTGGATGCCCTTCCCAAATTGAACACTGCAAGCATGAAAATGAGTCCTCCTTTAGCTTCCAAGGGACCAGGGTGCCTCTGAAGGTCAGTGCTCTAAGTACTAAGAACCCAGCACAAATCTAAGCCTGTATGCACACCAACAGTGAAAATACCCTGCACAGTGTCTCTTGGAAGAGAAGGTTAATTTTCATAGACGTTGGGGTGGCTCTTTTTTTTTTTTTGGCAGGGCAATAAGGGTCTCTAATATCATTAAACCCACTTTAGAAGTCTCTGTGGGTGGGTGTGTGGGTGTGTGTGTGTGTGAGAGAGAGAGAGAGAGAGGGAGGCCCGCTGAGCAAAGCGGCGGCGGGAGGCCGCTGGGGAAACGCGGGAAGTAGTCGGAGATCTGCTTGATGGGGCGGATGGGACCTGGGCAGACGCCGATGGCCATGTGCTCCTGGATGCTGATGGGCGGCTTGTCGCCTTTGCGGTGGCTCATGCAGGTGGCGCCCGGGGAAGGAGGCGGCTGCGGGGGCTGCTGCGGGAGCCGCTGGTGCTGCTGGTGCTGTTGATGCTGCTGCCGCCGCCGTTGCTGCCGCCAGGAGAGGCCGTCGCCAGCCCGGCCCTGCCGCGCCGAGCGCCCCGGCCACGCTGCTGGCTGCTGGAGGAGGGCGGAGGGAGGGACGGGAGGCGAGCAGCGGCGGCGGCGGCGGGCGGCGGGCGGCGGGCGGCAACGGGTGGGCGGTGGAGGGTGATGCCACCGGCCCTGCCCAGCCCTGCCCAGGCGAGGCCAGCAAAAGGGCCGGGGCGAAGGGGCGACCGAGGACGGGGCTCGCAGCCCAGCTGAGCCGCTACGGAGGGGGAGGGAGAGCGGGGCCGGCTAGGCTCCGGGAAGGCAAAACGGGAGGCGTTCGTCCACCGGGATAGACTGCTGGGATCCACCGATAGACTGCTGCTGGAGCTGGAGGCTCAAGGAAGGGAAGGAGAGGGGTGGTGGAGCTCAAGGTTCTTTAGCCCTAGACACCTGCCCGCTAGAGAAGGGAGGAGATCGGGCCGCCAGTCTCCGGAAGGTAGACGGGCCGGATTCTTACCGGGATAGACTGCTGCTGGAGCTGGAGGCTCAAGGAAGGAAGGGAGGTGGCTGAGGACGGCTCGTTAAGGCTCTTCCAAAGCAGCCCTGCTGAACCGCCACGGAGGGAGGGAGAGCGGGCCGGCTAGGCTCCGGGAAGGCAAAACGGGAGGCGTCATTCACCGGGATAGACTGCTGCTGGAGCTGGAGGCTCAAGGAAGGGAAGGGAGGGGTGGCTGAGGACGGCTCGTTAAGGCTCTTCCAAAGCAGCCCTGCTGAACCGCCACGGAGGGAGGAGAGCGGGCCGCTAGGCTCCAGGAAGGCAAAACGGGAGGCGTCGTCCACCGGGATAGACTGCTGCTGGAGCTGGAGGCTCAAGGAAGGGAAGGGAGGTGGCTGAGGACGGGCTCGCTTAAGGCTCTTCCAAAGCAGCCCTGCTAAACCGCCACGGAAGGGAGGGAGAGCGGGCCGCAGTAACTGAGAAAAGCCTGACGAGGCGGCTGGGCTACCTTCTGGCCTCGCGAGTCGGCCGTCCGTCCGTCCGTCATTACTGGCTCGGCAGCCGGTTTTGAAAAAGGTTCCGTCGCTGGGTTTCGGGACTTTTGTTTTTTTTAAAAAACACCACCTTCCTTTTCTCCCTAGTTGGGGCGTTTTCCCAGTTCCTGTTTTTTTCCGCCTTGCCTGTTGAGTTTTACCTGACAAGTTTCTTGCGCTTCCTCGACCTCCCTCCTCCCTCCGTCCCTTTCCTTCCCCTCCCTCCCTCCCTGTCTTGTTTGTAGCCCCAGCATCCCCTTTCGTTGTATTTAAATCCAGAGCTTGAAACCTCCTCAGTGGGAGGAGAGGAACGCGATTTGGCAGCTGACCGCACTTGCACGGGCTGGGTAAGGAGAGCCCTAGACGGCCTGCGGCGCTGGGAGGGAGAGAAAGAAGAAGCAGCCAAGAAAAAGGGGGTGGGGTGGGGTGGGGGAAATGAATTTAGGAGGGCGAGCGTGTGTGTGTGTGTGTGTGTGTGTGTGTGTGTGTGTCTGCGCCCGTCCGCCCATGAGGAATGCCAGCTATTTCTTTGAAGGCGGGTGTGTAGCCAGGCGCCTTCCTTCGCTTGAAACCCGGAGGGTTTTCACTCTTCGCCCCGCGTGTGTATTTGTCAACAATTATAACTCTTCGGTCGGGTCCCTTGCCTTGCCTCGCCTCCTCGTGCCTCTCTGTCAACGCTGTCAACAATTATAACTAACGCGCGGGTAATTGTGCGTGAGGGGGTGTGCGCGTGTGTCCACATAGGAATAAGTACGCATGCGCGCGCACTAACGAGAGCTAGCTGCCTGCGGTAGAAAGGACTCGCTGCAAGAGGAAGGGCTGAACGGCTTGGCTCGAGTATAAGCCGAGGGGGCGCTTTTCAGCACAAAAAACGTGCTGAAAAACTCGGCTTATACTCGAGTATATACGGTACTCCTTCTTTACACCAGCTTCATTTCCTTATTCTTCTAATATTTACAACCTTACTCCCCCTCTCTTTTCATTTATTTATATTTATCTTTTTTGTCCCATTCTCCCTTGTTTCTATATATCTTCTATCCTATTTATCATTCTGACTATTCATTTTCTTTCATGCATTGCCATTTTATATACATGTATATATAAACTTTTCATCTTTTTCATCATTTACTATTTCTAATCTCTAGCCAATTATACAATTTTTTCCATATTACGTAATATTCCAAATCTTTTTCTTTTAACTCCTTTGTTAATTTGTCCATTTCAGCACAGTCCAAAATTTTCCTTATCACTTCCTCCTCCGTTGGTATATTCTCATTTTTCCACTTCTGTGCATACGCTATTCTGGTGGTTGTTATTATATGTAAAATTAGGTATCTTATTTCTTTACTGCATTTTGTGTTAAGTATTCCCAGCAGGAAGATCTCTGGTCTCCAGTCTATATGTTGGTTAGTTATTTCTTCCAGTCAATTAAAAAGTGGCAATTTTTATTCTTATCTTAATTTTTCAACATTTTTTGAACAGATCACATATGGTTCTCCTCTGCATAAAAATGAGGGCTCTGAACCACATTCTTTCTATCAGATGGCCCCAAATGAAGCCCACCAATACACGGCAATTGTCCAGCTTTTTTTGCACTTCAGATGGACATGGATTGGAATACTATTTAAAGAGGAAGATGGAGAAAGATTTGTGCGTACTATTTCCTCCATGTTTTCTCCTCATAGAATCTGTCTTGCTTTCTTGAAAAGACTTAAGCCATTTTATCTAGGTACCATTCTTGATGACCTGGATTGGCTAGTGGAAATGTACCTTTTCTTGATGAGAAGTAATGCCAATGTTGTGATAATTTATGAAAGAAATATGATGATTTTGAGAATGTTACTTTATCTGCCACAAATGGAATTAGTGCCTAAGGAACCAAAAGGGAAAGTGTGGATCATGGTGGCTCAGAGTGATCTTGCATCATATTTCTATCAAAGGAAGTGGGATATCCAAGTATTTTATGGTGCTCTGTCCTTCACTGTTCATTCAAATGAGGTTCCAGGTTTCCGACAGTTTCTTCAGACTGTAAATCCTTTATCAAGAGATGATGGTTTTATCAAAAATGTATGGGCATATGCATTTGCTTGTGTGTTTCCCAAACTGCTTCCAACTGAGAAAACCAATGATCCCTGCAGTGGGCAGGAAAAGTTGGAGACACTTCCTGGAGCTTTTTTTGAAATGACTATGAGTAGTTATAGCTATGGTGTATACAATGCAGTCTATGCAATAGCACATGCTACACAGGCCATGTGGTCACACCATTTCAGACAGAGAAAAACCCTAAATAGAGGAAAATCATTTCTTCAAGATCTACAGCCATGGAAGGTAATGTAGTATATTGCTCAATTATTTTAGATTTTTCAAGACTCGTAACTTTTCCATTGGAGTTTCTTGATTAAAATATCTTCAACTTTCTAGACAGTTTTCTTACTGTATCCTCTACATAACTATATTTTAATTCTTTTAATTATTTAATTACTTACATTAACATTATAGCATTTAATGAAATCCCGTGGAGAAACTGATTTACTTTTCTGGCATCCATCCTTATGGTTTCCTATTTCCTACTTTTTTCCCCCCCGCAAGATGGTGCTGACGAAGGCTGCCTCGGTGAAATGCTCTCGAATGATTTTATTTATTTCTTTATTTCTAATTGTTCTCTGTGACTCACAATGGATTTCCTATTCAAGAGATCATCTACTAAGAATTAAGCAACATTTCTTTAAGGAGCAGCTTTCTGTGATCTCTCTCTCTCACACACACACACACACACACACACACACACACACACCGTTTTTACAAATGCAGATGAGACTGGAAGAACAAAGGAAGAGGCAATTCCTCTGGAGCCATGGATTATCAAAAAAAAACAAAACGAAGGCACAAACGGAAAAGAGGTAATTGGGCTGGGATCTTAAACAAATTAAAAAAGAAAGGAAATAAAATCCCTCTGCCTTTAATTTTCCTAACAAATGTACGTTCACTTTCAAATAAGATGGATGAAATACTCCTCTTAAACAAATACTATTCTGATTTTCGCAACTCAGCAGTCCTATGCTTCTCTGAAACCTGATTAAATGAATCAATTGAAGATAGTAGCCTGCATATTCCAGGTTTTCAGATAATACGATCAGATAGGAATTCAGAAGTATCTGGTAAAATGAAAGATGGAGCTTTATGCCTATATATTAATATCAACTGGTGTCAAGATTTATCTGTAATTTACAAATTCTGTGACAACAATTTAGAGACTTTAATTATCAACTGCAAACCATATTATTCACCTCATGAATTTTGCTCATTTTTTCTAATTGCTGTTTATGTACCACCTCAAGCCTGTGCAAACAAGGCATTACAAACTCTAGCTGACCAAATCATGGAGGCTGAAGTCAAATTCCCTGATTCACTGGCCATTATTTTGGGAGATCTAAACAAAGCAAACTTAAGGAAAGAGCTACCAAAATACTTTCAGCATATCAATTGTCCCACTAGAGGCAATAATACGTTAGACCATTGCTACACAACATTAAAAGATGCTTATCGGTCTTTACCATGTGCAGTTGTAGGACACTCTGATCATTGCATGATTCACCTTGTACCTGCTTACAGGCAAAGACTTAAAACCACAAAACCAACAATTAAATCAGTGAAGATCTGGACGGAGGAGTCAAAATTAAAGCTGCAGGCCTGCTTTGACTGCACTGATTGGAACATTTTTGAAGGTAGCTCTGCAGACCTGGATGAACTCACAGATACTGTAACATCATATGTCAGCTTCTGTGAAGACCTATGTATACTGACAAAGATCTTGTGAATATACAGTAACAACAAACCTTGGTTCACACCTAAACTTAAGCAGCTACGTCATTCCAAAGAGGAAGCCTAAAGGAAAGGTGATAAAATGCTGTACAATTAGGCCAGAAATTTACTAACAAGGAAGATCAGAGCAGCAAAAAGAAGCTACTCTGAAAGCTAAAGAATCAGTTTTCAGCAAATGAACCAGCAAACATGTGGAAAACTCTTAAAAATATCACCAGCTATGGCAAACCACCCTCCCAGGCTGAAGGAAATCAACAACTGGCAGATGATCTGAATGTGTTTTACTGCAGGTTTGAAAGGAAACTACAGTCACCTATCTTCACAACCCCCATCTCAGACACACCAACAACAGCCAAGCCTCCTACAACTGACCCCATTTCATTGGGTTCACAACCTCTAGTGATCACAGAAAAGGAAGTGCAGGACCTATTTCACAGACAAAAGCCAGGAAAAGCTCCAGGCCCAGACAAGATAACTCCTTCTTGCTTAAAAGTCTGTGCTGATCAATTGGCCCCCATCTTCACCCATATTTTCAATAAATCACTAGAGATGTGTTATGTTCCCTCTTGCTTCAAATGCTCTACCATCATCCCAGTGCCGAAGAAGCCCACTATCAAGGAACTGAATGACTATAGACCAGTTGCTTTAATATCTGTAGTCATGAAAACCTTTGAAAGACTAGTGCTTTTCTACTTCAAAACCATCACGGATCCACTGTTAGATCCCTTGCAATTTGCATACCGAGCAAATAGATCAACAGATGATGCTGTTAATATGGCTCTGCGCTACATCTGACAATATCTTGAATCTCCAAAGACCTATCTAAGGGTCCTCTTTGTAGACTTTAGTTCAGCATTCAATACCATCATTCCAGTCACTCTTCTAACTAAGCTAAACCAGCTACAAGTACCTGAACAGACTTGTAAGTGGATCACAAGCTTCCTAACAAACAGGAAGCAGCAGGTAAAGCTTAGTGGGATCACTTCAGATACCTGTACAATTAGCATAGGGCCCCCCCAAGGCTGTGTGCTCTCCCCACTTCTCTTCTCTCTGTATACGAATGACTGCATCTCCAACGATCCATCTGTTAAACAACTGAAGTTCGCAGATGACACAACAGTGATTGGTCTCATTCGAGACAATGACGAATCTACATATAGACGTGAGGTCGAACCACTAGCCTTGTGGTGCGACCGTAACAATCTGGAACTGAATACACTCAAAACTGTAGAAATGGTGGTAGACTTTAGGAGAAACCCTTCCATACTTCCACCTCTCACAATACTTGACAATACAGTATCAACAGTAGAAACCTTTAAATTTCTAGGTTCTATCATATCACGAGATCTAAGATGGACAGTTAACATCAAAAACGTCATCAAAAAAGGACAACAAAGACTGTTCTTTCTGCACCAACTCAGAAAGCTCAAACTGCCCAAGAAGCTACTGATCCAGTTCTACAGAGGAATTATTGAGTCTGTCATTTGCACCCCTATAACTGTCTGGTTTGGTTCTGCAACCCAACAAGAAAGACACAGACTTCAGAGGATCATTAGAACTGCAGAAAAAATAATTGCTACCAATCTGCCTTCCATTGAAGACCTGTATACTGCATGAATCAAGAAGAGGGCTGTGAAAATATTTACAGATCCCTCACATCCTGGACATAAACTGTTTCAACTCCTGCCATCAAAATGATGCTATAGAGCATTGCACACCAGAACAACTAGACACAAGAACAGTTTTTTCCTGAAGGCTATCACTCTGCTAAACAAATAATTCCCTCAACAATGTCAAACTATTTACACTACTAATAGTGTCAAACTAATCTACACTACTATTAATCTTCTTATCGTTTTCATCACCAATCTCTTTCCACTTATGACTGTATGACTGTAACTTTTTGTTGGTATCACTAAGGGTTAAATTGCAACCTATGACCATCATTTGTGTTGTAAATGTTGTACCTTTGATGAAGGTATTTTTTTCTTTCTTTTTCTTTTTCTTTTCTTTTATGTACACTGAGAGCATATGCACTATAACAAATTCCTTGTGTGTCCAATCACACTTGGCCAATAAATTCTATTCTATTCTATTCTATTCTATTCTATTCTATTCTATTCTATTCTATTCTATTCTATTCTATTCTATTCTATTCTTCTGTTTTTGACTTTGTATTGCAATGGGGATTTACCTACTGATTTTTCCATATAGTAAGGTGTTGAATGGATCGTTTAAAATGATTTACCTTCAATAAAATTGACAAACATGAGCATCATTGACTGCTGATGCTTTTTTTTAAAACCCATTTCCTCTTTTAAATTAAAATAGGTCTCTTTTTTATTGTGAAATATTCTGCAATCCACTTAAAATAAATGAGGAAAAACAGAAATAATATATAATGGAGATAGGATCTGGAATTTAAGAATTATCTTTGAAACATTTTTATAAACTTTCCTGCTCTTCTTTGACTTGCAGCTCCACTCTTTCTTGAAAAAAATCGTATTTAACAATAGTGCAGGTGATCAGATTTCTTTTGATCAGAATAGAGAATTGGAATGTGGATTTGATATTGTAAACTGGGTCACATTCCCAAACCAATCTATTCATCATGTCAAAGTCGGAAAGCTAATACCTTGGGCTTTTTCAAGCAAGATCTTTACCATCCATGATGATGCCCTTACTTGGCACAGCAGTTTTAACCAGGTGGGTTTAGTGGCACTTTTTTACATGTGTTTAAATAATTACTTGGATAAAGGTGTGTATATGTGCATATATTTTATTTATCTCTCACACTTTTTGTTTGCATGATTTAAATTCCAGTGAATATAAACAAATTTAAAATTTTTCAAGCATTGTGTCTTCACTATTACAGATATTAGTATTAAATAACCAAGTATACGTTAATGGGATTAAAAAATCCAAGTAAAACTAAAATGACAGATTTATATATACCTGATAAATTATCAATTAAGATTTTTTTATTTATGTTTGTGATAATAAATTTATCTCTGCAGGAAGATAAAGCACCCCTTCTGCGCATGTCTAAGATGGCGCCGCCCTGCTGATCGGGGGAGTGGCGACGGGCCTTTTCGGGCTCTATTTGGGTCTGGGGGGGCCCTGAATAACATCTTAGGCCCCCGCCCTGATGGAGGAAGATCCAGCCAGCCTAAAAAAGGGTGGCTGGGCGCTGTGCGACTCCGAGGGGCGTTGGGAGGAACCCCGGAGTCACAGCGCCTTGCAGGTAATCCTGGCGGCCTGCTGAGCTGCCGCCAGCCTTTTCGGCATTTTGGCGGCGGCGGCGGCGGCGACGGCGGGGGCGGTGGGGGGGCGCTGACATCGCCCCCTGGACTCCTGCCTGGAAGGCTCGGCAACTTGAAGAAGGTTTAGAGTTTGGGCGTCTCCGGGTGCGATGGAAGGAGCCCCGGAGGGGTTGCGCCTCAATGAAGATCTAGAGGGCCGCCCGGGCCCCAGCGGCCTCGCTGAACTCACGGTGGCAGCGGCGGCGGCGGCGGCCTGGTCCTCTTTGCCGGGTGTTGGCGCTGGTGGAACCTCGGGACTGCT
This sequence comes from Ahaetulla prasina, assembly GCF_028640845.1. Lineage (NCBI taxonomy): Eukaryota > Metazoa > Chordata > Lepidosauria > Squamata > Colubridae > Ahaetulla > Ahaetulla prasina. The sequence goes on along the minus strand of NC_080542.1, from coordinate 29,296,150 downwards.
GACGGGTCTTGGCGACTGGTGTCCCCTCCTGGATGGTGGAGATTCCAGCGGCCTGCTTGCGGTGGCGATGGGGCTTTCCCAGTGGCGATGGCCGGGCGGAGGCGGCGGCCTGCCCGGTGCTTTGAGGCGGCGGATGGCCCGGTAGGCCCAAGGTGGTTGTGACCTTGCCCTAATGGCGTGGATATTTGATAGCGCCGGAGGAAGGCCCGCGGGCCCAGCGGATGCCCCTCCATTATTTACCATCTTTAAATAATATCTTTACCATCGTTCCTCCCCCCTTCTTCCATAGTCCACCCCGGGTTGTTGTATGGGGTGGTGAATTGACTGAGTCAGCGGTTTGGTCATCTACCGCACATGGATTACCTCTAACTGTTTCCCATCAGGACAGACTGGTCATGGTCATTTTACCATCTTGTTACCTGTTACCATCTTGACCAGCCCAGGATGGGCCTTTTGCTGGACCTTCTCAGTGATGCGAACATTTACGGCGGCTGACCTACTTGCCCTGCGAGATGCCACTCTCTCGCGGGTTTGGCCCTCCAGATTATCGAGGGCCCACCTTGAGGACGGGCTTTGGAGTCCCGAGAGGTGGCATGCGAAAAATAGGAGGCTTAGGGGTTTTTTAATTAATTGTTTTAATAGGTTTTTTAAGGGGAGTTTAAATGGGGATTTTAAGGGTGGCGGCCTCTGACCCGGCGCAGGTCCCAACCGGCTCCTTAGTTCTCCGAGGAGCTGAGGGGGATGAAACGCCGGAGAAGACGCCTAGAGAGTTCCTGGAGGTCTAGCCGTTCAGAGGCTGATTGGACACTAGTGAAGTCCTATACTAGGACTTACCTAGTGGCATTGAGGGAAGCGAGGCGTTGCTATGCCTCCTCCCTCATTGCGTCGGCAGATAACCGCCCCGCCCCCCTGGTTCGGGTGACCCGTTCCTCCTTCACCAGGGGAGCGGATGACCCGCTGCAGGGACGTGCTGAGGAGTTTAACGGTTATCTATACGATAAAATTGTTCAGCTTCGGGACGGGTTGGACCAAAATTGCGGTGACTCAGGTGAGACGCTCGAGTGTGGTCTTGGTGACATTGTTTGGGATGAGTTTGACCCTGTGGCTCCCGAGGACATGGACAGGTTGTTGGGTAGGTTGAATGCCACCACGTGTTTACTGGACCCGCGCCCCTCCTGGCTGGTGCTGGCCACTCAGGAGGTGACACGAGGCTGGCTCCAGGCGATTACGACCGCTTCTTTGGTGGAGGGTGTCTTCCCGGCCGCCTTGAAGGAGGCCCCTCCTTAAGAAGCCTTCCCTGGACCCGGCTGTTTTAGGTAATTATCGTCCGGTCTCCAACCTTCGCTTCGCGGCGAAGGTTGTAGAGAGTATGGTGGCATATCAGTTTCCCTTGCACCTGGATGAAACTGTCTATCTAGACCCGTTCCAGTCCGGTTTCCGGCCCAGGTACAGCACGGAGACGGCTTTGGTCGCGTTGGTGGATGATCTCTGGAGGGCCAGGGATAGAGGTTGTTCCTCTGCCCTGGTCCTATTAGACCTCTCAGCGGCTTTCGATACCATCGACCATGGTATCCTGCTGCGCCGGTTGGAGGGATTGGGAGTGGGAGGCACCGTTTATCGGTGGTTTTCCTCCTATCTCTCTGACCGGTCGCAGTCGGTGTTGACAGGGGGGCAGAGGTCGGCCCCGAGACGCCTCACTTGTGGGATGCCGCAGGGGTCGATCCTCTCGCCCCTTCTGTTTAACATCTACATGAAGCCGCTGGGTGAGATCATCAGTGGTTTCGGTGTGAAGTACCAGCTGTATGCAGATGACACCCAGCTGTACTTTTCTACACCGGACCATCCCAACGAAGCTATCGAAGTGCTGTCCCGGTGTCTGGAGGCCGTACGGGTCTGGATGGGGAGAAACAGGCTCAAGCTCAATCCCTCCAAGACAGAGTGGCTGTGGATGCCGGCATCCTGGTACAGTCAGATAAATCCGCGGCTGACCATCGGTGGTGAGTCATTGGCCCCGATGGAGAGGGTCCGCAACTTAGGCGTCCTCCTGGATGAACGGCTGTCTCTAGAAGATCATTTGACGGCCGTCTCCAGGAGAGCGTTCTACCAGGTTCGCCTGGTACGCCAGTTGCGCCCCTTTCTGGACCGGGATGCCCTATGCACGGTCACTCACGCACTCGTGACGTCTCGCCTGGATTACTGCAATGCTCTCTACATGGGGCTCCCCTTGAAGGGCATCCGAGGCTGCAGTTAGTCCAGAATGCAGCTGCGCTGGTGATAGATGGAGCCCTCGTGGCTCCCGATAACACCTATCCTGCGCAGACTGCACTGGCTACCTGTGGCCTTCCGGTGCGCTTCAGGTTTTGGTGACCACCTTTAAAGCGCCCATGGCATAGGGCCGGGTTATTTACGGGACCGCCTACTGCTACCGAATACCTCTCACCGACCTGTGCGCCTCACAGAGAGGGACTCTCAGGGTGCCGCCAGCGAGGCAATGTCGCCTGGCGACGCCCAGGAAGGGCCTTCTGTGGGGCTCCCACCCTCTGGAACGAACTACCCCGGACTTCGTCAGCTTGCGGACCTTGGACCTTCCGCGGGCTTAAAACACACTTATTTAATTGCGCAGGACTGAGCTAGATTTTAAATTTATGGGTTTTAAATTGGGTTTTATTTCTATATTTTTAATTTTTGGGGCTTTTAGAATAAGTTTTTTAATTGTTTTTATATTGTATTTATGTGTTTATGTGTTTTTTAAGTGCCTGTAAACCGCCCTGAGTCCTTCGGGAGATAGGGCGGTATATAAATACGATCAAATAAATAAATAAATAAATAAATAAGAGAGTGAGGATCTATTTATTGAAACTATTCATAAGGATTTAATCCTGAGTTAACCTAAATACAGTAATTTTTGATATGATTTTTTAAAATTTATTTTTCTGAGGACTAGTTTTAATATACATTTTGTGACAAGATCACAGGAACTGGCAAATATTATCTCATAGCCATTGTACCATATCTTTCAAAAATCCTGGAGCACTGGGAGTATTACTATTGGAAAAGAGTTGATCGGTTCCCATCTTTAAAAAAAAAAATAGGACGGGGGAAGAAACCCAGAAAATTACAGATCATTCAGCTTAACATCAATACCTGGAAAAATGCTGGGGAAAATAATAATAATAATAATATTAATAATATTAACAACAACAACAACAACAACAACAACAACAATAACAACAGCAGCAGCAGCAGCAGCAGCAGCAGCATCTAGAAACAAAGTTACAACTGGAAGCCAGCATGGATTTGTTAAAAGCAGATCATGTCAAACCATTCTTATTTATCATTTGACAAAGTGACTAAATTAGTAAATCAGCGAAATGCTATGAAATACTTAGACTTCAACAAGGCATTTCATATAGTAGACCATAACTTACTTCTTGGTAAATTAGAAAAATGTGGGATAGATCACATCACCAGCAGATGGATTTGTAACTGGCTGACAAATCGTACTCAATGAGTAGTCCTTAATGATACTACATCTACATGGAGGGAAGTAAGCAATGGGATACCACAAGATTTTGTCTTAGGTCCGGTTCTCTTCAATACCTTCATAAATGACTTAGATGAGGGAATAGAAGGGGAACTCATCAAATTTGTAACTGACATTTTTAGATGCAGATGCAGTTGGCAGGAATAGCCAATACCCCAGAAGACAAGCTGGGCATTGAAAAGCATCTTGAGAGACTTGATCAATGGGCCCTATACAACAACATGCAATTTAATATGGAGAAAAACAAAGTTTTACACCTAGAAAGGAAAAACCAAATGTATAAGTACAGATTAAGTGAAATTTGGTTCAAAAACAGTAACTGTGAGATTGACCATTTTACTGGATGATCACTTAAACATCAGCCAGCAGCATACAGCACCAGTCAAAAAAGTTAATACAATCCTCTATTTTATAAACAGAGGCATAGAATCAAAATCACATGAAGTATTAGTATTTATAAATCCTTAGCAAAATAACTCCTGGTATACTGCATCCAGTTTTGGACACCACATTACAAAAAAGTTGTTGAGACTTTGGAAAAAGTGCAAAGAAGAGGAATTATGATTAAATTATCATTAAAGGACTGGAGATAAAAACACATGAAGAATGTGCAGGAATTGGGTATGGCTGCTCTAGAGAAAAGAACTGTGTGTGTGGGTATGTCACATGATAGCACTATTCCAGTATTTGAGGGGCTGCTACAAAGAACAGAGAATCAACTTATCAACTCCAAAGCACCAGAAGGCAAGACAAGAAACAATGCATGGAAACTAATCAAAGAGAGACTAGAAGGACTAGAAGACCTTCAGGGTCCCTTCCTGTTCTATTCTGATTAATTTATTTTATTTATTTATTTATTTTTCAAATTTATATACCGCCCTATCTCCCTAAGGACTCAGGGCGGTTCACAGGCAGTTAAAATACATATAAATACAGATTAAAAAACAACAATTAAAAAACTTATTCTATTGCCGAATTTAAAAAACAATATAAATAATAAAAAAACCCTTAAAACCAATAACTTTAAAATCTAATCCAGTCCCGCACAGATGAATAAGTGCGTTTTAAGCTCGCAACGAAAGGTTCGGAGGTCCGGAAGTTGACGAAGTCCTGGAGGGAGTTCGTTCCAGAGGGTGGGAGCCCCCACAGAGAAGGCCCTTCCCCTGGGTGTCACCAGACGGCACTGCCTAGCTGACGGCACCCTGAGAAGTCCCTCTCTGTGAGAGCGCACGGGTCGGTGAGAGGTATTTGGTAGCAGTAGGCGGTCCCGTAAATTAATCGCATTAATGAAATTGAACAGGCTCTAGGTTAGAAACCAGAAGATTTTGAATTTAGTCCAGAATATTTTTACAGAAAATCCTCCTTTTACAACAATTCATTTAGTACTTTTCAAATTTGCAACGGTACTGAAAATAAGTAACTTATAACCATTTTTGACACTTATGACTATTGCGGCATTCCTATAGTCACATGATTTACATGCAGATAATTGACAATTGATTCACATTTATGACAGTTGCAATGTCATAATTTAACAAGTGTTTCACTTAGCAACATAAATACTGAGCATAATTGTGGTCCTAAATTAAGGACTATCTGTATATCTAAACCCTAAATGGCAGTGGTTAACTCCTTCCTGTTCAATTTCTAGACCCTGCCCACTTCGTCATGTACAGAGAGCTGTCTCCCTGGTTATTTCAAACAAAAGCAAGAAGGAAAGCAGTTTTGCTGCTATGATTGCTTCCTGTGTCCTGAAGGGAGAATTTCAAGCCAGCATGGTAAGAGTTTTAGGTACAAGTGACTCGTTCATTTCAAGGTACTCGGGAGAAAGTTCGAGGAACACTGAGCAATGATGGAATAAAGTTTTTATTCCAATGAAGTTTGCATTTCATATCTCTGTGGTATCAGATGAAGCCTAATGAACAGACTTCATCAGCGGACATTAAAAAAAATCTATTCATTAGTTTTTAATTTTTAAATAAAAAGGGTCCAGATATTATTTCAGGGCCATAGGAACTGATGCTAACCTCTTCATGAAATAAATTTATAAATAATTCAGGGCATCTAACTGTATTCAAAACTGTACATTTCTCTGTCCTGGACTTCTGGGGTTTAGCAATTATTTCTTTTGTCGTGAAATGTATATCTACAATATTGCCTATATGTCTCAGAAATAGCAAATATGTGCAACCAATAAAAGGTGGAAATAACCCTTCCTGGTAGGGAAGTTTGCTGCTCTTCTAAACTGTAAAATCAATTCCTCTTAAGCAGATCTTCACATAGGAGTTTCTGTCCCATGTGCAATAATTTTAGGCAATGGATTTACAAATGTACTCCTTAAATAAGGAACATATTTGTTTTTTTTTTTTACCTTAATTTGATGTTTTATGTTCTTGATAATTATTGATCAACAAGGGATAATGTCTTAGCTCACAATCACAGCTAAAATAACCTTTTCCTCTTTAGCCAAGATCTGTGTACATTATATGTACATTGTAATTCATATAATACACATTATGTATTATATGTATGTGTCTCATTATTTAGATAGCTTACATTAAATATTTATGCATAGTAGACGTTTATCAGAAGACAACAATGGTAATACATTGAGTAATCCCTATCCCTACCCCTATCATTTCTATCTATTTTTACTTTTATCTCTATCATCTCTATTTTTCTATATAATCTCTATGAATTACAGGAAGGGTTTGTGTTGTTGATAATTACTAATTAAATTGGAATAAATCCTGAGATGGTAATCATAGCTGAAACAACTTTTTTTTCCTTTAGACACAGATGCCTGCTCTGAATGCCCACAAGATCAATATACAAGCAAGAAGCGTGACTCATGCATTAGGAAGACAATGACCTTTCTGTCCTTTGATGATCCTTTGGGAATGAGCTTAGCTATATTAGCCATTTCCTTTTCTCTCTTCACTCTTTTAGTACTAGTAACATTTGTGAAACATCACAACACCCCCATTGTCAAAGCCAACAACCGGGATCTCACCTACATGCTCCTTGTGTCTCTATTGCTCTGCTTCCTCTGTACATTTCAGTTCCTCATTCCACCTGGGAACATAATTTGTCTCTTCCGACAAATGAGCTTTGCCATTGTCTTCTCTATGGCTGTATCTTGTGTGTTGGCCAAAACCATTATTGTGCCTTTAGCATTCATGGCCACCAAACCAGGATCCAGGGTACGGAAGTGGGTGGGGAGGAAACTGGCCATCTCCATTGTCCTTTCTTGTTCCCTTATTCAGGAAGCCATTTGTACAATTTGGTTGGCAACATTTCCTCCCTTCCCAGAAATGGACCTACATTCAGAAACTACAGAAGTTATATTACAATGCAAAGAAGGCTCAGTAACTATGTTTTACTCTGTCTTGGGTTACATGGGCTTCCTGGCAATTTCCAGTTTTACAGTGGCTTTTCTTTCTAGGAATCTCCCCAGCAGTTTCAATGAAGCAAAATTTATCACTTTCAGCATGTTGATCTTTTGTAGTGTTTGGATATCTTTCGTTCCAAGCTATTTGAGTACCAAGGGGAAATACATGGTAGCTGTGGAAATATTTTCCATCTTGACCTCAAGTGCTGCACTACTGGGTTGCATCTTTTTCCCAAAATGTTTCTTAATTTTTCTGAGGCCACACTTAAATGTCAGGGAAGAGTTCATAAGAAAAAAACTTTGACAGAAGATATATTGATAACTCTCTCTTATAGTCAGAATGTTCTAATTATATACCACTTGTAATGATTTCTAACTGGAGTAGCCTATAAAATAAATAAATAAATCAATACACATTTTAAATATTTTGAATTCCAAATATAGTCTATTTGAGTTATCTTAAGCTGGAAATTTTGGAATCATTCAAATTTTAAGAATATAAAACCATATATAAAACAATCTTTGGTTACTTTTGATTTTAGAGTTTATAGGCTAATGCTATGTATTGTTTACCAACATTTTAAACTACAGTCTTAGTTACCACCTATTGATGGATTTATATCATCAAGCCCTTGTTGTCCTTGACAACTTCAAAGATAGCTTTTCTCCCTGACACGCTGTGCCTAACCTGTTTCTTTATATGTTCCTTATGCATCAATTCTGCCCTTCTCTAGATTAGGAGTCCCCTTTTAATCAGTCAGTCATGATTTATTTTATTTCTTTATTTTATTTGTCAACAAATACAATAAAACAAGTAACAGAGTAGACACAGACATGGACACATGAAATGTTTTTGGCACACACACACACACAAAAGGATATATATAGGCAAAACATAGCCATAAACACATAGAATGATTACATATAATTGGAAACAGTAGGACAGGGACAGTAGGCATGCTGGTGCACTAATTTACTTTATGGTTGTCTATTTCAATGTTTGCAATGTGTGACTGAGCAGAATTCTGTGATGTGATTGATTATGAGAACACCTTGTTTCTGGCCAGTGGACCAGGTAACCCCAAAGCTGATCATAGTGCAGGGAGAGATGCATTACAAAATAAAAAGAATCCTAGACTCTAAACTGTACAAAAGGGGACTACAATACTGGTGCAAAGAAAGGGATACCCATTGTCCAAGGTCACCTGGGTAAAAAGCTGGGATATAAAAGCAGATAGACTAAGAAATTTCACGATAAATACTCTCAAAAGCCAAAAACACCTCTAGGGGGAGGGACAGGTGATTGATTGAAGACTAATTTATTTTCACTTTGAATTTTTCTAGGAACTTTTCTCAAGGGGGGGGTGTCCAATTGTCAATTCTGAAGTAAATCTCGTTGAAGCCATCTTTTGCTGCCTCATAGCTGCCACAAACCCTGAAAGGGGAAAGGGAGAGTGAAAGTAGATAGATTGCCTAACAGTCAAAACAAAAAGTTTTCTTTACGGGAACCAAGGTCATCTGAACAGGTGGTAATTGAAGGAGGAGAGGTGTGACCAAGCCAACTGCCAGCTACTTTCATTGGACAATGTGACTGTTGACATCTGGGAGGGGACTATTTGCTCTTTTAATTAGGTGAAAACCACGGGAACTTTTAGAACTGGTTTTCATGGGCTGTGCCGATATGATATATCCAATAAACATGTTCTTTGAGGAATCTGCTTTTGGTGGCTGTATTACTCAGAACGCTGACACTAATAGCTGGAGGTTGTGAATGTGTGTGTGTTTTAGTAGGTTTTCATGGGTAAAGGTATGTAGGTCTTGGTCTTGGCTCGTACAAGTATGAAGCTGAAAGCACCAGCCTGAAGATGATTTATTTATTTATTTATTTATTTATTAAATTTTTATACCGCCCTTCTCCCTAGGGACTCAGGGCGGTGTACAGCCAAAGATAAAAAACATAAGAAATATACAATTAAAACAACAATTTAAAACCAAGCATATTAGAAAATGGCCAATTTAAAATTTAAAATTACAACCCTAAAATAATAAAACCCCGGTTAAAAGATTTAAAAAATTTAAAAATTATTTAAAAATATTAAAAATATTAAGCCAGTGAGATTGATGAGTGACACCTCGTCGAAACATTGCCAAGATACTCTCAACCTTACATGGGAAAAGACTTGAATATGCCAAGACCTATACACACACACACACACACACACACACACACACACACACACATGTTTTCGTAGGTTTTCACAGGTATAGGTATGTAGGTCTTGGCATATATATATATATATATAGGTCTTGGCGCATTCGGGTCTTTTCCTATGTAAGGTTGAGAATATCTTGGTGATGTTTCGATGAGGTCAGTTTGCTTTGTGTGGGGAAAAACTGACACACACCATGAACACATGACAAGACCTCAAACTCGGAGCCAAACCTGTTCGGAGCCAAACCTGTTGTTAAGGACTTGTTTGTCGATAAGGGCGGGTTTCCAAATGGCTGGTAGGCAAGAGGGCTTCTCTGACATGCTACATCACAGCCATCTGCTGAGGACATTACATCACTGAACTCAAGAGACCACAACACCAAAGCTCAGGACATTAAAACACAATTAACCACCCAGGATGTTATAGCACAAGACTCAGGAGGTCACATTCCCAGAACTCAGGTTGTTTCCACACAGCCTATTACCCAGGTCGTTACAACACAGAAGACTAATGGGCAAATAACTAGGACCACACCCACATAGGATGCTACAAAACAGCCCACTAATCTGCAAACATCCACTCCACCTACCAATCAAGATGCAACCACACAGCCAACCAACCCGCTTACAGCAACAAAGCCAACACTCCCCACCTCCCCACCAGTATTTATAGAGACGGCAGCTCCAACCACGCTTTGCTCGCACAAGCATGAAGCCCTAAGCACCAGCCTGAAGATGATGAGTGAGACCTCATTGAAACATCGCCAAGATACTCTCAACCTTACACAGGAAAAGACCCAAATAAACTAAGAGCTACATACCTATACCCGTGATATATATATATATATATATATATGTATGTATGTATGTATGTATGTATGTATGTATGTATGTATGTATGTAGGTCTTTGGTATTTGGGTTTTCTCCCACGTAAAATTGGAAGTATCTTGGTGACGTTTTGATGAAGTCTCATTTGTCATCTTCAGGCTGGTGTTTACAGCTTCGTGCTTCCAGGAGCAATGTGTGATCGCAGCTGTTTCTTCCTTTTAACTACTAGTGGGGGTTTGAACTGATTGGTTGGGAGCTTGGCTGTGTTCTGATTGGTGGAGGTGTGTTCTGATTGGTTGGGGGTTTAGCTGTGCTCTGATTGGATGGTGGGGCTGGCTGTGCTCTGATTGGATGGGGGTGTGTTCTGTTTGGGTTGACTATGTTCTGAGTGCCTCCCTTTCATTCAGGATGCTAGCACTCTCTGCCTCCTGTGTGCATGCCCAGTGAATGGGGGCAAGGCAGTGGGGTGGTCTCTAGCTGGCTGTAGGGCAGGGGTGAAATGCTCCCGGTTCAGACTGGCTCACCCAATCCAGTAGCGATGGCAGCTGGTGGTTCAGAGAACCGGTGGCAAAAATCCCTAGCTCTCCCCGCCACACCGCCTCTGCTGAGCCGCACCATCAGCAGAAGTTTTTTTTTTACTTTTAAAAGCAGTTTTTCTTCAGCTGAAAACATGCCTTTAAAAGTAAAAAAAAAAAAGCCTTTGGGGATCCCGCGGCTCAGCTGAGATCATCAGAACCCTTTAAACTCTTTTTTAAATTAACTTCTTCAGCTGAAGAAGTTGTAAAAAAAAAAGTTTTAAAAGGCTTCTCTGGCAATTGCAGCTGAGTTCCTCGTCAGCAGAACCTTAAAAAACATGTTTTCTACAAGCTCTTTGGCCGAAGAGCTTGTAGAAAACCTTCTTTTAAGAGATTTTAAGACACTTATCTAATTACTGATCTAAAGAATGGCTTTCCCAGCCTGAAAGGAGCAGTTTCAGCATGCAGGCAGAATCAATTGCTAGCTAATCAATTTCCTCAGTGAGCAACTAATCTGCCTGCTTTGCTGCCTGAGGAACTCTGGGAATTGAAGTCCACAAACCTTAAAGTTACTAAGGTTGGAGACCCCTGATCTAAAAAATATAAATTAAATTAAATAATAAAATAAAATATTTGTGCAGCTTTCTGAGATTTGGTACGTTTCTGTAGTGTTTCACTCTAACTACACAAACACACAAAATCTCATAAAGCTGTATTTGGCATTTTGTGTGTGTGTGCGTGTGTGAGTCAGTTGTATTGTGTGTGTGTAAAGTCTGAGGTTCCTGCTTATTGCAGGGGCCATTTTGGGTGAAGTGCAGCTGCTTTTACATTGTGTGTGAGTCAGTTGTGTTGTGTTGTGTTGTGTTCTCTGTGTGTAAAGTGCGAAAGTTGGTTTTTGAGCTTTTTGTGGCTGTGTGAGGTTCCTGCTTGTTGCAAGGGCCATTTTGGGTGGAGTGCAGCTGATTTTACATTGTGTGTGTGTCAGCTGTATTGTGTTGTGTTGTGTTTGTGTAAAGTGTGAAAGATGGTTTTTGGTACCACTTATTGTTTTGTATACTTTGTTTATTATTTTTTATTATTTATTGTTATTGGCTGCGCCCACCCAGTCATCTGACCACCAAGCCATGCCCACCAATTAAGCCATGCCCACAGAACCGGTAGGGAAAATTATTAGATTTCACCTCTGCTCTAGGGCAGCCATATTGGTTGGATCTAATCTGGACCATGTGTTCTGACCCAGCCTTACCAGAAGAAGAAACAGACTCCTGGTCACAAAAAAACCTTCTTTATTTTCCTCTTGTGAATTAATTGCATTCACCCATCGAAAAGTCCAGGCAATAGTCCTTCAAGGAGTTAACTGCAGTAATAGACCTTATCAGTTCCTTGCAATAATTGCAAGGCTGTGAGCTCCCAGCTGGAAGGCTGCAAATTAAGTTCTGGCAAGTAGTCTTTGTGACACAAAACACAATGAGCAAAATCTTTAGAAATACAAACTGTTGCCTCCTACGACAACCTCTCCTCTTTCCCTTCTATTTATTCCCCAGCCAAGGAGAGGCCATTCAGCGTCCAAGAGTGCTTTGCTTCCTGAGTCAACTCCTTGTCTTCCGCCGTTCACCTCTCCTAACTGCTCTGTGCATATGTGCATCTGGAAAAGGCCTTAGCTGTTCTTCCTCTTCACTCATATCAGTCTCCAAAGGCAGCTGCCTCTCCGGTTGCTGGGAAATATCAGACGGCCCTGGCTCTATCTCTAGTCCAATGCAGAGCATCCATCAGAGCCTTCCCCAGACTCCAGCACTGGCCCAAGTTCTTCCCCAACCTCCTCGTCGTCTGAGTCTGCCACCTGTTCCGCTGGCATCTAGCGGGCCACAACACCATTTTTTGACCCAGGTGACCAAACCAAGTTGTAGATCAGCATCGTGTCTGCACCTGTACCTCCATGCTCTGCTTGCTGGCCTGGCCTCACACCCCTCTTTCACTGGGACTGCCCCACCCACATGTGGGAAAGCTATGGCCAGTGGTAGCACTGCCAATCTCTTACCCTCCCTTCATCTCTTCCTGAGTGTGAAGGAAGATTGGGATGGCATAAAAAATGTTTGCAAGCCAAGAAGACTTTGTGGCAGTGAAATCCCTTGCTTCAAGTTTCCCACCAGCTTGCAAATGCCTTTCGTACAGTTGCAGTCTCAGCGCGAAGAACATTTGCAAGTTGGGGAGACTTCAGGGCAGAGAAATCTCCTTGCTTGAAACCTCCTATTGGCTTGTAAACACTCTCTGTGCTGGAATGGTGAGAAAGGCATTTTCAAGCTGATGGGAGACTTCAAGCAAGGCAATTTCACTGCCCCAAAATCTCAACATCTGTACAACCTTAGAAAGTTTCAGGTTAACACTTTGGGTTCAAGTTACTCTTGATTCCTGGATACTGACTGGACTAGTCTCTGAAGTTTTGTTGGCAAAATTTAAGAAGAGATTTGCCTTTACCTTCTCCCTAGAAGGAGAAAATGATGAGAGAATGATGGACTCAAGATTACCAATTGGCTTTATGCTTAAGGCAGTACTAGAACTCATAATCTCTAGTCTGATGCCTTAACCATCACATCAAAGTGACTCACAGATTTATTGTCTCTATCACCCTCCACAAAGTATACATTTTAAAAAATTTTCCTTTTCTTTCATAAAAATTACCTCTATTATATTTTTACCACTAGTGGATTTCAAATTGGCATGTCTCTTGATATTAAACTAGTTATAGGCAAAGTACCTTCCTCATGATACAAGACAGACAGCTAAATACAGAATTGTTTTTCTTTCCCTGTAATTATCTTCATGCTTCATGGCACAGCCATTCTGAAGAAATACTGATTGGTTTTACTTCGAATTGGGAACTGGTAGATAATATAAATATCGCCAGTAAATTGATATTTTCAGTTAGAAACAAAGGATAGGTAATGATCCAGGATGCTTTATAAACAGTGTTGGCATTGAATGTGAAATGGTTATGTCAGGGATCTTTCAGAATTGAATAAGGCCAACTATTTCAGCATTTAATATAATTCGAGAATGATATTGATTCTTTTTTTGATTCCTTACGTGGCATGCCACACAGAGAAAATACAATGTACTTTTAGTGATCTTCCTATTGCTCATCACAGATACTTCCAAACTGAAAATGTCATCATTGGTGCCATTACTTCACTTTTTGTTATGGCTACAGATAAGCCTGATTTCAAAGAAAACCCCATTCTTACATCTGCTGAGGAACCTCTGTAAGTAATAAAGCATTTTTTTCCATAAATGTATGCTTATTAAAGTTATTTTTGAGCAACTGATAAATTAGATTCAGTAATGCAACTATTCATTTCTAAAAATACCACTTCTAGGTTGGATGGGTGGCATGCAAGTCTAATAAATAAATAGATATGAGAAATATTTCAATGATTGCACAGCGCTAAGTCCAAATATGTTTATTGATAATATTCTAATTGACAAGATTGTTTGTATTAAATCACATCCTAAAGATAGAGAATGGATTTATACAATAAAGTAGGAGAACATTTGAGTTGCTATTGTAGATACTACTGATATTGTTATTGTCATTGTTCTTCCCTGCTTCAATGCTAGACTACTATTACTAAGAGAGAAGGAATAAAAATATTTTGTTAACTTAAGAGAAAGAGTTGCAGATTGGGTATAGAGGTGGGGATGGGAAATCCGATGTAATTATTTTAAATATAGAAGTGCATTTTTAAACTATTCATTTTTCTATGAACATACCATATGTATGTGCACTAGAAAACAATAGAACACAAATTCACTTTAGATAATTGTTAAAAAAAATGCTGATTTAATGACCCAATTCATTAAATTATGAATCAATGGCTGACTTAAAACAAAAGAATTTATTTATGAACCACATCTTCTTTGCAATGTCTTTTTCAAATGTCTCTTTATAATACACTATATAATTCTTACAGGGTACTCACTAAGCATTACCAGCATGTATTGGCATTTATATTTGCTGTGAAAGACATTAATGAAAACCTCCAGGTTTTACCCAATATCACCTTGGGCTTCAAAATCCATGACAAATATAGTGGTAAATGGACCTATCATACCACCATGGAACTTTTTTCCCCTGTAAACAGATTAATCCCCAATTATAAGTGTGGTATCAAGAACAACCTCATTTCTGTCATTGGGGCTCTGTATCCTGAAATCTCTCTTGATATGTCACATATTTTGGCAATGTACAAAGTTCCACAGGTAGGATATTTTCATGAGTTATGAAACTTCAGGGTCACTTATGTTCTTCAACATTTTTCATTTTATTAAAAAAAAAAAGTACAGACGTTTCTATTGATATTTTCTTTGGAATAATATCTCAGTAGATAAATGAAGTTTCTTATAGACTGAAGTACTTTAAGTGAAAGTTTTAAACTTTATAGTTGAGATAATAACATTTGATCATCAGCTTTTGTGAATCAAACAGGGCCCCTTTTAAGCCTTTCCTCCTAAGCCTAGAACTCGTAACATAGGCTGAATCTTCAAATGACCTAAGCAGCCTCCTGTGACTTTATTTATTTATTTATTGTTCTTCCTGCTTCAATGCTAGACTACTATTACTAAGAGAGAAGGAATAAAAATATTTTGTTAACTTAAGAGAAAGAGTTGCAGATTGGGTATAGAGGTGGGGATGGGAAATCCGATGTAATTATTTTAAATATAGAAGTGCATTTTTAAACTATTCATTTTTCTATGAACATACCATATGTATGTGCACTAGAAAACAATAGAACACAAATTCACTTTAGATAATTGTTAAAAAAATGCTGATTTAATGACCCAATTCATTAAATTATGAATCAATGGCTGACTTAAAACAAAAGAATTTATTTATGAACCACATCATCTTTGCAATGTCTTTTTCAAATGTCTCTTTATAATACACTATATAATTCTTACAGGGTACTCACTAAGCATTACCAGCATGTATTGGCATTTATATTTGCTGTGAAAGACATTAATGAAAACCTCCAGGTTTTACCCAATATCACCTTGGGCTTCAAAATCCATGACAAATATAGTGGTAAATGGACCTATCATACCACCATGGAACTTTTTTCCCCTGTAAACAGATTAATCCCCAATTATAAGTGTGGTATCAAGAACAACCTCATTTCTGTCATTGGGGCTCTGTATCCTGAAATCTCTCTTGATATGTCACATATTTTGGCAATGTACAAAGTTCCACAGGTAGGATATTTTCATGAGTTATGAAACTTCAGGGTCACTTATGTTCTTCAACATTTTTCATTTTATTAAAAAAAAAAAGTACAGACGTTTCTATTGATATTTTCTTTGGAATAATATCTCAGTAGATAAATGAAGTTTCTTATAGACTGAAGTACTTTAAGTGAAAGTTTTAAACTTTATAGTTGAGATAATAACATTTGATCATCAGCTTTTGTGAATCAAACAGGGCCCCTTTTAAGCCTTTCCTCCTAAGCCTAGAACTCGTAACATAGGCTGAATCTTCAAATGACCTAAGCAGCCTCCTGTGACTTTATTTATTTATTTATTTTTTATTTGTCACAACAGTATATATAAGCATAAGTATGTAATAACTATACGGAATTGGATACAATCAAAGGGAACATTAGGACAGTTGGTGCTCTTATGCACGCCCCTCACAGACCTCTTAGGAATGGGGTGAGGTCACTTAAGCAATCTAAAGAGAAGAAGACCAGAGGTTGTTTTTTGTTGTTATTGAAAATGGCAAAAAAAGACAAAGGAAAAAAAGGAAAAAAAGGTGGGGGGATTGCTCTTTCCCTCTCAAGGATTCATGCTGATGTTCTCTAAGTTAGCCATTCTGGGCAGAAATCTTCATTGTTTCTCAATTATAATTTTGATTATAATTTATACTCTAACTCCAATAGTGCTCATTAGAAGGTTCACAAACACTATTGTTTTCTGTTACCCTCTTCTGTGGATCATTTCTGCACCATTCCAAAGCTACACTTGATGCTGTTATCAATCATCATTCTGGGTGGTGTTTTCACTTCTATATAATCATATATTTATTGCATTTTTTATATTGATGAGAACATTTTTTTCATGCAATTATTTAAGAACAACTTATAATAATCACAATTATTATGCACAAGGGCCTGTAAAATGAGGCACAAATATCTATCTATCTATCTATCTATCTATCTATCTATCTATCTATCTATCTATCTATCTATCTATCTATCTATCTATCTATCTATTTATCATCTCTCTCTCTCTCTCCAGGTTTTTAAAATCTTTTTAAAATTCACCTCTTAGCTATTTGTTGATCACAGTCTGATTTCTTTTCTTTCCTTTTCTTTCCTTTTCTTTCCTTTTCTTTCCTTTTCTTTTCTTTCCTTTTCTTTCCTTCCTTCCTTCCTTCCTTCCTTCCTTCCTTCCTTCCTTCCTTCCTTTCTTTCTTTCTTTGGCTGTTCATGCTATTTTCAAGAATTCCCCAACTCCAAAGTTCAAAGTCATATTTCCATTATGGATTCTTCAAAATCCAACTTACACTTCCCTGGAATGTCCCAAACTCTTTAATAGATTAAAAACACCAATTCCTTTTCATAAAATTCGTCTTAGATAAGTTTATAGATGTAGCAGTCTCATTTTTTGAATTTCACAATGTTTGAATTACATTTCTCCCTTTTTGTGTTTCCCATTTTTAACCTCCCCTTGAATTGCTATATTTCTAGTTTGGGTATAGCTCCCTTCCAAAAATGGAGAAGAAAATCCAGATCATTTCTCTTTATGAAATGGTCCCAAATCAGGAACATCAGTATGAAGGGATTCGTCAGCTATTGTTGCATTTCAGATGGACCTGGATCGGGGTTCTGGTTAAAGAAGACGAGTTAGAAGGATTTCAGCAAAACATACTTTCCATATTTTCTAAATCTGGTATTTGTGTTGAATTCTTAGAAAAACTTAAGCCTTTTTTCATCAGCTCTATTATTGATGGAATGAAACAATTATTGGAATTGTATGAGATTATCATGAACAGCAAAGCCAATACAGTGATAGTCTATGAACAAAATGTTTTACTTTTGAGGGTGTTGCTATATTTACCTTATATGGAAGAAGTATTTACAAAGCCTAAAGCTAAAGTGTGGATTCTGGTCTCTGAACTGGATCTTGCTTCCTTCACGTTTCAAAAGGGATGGGATATGGAAGGCCTCCATGGTGCTCTTTCCTTTGCTGCTTTCTCCAATGAAGTTCCAGGATTTCAAACTTTCCTAAAAAATAGGAATCATTTATTCATAAAAGAAGATTTCTTTGTGAGAGAAGTGTGGGAACAAGCATTTGGTTGTGATTATCCCTCTTCATCTGTGATTGAAGATAGTACTTGCACTGGGGAAGAGAGATTGGACAGCCTTCCAGCAACTCTTTTTGAAATGAGCATGACTGGACATAGTTACAGTATATACAATTCAGTCTCTGCTGTTGGATATGCTCTACATGACATGCAGTCAAGTCTACAAAAATATAGAATGCTAAACAAGGGAAGGAAATTGCACCTTCAAAATCAGCAACCATGGCAGGTAAAGTAGTTTATAAAACAATTAAAAGTATTATGTTTAGATCAGTTAATTTAAATGTTTAATTATATGTGGCATGAATATATATTTTACCAAAATTTTATTAATTCATTTTTCCATCTATCTTTTTTCTCTCCATTGGGTTGGAGAATTGGAATATCTAAACATTAAACAGTTAAATAATGCATCTCTCCCTCTCACCTCTCCCTCTCCCTCTCCCTCTCCCCCTCCCTCCCTCCCCCCCTCTCTCTCATTTATCTATTATTCGATCTTTCTTTTATTTATTTATTTGTTAAATTTATTTTCTTCCCATCTCATTGTGAGACTATTCAGGGTGGCTTGCAACAGTAAAATGGAAAAAATGATATGAAATGTAAACATAACAGTAAAGCAATAAAACAAAAATACACAAAGTACAAGAATATGAATTAAAAGATTTCTTAACAAAAAGGAATAATTGCTTTTTGTTTTTACAAATAAGTCTTCATTCATTCATTCATCCGTTCATGTATTTGATAGCCCACCTTTTCTTTGGGAGTTCAAACAGACATGATTAAGAATCTATTTTTGTTTCCATCACAAAATACTAGTGAAATACTGACTGGCTCTTGCATAGATCTTTAAATAAAATGAAGGCAATGGGATTGAGAATCAGTTTGATGAAGAATCAGGTTATGGCATTAGGCTAGATACTGGAAGGCAGTGAGTTCCAATCCTGCTTTAGGCAGAAAGCCTAAATATATTAATGGACTTGAGAACCAGCTAGATATAGTGATTAAGGAAGCAGTCTGGAAACTGGGAGATAGTGAATTCCAGTCTTGCTTTAGGTACAAAACCAATTGGGTGATCTACTCCAGTCATTCTTTCTTTCAGCCTTAGGAAGCAGGCAATGACAAACCTCTTCTGAGACCTAGCCAAGAAAACTCTACAGATCCTGGCAGTTGCCAAGAGTTAACACTGATTTGAAGATGTACATACAGAAATTAAAAGGGTTATTCTATTCACATAAGAAAAATTCACATAACATAAAGCAGTTCCTCCAACATCTCTTTTGTGGTGTCCAGAAACTCACAGAAGGTCTCATAGTCAATTGAATGGACATTCAATAGCTTAGTAGCTGAATTATAATTGTAATTAATAATTCAAGGCAATGATGAAGGCTGTTGGAGGTATTTGGGGTTCACTATACTCAGAATGAAATAATTTCATGTTTTCCATAACTCGTCCTATTATATATACTTATTTGTTTTTTCTTTCATGTCCAGCTCCACTATTATCTGAAAAGAGTCTCATTTAATAACAGTGCTGGAGATGTAATTTCTTTTGATATGAATGGAAAATTGTTAGTTGGATTTGACATTATAAACTGGATAACATTCCCAAACCAATCCCTTCATCGAAGGAAAGTTGGGAAACTTGATCCTTGGGCTCCTCGAGAGAAGATGCTTATGATTAATGATAATGCCATCACTTGGCATAGTAGTACTAACCCGGTAGTCTCAAATTTTTTTCTTCTATGATTTTCCTTTGTCATAAAATGTGCACAACTATAAATATATAAAGATGGCTGACAAAGACTACAGACAAGCTTTAAAAGAATGCATTATTCTTTAAAAGTATGTGTTTTTGTATAAAATAAGGCCTGTCAGATGGTTTGTTTGCCTACCAATTGTTATCAACTCAGTTTAAATTGCATTCAAGATTGACCTGAACTGTGCTAAATATTTGAAAATCTCTCTCTCTCTCTCTCTCACACACACACACACGCAATGTGTGTGTGTGGTTGGGGTGGGGTGCCTGTAATATGGCATGTCTGACAGTGAGTGAATGGTCCAAAGCCACCCAGCTGGCTTTTGTGCCTAAGGCAGGACTAGAATTTATGGTCTGCTGGTTTCTAGGCCAATACCTTAGGAAGTATATTAATATTTGCATGAACAAATCCATCAAGACCTATATTTATAATCTATCATCTATCTATCTATCTATCTATCTATCTATCTATCTATCTATCTATCTATCTATCTATCTATCTATCTATCAGCATCTATCCTATTGAAAGAGGATTTTTAAAGATTTTTTTTCCAGAGTATCCATTCCATGAGAGAAGATTAAGAATAGAATAGAATAGAATAGAATAGAATAGAATACTTTAGTTGGCCAAGTATAGTTAGAACACACAAGGAATTTGTCTCTGGTGCAGAAACTCTCTCTCTCTTTTTTTAATTGAAAATGTTTTAAAAAACAAAAACATTTCCCCCCCTTTTTTCCCCCCCTCCCTACCAGAAAACCCCCTTCCCCCCTCCCCCCCCCCGGCTTCCCAGGTCAATCACAAGGTATTGTTATACATAAACCAAACATAGAGTAAAATTTTCCCTTCTAATCCAATTAACCTCATCCAAATCTTTTCATCTCCCAACCCCCTCCCCATTACATAAAATAATACTTCCTAATTATTCAAAGGCAATCTGATATTTCTTAATCTGATATCTGTTTTGTAGATAATCAATCGATTTTTTCCATTCAATTAAATATCTTTCCTGCGTATTGTCTTTTAAAAAAGCTGAGATTTTAGCCATCTCAGCCAAATTAATGACTTTCAATATCCATTCTTCTATTGTAGGTACCTCTTCTTTCTTCCAGTATTGTCTAATCAACAGTCTTGCTGCCGTTATTAAATTTAGAATCAATTTAGTCTCAATCCCTGTACAATCCGTTATAATTCCCAAAAGGAAAAATTGTGGCAGGAACTTTATCTTCTTCTTCAGTACATTTTGAATAATCCACCAAATTCTTATCCAAAAGGCCTTAATTTTCTTGCAAGTCCACCAAATATGAAAATATGTAGCGTCATCACAACCACACCTCCAACATTTCGCTTGGATATCAGGATACATACATGATAATTTTTTGGGATCTAAGTGCCATCTATAAAACATCTTATAAAAATTTTCCCTTAAATTCTGTGCTTGTGTAAACTTAACATTTCTAACCCAGATTTTCTCCCATGTTTCCAACATTATTGGTTCCTGAATATTCTGTGCCCATTTTATCATACAGTCCTTTACCAAATCCTTTTCCAAATCTATTTCAAGCAACACATTATACAATCTCTTTATATGCTCCTGGGTCTGATTTCTAATTTGCTTTATTAAATTTTCCTCCCTTTGCATTATACCAATTTTTTGATCTTCTTTCCATCTAGCACTTATTTGCCCATATTGAAACCAAGTATAATTCCTCCCTTCTTCATTTAATACCTGTAATGATTTTAATTGCAATCTACCTCCTTCAGCATACAAAAGTTCTTTATAAGTAATCATTTCCTGTTTCTGTTCTATATTTATATTCTCTATTGCATGTCTGGGGCTCGCCCATATAGGAATCTTGTAATCTAATTTATAAGAATATTTTTTCCAGACCCGCAAAAGAGCACTTCTCAACACATGATTCTTAAAAGCCCTATCCACTTTTTTTTCATAAAATAAATACGCATGCCATCCATATAACAAGTCATAACCTTCTATGTTCAAAATTCTTTCCTCCGTTAAATTAAACCAGTCACTTATTACTGAAAGGGCTACTGCTTCATAATATAGTTTAAAATTAGGCATTTTTAAGCCACCTCTTTCCCGTGAGTCTTGTATTATTTTCATTTAACCCTCGCCTTTTTACCCTGCCATATAAATTTATTAATCCCAATCTGCCAATCCTCCAAATTTTTATCTTTCTTAATTATTGGTATCATCTGGAACAGAAACAAAAATCTAGGTAACAAATTCATTTTAATAGCCACAATCCTCCCCAATAGCGACAACTGCAATTTTTTCCAGACACTCATATCATTCTGAACTTTTTGCCATAACAAGTCATAATTATCCTTATAAAGTTTCTTGTTCGATGAGCTAATATAAACCCCTAAGTATTTAACCTTTTTTACCACCTCAAATCCTGTTATTTCCTCTAGTTTTTGTTTCTGTTGTATAGACATATTTTTGATTGTCACTTTTGTTTTATTCTGATTTATTTTAAATCCTGATACCTTTCCATATTTATCAATTGCTTCCAACAATGATCTACTTGAATTTATAGGATCTGGTGCAGAAACTCTCAATCTACATGTAAAGCAATGGAGTAATAATAATCATTATAATGGTGACAATAAGAGGGAGTAGTAAAGAAGATAAGGATAATAATAACATTACAGCCATATAACATTTTATTTTATTAATTTATTTGTCATAAATAATAACAGGTAAAGATAACAAGATAACAGGTAAAAGTATAAACATAATTTGGATACCTGAAAAGAGTAAGTAAAAAAGGAATATTAAGACAGGGATGATAGGCAAGCAGGTTGCATTTATGCACACCTCTTACAGATCTCTTAGGAATGGGGTGAGGTCAACAGTAGATAGTTTAAGCTTAAAGTTTTGTGGGTTTGGGGAAGAAACTACAGAGTCAGGTAGTGCATTCCAGGTATTGACCATTCTGTTGCTGAAGTCATATTTTCTGCAATCGAGTTTGAAGTGGTTTACCTTGAGTTTCTTTCTATTATTTGCTCGTGTATTGTTATTTATTTTATTTATTTATTTATTTATTTAATTTATATACCGCCCTTCTTCCGAAGGACTCAGGGCAGTTTACAGCCAAATAAAACAGAATTACAAAAATTAAAAAACATATTAAAAATCCAAATTCAAATTAAGGCCGAAACAAATAAAACAGTGATAAAACCATAATAAAACCCACATTTAAAATAAGTTAGGCCTGCCCTGCACGATAAAACAAGAAGGTCTTCAGGTCACATCGAAAGGTCTGGAGGTCGGGGAGTTAATGTATCACTGGAGGCAGCTCATTCCAGAGGGCAGGAGCCCGCACAGAAAAGGCCCTCCCCCTGGGCGTCGCCAATCGACATTGTTTGATTGACAGTACCCTGAGGAGGCCCTCTCTATGGGAGTGTACAGGTCGCTGGGAGCTATTGGTGGCAGCAGGCGGTCCCGTAAATAACCCAGTCCTATGCCATGGAGTGCTTTAAAGATGGTAACCAACACCTTGAATTGCACCCAGAAGACCAATGGAAGCCAGTGCAGCTTGCACAGGAGAAGTGTTACATGGGAGCTTCAAGTCACTTCCTCTATTACCCGCGCAGCTGCATTCTGGACCAGTTGGAGCCTCCGGGTGCTCTTCAAGGGGAGCCCCATGTAGAGAGCATTACAGTAGTTCAGGTGGGAAGTGATGAGGGCATGAGTGACCGTGCATAGGGAATCCCGGTCTAGGAAGGGATACAACTGGTGTATCAGGCAAACCTGATGAAAAGCTCCCCTGGTGATAGCCGTTATATGATCTTCTAAAGACAGCCATACATCCAGGAGGACACCTAAGTTGCGAACCCTCTCCAAAGGAGCCAATGACTTGCCCCCAACAGTCAGCGATGGTATCAGCTGACTGTACCGGGATGCCAGCATCCAAAGCCACTCAGTCTTGGAAGGGTTGAGTCAAAGCCTGTTCTTCCCCATCCAGACCTGCACAGCCTCCAGACACCGGGACATCACTTCAACGGCATCGTTGGGGTGGGTCGGGGTGGAAATGTACAGCTGAGTATCATCAGCATACAGATGACATTGCACCCCGAAACCACGGATGATCTCACCCAGTGGCTTCATATAGATGTTGAACAGAAACGGCGACAGAACCGACCCCTGTGGCACCCCGCATATGAGGCGCCTCATGGCCGATCTCTGCCTTCCTGCCAACACTGTCTGCGACCGGTCAGAAAGATAGGAAGAGAACCACCGATAAATGGTGCCCCCCACTCCTAAACTCTCCAGCCGTCGCAGCAAGATACCATGGTCAATGGTATCGAAAGCCACTGAGAGATTTAATAGGACTAGGGCAGAGGAAAAGCCCCTGTCCCGAGCCCTCCAGAGATCATCTACCAACGTGACCAATGCCATCTCCGTGCTGTACCCAGGCCAGAAACCGGACTGGGATGGGTCAAGATAGACAGTTTCATCCAGATACTGGGGGAGCTGATGCGCCACCACACTCTCGACAACCTTCACCACAAAATGAAGGTTGGAGACAGGATGATAATTCGCTAAAACAGCTGGATCCAGGGAGGGCTTCTTGAGGAGGGGCCTCACCACTGCCTCTTTCAAGGCAGTGGGGAAGACACCCTCCGTTAAAGAAGCATTGACAATTCCCTGAAGCCAGCCTCGTGTAACCTCCTGTGTGGCCAGTACCAACCAGGAGGGACATGGGTCCAATAAACATGTGGTCGCATTCAGCCTCCTCAGTATCCTCTCCATGTCCTCAGGAGCCACAGTATCAAACTCTTCCCAGTGACATAGTTTTAAGTTGTCTAAACCCAAAATTTGGAGTCTGGTGGCATATTTTATCACAAGCAGAGGAGTGGAGGACTCTTCTTGTGAGATATCTCTGGACTCTCTTGATTGTATTTCGATATGCAGTGTGGGTTATAGACAGATGAGCTGTATTCAAGAATTGGTCTAGTAAATGTTTTGTATGCTCTAGTTAGTAGTACAATATTACCAGAGAAGAAGCTACGCAAGATTAGGTTAATGCTCTTAGTGCCTTTTTGGCAATGTTGTTGCAGTAGGCTCTGGCACTTAGATCTTTAGAAGTGAGTACTCCAAGATCCTTGACAGAGTGAGGGTCATCTATAAGTTCATGTCCATCTAATTTGTATTTTATGTTTTGATTTTTTTTGCCACTGTGCAAGACAGAGCATTTGTTGGTTGAGATTGGAAGTTGCCACTTGTTAGACCAATCTGACACATAGTCAGGGCCTTTTTGAAGGGTAGTTGCATTGTTTGTAGTGTTGAATAGTTTAATATCATCAGCAAAGAGAACACAGTTGCTTTTAATACGATCACAAAGGTCATTTATGTAAAGTATGAAGAGTGTTGGATCTAAAACACTGCATTGGGGAACACCACTATTAACAGGTACAGGGTTTGATAGAGTAAATGTAAATACATGGATAAATGTACATAGCCATTAGACAGTACTGTGAGAATTAGATGTTCAGCAGAGCGATAGCACTAGGGAAGTGTGCCTAGTTGTTTTGGCATGCAATGTCCTATAGCAGTGTCTTTTGGGGAAGAGTTAAAACATTTTCAGGTCTGTAAATATTTTCTCAGTCCTCCTTCTGACCCATGCAATATATAGATCTTTTATGGAAGGCTGGCTGGTTGCAATTGTTCTTTTTGCCATCCTAACAATCCATTGGAATCTGTACCTATCCTATATAGTTGCTGTACCAAACCAGACAGTTATAGAAATACAAATGACAGACTGAATAATTCCTCTGTAAAACTGTATCAACATCTCACGGGGCAGTCTGAACTTCCTGAGTTGATGCAGGAAGAACATTCTTTGTTGTGTTTTCTTAATGATGGTTCTAATGTTAGGTGTCAAATCCTCAAAGATTATAGAACTCTGAAACTTGAAGGGTTCTATTACTGAAACTGTGCTGTCAAATAACAGGTGGTAGAATAAAAGGGCTTCTGCTAAAATCCACTATGCTGTCTATAGTTTTAGGCATGTTCAGCTCAAATTGTTCTGGCTGTACTATAGGGCCAGTTGTTCAACCTCCCGTCTATCTGCAGACGCATCATGATCTTGAATGAGACCAATGTCTGTTGCATCATCTTCAAACTTCAGTATTTTAGCTACAGTTGCAGTCATTGGTATATAGAAAGAAGATCAATGGAGAGAGCACAGAGCCCAGAGGAGTTTTTGTGTTAATTGCCTGAGTTTTAGATGTATTAGACATATTTTTCCCTAGCTTCATCTGTCACTTCCTATCTGTCAGAAAGCTAATAATTCACCTACAAGTATGGACAGACATGGTTAGTTGACTCCATTTAGAGTGAAGAATTTGTAGATGGTCTTCCAAAGAGAGCAATATCAAGCAAGACAACCATTTCAATTCATAAAGCATATTTAAGGGATACTTTATATGAACATTGAAGTTCATATAAACAAAATAGTCCTAAAGTCCTAATGTGCAGTCCTAAGATGCTAAGGAAATACATGTTGTATGGAAACTCAATATGAACTCAATGTAAATGTCATAAGTATGTCCATATCATGTGCCAATTTATATCCAGATCGGCAATTCAGAAATTTCTGTAGACTTAACAGTTTCTAAAAATCCAAACTTGTGCTCTGAATGCATTCAAATATTTTCCCTGAAAGGTAAAACTTTTTTCATTTATGAATTAGACTATACCCGCATCTGTTTGTTCTGATAGCTGCGATCCTGGTTATTTCAAGCAAAAGCAAGAGGAGAAACCACCTTGCTGTTATGACTGTATCATATGTCCTGAAGGGAAACTGTCAGGCAAGACTGGTAAGAGCTATCACTCAAAAAGCATTACTTTACTTCTGTACAGTGGTAATAACCATGCACATACACTAAGTTGATGGCAGAAAAAGAGTACAAGAATTATTCAAACTTAATATTTTAATTCAACTCATCTTTATCTAAAACAGGGGTAGTCAACCTTTTTATACCTACTGCCCACTTTTGTATCTGTTAGTAGTAAAATTTTCTAACCGCCCACCGGTTCCACAGTAATGCGCTGTGTATCGTCATCTGTGCATGCCTCTCGTGCATCGTGGATTGGGTTTGGGGGGGGCACCAGCTACCAGCTCTGCTTGTCCACTACAGCTGGGTAATGTTGTGGGGGGGAGATGCGCAGGCTATTCTGGGATGAGGCTCTTTTGTTTGCAGTCACACTATAGCGCCATTTAGTTTCACTTACATAACGTGAACTAAACTTATGCACGAGCGATACAAATAGTATATTTTCAGAAATTTAAATTGTTACGGGGAAATTTATGAAAACCTAATGAAAATGTTTTTAAATAATGCTATGATTTTTTTTTTTTTAAAGTCAGTTAAATTTAAAAAAAGGAAAGTGCTTCAGTATCGGACAAAACCCCTACCTCCCACCATGAAAGCTGGAACGCCCACTAGTGGGTGGTAGGGACCAGGTTGACTACCACTGATCTAAAACATTTAATATATTTCATCGGAGAATTTTGTTGTAGCAATATAGCAATATCAATTATGTATAATGCAACTATTACAATTTATAATCTAAGATACATTTGTTCAGATTTCACAGATGAAATTCCAAGTTAGCTGAACTAGAGAAATCTTATTTTCAGTATATTATTTTAAAAATTAATTTAGAATAATTAGTAATAAAACAGTGCATTTTGTATTCTTTTCTTTATAATATGTACATGTTCAGTAAAGACCTGTAAATTACACTTTTCTTCATGTTGTTTTGGCCATGAGTGCAACTTTCTAGTGATTTAGAGATCTGATATTTTTATTTAAATATTCTAAAGCCTGGATGAAATAAAAAGAAAGAAAGGTTTAGATTGCTTGACATTTTTTTCATTATCAAAGTATTAGAATTTTTAATATGATGCCGTAAATAATGCATTCATTGATTGTATGCAATCAAGGAAGGGTCAGCTTTAGTGATCACATAGCTAAGTCTTCTTCAGAATGAGCAGTAATAAACTGGATTTAAAACTATAATATCATTATAAACACAATAATCATGATAATGTTGTAATACTGGGGATTGAAATATCTGTGAAAAAACAATAAGAGAATGAGACTTTCCATTTTTTTAGATGCTGAATACTGTTCAGGGTGCCCAGAAGATCAATATGTAAGCAAAGACAAAACTTCATGTATTCCTAAGACAGTAACTTCCTTGACTTATGAAGAACCTTTGGGCCTTGCTCTAACTATTGTGGCCATCTCCTTTTTTTTATTCACAGCTGTGATTTTTGGAACTTTTTTGAAACATCACCACACCCCCATCGTCAAAGCAAACAACCGAGACCTCACCTACACTCTATTAATTTCTCTCCAGCTCTGCTTCCTTTGTGCATTGCAGTTCCTTTTTAGACCTGGGGCTATAATATGCCTCTTTCGACAAATCACTTTTGGGCTCATCTTCTCAGTGGCTGTATCATGTGTCTTGGCAAAAACCATCATTGTGGTTTTAGCTTTCCTCGCCACCAAGCCAGGATCCAGGATGAAAAAATGGGTAGGGAAACAATTGGCAACCTCCATTGTACTTTCCTGCTCTCTTGTCCAAGCAGCCATTGGTATATTGTGGCTGGCAAAGGCTCCCCCCTTCCCAGAAGCTGATATGATTTCGGTCACTGAAGAAATTATACTAGAATGCAATGAAGGCTCAGTGTGCATGTTTTATTCCATCCTGGGCTATATGGGTTTCCTGGCAGTGGCCAGTTTTATAGTGGCTTTTTTGGCCAGAAAACTTCCCAGCACTTTCAATGAAGCCAAACTAATCACTTTCAGCATGTTGGTCTTTTGCAGTGTGTGGTTAGCTTTCATTCCAGCCTATTTGAGCACAAAAGGAAAATATGTGGTAGCTGTGGAGATTTTTTCTATCTTAGCCTCTAGTGCTGGGTTACTCAGTTGCATATTTTTCCCAAAATGCTACATAATTCTCTTGAAACCTGAGTTAAACCACAGAGAACTACTCACACAGAGAAAACATTAAGAAACCATGTGTTTCGTTTAAGTTACTAATATTCTTTAAGCTGTGTCCTATTAGCATGCTAGCAATTATTAAATGAAGATATGATTATTTAAAAAAAATTTCTAGAAATGTTTACTGATACTAGGGTCATGGCATTAAATGGTGTCAATTATCCATGAGAATATAATGAAAAATAGGGTTTTTAATCCCACGGTATCATACATATTAGTTGAGTATAAATTTTGAGGATAGATTTATTTGAGTATACATTGCATTGTTACTCTGTGCAGCCTTTCTCTGTGCATCAGGTCTTGCTTTTCCAATGAGCTCCAGGAGATGAAGTGGCAGAAGAGACTCTTGGAGTATTGTTGGATGAGGAAAGGAGTGAATCTCACGAAACACACGTTAAAGTCCGCATTCACGGATACATCACAGTAATAAGAGTGCTAAAACATCACACTATTTCTCTGTGTTTATTATGCCATCTGATAAACAACTGATGGCCTTGTTTAGATTGGCCCCTTCTTTGTTGTGGAGGGCCAGCCCACAAGATCTGATTTCTTCAGGGCTACAGGGAAAAGTATACATTTTACAATTGCTTAGATGGAACTTGGACAGGTCCAGATAAGTGACCTGGGCAATCACTTTATGGTGTTTATGCAGACTGATCTTAATGAAGTGAAATATCTTGTAAGGTACATCAGGAATCAATGCCATCATCCTGCCTCATCTACATTGAAGCTTAGGTTTGTGTCCAGGGTTTGTGTCATGAGTATATGAATGATACCCAATTGTACTTCTCAACCCCAAGTTATGCAGTTGATTCTGTCAATACATCAACCCAGTGTCAGGTGACTGTTCAGGTCTGAGTGAGTGTAGGAAAGACTTTGATTCAAGCTTGAGAAAAATATTTGATCCCACACACATACAGAGCAGGATAAAGGACATTTTTATATTTGATTTGTTGGAATTTGCACTTATCCATTTGAAACTAGTGTGCAAGTTAGGGACACTACAGTCCTACAGTTGCAACAACATCTTGAAAATCAGGTGGCAGATAAACAAGATAAACAAGTGAAGTTCAGCATAAGTAGATCATAGTAGATCAACTTCAGCATGAGTAGATCATATACTCTATTATAGAACCAGATGCCCTTAAGAAGGTGCAATTCAAAGTTCTAGTCACCACTTATAAAGACGTCATGGTATACAACTTGTTTATTTGAGTTTCCACTATTTCTGCCAGTCCACTGTTTTCAGAGTCAGTGTCCTCCAAGTACTCTTAATTAAATGTAATCTGATGAGAATGAGGAAAGGAAATTTTCTTTTTCAACCTCTGCTTTTTAATACAGCATTCCTTTTACCCAGAGATAACCCTCATTTCCATTCTCCTTGTTTTCTGGAAATTGCTTAAGACCAAGTTCTGTTCTGAGATCTAGAGTTGGACTGTTTGTTTAATCAGGCTGGGGAAGTATTGTTTTGGTTCAATCAATTATGTGATTTTAATCTATGTAATAGATTAAAATACATAGGGATGACTCACACCCTGGTCAGTGTTTCTTTATTTTCCTGCCACTGGGAAGGGGATATAGAAACATAGGCAGCCGCACAAATAGGCTGAAGAATATTTTTATCTGTGGGCTGTCAGGCTGCTGAATGCAAAATAACTTTATAACAACATAGTACAATTGACTTTCAGGGCTGGTGCGATATGCAATAAATTCACATGGTGCAGTAGGATTATAGGATTCACTGGGTTAGGGATTTTTCTTTTCTTTTACTGTCTTTCACTGTGAGTTTTATTGAGTTGGGGGGTACACGAAGGGAGGCTCAGCCAATCTCATTGTATACATGTTATACGCTGTCAATAAAGGTTTGATTTATTGTTAGCCTCCCTGACACTCTTGGAATTGAATGACTTTAACAAATCAAATGAATCAAATAAATAAAATTGGGTTGGCATAAATCTTGTGGTTATCATTCAAAAAGCATTTTTTAATTAAAAGACAACTTAGAATGTAAAAATATTTCAGAACATCCTTTATAAATAATAATATCATAATATCTTGTTTTCAAATCACAGATTGGCAAGGTTTCAAGGATTATGTCTATAGAGATTCTCAATCATCCAGGTCATGGTTATCCCAAAAATGCTTTTTCTAAAAGTCACCTGGACTTTCTTCTTGTTGTTGTTTTTTCCTTTGAATTGTTTCCCTTCTCATTCAAGAAGCTGAAGAACTGAACTGAAGAAACTTCTTGAATGAAAAGCAAAATGCTTTCAAAAGAAAATAACCAAGAAAATACAATTGCTTTTTGGATTGGAAAGAATCTGACTCTGCAAATTATTTTTAAACAAAAGGTTATTTGAAGAGCAGGGTGAAAGTATTATGTCATGATAAAATATGTTTTAGGTCTGAAACTAAAGGTTTATAATTTTTAGGGATTTCTTCTTGTTAATTGTCCACGTGTGTTTAGTTTAGGTTTCAGCAAAATAATATAACATTTGGGGAAAAAGATACAGCCCAACAGTCCAACACTGGAGGCTAAAATTGAAAAGATCTCCACAGCCACCATGTATTTCCCTTTGGTGCTCAGATAGGTTGGAACAAAGGAGAGCCACACACTGCAGAAAACCAACATGCTGAAAGTGATGAACTTGGCTTCATTGAAACAATCAGGTAATTTCCTGGCAAGGAAAGCTACAGTGAAACTTGCACATGCCAAGAAACCTAAGTAACCAAAAACGTAGTAAAACATTCCATCTGAACCCTCATTACATTGCAAGACAATTTCATTAGGTGCTGAATGTGTATCAGTGGAAGGAAATGGAGGAGAAGTTGTCAGCCATGTAGCACAAATACTTGCTTGAATAAGGGAACAGCAAAGAACAGTGGAAATGGCTAATTTTCTCCCTACCCATTTTTTCATCCTTGATGTTGGATTGGTGGCCATAAAAGCCAAAACAACAGTCATGGTTTTGGCCAACAGACAAGAAACAGCCACTGAAAATGTAATGGCAAAAATAGTTTGTCGGAGAGGACAGGTCACATGAGTAGGTTTGCCAATAAAGAGTAATGCACAAAGAAAGCAGAGTAAGAGTGAGACAAGGAGAATGTATGTGAGATTCCGATTGTTGGCTTTGACAATAGGGGTGTTGTGGTGCTTCAGAAATATTGCTAGAACCAGAATAGTTATCAAGGAACATGAAAGAATTCCAAGAATTAAACCAATTCCCAGGAGCTCTTCATAAGACAAAAAGTCTATGCCCTTGGGAATGCATAAATTATGATCTTTGTTTGGGTAATGGTTTTCTTGGCAATGAAAACATTCAGCTGCATCTAGAGGAAAAAAGAAGAAAATGTGATTTCTCTCAAGATTTCTTCAACTGAATGCTGGAAAGGGGATAACAGCTAAGACTAAATACCTCATACAGATTATATAAAAATATAGATCTGCTGATAAATTCATAGTTGTTCTGCAAAAATTTCACAGGCACTGCTAGTGGAACTGCTTACATTAGCTTCAGCATTCCATTAGCATGCTCCCTGTACTCCACTTTGAATTACAAAGTACTTGGAGAATCAAGAAAAGGTCTAAGTTTAATATTCTCAGAAATGAGAAATGAGGAAGAAATAATTTTGAGGTATCACTCAAAAATGAATATAAAATTCTGTCTATTAGGGAAATATATGAACAAATGAGCAAATGTTCAGGAACATTGTTGGCTAAAATAATGTATTATAGAAGCAGTAAATATAAAATGTCCAATAAATGTTCTGGATGATTTCTGATTATTTATATTTATGATGATGACGAGGGCAATGGTGATGATTTTGCTTTCTGCTTTAAAATTAAATTTTTTAAATGCAACATTTAAAGCAGACATTTAAAGATTTTAATAAAGTTAAAAAAGTTAAATTTTGAACTTAAAGTCAGGTTTTCTTTCATTATAAAACAAAGGAGAAAATACGAACTATAAAGAAAAAAGAATATGGGTATAACCAGAGTGGAACAATTCTAAAGATATAAAATAAATAAAAATAAAAATTGGAAAAAAAGGAAGTGGCTAAAATTTTATGTGATTGTAACATTTTTTCCGTATGCCAGAGACTAGCATATATATATATATTTAAAAATGTAATCCTCCTCTGTGATAATCAGTGTACAACTCTTACCCTTTATTGTAGATATCTTCCCTTCTGAACACCGAATGCAATCGTAACAGCAGAATGGCTTCCCTTCCTTCTTTTGCTTGCTATATCCAGAATGACAATTGTCATTACAAATAGAAAGAGGCTCTGTCTAATATATCAATAAATGTAATAAAAATGGTTAGATTTTTTTAGTATCATAGACGAAAGGATTTTTTTTTTGTGGCAAAAAACTTCCAGGAAGAATGTAAACAATTAAATTAAACAATTAAATTAAATTAAAAAATTAAATTAAATTAAATTATTCATCTGCATCTCTTTTCAAAGTTGAGTAATATCAGATGCCATCATAAAATCATTCCAAGGTGAAAATAAACTGTCAGAGCTCTAGAGAACAATCTTTTATGCTTTTCAAAATTAAAACACACTGAAAACATTTGGATTTTATTCTTTAAAGTTTCAATTTCTTTGTTATTTCAAAACGTGGGTACTGCTTTATATATGCATTTAAGTCATACCTGATTAAACCAGCTATGCCACACAATAGCATCATGGTTGATGGTAAATGCTTGGTTAAGATTAGGCTTTTGGGGATCCATTCTTCCAATCTTTACTCTAGCAAAGGACTGATTTGGGAATGTAATCCAATTTATGACATCAAAGCCTTCTACTACCACTCCATTCTGATCAAAAAATATCTCATCTCCTGCACTGTTGTTGAATGAGACTTGCCTTAGAAAGGAGTGAAGCTAGGATGAAAAGAAAATCTTCTTTACTGGTTTGGAAGTACACATGCCACATGGTCACATGCATGCGCAGACCTTCTGCGCATGCGCAGAAGGTAAAAAAGACATTACTTCTTGGTTAAAACTGGGAAGTAAGGACACCTGGGTGGCTGGGCAGAAGCTTTGCTCTGCCATTGCTACTAGATCCCCAAACTAGCAGCCACGATTGCTACCGGATCATGCAATCCGGTCCGATCTGGGAGCATTTCACCCCCGGAAAAGATCCATATTCAGTTTTGTCTATATCACTTCCAAAATGTATACTAAATCCCAGAGTGGCTATTTATAGCATTATCAAATGAAATAATTTG
Organism: Ahaetulla prasina; assembly: GCF_028640845.1. Classification (NCBI taxonomy): domain Eukaryota; kingdom Metazoa; phylum Chordata; class Lepidosauria; order Squamata; family Colubridae; genus Ahaetulla; species Ahaetulla prasina. Next base: position 29,262,270 of record NC_080542.1, on the reverse strand, counting down.
CAGTTTAAGTTTATTAGTGTGAGTTGGTGACTGCATATAAAACACAGTTTGAAAGAATGCTTAACAGATATCAGTGTTGCACGCAAGAGAGAAGAAATATTTCTTTACAACTGTCACTATGGGGGAGAAAACTTATTTCCATTCTGTGGCAAAGTGGTGAATCTTCTGGCCTCCCCAGGCCAGAAGTAATAGAATGTCCGTGGAATGAAGAATTGATATAAATGGCAAGTAATCTGGTTTTACGAAGTTCAAATCTTTCTATATTTATAGAAATTCCTGAATCTGGCTTGGTAACCAATTTTGTTGTATACATGATGTACAATGACAATAAAGGCTTTGAACTTGTAACAGATTGGCTTTCTATGCAGAACTTTTAGCATTCATGGAAATAAATGCAGGGTAAAACTGAGCGGTCAGCAATTTAGCCTTCTGAATTTTCACCTTCCAAATAGAAGCTAGCATCTAGAAAGTAACTGCAATAATCCAGATTAGACATAACTAGTACATAACTCAGAAAGGCTAAACTGTTCTAGACAGAGTAAAGGTATCATGTTGATAATGTGTTTCATTAGCCATTGAAGTCAGTGGAAAGGATGGAACTAGTAGTTCCTCAGATTACAGATCTGTTTCTTGGGATGAATTTAATCTAATCCAAAATAATCTGTTTTTAATTTCAAAAACTGGAAATAATCTGTAATGATCTGTAGTGTCTTCATCTATCTGGGTCAATCTTTCTCTGGGAAGTTAAACATCTGACTTTTGAGGATATAACATTATCCTCAATTACTTCCCCCTTATCACATGGTTCCATCCTAACATGCCATTTCCTTGGCATAGTAATGCTTTGCCTTATACCAATTAATTTCAATCATGTTAGAAACCTTAAATTTTCAATCTGTTTCATGATGACAGACTAGCACACTTATGAAATTGTCCCCTCCTCCCTTTTTGTCCCCTCCTCCCTATTACAAATAATGTGAGGTCTAATGAGGCAGGTGTTAGGTATTGTTGGCTGTGTTGCTAAACTGCTGATCTTTGCATGTATTTATTATAAACACTTTTATTGTTTTCAGGACATGGAAGTTTACTATTGGCAGATGCTTACAGTGGTAGATTATGCAGTAGCAGCTCTCACAGGACTTACCTGCCATGGTTGATAATTCAGTTTTATTGTTTTCTCTTCTTTCAACATTGTTCTAGACCTGGAGTTTGATACCAATAGTGCATCCAAGGCATGGGCCACCGCATAGGCAGCGTTATAGATGCTGTAGCTGTGACCAGTCATGCTTATTTCAAAAAAGGGCCCCAAAAGATTTTCCAGTCTCTCCTCTCCAGTGCAGATATCACCCTCAATTTGACCTGAAAAAGTATTGGGGAAAACACAGCGAAAGGCCTGTTCCCAGAAATCTGTGATTAAACCATCTCTAGTTGAACTGGAAGGTTTCCTTCCCCGAATAAACATTTTAAATTGCTGCAGGTCTTTAGAATGTATTGCAAAAGACAAAGCACCATGGAGGACCTGAATATCCCAAACCCACTGATAAACAAGTGATTTTATCTCCATCTGGGCAGTAAAAATCCAGACTTTACCCTTGGGTTTGCATAAATTGACTTCTATTTCTGGAAAGTATAGCACCCATCTCAAAAATATGATGGAATCAGCTTCTCCATAGAAGACCAAAGCATTGGCTGTACTGCTCATGACTTTTTCATACATTTCAGAACCTTTCCTTATTATATCTTCCTTATAATCGTCAAAACTTACATTCTCAGGGCACGTTTCTATGAAAGCTAAGCAGATTCCCCTCTCAGAAAATAATGGAAGCATGAGCTTCAGAAACATTTCTCCATTATCTTTATCATCAGCAATGAATCCAATCCAAATCCATTTGAAATGGAGGAGTAGCTGAAGAATTCCTAGATACTGAATAGTGTCATCTGGAACCATCCGATAAGGGGGAAGTAATTCACTTTTACTTGTCCTCTTTAGAGTAGAACCATACAGGAGCTACAAACAAATTTAGAAACGGGGTGAGGTGATGTATAGAAATGTCAAATACAATGTTCATTTATGTGGAGTATTGTGAATCAGTGCATGATGATGATGATGATGATGATGATTTGTTCTAATCTAAAATTATTAACAAATATTTCTAGTGATTTACTATGGAACTAATACCTGTAAATCCATGCTTCATTGCCTGATATATCAATATAATTAAAAGGGCAATGGTAATTTCTTTGTATTTTGATATAGCAATGAATGTTTTTAGGGAAAAAAAATCTGCTTTTCTACAACTTTTTTACATTAATTCCATTGATGTAGCACTTAAAAAAGAGCCATCAGTTGATGAGACCAAAAGTTTAATTCTGCTTTATAAAATTATAGAAAAGATGAATATTTATTAATTGTGCTATTGAAGGGAATTTTTATTTACAGTAACAATAATATTGAGAGTAAATGACAACCTAATTGTGGAGTGGGGATATCAATGGGTGATAATAGCTATTGAGAACTTGATGAAAATAAAAATGGAATTATTAAGCCCATTACTCCAAATAAATGGCAAAGCAAAGCAACATATCAGATAAGTATTTGTCTAATCATATTTTTGGGATTTTTTAAAAATAAAATTTTTGGTGTAAATCTTTAACTGTAAGCATTCTAAAAATAATAATTCTTATACATAATTTTCTGTTATTTCCAGTTTCCTCATTCATATATTCTTTTTAACTTAATTATTTCATGTTTTACATACATGTTTCTCAAACATTACTTTTTGTCCCTCTATCACAACTTAAAAGTACATAATTTTGTATACAGTTTTTAAGCTGAGAAATTATTTTAGGATGGTAGTGATCTCTCATTTGCCTATTCATGAATATGATATGATATGCTTTGAACTGAGTTGAAACAATTTCATAAAACTACATATGACATTAATTGCAAGATATCTCTGCCTGCATAAAATGCATTGCAATTGGGCTATTAACTATAAACATAAACCTGGAACACCCCATTTTGTTTTATATCCACATTTTGTACATGCCTCCTACCTGTGGAGTCTTATAGATACCTAAAATGTTTGATATCAGGTGGGACGTGTCTGAACGAAGTCCCCCTATGATTGCACTTAGTTTGTCCTTGAGGCCGCACTCATAATTGGGAATAAATTTGTTTTTTGTGGAAATAAGTTGCATTGTGGCTTGGTAGGTCAATTTGGCATCAGAGTAGATATCATACATGTGGAATCCTAGGGAGGTATTGGGTAAAATGAAGGGATTTTCATTGATCTTTTTTATTGCAAATTCCAAAGCCAAAACATGCTGATAGTTCTTAGTCACCACACTACAAAAAGATTTCCATGAGTTATAAGCATATATCTTGCTCCATAAATTAGGGCATTTACTTTTTCGATTCACATATTACATTATTTTTTTAAAATGTTACATTTCCTGAGGTAATCCTCATGACGATCTCTTACAGGTGTAAATACATTTATTGTTCTTTCTAATAAAAAAATAAAATTCTTTAAAACGTGTGCAAAAAATGTATGATTTTAAGCAATATTTTTTATTTAAAATGCATTGTTTGGGTGAGGTTTCTTTCTTCCATTTAATTATATTACAAAGTTGAATATTTAAAAGAATTTTTCAAAAAAGAATATGAATGTCATAATGTGAAATGGCATTTATTTGAACACCTTGAAAAAGAATAAGATGAAAAGGCATAAGCAATGGAAAAAGTTAAAATGAAAAATAAGGGGAAATGATGGAAAAAACCAAGGTTTTGTAAAAGTAATGTATTCTAAAGTGGGTTTTTCCCCCAAGGAAAGAGAATCATTTCTTGAATTTCCAGTTTGTATACAGTATATAAATGGCATTTACATGGAATCTTTAAGATAAATAAAGATGCTCTTCAATGATGCCTTTTGATCTCAAACAAAATGGTATTTGTTCCATTTTTATAATTCAAACAATTCTGTTGCTTTCTTGGGCACTTAAGAGTAAATCAACAATGTTGATTTTAGTTAAGGGCAATGCTGTGTTCTCTTTGGGAAATGTTCTAAACACATGGAATGGATATGCAGTAATAAAATGATCTGAACCTTTAACAATCACAACTCCTGCTTCAGTTCCTGCATCACTCTTCTGGGGACACAACTGGTCGTTTCAAATGTACAGATTTGCTAAAAACTGTATTGTGGAGAAAATCTTACAAAATTTCTTCAGATGATATTGAACGAGGCTGATGGCTGAAATCTGCTGGAATAGACAAGATGAAGCTTTGAGAAACAATGCCACCAATTATAATGTCTCCTGGCTGATAATATTGATGAAGAATGGGAGGAAGGTTTTGGAATCCACATTTAGCAGCTTTACATGATATCCAGGAAAGTAACATCACTAGTAATATCAGCAATAATCTATACTCAGAGCAAATTTTCATTTTCAGTGAAGATGCCTTTATCTGAAGACAGAGTTCAGTAATGAACATTTGCTAATAATAAAGTCCTATCATTCCTAACATCTCATTTTCCATATCTGAAAAATAACACATATTAGCAATCAAACTAATATGCAGTAGAATTTCTCCATGTCAAAATTTTGAATGATAGGCATTTATACCACCATTCATAATGTATGTTTTGTTATTCTCTATTTTAAATCCAGAGCCAATTTAGAAAGTGGCAACACTAATTGCAATAATTACACTGCGATTTTAGGTTGTGCTACAAATATTTCCTCTTGGGATAGAAATATTTTCTCTCTGCTTTGGGAAAAACTGAAAGTTTAAAAAGAAATAAGTTAAAAAGATCAAATCTTCCTCTGATTCCAGAGACAAAACATGCAAACATTTCATCGCATAATTGTTCTGTGTGAGAAGAAGAAAATTCTAGAGAAAGTAAGATCAGGGTCTTGCATTCCCCTTACGTGATGTATTTTATGTCATGATAACCAGCAATAAATTGAAGCCTGGGAGCACACAGGACCACATTCTCACCAGGAGCAAGCAATCATATTAGAGGTCAAGACTACCATCATATAGGTTTAGGATTGAAGTTAACCATTTTTAGTCATTCTGTTCTCATCATCTAAAGCAGAAGTGTCAAACCCAAGGTCCGTGGGCTGAATCTGGCCTGCAATGTGATTGGATCCATCCTGTGGGACCATTCTGGTCCGCTCAATGTGAAGAAGAAAGATCGGGCCAGTAGGGCTTCAGCCTGGTCTACCTAATGCAAACAGGAAAGACCAGGCCAGCGTGGCTTCGGCTCAGCCCATCCAATGAGAAGAGGAAACATGTCAGCAGTTTGGGGAATGGCGTCAAGCTGGCCACATCCATCCAAGTTAGCCATGCCTGCCTAGCCCCCCGAGGTTAACCACAGTCCTGATATAGCCCTCAATGAAATTGAGTTTGACACCCCTGATCTAAAGCGACATTCCAGAATGTTTTCCTTTTCCATTTTAAAAGTAGTGATTTTGCTCATGTTTTGTATTATACTTCCCTTTGTTTCCCTCTCTGACTTCACTTTCTTTTATGTCAATGCCTCAAGTTTGATGTGGCAAGAGTGGCTCTAACTTCATTTTCTCAGCTTTTCCTGAATAAAATAACTTGAACTCCTCTTACAAAAGTTCTTGTTGAAATAATGGGAATATCATGTGTTCATTATGTAGAACACCACTGGTTTAGAATCAAGCTGGACAAAGCTGGTTTAGAATCAAGCTGATCAATATACCATGGCTTTGAAACTTCTTAGTACAAGGACTTGAAATCAAACACAAGTGCTCTGAACAGCTGTCTTTGGAAGGAGACCATAAGATAAAAGTCTCTTGCAGGCTTAGAGCTCTTGGAGATAAAAGAATAACTACCTTGCTCAAACCACAGACATTATCTCAGTTCTCATATTTCCTTTTCTAATAAATTTCAGAAATTTCTTGTCAGTTAGTCCACAGTTAGGAAATGTTTCATTTTATAAGAAACCTTTGGAGTGATACTTGTAGAAGCACTGGGTAAATTTTCTTTAATCTTTTGCAAAAGAAAGTTCTAACTGTATTTTTAAGAACATAAAATTCACTGCCCCAGAAAGAACTGGTACATAATCTGGAGTTCCTCCTGGATGCATGGCTCCTGCTCAAAAAAGAGATGGCAGCTGTGGCTTGTAAGGCCTTTGCTCAACTTCATGTTGTGACCAATTATTATGCCAGGTGTGGGCAACTTGTGAGTCTGGAGCCGCATGCAGCTCTTTGAGCCCTCTCCTGTGGCTCCCTGTCCCATCATTGGCTGGCCTCGCCCTTTGCCCTCCCCTCCCAGTCATTCATCACCTGGCCTTGGAAATCCAAGAAATACAGAGAGGGGGGGAGAGAGAGAGAGAGAGAGAGAAACAAAGAGAGAAAAGGGTTTTGTGGTTCCTGGTGTTTTTTAACAACTGGTTCTCTGCCCTAATGACCAGCTGGTTAGGCATAGCTAGGAGGTCATGTGACTGGGTGGAAGTGAGTGATGTGGAGTTGGCCATGCCCACCCAGGTTTTGCGACTCCTGGTGTTTTGTTTTGTTTTTTCTGCGGGAAACAGGTCTTATTATGCCCTTTCCTGGATAAAAAGGTTCTCTGCTCAGTCACTCATGCCCTCATCATTTTCCTATTTGGACTACTGCAATTCACAATCCTGAAATCCCCAGAGGAGGGGTGAGCCCTTCTTCTGGCCTTTCAGCTAGCCATGGAAACATGGTTCTGCAGCCCTGCTTGGAATGCACTGAAAAACCTGGTTAGCATGAGGCTGGTTAGCATCCTAGGAGCCTCCCCCACTTTTTAATTAATTTTTAACATTGCTCGCCACTTTTAAAATTTGATACATGTTTTTATGTTTTAAATGGTTTTAATTGTATACCAGCCAGATACCCTTTGTGAGGGAGAAGGCAGTTTTAAAAACTTAATAGATTAAAAATATTTTTAAAATATTTAATATTAAAAATATAAAAAATATTGTTGTATTAATAAATACAACAAAAGAGTGATTAAAACTTTGATTTTAGAAAGTTACAAATTTTCATAGTGTCAACAGAGACATTTGCCTCTACAGAGAGATTATCAAAAAAGTGTTATGGAAGAGGAAAAAGTTCTGAAAAGTTCTAGACTGAGTGGAAACTGGATTTACAAATGACAGGCTACAAAAATCACATGGAAAAAGTTGGAGATAAAAACAAAATCTGATATTTTAATAACTAAAAGAGATACACAGGAATAAATCAACAGAATCATCTGGATTATTTTCCTATATTGGATTTACAAGAGACTTGCTCAATTTTTAAATAATCCTATGAGAAGAGATAAATAAAAAACAAAAAGAAATAAAGTTCTTGATTTTATTTAAATGCACTCCTAAAAAGAAATGGAGGAAATACACAACTGATTTATTTGATCAAGGTTAAAATAGATATGTTATTATCTCTGATAACCCTTAATGGATTTGGCTGTATTAAGCCTGGACTGATGATGCTTCTGACGAAGTGGGAAAGTAATTTCTTTATATTCAAATTTTTACTATATTCTTACTTTCCTTTTTTATTTTTTATTTCTCTTTTTGCATTCTTTCTTTTTATGTACCTTCTACTTTTTCTGTTTGTTCTTCTATTTTTTTCAGTTCATATTAGATTTTATTATTGTAATTATAACTTTTGGTTTTTGCATACTACCTTTACCAAAGCCACAACCATGAGAATCAGCCAATATTATTTCAAATGGTGCAACAGTAGCCTTTTTTTAAAAAAAGCAATGTGTCATATTTTTTTCTTCCTGGATGTAATAAATGTGACTTGCTGAGACAGTTGCATTGCTTCTTCAATGGTTTCTCCACTTAAGTTTCCCTCTGTTATTCAGTTCAGGTTTCACAACAATAATGTACCATTTGGGGAAAAATATGAAACTCAGCAATCCAGCACCGGAAGCTAAAATAGAGAAAATCTCCACAGCAACCATGTATTTTCTTTTAGTGCTCAGGTAAGTTGGGACAAATGGCAACCACACACTGCAGAACACTAACATGCTAAATGTAATAGATTTGGCTTCATTGAAAGTATTGGGTAAATTCCTGGCAAAGAAAGCAACTGTGAAGCTGGCAATAGCTAAAAATCCTATGTACCCAATCACACTGTAAAACATGGCAGGGGATGCCTCATTACACTGCAGAGCACAGCCAACCCCACCATCCAATCAGAACACAGCCAAGCTCCCAACCAATCAGTTCAAACCCCCACTAGCAGTTAAAAGGAAGAAACAGCTGCAATCACACATTTCTCCTAGAAGCACGAAGCTGTAAACACCAGCCTGAAGATGACGAATGAGTCGAAATGTCGCCAAGACATTTCCAATTTTACGTGGGAGAAAACCCGAATAACCAACATGTGACATGTGTGTGTGTGTGTGTGTGTGTGTGTGTATGTGTATATATATATATATATATGTATATGAATTTTCTGAGGTTTTCACGGGTGTTTGTATGTAGGTCTTTGGTTGTTCGGGTTTTCTCCCATGTAAAATTGGAAGTGTCTTGGCGGCGTTTCGTGAAGTCTTATTTGTCATCTTCAGGCTTCAGCTTCGTGCTTCAGGCTTCAGCTTTTGCACGACCACAAACACGAACCCAAACAACAGCAATGCAGCTCACCAGCTCAAATCCCCTGCAACTCAGACTAATCTGAGCACAACCAAGCCCCCTCCCAAACAGGACACACCCCCATCCAATCAGAGCACAAAAACCCCATCCAATCAGAGCACAGCCAAGCTCCCACCCAATCAGTTCAAACCCCACTAGCAGTTAAAAGGAAGAAACAGCTGCAATCACACATTTCTCCTAGAAGCACGAAGCTGTAAACACCAGCCTGAAGATGACGAATGAGTCGAAATGTCGCCAAGACATTTCCAATTTTACGTGGGAGAAAACCCGAATAACCAACATGTGACGTGTGTGTGTGTGTGTGTGTGTATATATATATATATATGTATATGAATTTTCTGAGGTTTTCACGGGTGTTTGTATGTAGGTCTTTGGTTGTTCGGGTTTTCTCCCATGTAAAATTGGAAGTGTCTTGGCGACGTTTCGACGAAGTCTTATTTGTCATCTTCAGGCTTCAGCTTCGTGCTTCAGGCTTCAGCTTTTGCACGACCACAAACACGAACCCAAACAACAGCAATGCAGCTCACCAGCTCAAATCCCCTGCAACTCAGACTAATCTGAGCACAACCAAGCCCCCTCCCAAACAGGACACACCCCCATCCAATCAGAGCACAAAAAAAACCCATCCAATCAGAGCACAGCCAAGCTCCCACCCAATCAGTTCAAACCCCCACTAGCCCAAGGTAGGGGTGGAGGGGGTGCCACCCAATCAGTTCAAACTCCCCGAGGGCCCAAGGTAGGGGTGGGAGGGTGGCAGTTGTGATTAAAGAGAGTCTGGAGCTGAGGGAGTCCACTGTACCTCAGATAGCTGGTTGTGAATCCCTCCTTGTGAAGTGGGGCCATCGGAATCAGATGGGTCTGTTGATCACATACCTGGCTCCTTGCTGCGTGACTACAGCCCTACCTGAGCTACTAGAGGTGCTTGCCGGGGTGGCGGTTGAGATTCCCAAACTTTTGGTTTTGGGGGATTTCAACCTGCCATCGGCCGGCTTGTCATCAACGGTGGTTCAGGAGTTCCAGGCCTCCATGACGGCCTTGAACCTGATTCAAGTAACTGATGGCCCTACACACATTGGGGGAGGCGCAATAGACTTGATTTTTATCTCTGGACAGTGGGTTAATGATCTGGAATTAGGAGATTTAGTGATGGTACCGGTGTCATTTTCTCCTCCGCCTAGACTTTCAGACCGCCGCCCACCACTGCAGGGAGATGGAGCCAATGCGTTGGTTTCTTCCCAGGCGCCTGATGGACCCGGAGAGGTTCCAGACGGAGCTTGGGCCGTTCCCTGAGGATCTTACCCACAGCACGACTGAAGAACTAGTTGCAGCCTGGGAACGGGCCGCGGCTGGGGCTTTGGACCGTGTCGTGCCTTTGCGGCCTCTGACCCGGCATAGATCTCAATTGGCTCCCTGGTTTTCCGAGGAGCTGAGGGAGATGAAACGCTGGAGAAGATGCCTAGAGAGCACTTGGAGGTCTAGCCATTCCGAGGCTGATTGGACACTAGTGAGGTCTTTTACTAAGACCTACCTAGTGGCAATGAGGGAGGCAAAACGTTCCTACGTTTCTACCCTCATTGCATCGGCAGATAACTGCCCAGCCACCTTGTTTCGGGTGACGCGTTCCCTCCTTCATCAGGAGGGACGGGATGACCCTTTACAGGGACATGCTGAGGAGTTTAACGGTTATCTATTCTATAAAATCATTCAGCTTCGGGATAGTTTGGACCAAAATTGCGATGATCCAGCTGAGATGATGGAGACGCGTCTTGTTGAGGTTATTTGGGATGAGTTTGATTCTGTGGCTCTTGAGGACGTGGACAGGTTACTGGGGAGGTTGCATACAACTACATGTTTACTGGACCCATGTCCCTCCTGGTTAGTACTGGCTACTCAGGAAGTGACACGAGGCTGGCTCTGGGGGATTATAAATGCTTCTTTGGTAGAAGGGGTTTTCCCCGCTGCCTTGAAAGAGGCAGTGGTGAGACCACTCCTCAAGAAGCCTTCCCTGGACCTAGCTATTTTGGGGAATTATCGTCCAGTCTCCAACCTTCACTTTGTGGCGAAGGTTGTAGAGAGTGTAGTTGCATGACAGCTTCCCCGGTACCTGGATGAAGCTGTCTATCTAGACCCGTTCCAGTCCGGCTTCCGACCCGGTTATAGTACGGAGATGGCTTTGGTCGCGTTGGTGGATGACCTCTGGAGGGCCAGGGATAGGGGTTGTTCCTCTGCCTTGGTCCTATTAGATCTCTCAGCGGCTTTTGATACCATCGACCACGGTATCCTGCTGCACCAGTTGGAGGGATTGGGAGTGGGGGGTGCACCGTTTATCAGTGGTTCTCCTCCTATCTCTCTGACCGGTCGCAGACGGTGTTGACAGGTGGCAGAGATCGTCCGCGAGGTGCCTTACTTGTGGGGTGCCTCAGAGGTCGATTCTCTCGCCTCTCCTGTTCAAAATCTATATGAAGCCGCTGGGTAAGGTCATCAGTGGTTTCGGGGTGAGTTACCATCTGTACGCTGATGATACTCAGCTGTACTTTTCCACCCCAGGCCACCCCAACGAAGCTGTCGAAGTGCTATCCCGGTGCCTGGAAGCCGTACGGGTCTGGATGGGGATAAACAGACTCAAGCTCAATCCCTCCAAGACGGAGTGGCTGTGGATGCCGGCACCCCGGTACAGTCAGCTGCAGCCGCGACTGGCTGTTGGGGGCAAGTTATTGGCCCCAAGGAGGTGCGCAACTTGGGTGCCCTCCTGGATGGCCGGCTGTCTTTTGATGAACACCTGGCGGCCGTCTCCAGGAGGGCCTTCTACCAAGTATGCTTGGTTCGCCAGTTGCGTCCTTCCTTGACCGGGATGCCTTATGCACCGTCACTCATGCTCTGGTCACTTCTCATTTGGATTATTGCAATGCTCTCTACATGGGGCTGCCCTTGAAGTGCACCCGGAGGCTGCAGCTAGTCCAGAATGCAGCTGCGCGGGTAATAGTGAGAGCAACTCGTTGCTCCCATGTAACACCACTCCTGCGCAGTCTGCACTGGCTCCCTGTGGTCTTTCGGGTGCGCTTTAAGATTCTGGTTACCACCTTTAAAGTGCTCCATGGCTTAGGACCCGGGTACTTACGGGACCACCTGCTGTTATCTTATGCCTCCCACCGACCCGTACGCTCACACAGAGAGGGCCTTCTCAGGGTGCCATCCGCCAAACAATGTCGGCTGGCGGCCCCCAGGGGTAGGGCCTTCTCTGTTGGAGCTCCTACGCTTTGGAACGAACTTCCCCCTGGCCTATGCCAAATGCCTGATCTTTGGACCTTTCACCGTGAGCTAAAAACACACTTATTTATACAAGCGGGACTGGCCTAATAGTTTTAAATTTTAATTGGGGTTTTAACTGGGGTTTTATTATTATTTTAGGGTTTTTAAATTTTGAATTTTTATATGTCGGCCATTTTGTAATATGCTTTGTTTTAAATTTTTGTTTTAATTGTATATACATTGGGTTTTTATCTTTTGGCTGTACACCGCCCTGAGTCCTTCAGGAGAAGGGTGGTATAAAAATCTAAACAAACAAATAAATAAATAAATAAATAGCAGTTTAAAGGAAGAAACAGCTGCGATCACACATTGCTCCCAGAAGCACGAAGCTGAAGCCTGAAGATGATGAATTCGTCGAAACATTGCCAAGACACTTCCAATTTTACATGGGAGAAAACCCAAACAACAGAAGACCTACATATATATATACATACATTCAATTTAACTGTATTATATAACATTGTAAATGTGAGCCTCTAGATCGATCTATCGATCTATCGATCTATCGATCTATCGATCTATCGATCTATCGATCTATCGATCTCTATACCTATCTCTATATCTATCTATATGTATGTATGTATGTATGTATGTATGTATGTATGTATGTATGTATGTATCATAGTATAAGACTATCAGAGTATAAAACGCACCTTAGTTTTTGGGAAGGGAAATAAGAAGAAAGCTGATTGGCAGGTGGATTGGCCTCCCAGAATACGCCCAATCAGCTGTTCCCAGAGGTGAATTTTAGCAAGAGGTTCCTTGGTTGTGAGCGCTGTGCCTTGCGGTTTTTTTTTTTTTTTTCTGCCTCTGAAACTCCATTTCAGAAAAAACTTTTTTTCTGCCTATGAAAGCATCCAAAACAGAGCTTCCAGAGCTTCCAAAGCATCCAAAACTATTTTGAAGGCAATTCAGCATAATCAAATGATTGGATTAGTTTAAGGATACAGTGAAGATTTGCCTTTTGTTAGTGGTGAGAAATCTTTTAAGTTCAGTACAGACTGTCAAATTACTAACCTATACAATTACTGAAAGAACTTATCTTAAAAGACAGTGAGGAAGCTCTATTGCAATTGTGCTAAATTGTCTAAAAATTAAAAGCTAGAATTAAGTAAATTGTTTTTATCTATTTCCATTACAATGCCTGTCCATTGATTTTAATCACTTGTATTTTGTTGTGTTTTAGATGGAAAGGAAAAAGATTAAAATACGACTGAGCATGACCTGGATAATTTTCCTTTATTGGGGTTTCAAATGAGACTTGCTAAATATTAGAATAATCTTGTGATAAGAGACAAAGAAAAAATAAAAGGAAATAAAGTTCAAAAAATTATTTGAATGTACTAAAAGTTAAGATTGCTACACATAAAAGGAATAAATATAAAATTGATTTATTTGATCAAAGTTAAACTAGATATGCTCCATCCCTGGTAACCTTTAATGGACTTTTACTGACATCAGGACCATAGCAACAAAGTTTTACCTACTTATTTCTACATAAGAAATAGGACATGGGAAGAAGAGGTAATTTGTTGTAGTTTAAGAGTGGCTAATAAATTTCTAAAATTATATCTGTAATGAAAGTGGGAAGTAAATTGGTTATATATTTATTTTCATTTTTTTCCTATATTATTACTTTTCTTTTTTATCTCTCTCATTTTTCTTTTCTTAACTTCTACTCTTTCTTTTTCTTCTTTTTTCAGTTTGTATTAGTTTTTATTGCTATGGGTATAGTTTTTATTATATTCTACCATACTAAAAGCAAACATGCAAATCCCGTCAGAATCAGCCAAGATAGTTTCAAATAGTTTGTCATGTGCCATATTATCTTCTACCTATAAGGGAAGTTGTAGTTTCTTTTCTTCTTCAGTGCTTTCTCCACTTAAGCTGATTCCGGTTGTTCAATTCAGGCCTTACAACAATAATGTACCATTTGGGAAAAAATATAAAACTCAGTAATCCAGCACTAGAAGCTAAAATAGAGAAAATCTCCACAGCAACCATGTATTTTCCTTTAGTGCTCAGGTAAGTTGGGACAAATAACAACCACACACTGCAGAATATTAACATGCTGAATGTAATAGATTTGGCTTCGTTGAAACTGTCAGGTAAATTTCTGGCAAAGAAAGCCACAATAAAACTGGCAATGGCTAAAAACCCCATGTACCCAATCATACTGTAAAACATGACAGGGGATGCTTCATTACATTGTAGGGTAATTTCACCCATTCCTGAGTGCATATCAGCATCCAGGAATGGGGGACTGGTTGACAGCCACGCAGTACAAATGCCTACTTGAATAAGAGAACAAGAAATAACAATGGAATTGGCCAAACTTTTCCCCATCCCCTTAGTTCTCTTTGTCCCTGGTTGGGTAGCCATGAATGCCAGAACCACAGTGATGGTTTTGGCCAATACCGAAGAAACTGCCACTGAAAAGACAATGCCAAAAACTGATTGCTGCAAGAAACACATCTCCTTCTGAGGCTGCCCAATAAAAAATAAAGTACAGAGGAAGCAGAGAAGAAGGGAGGCAAGAAGAATATAAGTGAGATCCCGGTTATTAGCTTTGACGATGGGAGTATTGTGATGCATTCTAAATGTCTTTAACAATGCAATAGTTATTAGTGAAAGGAAAAGAGCCCCAGTGGTTAAACCAATTCCCATAGGTTCATTATAGGATAAAAATGTTACAATTTTAGGAATGCAGGCATTCTGATGCTTGTTTGGGTAAAGATCTTGTTTGCACTCAACACAGTTTGGCATATCTGTAAAACAGAAGTTTAGTCTTAAATACACACATGTATTATACTGAGATAATTCATATAAGTGTTAATGAGGAAGAACACCATTTTTCTATAATAGACACTTTTCCCCTGGGAGATGGCCCATTGCTAATGAAACTTATTTTCCTTATGCGCATCTGGCCTGAATCCATTCAGTCCAATACTGGATCTACTAATTTCTCTTGTTCTTCATTTATTCCCCCCATCGAAAGTGCTGTAGGAGGGAATAACCTGTGTGTTCATTAATAGAAAGCATTACTTTATGAAACCTCTTTTCCATATTCAGCAATATTCAGAAATACTATGTACCAAAATCTAGGTCCAGTCTCTTCAAATTGCAGCAGCTTTATATCCTGTTAGTAGCTTTTTTCCATGTAGGTATTTTTTCCCCCCAGTGAATACCCAGATTTCCAATGAGGTGATATCAGAAATTCCCTTAAACTATTACCTCCTTCTGCCCTCCGTTTCATTTTTATGATTTTCCTCCTAACATCTGCATGTTTCTTCTTCATTGGAGGATTAGTATTATTAGTATTATGAATTGTATAGGCAACTAGATAACTTGAGATATTTTCTTATCTAAATAAACAGAATGCCCATAGCAGCCAATAAAGCAGTAGCAGCATGAGAGATTTCTGATTTCCTGTGTATTAATTTTTCCCTCCCTCCTTCCTTCCTTCCTTCCTTCCTTCCTTCCTTCCTTCCTTTACTTTCTTTCCTTTTCTTTCTTCCTTTCTTTTTGTCCCTTTCTTTTATTCTTCCTCCCTCCCTCCCTCCCTCATTTACTCTCCTTCTTCTTTCCTTCCAAAGATCCCATAAACTGGTGAGAATCTCTCAGGGAATGCTGAAAATGAGATGAACATGAGTGCAGCTGACCATGGTAGCATACTGGCAGTGATGAAGCAAAAAATATGTTTCCAAATTTCATTTTCTCAGAAATTAAGAGGCTGTTTCATTGTTTAATTTAGCCCATTTGGAGTACTTTTTTTGGTGCACAGCAGCGGTGAAATTCAGCCGGATCTATCCAGCTCACTCGATTCGGTAGGGCCAGCAGTGGGAGGCTGAATGTCATCACGTCCTGTATTTGACCTTCTGCGCATGCGTGGAGGAGGTGCACACACCCACATTTGCGATCTGATAGTGAAGGTAAGTGCATTTTACCTCTGGTGCACAGTTTCACCTAATTGAAGATTACAACACTTCAAATAGCACAAGTATTTTATAATATATAGCTAAGGATATAAATGGCAAGAACAGCACATAATGGGATCCTTTTCAGAAGCTAATATTCCATATAAATCATGTGTACAATAGCAAGTAATCAAAGAGAAAATCTCTTTGTTTAAAAAATTTGCTTTACAAACAGTTTTAGAAAGCTGTAATTTTCATGTGAGGAAAGGCATTTTCTGCATCTACTTAGTACACCTTCCATATACACACTTCACTGAAAATAAAAAATTGGAAGCAAATGTAATTGTGCTTTGTCTTGAGTTCAAAGTTCAAACATAATTTCTGAAACTTGCACAGCTCTTGTTCAAGTCTAGGAAAGGACAGTGCTTCTTTACAGAGTCATTTAGAAATGGGGTGAGCAGTCGTATCCTTTTAAAAATTCCATTTCCATTTCAGTAAAGTCAAGGTCATGTTCCTCTTTATTACTATTTCTTGGCCTAATTCTGAATTTCCAGGATTTTGTACTTTATTCTCTGATAATAATATTAGTCCATCTGTAGTTATTCACTGTTTAGTACCATTTAATTTGTTCATAAATACACTTCACTAATTTTAGATAATATAGAAGACTGAAATCTATTCTCCAATCTTTTACTGCAGTGCTAGAGTGCTAAGGTCCTACATAGCACTGAGACCATCTCTCTCTCCTTTTACTGCTCAGAAATTTCAGTTTTACTGTATATGCTGTATATGCTGAAAATGAATTAAGGAATAAAGACTGAATTTACCTATTTAGGATGCTAATTAATTTACCTATTTGGGACACAACCTATGGGACACTACCTACCTACTTTTAGGCTCAGAAAATGACTGCAACTTAAAACCAGCATGAAACAATTCAAACAATGCAATCTGCTTTTTTTTTTTTCCTGTGGTAGTAAGACAATTAAATTAATGGGACAAGTAGATGGATCTACTTCTTCTACAAATTCTACAAGTAGAATTTTGTTCAAGCCCATAAGAAAAAGATCCAATATCTAAACAGTAGAAGGATAAATTAGAGAAAAAAAATCTTTAGTGTGATCTTTCTGATAGCTCATGTACTTTGAGAAAACACAGTATTTCTTACCTTCCCACTCAGAAATCTTGCCTTCTGGACAGGGAATGCAATCATAGCAACAAAATGGCTCCCCCTCTTTCTTTTGTTTGCTGTAACCAGGTTGGCATTTGTTACTACAGACTGAGAGAGGTTGCACCTAGTTCAACAACGTGAGTAGAAATCAGAGATTAAGATAAATATTCACAAGAATAATTATAGAATATTTACAGTTCAGAGGAGAACATGGCATACAATAACATTTCACAGGTTATTGTCTTCATAGTCCTTCAGGCTAAAATGTTCTTACGCAAAATTGTCTTTTTCTGACTTCAGAACAGTTATTCCAAGCTCACTGGAAGAATCCCAAATTTGAAATTGGCTATTCCAATCTTTTCTATGAGGAAATTCACTCATTACCAAAATACTTACTCTTTCACGTTGATTCAAATTTATAGTGTCAATTACTCAATGGATTGCTTTTAAGTAAAGCTGCTTGCAGATGTAGATTATATATTGATTATTAAAAAGCCTAATACTACTAATATTCTGTTTACAATGTTGTCAGATGGTAATATATAGTCT
Organism: Ahaetulla prasina; assembly: GCF_028640845.1. Taxonomy (NCBI): domain Eukaryota; kingdom Metazoa; phylum Chordata; class Lepidosauria; order Squamata; family Colubridae; genus Ahaetulla; species Ahaetulla prasina. The sequence continues at coordinate 29,244,655 of NC_080542.1, read as the reverse complement.
CCTCATCAGAATAAAGCATATTTTTCCCTATAGACTATTTTAAACTTCAGCACAATGTAAGCCGCCCTGAGTCTTCGGAGAAGGGCAGGATATAAATTCAAATTTTAAATAGTATTCAAATAGTATTGCATATTGTTGATTTAATTTTAAGGTAACTGAGCATAGGGGAAGAAAACCAAAGAAATGTACAGTTTAGAAAGTTGAAACAGAAAGACGATAATGCCTTAGTACTGAGTTATGTCATGAGAAAAAGGGAAGCTTGAAAGAAAATCATAGTTTCCCCAAAATATATCAATAACCAAAACTGAAATACGAACAAATATAATTCATCCTCCAATATTATTATTATTATTATTATTATTATTATTATTATTATTATTATTATTATTATTATTATTATTATTATTATTATTTCGATTTCTATACCGCCCTTCTCCCAAAGGACTCAGGGCGGTTTACAGTCAAAGTAAAATCAATTAATACAAAGGAAAATTTAGAGTTGGTTGAAGAACTTAAAACCAATAAAACCCCTTATTAAAACCCCACTAGGCCAGTCCTGCACGGTGAAACAGAAATGTTTTCAGCTTGCGTCGAAAGGTCCGAAGATCAGGGAGTTGACGGATACCTGGTGGTAACGTGTTCCAGAGGATTGGTTCCAGAGGATATTAGAATAAGAGTAGTAAAAAGAGACTATTACAAGTAAGATAAAGTTATATTTAATATTCATATAAATGCATATCCAATTATAGAAATTGAATTGTGTAAATGTGCATGTTAGAGGAACATAATGTTTATATGTTTGGAGACATTTAGTTAAAATTTGTGTTTATGTGTACGTTAAAATCAGTAGCTGAACCCAAAATGTTACTAAGGTTGAAGAAATAAGAAACAGATTAAAACAATAAAATGTTTGGCAAATCTATTGTGAGCAAGAAATATATCCAGTGTCATATTTTAAGACAATTATGTCCTACCTCGTTAAACCAGCTATGCCAAACAATGGGATTTTTGTTCATCATCAATTTGTGGTCTCTTGTTATTTGTGAGTTTATCATTCCAACTTTTACTCCAATTAAAGACTCATTTGGAAACAAAACCCAGTTTATAACATCAAATGTTGTTAGAAGTACACCATTCTGTTCAAAGGAAACCTTTTCCCCTATGCTATTATTAAAAGACACTTGCTTCAGAAAATAGAGCAGCTGAGGATAAAAGGAAAATAAATGCTTAAGAAAATGTGTTCCAACACATAAAACTGAACAAAGATGTGAACAATTGTGTCAGACAGTGGTGGGATTCAATTTTTTTTACTACCAGTAAATTTTTACTACCAGTTCTGTGGGCATGGCTTGGTGGACATGCTGTGGCTTGGTAGGCATGGCTTGGTGGGCATGGCAGGAGAAGGATACTGTAAAATCTCCATTCCTTCCCCACTCCAGGGGAAGGTTACTGAAAAATCCCAATTCCCTCCCTACTCCAGGGGAAGGTTACTGCAATTTCCTCCCAATCAGCTGGGACTTGGCAGGCAGAGAATAGATGGGGGTGGGGCCAGTCAGAGGTGATATTTACTGGTTCTTCAAACTACTCAAAATTTCTGCTACTGGTTCTCCAGAACTGGTCAGAACCTTCTGAATACCACCTCTGGTGTCAGGCCCGAAACTAGGAAAGATATCTGATAATTTATTTCAAGCACAGTTCTTTATTGTAGGACATTTATAGTCCAAATTTTATCAATTGAAGTACTCTACTATATTCAAGTACTGTAAGAATGGGGCAGTCTTCATCCTTTTTCCTCACACAAAATATCTGGACTGATCTGCTTCTTATTCCTCTTAAATGCACTCTCCCCCCGCCCCAACCCACTGGAAATCCTGCCTATTACATTCCATCACAATTTAATTTAATACTGAACAATTTGTTACACCTATGCACTCACAGAGACAATTGCATATGTGTACTTAATGTTAATGAAATATAAGAGACAACTTCATATGCCTCTCACAGTACCCAGTTCTGTAGCTTCTAAAACAATCTGACTACTTTTTAAAAATCAAGTTGTCTTAATGAGCAATGATGAACATTGTCCTGCCCAGCATGGCAATGATAATTTAAGTGCAAAAAAAAAAACAACCCACTACACCACATTTGGCAATAGATTATTCATAGTGGTTAGAAATCCAGTAAATGGATATAAGTAAATGGATGTAAGTTAAGACTTCAGAGATAATTGTGATGGAGAACTTCATGAAATTAGCCTTCATTCAGGAAGATTTATTCCAACAGAAATGTAAATAGTTTGTGTGAGAGCCAGTCTGGTATAATGGCTAAGATAACAGGCCAGAAATCAGAGCATGTGTTCTGGTTCTGCTTTAGGCATGAAACCAACTAAATGAACAGTGTTGTACTGTACCATATCCAAACATATAGCCAAGAAAAGTGCAGGAGCTAGTTGCCAGGAGTCACCTACAGGTACATAAATAACATTAATGTGTTTGTGATATGAATGTGTTTCTTGAACACCAGTTAATCTTTGTGGTAGTTAATTGTAACATTAATTAATTGAGTAGGTAATAGTTACAGCTATTATAGCTCAGCAGCTTGTAGTAACTATAACTGTAACTATACGAAACTGAGCTCAACTATAATATACCTAGAATTAAGATCCATTTATTTATTTATTTATTTATTTATTTATTTTATTAAATTTTTATACCGCCCTTCTCCCGAAGGACTCAGGGCGGTGTACAGCCAAAATAAAATACAGAATATTTACAATTAAAAGAATTTAAAATGAACTATTACTAAACGGCCGATAATTTAAAAAATTTAAAAATTTAAAATATTACTAAAACCCCAATTTAAAATCAAACTATTTATGCCAGTCCTGCTTGAATGAATAAATATGTTTTTAGCTCACGACGAAAGGTCCGAAGATCAGGCACTTGACGTAAGCCAGGGGGGAGTTCGTTCCAGAGCGTCGGTGCTCCCACAGAGAAGGCCCTACTCCTGGGGGCCGCCAGCCGACATTGTTTGGTGGACGGCACCCTGAGAAGGCCCTCTCTGTGAGAGCGTACGGGTCGATGGGAGGCATAAGGTAACAGCAGGCGGTCTCGTAAGTACCCGGGTACTTACGTTTAAATTAGTTGAAAGTAATTTTGTAAACCTATTTATCATCAGGTTGAGAATGAAAAGAAGAGAAGCTTTCCCAAATTCTACATTAAACATCAAAGAAAAGGAAATGACATTTTACATAATATAAATAATATTTTACATAGGATTCTCAAGAATGTTATGTTAAAGGATGTAGAGTGATTCCTACAAAAGTGTTTCCACTTAGCAAAATATTTCACGTGTCTTTTTACATACTATTCATAATTAAAATAAAAATGGATCAAAATATTGTACACACGGTATTATAGGCATGATTATGCTGACACATGGATTCTTACAAGTTGGCCCACCAGGATTTATATTAACAACTACTACTATACTTTTATCGTAGTAATGGCTTCACCAGTGAAAATGATCATTAGAATAGAATAGAATAGAATAGAATTTTATTGGCCAAGTGTGATTGGACACACAAGGAATTTGTCTTGGTGCATATGCTCTCAGTGTACATAAAAGAAAAGATACGTTCATCAAGGTACTTAGTAGACTTTTTAGATTTACATTACCTTCCATGACTGCTGAGTCAGAGATGTCCATTTCTCCCTCTCCACCATTCTATTGTGCTTGAATCTGGATGAGTACATGGCATGGAAAGCATAAGCCACAGCAAAGGCAGCATTATAAATACTATAGCTGTGCCCAGTAATGGTTTTTTCCAAAAGGTTTTCAGAAATGTTTTCCAAGCTCTCTAGCCCAGTGCAGAGATCACTATTTGCATGGTTCAGAATCCAGTTGGGGAAGGTGCAACCAAAAGCAGAAGACCAAAAGTCTCTTATAAAAAAATCTTCTTTTGCATTGGAAGGCTTTCTCTCCAGAATGAATTGTAGAAATCCTGGCAGCCCATTGGAATGGACAACCAATGATAAAGCCCCAGAGTAGATAAGTTTAGCAGATTTCTGATCCTGTTTATTACTATAGGACTTAAGTTCTAGCTGAGCAGTCAAAATCCACACTTTACCTTTTGTTGTATTTGATCTCTCACTATCTCTTCCTTGGCCTAGCAACCAATCCAAAAACACTGGAGTTTGAAGATTACCAAAGAGGAGAAATACATTGGCTGTGCTGGTCATGAATTTATTCCATAGCTTAAATGTCCATTTTTTAATATCACCATATTCAATTACCAAGCCTAAGTTATGGACTGTTTCTATAAAAGCAAAACAAATCCCATGAGTAGCAAATTCTGGAATTATAACTTGAAGTACCCATTCAGAATTAATTCCAGTTGCAATGAAAAATCCAACCCATGTCCACTTGAAATAAAGAAGTAATTCAAGAATCTCTCTATACTGATAGACTTCATTTGGGACCATTTGGTAGAAGTAAGGGGATTGGGTGTGATCCATCATCACTGGAGCAGAGCCATAGGAGAGCTAAACAGATTGATATTTGAATAATAATAATAATAATAATAACAACAACAACAACAACAATAATAATGATAATGATAATGATAATAATAATAATAATAATAATAATAATAATAATAATAATAATAATAATAATAATAATAATAATAATAATAATATAATTTTTATACCGCCCTTCTCCCGAAGGACTCAGGGCGGTGAACAGGCAGATATTATTATTATTATTATTATTTATTGAATTTTTATACCGCCCTTCTCCCGAAGGACTCAGGGCGGTGTACAGCCGGAGATAAAATAATACAATACATTTCAATAAAAACACTATTTAAAAAACTTATTCCAAAAGCCTAAATTTAAAATATAATACAAAATATAAAATAAACCCCAATAAAATCCATGTTTAAAAACCCTATTAAGCCAGTCCTGCTCGGAAGAATAGATATGTTTTAAGCTCGTGGCAAAAGGTCCGGAGATCAGGAAGTTGTCGAAGTCCTGGGGGAAGCTCATTCCAGAGGGTAGGTGCCCCCTGGGGGTCTCCAGCCTACACTGTTTGGCTGAAGGCACTCTGAGGAGGCCCTCTCTATGGGAGCGTACCGGCCGGTGGGAGGCATGTGGTAACAGAAGGCGGTCCTGAAGATATCCCGGTCCTATGCCATGGAGCATTTTAAAGGTGGTAACCAACACCTTGAAGTGCACTCGGAAAACCACAGGTAGCCAGTGCAGCCTGCGCAGGATCGGTGTTATATAGGAGCCACGAATGGCTCCCTCTATCACCCGCGCGGCTGCATTCTGAACTAACTGAAGTCTCCGGGTGCACCTCAAGGGGAGCCCCATGTAGAGAGTGTTACAGTAGTTAACAAATAATGGAACATAATGGAACAAGAGCTCTCTGTGTGTGAGTGTGTGAGTGTGTGTGAGTGTGAGTGTGAGTGTGAGTGAGTGTGTGAGTGTATATGTGTGTATGTATCAGGGATCTCAAACTCAAGGCCCCATAGCCTGATCCAGCCTGCGGGATGCTTAGATCCGGCTGTGAGGCCGCCTTGGAAACAGCAAAGGAGCAGCCTGCGATGCCTCTGCCAGCAAAACTGGAGCTCATGAACTCCATTTTCACTGGAAGAGGGTTTTAGGAAGCCATTTAGCTGAAAACAGAGTTCGAGAGCCCATTTTTACTGGCAGAGTGCTTGGGTCACCACAGGGACCTCCATACAAATGACCACGGGGGGTTCTATTTACCTTTACTACCAGTTCTCATCGTGCCCGCATGCACATGCACAGATCACTTTTGATGATGTTTGGGTCAGTGGGTGGAGACTCTCTCCGATATTACTACCAATTCTATAGAACCAGTCTGAACCCAGGGCAACCCACCACTGCAAGTAACGTTGAGTTGGACATGCCCACCCTGGCCCCCCAAAGGCAAACACAATCCTGATGCAGCCCTCAATAAAATTGAGTTTGACACTACTTTTTTCCAAGGGAATTCAAGGGAAATATCTATGCTGTTGCCTCTCCTGTGTTCCACAAGAGAACGCTGTAGTAAATTATGTGGAATTATGTGAGTAGCCCAACTCATCTAGAAATATGGCTGAGAATGGACTAAAGCAGGACATTTTAGCAATGGATGATCTCTCTGCTTATTTCATTATATAAAATATAGCAATGTGTCTCTTTCCATATTCCAAGAGACCTAATATTTTTTTAGAATCCAGACTTCATCAATACACTAAAAAATAAATTATTTACTATAATGTATAGTTTGGAACTCTTTTGGCTAAGAAAAGATTTCCACTTTTTTGTGACTATCATTTATCACTCAATAAAAAGAGCTTTTAAGGAAAATAAATTTTATTTTGATAAGTTATTCACAATTTTTAATATACATAAACATGTATAGAAGTACATAAATGTATGCAAGTTATGAATACTATTTTGAAAAGGAAAGAGCGTTTATGTTTGGTGATATTATATTCACTCATTTCAAATTTTAAAGAATTTCATAATGGACATTTCTGGCAGTATATCTAATGTGATATCAGTTAACCAGATATCAAGTGGGAGACAAACTCTGCAGCAAGTGGGAGATCAAATAGATTCCTAACCAACCTAGCTGACAACTTTGTAATCCAAAAGGTAGAGGAGGGAACTAGCGGAAAAGCTGTATTCTTACCTAATTCATCCTAATAGAAAAGAAGAGAGAGTTGAAATTGCCAGAACTTTGGGTGAGAATGTCCATGGCATATTGGAATTCAATATAATGCAATCACAAAGTAATAGAACATAATCTAGCCAGTGTCTTAAATTTTAAAAGAGCTGATTTAACAAATTCAGAAAGAGAGTGCCTAAGAAAAATTCCATGGTGAAAATCCTAAAGGGGAAAACAATTCAAGATGCATAGGAAACTCTGAAAAATAGGATCATAAAGTCCAGTCTAGCACAATACCACTGAAAAAGAAAAACAAGAAATCCAAGAAGAAACCAGCATGGTTGCACAAAGATTTCTCTGATAAACTGAAAGCCCAAAAGGACAAGTATAATAAATTGGAATAGGGACACCTACCTAAGGCAGAGTCAGTATATAGCCCAAATCTGCAAAGATGAAATCAGAAAAGCAAAGACTCAGGTTGAACAAAATCTTGCAACCAAAGTCAATTAAAATTGATAATTAAAAAATTTCTTTTAACATATAAATAACAAAATAAAAGTCAAAGAAAAGTCGGTCTACTTAAGAGAAAAGACAGCAGGGAAGTAACAGGCAGCAGAGAGAAAGCAGAACTGCTTAACTCATTGTTTGCATCAGTCTTTATCAATCTCTATAGTTATGAAACTATAGCACAACCTATGAAAACAACTATAAAAAATATATTGTAAATAAAAAATTAAAATAAGCAAGAAAATGGTTAAAGAATACCTATCTAATCTTGATGAATATCACTGGAACCTGATGGATTACAACCCACAGTTCTGAAGGAACTGGCAGATGTTATCTCAGAACCGTTGTACTATATCTTTCAAAACTCCTGGAATACCAGGGAATTACCTAAAGATGAGAAAAGAGCTGATGTGGTTTCCCCAAAAAGGGGAAAAAGCAGATCCAGGAAACTACAGATCAATAAGCCTAATACCAATATCTGGGAAGATATGGGAAAAGATAATAAAAAAATAAATCTGCAAACATTTAGGAACAAATAAAGTTATAACTAAAAGTCAGCATGGGTTTGTTAAAAACAGATCGTGTGAAACCAATTTTATTTCATTCTTTAACCAAGTGACAAAATTAGTAGACCAACAAAATGCTGTGGACATAGTAAACTTAGATTTCAGCAAGGCATTTGACAAAGTAGACCATAACATACTTCTTAGTAAACTAGAAAAATGTGGGATAGGTAGCATCATCACCAGGTGGATTTGTAACTGGCTGACAAACCATACTCAATAAGCAGTCCTTAACGATACTACATCTACATGGGAGGAAGTAAGCAATGGAGCACCACAAGGTTCCATCTTAGGCTCAGTACTCTTCAATATCTTCATAAATGATTTAGATGAGGGAATAGAAGTGGGCTCATCAAATTTACAGCTGACACTAAGTTAGCAGAAATAGCCAACATCCCAGAAGACAAGCTTAGGATCGAAAAAAATCTTCACAGACTTGAACAATGAGCCCTACTAAATGAAATTTAATATGGAGAAAAGCAAGGCTTCACTTTAGGCAGGACAAACCAAAGATACAAGTACAGATTAAGCAAAACCTGGCTCAAAAACAGTAACCCTAGTGGACAATCATTTAAACATGACTTAGCAGTATGCAGCTGCCACCAAAAAAGCTAATACAATCCTTGGCTGTATAAACAGAGGCATAGAATCAATATCATGTGAAGAATTAGTACTGATTTATAAATCCTTAGTAAGGCCACACCTAGAATATTGCAGTTTTGGTCACCACTTTACAAAAAAGATGTTGAGATTTTGGAAAAAGTGCAAAGAAGAGCAACTAACATGGTTAAATGCTTAGATACTAAAATATGAAGAATGGTTGCAGGATTTGGATTTAACTATTCTAGAAAAAAGAAGGACTAGGAGAGACATGATAGCATTATTCCAATATCTGAGAGGTTGCCACAAAGAGGAGGGAGTGAATTTATTTCCCAAAGCACCAGAAGGCAAGACAAGAAACAATGGATGGAAACTACTCAAGAAGAGAATTAAGGAGGAACTTCCTAACAATGAGTACAATTGGAACAGCATGTCATCAGAAATTGTGGGTGCTTCATCACTGGGAAAGACTGGAAAGTCACTTTTCTGAAATGTTATAGGGTCTCCTGCATGAGCAGGGGTTTGGACTAGAAGACCTCTAAGGTCCCTTCCATCTCTGTTCTTATTGTCTTAATGGGTCCGCTGTGGCATCATTTCCTGAACAAAACATGGAAAGAATTCATCCTTCCCAGATAGTGTGAAGGCTTTGATAGGTATTTGATAGTTATCAGCTAACTATGTGCAAGGAAAGATTTTTTAATGCTAGAACTCTCTTGGCTGACAGATTAGCTATGTTACCATACCAGTAAGCTTAATACGATTACTGGAAATAAATCATCTCTGTGTAGACAGCACACCAATAACCGATGAGAAGAAATGATATTTGGATTACTACTAAATGCTTATAATCCATATAACTTACCTGAGGAATCTTATAGATGCTAAAAATATTAGGTATTTGATAGGAAGATTCAATATCAAGTCCTTCAATAATTGCAAGAAGATTGTCTTTACTATCACAATGATAATTGGGAAGAAATTGCTCTTTTGGAGAAATAAGTTGCATTGCAGAACGAAAGGCCCACCTGGTATTCATAAGTGTATCATAGACATGAAATCCGAGAGTGAAGTTGAGTAAGATCTGGGGATCTTCATTGATTTCCCTTATTGCAAAGACCAAGGCCAAGATATGCTGGTAGTTCTGAGTCATAATCCTACAGTGGGATTTCCATTGTGTGTCAGACTAATTCACTGAAAAAAATACACTATACACTGTAGTTTAAGAGGCATACTTGGTACAAAAACCAGTCACCCCAAAAGATAATCTATAGATTAGAAAAAGACAGAGGTATACCCTTTTATATAGTGTCAAACAAAATTAAATAAAATCTATGTAAAATCACTGGAGTTGACTTACAATATAGTTTACATTTACATTTTAGGTTTGTATATACACTATTTTATGTACAGAAATTATCTGATATTTTTAAAATCATTATATAGTTTTGACTCCTCTATAGGAACAAATTTAGAATTATTTTTTGGAAGAAATATAGTGATCTGTGAGTTGTAATTTCAAGCAAGAATTAAAAGAAACACTATAAATGAAGAATATATTTCCTATTAGAAAGCTAAACATTGTAATTGCGATTTTTAACAAAGAAAAACTTGAATTAAGAAAACATTAGTCTAAATGAATGAAATGAATGAATGAATGAATTTGCTAGTTGAGAGTTAAATATATAATTATTGCTTTTTATGTACTTATTTAATTAAATATAAGCATCATAGTTAAGTTGATAGCTTTTTGGTTTCATTAAAATGATTTTAAATACTAGTATATAATTAATATTTCCTTGGAGAAGTAGAGGGGGCAAAATATATTTCCAATCTGTCCTTTATTTCTCAAAACAATCTACTTCATGACTTTACTGCAAACAATCACAGTCATAAATTTGGTCTGCTACATATAATCTGCACAGAAGCATACAGAAGTGAAGCTCAATTCCTTACAGATGCTTTTCAAAGTTTCTTGGAGATGGTGGTTGATCAAAAGGATTTGGTCTGGAGGCAAAGAAAGTATGAGAAACAAGGCCACCAAAGAGTAGATTTCCTGGCTGAAGGTACTTGTGAAAAATGTAGTGGTGATCTACAATTCTGCACTTTACATGTGTCTTCTGTCCTGTTATATGGGGCAGCAACAGAAAGAGCAATGCTGCTACTATCAACATGTTAAGTACAAATTGACCCTCTAAACTAAAGCACCAATGCATCTACAGCTATATCTGTGATAACAATAGCTAGATATACATGAAAAGTGAAATATAATGACAAAATCATAGTGTATGTGCTGGGAACAATCTGGCTAAAATCTGTAATTTTTAGTCCTGACTGCACACACACACTCATACAAACAAAGACACAATTACACAGGAATACATGACTGTACTTGCAACAGGGTTTTTTTTATAAAAACAAGAGGGAAATAGGAAAGCAATATAAATAATTATAGTTATCTCATAGATAGTTAGAACTGGTGAATCCTCTGTAGCATTGCTAAGAACTAAGTATTTCCTTTGAAAATTTATTGTATTCATGCTGTTCTGTAAATAAAATTTTTTTTAGAAACACATTATTTCTAATAAAATGCATCACTCCAAAGAATGCTTTTTATTTCCTCTTGGAACCAAATTAAAGTATAAAGGCACATAGAAAAAGTCAAATGTTCAGGTCAGAACTTCTTAAGTAACTAAAGTAGCTGGATGGTGCACGTAATATATGTGGGAAAAGTCTACTTTGGGGAGAACCATTGCTCCATTTCTTTTCATCAGCCTTTTCAGATCTCCTCCTCCTCCTCCTCCTCCTCCTCCTCCTCCTCCTCCTCCTCCTCCTCCTCTTGTGCTTCCCCCCACCCCACCCCCACCCGTCATCATGTCCAAAGATCTACCTGGACTGAAAATCACTTCCAATAGGCTGGAAGGGATTCAAGCTGGATAGAGAACTATCATATCCTTCCATTTGGTGATTCTATGAACAACTCTAAAATAATCCTTGGCTCTACACTTTGAGGTCATCAAAAAGTACATCTCACATTTATTTCTGGCAAAGTTTTATATGTTCTGAATATGGAGGTAATTCCATTACCTTATTGACATGATCAAATTATATTATGAACCAGAGGTAATGATTAACAACCTTTTATTTAAAACAAGTTTTATTGAATTTAAAAAATTCAATATCACAGAGTATATATAATGGTTTTAAAAAACAGTTATGAAGAATTCATGAATATTAACGTTACCATTTATTTAGTATTACTTCTATAAGCCAGTCCCACTGAGGTCAGAACGACCCTCAGATAATATGGACACATGATTCAGAATTTTACAGGTGATCACCAGCACCTTGAATGACAGCCAGAACCAGACCAGCAACCAATCCAGCTCACAGAAAAGCAATGTTACACGGGGTACTTTAGGGCCTCCAAAGACTATCCTTGACATTGCACACTGCAGCAGTTGTAGCTTCCAAATTCTCTTCAATGGTAGCCCACAAAGAGCACATCGTAGTAATTTAATTTCTATAAATTTTACTGCAATTCAATTCATTTCTTGAAATACACTTCTGGGAGATTGTATGATATCACTAGCCTACTGTTCACATTTTGAATGAAGAATATTAGTTTTGTTTGTTTAACACTACAGTTAATAAATGTTTTTTTCCCCCCTGGTGTGACCAATCTATCAGGGCAACCTGGTCTACCCAACTATGGGACAGAGCACACCGCTTCCGCTTTCATTTTTCAGTCCCAATCCAGGAGCTTTCGCAGGCAGTCGCCTTCACGACAAACTATTTTTGTGTTAAATTTCTTTGTCAGTAAAATATAAGTTCAACACATTACAGTTAATATTTATAAACTCTTAAAAATGCACAGTCAGGGAGGCAATAGCTTGAAGATTGCCAGATAAGAAATCTTATCTACAAACCCTGGCCGTAGGGACAGCAACTATTTTTACAGGGTGGGAAAAGATGATGTTATCTTCTTCTTAATAGTATATGTAACACAGATCATTGAAAATAGAATAATATAGAAGGAACTTTGCTTGAGCCAGAGATCCTATACCATTTCAGACAAGCAGCTGTACAGTCTCTTCTTAAAAGCCTACAGTGATGAAACACCCACAACCTCTGAAGGCAAGCCATTCCACTGGTTAATTGTTTTCATTGTTAAGAAATGACTCCTTAGTTCTATGTTGCTTCTCATGGAAATGGTTAGTTTCAGGGGTGAAATGCTCCCGGTTCGGACCAGATCAGACAATCTGGTAGCGATGGCAGCGGATGCTTCGGAGAACTGGTACCAAAAATCCCTAGCCCTCCACCCATGCCCATACAATCGCCCAGTCACCCACTTGCCACTTCTTTTAAAAAAATGCATTTAAAAGGCATGTGCCACAATGAAGCTGGCAATAGCTAAAAATCCTATGTACTCTATCACACTGTAAAACACGACAAGGGATACTTCATTACATTGCAGGGTAATTTCACCCATTCCTGAGTCCATATCAACATCTGAGAATGGAAGACTGGTTGACAGCCACATGGTACAAATGCCTACTTGAATAAGAGAACAAGAAATAACAATAAAACTGCCCAGTTCTTTCCCATCCACCTAGTCCTCTTTGTCCCTGGTTGGGTGGCCATGAATGCCAGAACCACAGTGATGGTTTTGGCCAATACTGAAGAGACAGCCACTGAAAAGACAATGCCAAAAACTGATTGCTGCAGAACACATATCACTTTCTGAGGTTGCCCAGTAAAAAGCAATGTGGAAAGAAAGCAGAGTAGAAAAGAGATGAAAAGAATATACAGTAAGTGAGGTCTCGGTCATTACCCATACTTTACCTTTAAATTGATTTACATATGATTTTTGCATTCCAAATTCAGAAATTTACGTAAACCATATCAAAAACAAAACAGAATAAGATACTCCATAGAACACCACTATATTGGATTTGCTGGTTGTGATAACTTCATACATTTTTGCTCCTTGATTTAGCATGTCTTCATGTCCAGCTGAGTAATTTATTCTAGGGAACATTTCTCTGAAGGCAAAACAGATGCCATGATTGGAAAATGCTGGAATAATAGCATGCACAAAATTTTCTCCTCTATCATCATCCATAGTAAGGATCCCAATCCATATCCATGAAAAATAGAGAAGCAGAGAGAGGATTCCAGCATGCTGAAGATCATCATTAGGGGCCATTTGGAAGAAAAATGGACCTGAAGATTTATCATTTATCTCTGGAGCTGATCCATAAATGATCTGAATATAATTCATTAGAGGAAATAGATTAGTAATAGCATTTTCATAGCAAATTCTGGATTGTTGTTTCAAATCTACTACACTTTATTCATATTTACAGAAATACTATGTACAATGGTTTAAGATGATGGAGAACCTCAGTATCTTCTGAAGTTCAGACAATTTTAAATACAGTTCAGATCACTTTATTTCAACATTGGCACTATTAACTTGATCCAGAATTATCCCAGATACTGGTATCTGGGATTATCCCAGATACTTATAGATACTGATATGTTAAAAAAAATGTGTCCATGATCTATGACCATCTCACTCAGAATCATAAAATCAATTCTAGCTTTACTCCAAATACACTTGCAATGATTATGAGATGACAATCTTTAAAGCGCTCCATGGCATAGGGCCGGGCTATTTACGGGACCGCCTACTGCTACCAAATACCTCTCACCGACCCGTGCGCTCTCACAGAGAGGGACTCCTCAGGGTGCCGTCGGCTAGGCAGTGCCGTCTGGCGACACCCAGGGGAAGGGCCTTCTCTGTGGGGGCTCCCACCCTCTGGAACGAACTCCCTCCAGGACTTCGTCAACTTCCGGACCTCCGAACCTTTCGTCGCGAGCTTAAAACGCACTTATTCATCTGCGCGGGACTGGATTAGGTTTTAAAGTTATTGGTTTTAAGGGGTTTTTTATTATTTATATTGTTTTTTAAATTCGGCAATAGAATAAGTTTTTTAATTGTTGTTTTTTAATTTGTATTTATATGTATTTTAACTGCCTGTGAACCGCCCTGAGTCCTTAGGGAGATAGGGCGGTATATAAATTTGAAAAATAAATAAATAAATAAATAAACATCAATTCTAGCTTTACTCCAAGTACACTTGCAATGATTATGAGATTAGAAGTGGGTCTTCCATTTTTTTCTTTTGTTTTTATTGTGTCTGATTCTCAGAGACTGACTGGAGAACTCCCTGCAATTTTCTTGGCAGGTTTTTTAAAAGTAGTTTGCCATCTCCTCCTTCCTAGGTTGAGAGAAAATGACTATCCCAAAGTTACCCAGTTGGCTTTGTGCCTAATGGAGGATTAGAATTCACAGTTTCCCAGTTTCTAAATGAATGCCTTAACCACTACACCAAACTGTCTCTTCCATTAATTTACTTAATGGCAAAGAAAGCAAAAAAAGTATATTGTTACATATTTTTATGGCAGACATTTATTTCATCAAATAATGCCTTCTCCCAGACATCAGTGGACAGCTAAGATTTAAACCCATAACCTGTGTAAGCATTACACAAATTAAGGAAATAAGTTATGATATATATTCAGAAGGATTATATGTAAAAGAACATTCTACAAAACATTAGTCGCACTCCTATCTAAATATACTTCAATGAAACGAAAGGAAAATAATATGAAATAATTCACTCTACTTGATTACATCCCTGGCAAACTGCTTCACATGAGCATACACATACCCAAAATGTGTATATACTTGTGTATGATTGTAGTCAGTCCCAATCTGATATTAAACTGTACTCTTTAGGGCTCAACAATCTCCAACATTTCTAAATACAATTCTGAGAATTTTGATTTCACATATAAGGAGGGAGATTGGGAGGACTGTTGTGTAATGCATTGCTTTAATATGCTGTAGAATTCACTCTGTCAACTTTATTCTGTTTGCTTCTTCAATCCCATCATAAGCTCCCACCTCAGTATAACATCTTGTGAAATTTTCTGACAAGATAGCAATGTTCCAGTATCTAAAGGATGTCACAAAAAAGAGGGGGCCAACGTATTTTCCAAACCACCTGAAGGCAGAACAAGAAGGAATGAATGCAAACTAATCAAGGAGAGAACCAACCTAGAAATAAGGAGAAATTTCATGTGAATAATAATTTCCTGAGGAAAATAAGGAGAAATTTTCCACAATTAATCAGTGGAACAAGTTGCCTTCAGAAATTGTGGGTGTTTAATCACTGGAAGTTTTTAAGAAGAGATTGTACAATGATTTATCTGAAATAGTATTAATCTTCTATTTGAGCAGCGGGTGGGATTAGAAGACCTTCAAGGTCTGTTCCAATTCTGTTATTTTGTTATTTCTTATCCTAAGTCTAAAAACATGAGTAAATTTTCTTGAGCCCATTTATCTAACCAAAATGACATCTCACAATGTCAGTCTGAATCACCATCAAATTGGTTATGAAAACCTTTATATCAACAAAAATAACGTTTAATGGATAATTTCTAGGTTGTAAGTGATTCTAAGAAGAAAGAGACATTTGAAATATTGTTAAGGAAGGAAAAATATAATACCTTGGATCAAGGCATGAAAAAATGCAATTTAGTAGGTGCAATCAACTGTCAATATTCTCCCAACTAGCAATTGTTCCCCATTGAATCTGTACAGTATGCCTTGCTGAAAATGTTACTTCTGTATGAAGAAATGATAGATGAATATTAAATTGTCTGCCAGACCTTGACTTCTAGATTTTAAGATCCTGTGACACATTATGTTTAGATTTTAAGATCTTGTGACATCACACATTGAGTCACACATTGAGTCATGCAATTACTTAAAAATTAATATTTATAAGAAGGAAGATGGTAAAGATGTTTCTCTTTCTGTTGATTCTAAATTAAAGGAAGATAAATCAGTCGAATATATTGTTTTATTGCCTTTATTGGAACATTTTCAGAAGAATACATGATTCACATTTCTTTCTTGTTAATTTTTCCTTTTTCTTCTGGAAGACTTATGATAGAAATCTGGTACAATAAAATCTTAGTTAGCTCATCCTATCTAAATTTGCAATAGTATATTAGCTCTAATGCCTAATGGATCACCTAGTCAATGGATTCTCTAAAACATAAGCAAAGATCAATTGGGTTAATATAGTGATGAAGCTATCGGAAATCTCAAGGTTTTATACTGGAACTGAGAAATGACCAGCAATTAGAGAGAAGCAAAACAAACCGTTTCTATATTTGAATTTCCATGAAAATTACACTGGTAAATTCATAAGGTCACCAGAAATTGAGCTTCATCTGGAAAAGTTTTTATCATTCTTCTAATAATGTACGGGTCTGGATGGGGAGAAACAGGCTCAAACTTAATCCCTCCAAGACGGAGTGGCTGTGGATGACGGCACCCCGATTCAGTCAGCTGCAGCCGCAGCTGGCTGTCGGAGGCGAGTTACTGGCCCCAAAGGATAGGGTGCGCAACTTAGGTGTCCTCCTGGATGATCGGCTGTCGTTTGAAGACCATTTGACAGCCGTCTCCAGGAGGGCCTTCCACCAGGTTCGCCTGGTTCGGCAGTTGCGCCCCTTCCTTGATCAGGATGCCTTATGCACAGTCACTCATGCGCTCGTTACCTCTAACTTGGATTACTGTAATGCTCTCTACATGGGGCTCCCCTTGAAGTGCACTCGGAGGCTTCAGTTAGTCCAGAATGCAGCTGCGCGGGTCATAGAGGGAGCTACGCGTAGCTCCCATGTAACACCGCTCCTGCGCAGACTGCACTGGCTGCCTGTGGCCTTCCGGGTGCACTTTAAGGTGTTGGTTATGACCTTTAAAGCGCTCCATGGCTTAGGACCCGGGTACTTACGGGACCGCCTGCTGTTACCACACGCCTCCCACCGACCCGTACGCTCCCATAGAGAGGGACTTCTCAGGGTGCCGTCCGCCAAACAATGCCGGTTGGCGGCCCCCAGGGGAAGGGCCTTCTCTGTGGGGGCTCCCACACTCTGGAACGAGCTTCCCCCGGGTTTACGCCAAATACTGACCTTCGGACATTCCGTCGCGAACTGAAGACTCATCTTTTTATCCGCGCGGGGCTGGCTTAAATTGGGATTTTAATGTTAAATTTATTAATTTTTAAACGGGGTTTTTAGTAGGGTTAATTTTAATATCTAGGCTAATTTAAATAAGTTTTTTAAGTCGTATTTTAATTTGTATATTGTATTGTCGGTTTTATCTTGCCTGTACACCGCCCTGAGTCCTTCGGGAGAAGGGCGGTATAAAAATCAAATCAAATAAATAAATAAATAATTGAGTAGGATATGTGGATTTCGAGAGGATTAAATGCTTTCTGTCTGTTACTAATTTCTTCCAACCAATGTTTTTTCAAGCTAGAATACTTTGTTAAGTAATTTTATTTTTAAAATGTTATTTATAAATATATGAATACACAATCTTTCTTTTTCATGTTTGCCTCATCTACACAAAATGTAAGGCCTGCCAGTTTACTCCTGATCCAGTTATTTCAGCCTCTTGAATATAAAAATCCAATAAGGAAGGATAAGAATGAAATGAAACCTATGAAGAGCTAGAGATATTGTATAATATCTAACAGGGATAAGAGACCATAAGAATGTAATTTCCTTCCTTCCTTCCTTCCTTCCTTCCTTCCTTCCTTCCTTCCTTCCTTCCTTCCTTCCTTTCATTTGATTTGTCTTTTATTCTAGGAAATAACAATCTTAATACTAATAAATTAACAACAAAATGAAGCCTTATTCCACTGTTACAGTCTAAGAGAAAAGCCATTATCTTACCTGTGGAATTTTATAGATATCCAAAATATTTGCCATATGAAGGGAAGTTTGGGCATCAAGTCCTCCAATGATTGCTATTAAGTTATTTTGGATACCACATTTATAATTGGGCATGAATCTATCTGATGTAGATATCAGCTGTATTGTGGCACGATATGTTCTCTTTGCATTGAAATAGCTGTCATAGATGTGGAAGCCCAAAGAAAAATTAGGTAGCACTGGGAATTTTTATTTATTTTCTTTACTGCAAATGCCAAAGCCAGAATGTGCTGATAATGCTTAGTTAGGATGCTAGAATAAGAGTTGCATTATACATCAGAAGGATAGATTCTAGCCCACTTATTTCTAATATTTCACATTAAATTTATATTGTTATTATTATCAAAACAAAACTTACACTGGCAGTTACATAATGATAAAAGATAAATTTTACCAATGTAAGTTATTAAGTTTATAAGTAGAGTACTTCCTATGAGTTCTCATTGTCTTTTTTCTACATGGTTATTTATAAAAATAATTTAATTATCTAATTAAATGCATATTGAGAATCACATACCCATGTAGTAATAATATCAAGCCAAGATATTTGGCCCAGAAATGCAAAAGAGAGGCTCCAAATACCGCATGGTTGCCTTATCAGATTTTGGCCAAATAGTGTTACCGTCTGTATTATGTGTTACTTTTTAAAAAGGAACGTTCATAAGACCCATGTTGTATCTATATGTTCATTTCAAAGGAAGTCATGCTCCCCAGGAGGTTAAAGCGCTGATCTGTATTGTTCAAAGATGTTAAACCAGAACCAGTAAGTACTGGATGGAAAGCCAGTTTGTTATAGTGATTAACCAGGCTAGCAACAAGGACTATGAATTCTAGTCTGTGAATTCTAGTCCTGCCTTGGGTACAAAGCCAGCTGGATGACCTTGGATTACACTCTCTCATCTCCAAGAAGGAGGCAATGGCAAACCACTTTTGAAAGTAATTACTAAGAAAACTGTAGGGACATGTCCAGGCAGTTTCCGAAGATTGGATACAATTGAATGGAAGGGAGGGGAAAGTTATAGATAGGGAGAGACCAAAATTACTGCTAATTTATGGAGATTTCTTTTTACAAGAGGTCTTGGAGGCAGCTGATTATGATTCCAAAATGACTAAATGACTTGGAAAGATCTCCACTTCTGATCGTGTACAATAGAAATCTACAGTGTTTGATGGAGTAAGCAATGAAGCTAATTATCCCTCGGGCAGATATACCTGTGATTTGATGGCAGTGATATCATTAAAAGTCAGAGGATCAGAAACAATAAAAGTTAGAGAAACAACAGCACTAATGATAAGATCTCCAAGCTCATAATACTTATGAACTGGAGGTTGTGGATCATGGACATAATATCTGAGTACATGAGCATGGCAAGCTATCTGAGAAAGTAGCAGTACCAATAGTATCATCATTTTGAGTACAAATATAAATAATCCAAATCAGACCTCTTTTCTAAAACTACAAT
This sequence comes from Ahaetulla prasina, assembly GCF_028640845.1. NCBI lineage: Eukaryota > Metazoa > Chordata > Lepidosauria > Squamata > Colubridae > Ahaetulla > Ahaetulla prasina. The sequence goes on along the minus strand of NC_080542.1, from coordinate 29,224,983 downwards.
GCTTTAATTAAAATCATGATTAAAATAATTTGGATAAATAGGCAGCTCCAGTTTTTCAAGTTATTTAACTGGACTATATAAAGTAGGAAATCTGAAACCACAGAAGAGTAATTTTGTTTCTCTCAAATCTTTAGCTCTGATAAATGTCACAGTCCTTTTGTTAAGGTATAATGAAATTGCACAGGAAAATTGGCAAACATCAGGATTAATTAGTGATTAACTCATAATAACCACTTTACACTTGGGAAATCCTTATGCTCAAGTTTATTACAAATGAACAGAACCTTTACATGTCTACAAGGGACAATTGAGTCTGAAATGACTTGTCTCAAGAAACAGACATAGAAATTATAGGAATATTATTTGGGGCTACAAAGAAATGTTCATGCATAAAAGTCTTTCAGTTTGGTATTCACTAAATGTGTTCACATTTTAATGTCTTGAATTCTGAGTCCGTATTTTGAATGTTGTCATTCCAATCATGCAAAAGTGACGAAGCTGGTAAACAATACCAATAAATATTTATGTTGCAATACAGTCAGTTGTAAAAATTCTGCAAATTTATAGGGATTTGACTGGAATGAATTTCAGAACAGAACAAAATAACAGAGTTGGAAGGTCTTCTAATTCAACTCTCTGCTCAAGCAGGGGACCTTATATCCTTGATGGTGAACCTATGGCACGCATTCCGAAAGTGGTATGCAGAGCCATTTTGCCTGGCACCTGCAGTGTCGCCCATTCCTCTTTTGGGTTTCCGGTACTTGCAGGCGCATCGGCCAGCTAGTTTTCTGGTTACTGGTACATATGTGCATGCAACAATCAGCTGACCTTCAAGTGTGTGGCAGTGGCAAAAACCAGAAGATCAGCTGGCCAGCTGATTGTCGCACATGCACATGTGCCAGTAAACAAGCTGGCCGGTGGGCGTTTGTGCCCTGGGACATCCATCCCCTTGCCAGCCAGGAGCACTCCCCCAGTCTCTCCCCTATGCCATCCACCTGCCTGCCTACCTTGTCACTGACACTGTGAAAAAAGAACCCAAAGCAGCACTGCCTGGGATCCACATGGGCTGCCACAGGGGGATGCCAGGCATGGTTGGCTGGATGCTGCCCGGAGTGCAAGGCATGCAGGAGGATGAGGAGCCACCTCATCCTCTTAGCTGGTCCAAATGACTTGCTGCCAGAGCCTTCTGCTGCCCTCTCTAATCCTCCATAAGTGGTAAGAGATGTGCCAGCTAGGAAGAGGTCATGCTCCCTCAGAAGAAGTGGCTGGAGAGGGTTGCACCAACCTTTGCTGGGGTGAACAGCCATGCTGAATGCTGCCTGGAGCTCGAGGCTGGCAGCAGGAAAAGGAGAGGTGGTGGTAGACCATTCGTGCTGGCAAAGTTTGGTACAAGAGCCTTTCCAGGCCCAAAATTGGGCACAGGGTTATATATGCAGGTCATGGTGGCAGCGTCTTGACCAGACCACCTCAGCCTCCGAACACGCAGCCTCCTCTGCCCTGCCTAGGCTCCTCCCGCTGGCTAAGTAGGTGCGGCTGGCGGGCCTTTGGTGGACCAACAGCCAGTGAGGGTGGGGGGGGATGGGCTGCTTGTGCAGGTGACCACATCACTTCTGTCAAAACAGGGGTGACAAACCCTCTTGGCTCGCTCTGCCAGCCGCACATGTCCCCTGCACTGTGGGCATCGCCACCTCCCCCTGCAGCAGCTGGAGAGCCTTGCTGAGCAATGGGCATGGCAGGGATTGGGTCAGTGTACCATGCTGCTTGCGGTTGAACCAATCATCTGATCTCCACCATGCCCGCTGATGCACTGCCAGCTGAGCGAATGCTAGAGAAGGACAGCAGGTAAGGCAGGCGCTGCCTTTCTTCTCCTTCCCCAGCATTCACTCAGGGTCACAACTGCGAAACCCATCTGGAGTCGAGAGGGGACTTCAAGACAGGGACGCTATCATCACCCCATGTCCTCCTTGGGTTGCAACAGATGGCTTGGGGTGTGTGGAAGAAAGTGAAGGGGGGTTTAAATTAATGTGCGGCTGCAGTGCAGGTTCGGTTCATGTTTGACGATTACTCAGGAGAGATTGTTGACTCAGCCGGCAGTGCAGTGGCAGGCATGGTGGAGGTGGAGATTAGGTGAGCGGCCCACTCAAGCGGTCCTTGAGTGGCTCAGACTGCTAAGACAGTCTGTTATTAACAGCAGCTGCTTGCAATTACTGCAGGTTCAAGCCCCACCAGGCCCAAGGTTGACTCAGCCTTCCATCCTTTATAAGGTAGGTAAAATGAGGACCCAGATTATTGGGGGCAATAAGTTGACTTTATATATAATATATAAATGGATGAAGACTATTGCTTGACATAGTGTAAGCCACCCTGAGTCTTCGGAGAAGGGCGGGATATAAATGCAAATTTTTTAAAAAACTGCAGCAGTGCAGCAACCTGACCCCCGCAATGCCGGGGAAGGAGCAGAAGTGCAGCCAGAGTGTCTTCTTTTCCATGCCCTGAAATATTTTGAAACTAAACTAAAATGGATACTGAAGAATCTGAATCTTTCTCTCTCCCTCCCTCATCCTCTCCACCCCTTCTTTTTTCCTTCCAAAAAATCAATTTGGCAAATAAGTAGAGAGTAGGACAGGGGCCATTCACACTAGCAAATGTTGGTGCAACCCTGTCTTCCTGGGGCAGCTCGCCTCCCTGCCAGTGGCTTCTCCTTCTCCTGGCTACTCCAGGAGCAGCCTCTGCCTCTTAGCCTATGCAAACAGCCTGCCACCACAGCCTTCCACCACCCTCTCTGCCCCGCCAGCTGCTCCTAGTGCTGCTGGGGAATTGGAACCCCAAAGCAAGGGCTGAGTGACAGGGAGAAGCTGCTGCCAGCTCCAGACCTGGCACCCACAGGCTCAGCCCGAGCTTTACAAACTACTGCAGTAATTGAGCAGCTTCACAAGTTCATCAGAAAGCACACCGCATACAGACACAGCAAGAATCGGTTGGGCCAAACAGCCCTGCCTTGCAATAACAATGTTCCGGGCCCAATGTGGGAGGGGCACATGCGCAAAGCAGGGCGCATGTGTGGGGAAGGGGGTTTGTGTGCACTTGCACATGGAGGGTTCGCGTTACATTATGGGTGCTGGCACGCGTGCGCACTATTCCACACGCACATACACACTTCCGGAACACAACGAGAAAAAGGTTTGCCATCACTGTCCCATATCATTCCAGGCAAATAGTTCTCTTTGTAAAAAACCTCCAGGATTGGAGCATCCACAACTTCTGAAGGCAGCTTGTTTCCTTGATTAGTTTCTATCCATTGCTTCTTATTCTGCTTTCAGGTACTTTGGAGAATATGTTGACCCCCTCTTCTTTGTGGCAACCCATGAGATATGAGACTACTGCTAGCAAGAACTGGTTTCCCTTCTACACTTGCTTGCTAAACCAGGGAAAAAATTCTTAGAACATTAAGAAGGACTGCCTGTGTTCTCAGTGATATATATTGTAAATTTCTTTCTCTTGGTTATGGCAAGAAACTTTCAAAATTTTGATTTTGTTCATTGCAACAAAACATCTATTTTTCTTTTCCCCTTCTTTTATAATCGTATTAAGGGGATTTTTTTTATACTATCCCTATTTTCTGTATTTTTGATGCCAGAAATTAATCCATATTGTACGTTTTTTTTATATGCTACTGTTTTTAAATCAGTGTATGCTGCCCAGAGTCACCATTCTGAGAATAATAGTCATATAAATCCTTTATACAAACAAACACAGTTATATGTTTTATTCAATCTGTTTTTATTCAGATAGTTAAAAAGGGAGAAATGGCTTTGGCCAAAAAAATAAATAAATGAACAAACAAACATGAAGCACCACCACCAAATGATTTAGAACACCTTGACTTGCTTTTGGATATAATTTGTATCCTGTGTGAAAAATGTGATTAAGTGTAGCAGCATAAGAGACCCCTTTAGGCATGAAGTTAGTTGGTGGCTACCCATTCCAAGAGTAGAGATTTATGTGCATCTCTGTGATTTGAATTTTCCTATGGAGACCACAACTGATAGTCCTCAGCAGGACAGAAAATTTCAGTTCCTTAAGAAATGGTTTGAATGAAATTGAATGAAAGTTCATAGGTTATATATTCTGAGTTTATAGAAGGATGCATTTTTGGCATTCCTTATTTTCAGTCAATTTATCCATCTTTTTATAGCCAGATTGAACAATTCAGTTTTTATCTTTCAGCATTGGGATAAAGACACAGTTCCATCCCTCTTTATACAGATGATGCTTTACTACTTTTACACATGCATAGAAGCCTGAAGCAGATATTTCATATGTTTACCAAGTACTGTTAAAAAAAACACCCCAAGATCAACTACCCCAAAACCAAGATCATGGTGCTTACTAAAAATCTAACGTTACATGTGTATTAACTAAAACATCAACTGATAGAGCAAGTCAAAGTACTCAAATGCTGAGTTATTCTTTTCAACACCATTTGTAGAGTCCATCCTGACTATACTATGCACCATACACAGTCTTAGCTCTACAACTTTTCCATTTCTTCAAAGAAGCCCAATTTGTACCTTTAGTGTTAAAGCTTTCTAAGCTAAGATGCGTGCTCAACTCATTTTTGAAATTCAGTTAGATGATAGATATTTTTTCACAAAAAGTAAATCTAACTAATTCATTTAAATATAAAAAAAAAAATGTTTCATTCAGCCATGCATAATATTTAACTCAAAAGGAAAAGCGAAAAAGTTATACATAGGAAACAAGGGAAGAAAAACATCCAGAGAACCAGATTGTAAATGATTAGCAAAACACTATTTCTTCCTTTTTATTAACTGTTTCCTACTGTTCAGCTCAGGCTTCCACAAAATAATGAAACACTTAGGAAGGAAAATGCACCCTAGCAGTCCAGCACTGGAGGTTAAGATAGGGAAGATCTCCACAGCTACCATATATTTTCCTTTAGTGCTCAGATAAGTTGGAACAAAGGATAACCAAACACTGCAGAAAACCAACATACTGAATGTGATAAACTTGGCTTCATTAAAAGTATCTGGTAACTTCCTGGCAAAAAAGGCCACTGTGAAACTCACTATGGCCAAAAAGCCCAGATAGCTCAGCACAAAATAAAACATAGTCTTAGAACCTTGATTACATTCCAGAACAATTTGATCCTCCATTGAATGCATATCAATATCTGGGAAAGGAGGAGAGGTTGACAGCCATATAATACATATAACTAATTGAATAAGAGAAGAGGAAAGAACAATGGAATTGGCAAGTTTTTTCCCTACCCATTTTCTCAATATAGATCCTGGCTTGGTGGCAAAAAAAGCCAGAACAACTATGATGGTTTTTGCCAGCACACAAGAAACAGCCACTGAGAAGATTATACTAAAAGTGGTTTGGCAGAGGAGACACAAGACCTTCCCAGGCCGGTTGATAAAAAGCAAAGCTGATAAAAAGCAGAGCAGGAGGGAAATTAGGAGAGCATAGGTGAGGTCCTGGTTGTTGGCTATGACAATGGGAGTGTGATGGTGCTTCAGAAATATTCCAAACACAGAGACTGTAATCAGAGCAAAGGAAACAGCAAATAATCCTAAGCAAAGTCCCAAAGGTTCTTCAAAAGACAGAAAACTTTCAGTTTTGGGTATGCAGAAATCCTGAGTCTTGCTTGGATAGTTTTCATCTGAACATTTATAGCAATCATTTATATCTGGGGGGGAAATAAAAATTCACTTTCTGATATAAAACTTGCAAACAAATCACAAGGAATTGCATATTACATAATCAACATCTGTAACCTTCCCTGCTGGATTCCTACAAGCAAAGTCAATGGGAAAGCTGGCAGGAGCTTGCAATTGGTGACCATGTGATATTCTCACTTAACAACCCATAGTGATTTGCTTAATCACTGTTGTTACAGGAGGACTACCTCTATATTTTCCTTTCCTTCCATGCATGCCTATATATCTCCAGACAAAAAGGGAATAAAATTATATGCATATTTATGTCTGCATGCATAAATAATTATGGATATGACGGAGGGGGGGAGGGAGGGAGGGAAAGAGAGAGAAATCCTTTTTATTATTTTTCTAGTTTTCATCTGTATTATTTTTCATATGTATGTTGGATATATAATTAGCTAAAAATAATTTAGTAAATTAACTATAAATTAATTTAGTACTTGTGACATGTAATTCTAATTAATTGAACTATTTTTATCAGGACTGCGCAATCTGTACAATACTTCATCCATTAAATAAAAACTTTGGCAGTTTAAAATATTTGCCTATTTTTTTAAAAAAAATCTCCAAAAAGTAAGAGACAAAAAACAATGTAAGAGATGATGATGATGATGATGATACAGAAGAAGAAGAAGCTGAAGAAATAGTTAACCATCTAGTTGGTGCTTTGGAACATCTGCAAGCAATATTATTTACCTGCAAGCAAGAACTGGTTGGACAATAAAATAAACAAAGGATTAAAAAATGAAGAAGGTACTTTACTTTAAATTCAAATGGAATTTGAAAAACAGACACCTGCTACATAACACACCAGATTTAACAATTGTTTATAAGAAAGACAAAAATTCCTGGACAGTGGACATGGCAATACCTGCAGGTACAGAATAGAAGAGAAAAAACTCACAACTTCCAATAGGATAACGAAATGTCTCCTGAGACTGATGCATGAAATTTGAGTTCTACTTATATCTGGATTGCAATTGTAAATATGGCCACCAATCTATCGATATTCCCTGTTCCTTTAATGTCTGAATATTTTTAAGTTTTCCCTGTTTGTCTAATATTTCCGAATATCTTGGCATCTTACTTATGTCTAGTATATTGGCGTGGATCATCGCATGTTGTATCATACATGACTGATAAAAAGTCGTATTAAGATGCTTACCCTTCTTGCTTGAAATCTTCCCTTGAAGACATGGAATGCAATCAAAGCAACAAAATGGCTGCCCCTCCCTCATTTTCTTCCTCGAACCTGGATTGCAACTCTGACTGCACAGAGAGATGGGTTGTGCCTAATCCTCCCACAACAAACAAACAAAAAAAAATCAACAGATTAAATCTTAACCTGTAAACTATCTTCTTCTGAAAATTTCTCACGAGTAAATGTTCTCAAAGTTGCAAAAAGAAATGCAGGGAAAGATCTTGTGTATTTACAACTTCTTGTAAATGAAACATAGAAAAAGTACACAAGACACTGCACTGCACAGAGAGACTGGTTGTGACTAATATAATTACATTTTGTTGAAAATCGCCCAGATTTGCTGTTTCATGGAGATGGGCAGCATATCAATTTAATAAATAAATATCCTTTTCAAATATTCCCATCAGATTAGGGGTCCAATATTATATGAATAATAAATATTAATTCATTTTATTTATGTATTTATTATTAATCAAATTTATTCACCACCTGTTCATTGTATGTAACTCTGGATGGTTTAAAATGAAAGAGACCATAAAGGCCATATAAAAATAATGCAAAGTTAAAAAAATGGCAAGAGAGTCCTAAAGTTATCAGCCACACTCAGGGCTGTGTTCCACTGAGTTCAGTCCTAGGTACTGGCAGATGTTTGTCTCTCCTACGATGCAAAGAAAAAATATCTGCTGGAAACCCTGCATGGTGTCAAAAAGGGCATCTGGCTAGTAAATGCTCAGCTCTATCCAATCACCCTCACTTTACCCCAAATTAAAGAATTACAAGGCCATAAAAAGGGAGGGATTTTGGAGACGACTTCCGGTGTCCAGCGGCAACGGTCGTCTGGAGGCTTCTCCTGCCTCCAGTGCCCGAATCCGGCCGCCGCCGAGGCCCTCAGGGGCCAGGTGTTCCGAAAAGGACACCTGCCGTACGGACGGCTCGCCAGGGGTCTCCCAGCCGACATACAGGACTGTGGGGACCGATGCTGGCGCGTCCTAGGCTCGGCGGGGTCTGGAGGCCACGGGCCACGGCCATTATTTTGGTCGTCGCCTGGGCCGCTGTGCCCGGTGACACCGGGGCTTTGGATTTATAACTGCAGCAGCCTGGTGGTGAACAGGGAACGGAGAAGAATTGAGGAATGGAGAAGGAAGGGATATCGGTGGCAGTGGAGTGCTCCGGAGTGCGGGGGGGTTTTTCTCCCCTGCGGCTGGAAGGAGCACGAGTCATTCTGGAGAGAGGAGAACTTAAAATAAGAAGATTACCGGTTTTGTGGAGCTCTGGAGAGAAGAGGTGATGGAGAAATTTAGGGGGGAGGGTTTGTGGCCCCTCCTCTGGGGAACAGTGGTGGAGTCCAGCTTCCGCCTTCACTATGAGAATCTTGATGACATCACTTCCCTTCGGCTTCCTGGTTGACTAACTGTACTCTGGACTCGTTGCTCCTGTGAGTGCCCCCTGGTGGATCCGGAGGAAATTACAAGGATACTGTGCTTGCCTGAGGATTTTGTATTTTTTTTTCAAATGGCAAAAGGTCAGAGACCAACTGCTGGAGAGATGGAGAGAATTTTGGAAAAGTTATCTAATATGGACAAGAAATTGGATGATTTGCAAAGAGGCCAAACGGAAATAAGAGTAGAAATTGTGACTATCCAAAAGGATTTAAAGGATACTCAACAAGTCTCAGCAGAAAACAAGCAGAAAGTGGAAGGTCTGCAGGGTGAGATGCGGGCAGTGCAGAAAAGAGAGGAGACGACAGGCAATGCTGTGCTTGGACTACAGATGGATAAAATGTCTTATTTCCTTAGGTTTCAAAATTTGGAAGAAGTGGACCAAGAAGATTTGAGAGATGTTGTGACTAAATTGTTGGGAGAATTTCTTGGGAGAGGTGTTGATTTCATGAATTGGGATGTGGATCGAGTTTATAGAGTTAATTCACAATATGCACGCACGCATGCAGTTCCCAGAGAGGTTCATGTCAAATTTGTGAGAAGAGAGACGAGATGAAATTCTTAAAAAACATAGGAGTGGGGCACTGATTTACAGGGGCAGGGAGATAGCCATTCTGAGGCAGATTCCCAGACAGGTACGTGAAATGAGAAAGAAATATTACTTTTTGTCAAGCAAATTGTACCAGAAGGGAGTGGGCTTCAGATGGCTGATGCCAGAGGGATTGATGATTTTCCGGAGGGCATTACGAAAAAATTAGTACAATTGGAGGCTATGGCCTACGTGGAGGAACACAAAGCCCTCCTGGAATCAGATGACCCAGGAATTGAAGAAGGGGAGGTTATAGACCATGGGGCGGAGGCGGCTGCCGCTGTTGCGGCCCTGGAGTTGGGTCAGGCTGAACCCAGAGTTCTGAGATCCAAAACTAGGAAGTGATAAAGATATTTGGGATTGTGTTGGTTTTCCTTATTCTCTTTTGTACGATATTCTGTTTATTCCTGACCCTTCTTTATTACGTATTTAAGATTTGTAAACTTAGCTACTTCGTGTCACCTGCTTGCCATATGGCTGTTGTATGTGTTAAAAAATTTGAGTAAAATTCTTATCTTGCATAAGAAAAATGAAAATTTACCATACCTGATATGTATTTGTATAAACCTTTTTTGACCAATAAAAACTTTTTGAATAAAAAAAAAAAAAAAAAAAAAAAGGGAGGGATTTTTTCTTATGCAGTCTAATGAGCAATAAAAGTTTAGAAGAGAAGTAATGACAAAGATAATATGAACTGTACATTTCTTCTTAAATAAACATAAAGTAACTTTTTTTGTATTTTAATAGAATGTATTTAAGTCATTACCAGCTTTTTCTGGTAAGAGAATAAAATGTGTATTTGCTCTAGTCTCCTGTAACTATTTCAATTCAATCAGTAGCATTAAAAAAGTACAAAAGTTGATTGAAATTCATTTGTTATACATCTCCTAGTGAACTACATTAAACTAAAACAATATTTGACTTTAATGTACATGGAATTTCTTCTGAGAGATGTGTCTTTTCAAACAACAACAAATTATACCTGATTAAACCAACTATGCCATGTTATAGTATTATCATTGATGGTGAACATTTTGTCTGGAAGGGCCTGAGGGTCCATCCTTCCAACTTTCACACATTGAAAGGACTGGTTGGGAGAAACAACCCAGTTAATCACATCAAACCCAGCTACCAACTCTCCATCCTGGTTAAAAGTGATGGTTTCCCCAGCACTATGGTTGAAGGAGATGGTCCTAACAAACTGGTGGAGCTGGATTGAAAGAGAAAAGACAAAAATAAAAGATAAGGTCAACAAGAGTGGATAGAACACCCATAATTTGATTTTTCTTTTCAGAAATTTCAATTTTACTGATGCTGTCATACTGAACTCTAAAAATCTAGACTTCAATCATCTTCTTTTAATGACCCCATAATCCCTCGAGGGGTGGAGTCTGGGCAACTGAATGGAGCTGAGCATTTACTGACTCTTTCTATTGCCAATGTGGAGGGTTTTTTTCAGCAGATATTGTATATTCTCAGTGTGCCCAGAGAGAGAAATATCTGCCTCTACCTAGGCTTGAACTCACAGACTCCTAATTGTGAGGCAAGAGCTCCAACTCTAGGCCACCACACCATTCTTAAATCCAAACTTGAATATGCTCTTTACACTCTAGTTGCAGATGTTATCAAATACATATGTCAAGTTAAATAATTTCCTTTCTACCTAATAATTTTCTCACCAGTTTACTAGTTGTTGTACATCACCTTCACAGCTTAAGAAAGATTTCAACAGTGAGCATAGGGATAAACTATACAAATCAACAATGGTTTTATTTTTATTTATTTATTTATTTATTAAATTTTTATACCGCCCTTCTCCCGAAGGACTCAGGGCGGTATACAGCCAAAATAAAACAAGAATGTATACAATTTAAAACAACAATTAAAAAGAGCAAATTTTAAAGGCTGATTATTAAAATTTAAATTAAGAAGTTAAAAAATATTAAAAAACCCAATTAAAATACATCCCTAATTATGCCAGTCCCACTTTAATGAATAAATATGTTTTGAGCTCACGACGGAAGGTCCGAAGATCAGGCACTTGACGCAGGCCGGGGGGAAGTTCGTTCCAGAGCGTCACTGCCCCCACAGAGAAGGCCCTACTCCTGGGGGCCGCCAGCCGACATTGTTTGGCGGACGGCACCCTGAGGAGACCCTCTCTGTGTGAGCGTACGGGTCGGTGGGAGGCAAAGGGTAACAGCAAAGGGTAATCTTTTGGAAGATGAATTCATATATTTATTGTTCAAGACAAATGACATTGGAAATAAGCTTCATCCACAAATGATTGCTAATAGTTCTGTTGTAAAGGGATAGATTGGTGGCACTTATTTACTGATTATACTTTTATTGGCCAATGACAAAAATAAAATGCTGTTCTATCAAATATATATTCAATGTTAAACTATATTTGCCTTGTACTTTTAAACTAGACATATAGCCATTCTAGCTTTTGCATTTTTCACCAGCTTCTTTGTTTAGTGCTGGAACTTTACAGCAGTAGAAGAATTGCAGTGCTGAGCACAGGGATAACATTACACAACATTGTAAAATGTAAAATGAATTCATATATTTATAATATAGTACAAATGACATTGGAAATGTGATTTCCTTCTCAAATCTGCTGGAAGTGTCTATCTCTTTCTACTCTTCAAAACAAAAATAAATGAGTCTTGGGACATATAGTAGAAGAAGCTGTGCTTGCTACCATTAATCTGATTTAGGTCCCAAATAGATTGCAATAAGAAAACTCTTTCAACTTGGTTGAATGGGGAAAGAACTAAACTTATTTCAAAAATTACCTTCCACAAGTCATGAACCTTAACTTTTACTTCTTTAGCCATTCTTTTTCCATTATATGTGAATCCTGCAATTGAAAACATGTGATTTAAAGCATGGGCCACTACATAAACAGCATTGTAGACATTGTAGCTGTGACCAGTCATTTGCATTTCAAAGAAAGTCGCAGGAAGACTCTTCAGGTCCTCTTTCCCTGTGCAAATTTTTCCTTTCACTTGATCTATATGTTGATTTCGAAACACACAACCAAAAGCCTGTTGCCAGAAGTCCACGATAAAGCCATCTGTGTTGTGGTTTGTTGGGTTTTGATTTTTAAGAAACTGCTCAAAATCTGGTAGATCATTGGAGTGTACTACAAAAAACAAAGCTCCATTGAAAAATTCTGCATCCCAATCCTTTTGAAAAACAAATGAAGTGAGTTCCACCTCTGCTGTTAGTATCCACACCTTACCTTTTGGATTCTCAGTAACATGTTCTTGTTCAGATAGGTATGGAAACCATCTAAAAATACCCATAGAATAAGAATCTCCATTGACAACTAATACATTGGCTTCACTGAGCATGATTTTATCATGTATTCTTGCTCCCTTTACCATATTTTCTCTTCCATCAATATCAAAAAATGTTTTAGGAATTTTTTCTATAAAAGAAAAACAAAAACCACTCTGGGAGAACAGAGGTACAACTGTTCGTATAAATCTTTCTCCATCATCATTATCCATAGCAATGATACCGATCCAAAACCATCTGAAATGCAGAAGTAAAGAAAGAATCCCTACATTTTTTAAAAAAAATTATTCGTATTTGTATACCGCTCTATCTCCCGGAGGACTCAGGGCGGTTCACAGGCAGATAAAACATATATGTACAAATTAAGATAATCATTAAAAAACTTATTCTAAAAGCCAAATTATTAAAAATAGTATAAATATTAAAACCAATTTAAAACCCCTATAAATTTAAAATCTAGTCCAGTCCTGCGCAGATGAATAAATGTGTTTTAAGCTCGCGACGGAAGGTTCGGAGGTCCGGAAGTTGACGAAGTCCTGGGGGGAGTTCGTTCCAGAGGGCGGGAGCCCCCACAGAGAAGGCCCTTCCCCTGGGTGTCGCCAGACGACACTGTCTCGCTGACGGCACCCTGAGGAGTCCCTCTATGTGAGAGCGCACGGGTCGGTGAGAGGTATTTGGTAGCAGTAGGCGGTCCCGTAGGTAGCCCGGCCCTATGCCATGGAGCGCTTTGAAGATGGTCACCAAAACCTTGAAGCGCACCCGGAAGGCCACAGGTAGCCAGTGCAGTCTGCGCAGGATAGGTGTCACACGGGAGCCACGAGGGGCTCCCTCTATCACCCGCGCAGCCGCATTCTGGACTAACTGAAGCCTCCGGATGCTCCTCAAGGGGAGCCCCATGTAGAGAGCATTGCAGTAATCCAGATGAGATGTCACGAGGGCGTGAGTGACTGTGCACAAGGCATCCCGGTCTAGAAAGGGGCGCAACTGGCGCACCAGGCGAACCTGGTGGAAAGCTCTCCTGGAGACGGCCATCAGGTGATCTTCAAAAGACAGCCGTTCATCCAGGAGAACGCCCAAGTTGCGCACCCTCTCCATCGGGGCCAATGACTCGCTCCCAACAGTCAGCCGTGGACTCAGCTGACTGTACCAGGATGCCGGCATCCACAGCCACTCCGTCTTGGAGGGATTGAGCTTGAGCCTGTTTCTCCCCATCCAGACCTGTACGGCTTCCAAACACCGGGACAGCACTTCAATGGCTTCGTTGGGGTGGCCCGGTGTGGAAAAGTACAGCTGGGTGTCATCCACGTACAGCTGGTACCTCACACCGAAACCATTGATGATCTCACCCAGCGGCTTCATATAGATGTTGAACAGAAGGGGCGAGAGAATTGACCCCTGCGGCACCCCACAAGTGAGGCACCTCGGGGTCGACCTCTGCCCCCCCGTCAACACCGTCTGCGACCGGTCGGAGAGATAGGAGGAGAACCACCGATAAACGGTGCCTCTCACTCCCAATCCCTCCAACCGGCGCAGCAGGATACCATGGTCGATGGTATCAAAAGCCGCTGAGAGGTCTAATAGGACCAGGGCAGAGGAACAACCCCTATCCCTGGCCCTCCAGAGATCATCCACCAACGCGACCAAAGCCGTCTCAGTGCTGTAACCGGGCCGGAAACCGGACTGGAACGGTTACTACATATTGGATTGATTCTCTGGGCACCATCTGATAGAAAGGCAGTCCTGGGGTTTTATCATCCATCACTGGAGGAGAACCATATATGAGCTAAAGAGAGATATGGAGGTAAAGGAGAAGAGTCCAATGATGATGACATGAAACATTGTCCAAACATCATTGTTAAAAAGTTTTTGTATTTTTAAACATTGCCATTTGAAAATAATATTTATCTCTTAACACAGAGTTTGTTAAAAATTCATCTTCATTATCATTCATTTTGTTAAAAGTGAATGGTTCAATTTCCCAATTTTTAGTTTTCCCCATAAAGTCAATTTAGCATGGGAAAAAAGATTGAATATTTTTTATTAGACACTATATTTCTTAAGTTTCTATCTAATTGATTCCAGAGACTGTAGGGTTTTAGTTTATTTAGATCCTAATGCTGTCCATCCAACCAACTCTCTCTCTCTCTCTCTCTCTGTGTGTGTGTGTGTGTGTGTGTGTGTGTGTGTGTATTTCCCAAATCACAAAATTAACACTGTTGTCTTCCTATATTTATTAGTTGACAATAGGTAAACTTAATGATATAGCTCCAGATTTGGAAAATTAAATCATCCCTCATGTATTAGAAATTACTAATTAGTATCTGTATTTACTTGAAGATATTCTCAGAATTTATTTCTGTGGAAACATTTTTCAGATATAAATATATATAAACTGGAATTCATTTTACATTATAAATTAATCTGGGAATAATTTTCATTTTGTGAGTGGTCACCTTTTCCCAACATTGTAGCAACGCAGCATTAAAAAAAAATGTATGCTCTATTTCACTCTAATGGATGGAGAATCCGATTACATTTGTCACCTATGAGCAGATTGCCTATAAATGTAGGTAATATTTGTATGGATAAACTCATTTATACAAAATTCAGCAGAATAAAAAAGTATAATAATGATAGTTACTTAAATCTATTATAAATATATATGTTTTAATAATTATATTACATAATCCTGCTTAGAATGGTAATTCTTTATTGATAAAATGTTATATTTTATTTCTTTTTCTTTTTCTTTATTTTATTTATTTATTTGAGTTTTATACCGCCCTTCTCCCGAAGGACTCAGGGCGGTGTACAGGCAAGATAAAACCAACAATACAAATATACAGGTTAAAATACCATTTAAAAAACTTATTTAAAATTAGCCTGAAATTAAAATTACCGTAAACTAAAAACCCCGTTTAAAAATTAATAAAATTTCACATTAAAAATCCAATTTAAGCCAGCCCCGCGTGAATAAAGAGATGTGTCTTCAGTTCGCGACGGAATGTCCGAAGGTCAGGTATTTGACGTAAACCCGGGGGAAGCTCGTTCCAGAGTGTGGGAGCCCCCACAGAGAAGGCCCTTCCCCTGGGGGCCGCCAGCCGACATTGTTTGGCGGACGGCACCCTGAGAAGTCCCTCTCTATGGGAGCGTACGGGTTGGTGGGAGGCATGTGGTAACAGCAGGCGGTCCCATAAGTACCCAGGTCCTAAGCCATGGAGCGCTTTAAAGATCGTAACCAACACCTTAAAGTGCACTCGAAAGGCCACAGGCAGCCAGTGCAGTCTGCGCAGGAGCGGTGTTACATGGGAGCTACGCGTAGCTCCCTCTATGACCCGCGCAGCTGCATTCTGGACTAACTGAAGCCTCCGAGTGCACTTCAAGGGGAGCCCCATGTAGAGAGCATTACAGTAATCCAAGCGAGAGGTAACGAGCACATGAGTGACTGTGCATAAGGCATCCCGATCAAGGAAGGGGCACAACTGCCGAACCAGGCGAACCTGGTGGAAGGCCCTCCTGGAGACGGCCGTCAAATGGTCTTCAAACGACAGCCGATCATCCAGGAGGACACCTAAGTTGCGCACCCTATCCTTTGGGGCCAATAACTCGCCTCCGACAGCCAGCTGCGGCTGCAGCTGACTGAATCGGGATGCCAGCATCCACAGCACTCCGTCTTGGAGGGATTAAGCTTGAGCCTGTTTCTCCCCATCCAGACCCGTACGGCTTCCAAACACCGGGACAGCACTTCAACAACTTCATTGGGGTGGCCCGGGGTGGAAAAGTACAGCTGGGTGTCATCAGCGTACTGCTGGTATCTCATCCCGAAACCACTGATGATCTCACCCAACGGCTTCATGTAGATGTTGAACAGCAGGGGCGAGAGAATCGACCCCTGTGGGACCCCACAAGTGAGGCACCTCGCGGTCGACCTCTGCCCCCCCGTTTTGCTGTATTTTCCATTTTTAAAGCACTTTCTGTGTATATTTTTCTTTTCTTTGACAATGTATTATTTTTATGTTTTCCTTGTCTCCATTTTTGTTCATTATTTTAAAAGCAACCAAAATCATATTAAAATGTAACATTTTTGGTGATAGTATAAATGGAGAATTATTTTCCCTGCGCTTTGACACCTCTTAATGTATTACTGGTGTGGGTTCAGAAGAGGCACTTAACAGGTAAGAATTTTGGCAAAAGACGTAATGGGAATTATAGTGTTCCTTTATAGTGTTCCTCTCATTAATTTATCTATTAAACCAGACTCATTCAAAGGCTTGGAAATACATAACTCTATCTTAATCCATTTAATCTTTCTATGTCATACACATAATCCAGTTATTGTTATTATTATTATTATGGTTCATTGCATAGTCAGCCAGATGTTCAGACTGGGTTTGGCATTTTTGTCTACCTATAAAGTCCTTTCCAAGGACCTGGGATAAGCAGATCCTGATGTTTGATAGTGTTATGGATATTGTCACAGGATGGAAGCTGTTCTGAGTAAGTTTTTTTTTTTACCTTTTGCAATTGACTGATGGTGAATTTGTCAATGTTGATGGTTATTATTATTATTCTTTTTCTATATTCTGCCTCCATGTCATTAAGAATTCAATGATATAAGCTATAAACATCAGTATGGCAAAGAATTAGTGTGTTATTTTTCTTCCTTTTTTTCCCCAAATTGCTTCAACATTG
Organism: Ahaetulla prasina; assembly: GCF_028640845.1. Taxonomy (NCBI): domain Eukaryota; kingdom Metazoa; phylum Chordata; class Lepidosauria; order Squamata; family Colubridae; genus Ahaetulla; species Ahaetulla prasina. Next base: position 29,208,012 of record NC_080542.1, on the reverse strand, counting down.
GATATTTTTTAGCATATATATCTTACTGATTAAAAAAGGATATCACTGGATATCTCTGCATATAGACTTTTGTCTCAGGTCCAGTATTGCACAGATGTTTTACACATAAACAGAAAGAAATATGTCTTACCTGTGGAATTTTGTAGATATCCAAAACAGTTGCTACATAAAGGGAAACATCTGGATCCAGTCCTCCAATGACTGCCATCAGATTATTTTGGATGCCACATTTAAAATTGGGGAAAAAGTTCTTCAATGAAGATAGGAGTTGTATCACTGCATGATAACTCCATTTTGCATTGAAATAACTGTCAAAGATGTGGAAGCCCATAGTAAAATTGGATAAAATCTGATGCTTTTCATTAATTTCTTTTGTTGCAAATGTCAAGGCTGTAATATGCTGGTAATTCTTAGGCACCATACTATAAAGGAAGTTTTATTTTAGTAGATCATTTCTAAGAAAGGTGTCTAATTCTTATTCTAACCTAGAGCATCAACAAAAATTATTTGGCAGATGACTAACTTCATCAAACTATTCAGTTTATATAAAAACTAAAGAAAGCATAATAATAGAACCTTTACAAATATGAATGTTATAAATTGCTATAAAACATACCTACTATTTAAGAAAGAGGAAGGACTAGCTATTTCATAGCCCAACTGTGGGGAAAAGGAAAAACCTCAAGATATATCAAATCACCTTCCAGATATAACATCCTTTGTCACATACAAAACCGAAATGCTACCACACTTTTTCCTACCGGTCTCACAATAAATTTCACCCCATGTAAAGAACTGAGAAATACAATTTCTTTTCCACCAGCCTATTTGTTTTTATTATTTGATTAACTTTCTGCATTACCCAAAACATAGGTTAAATTTGTAGCTGCTCGAAAATGTCTTGGAATTTGAGAAATGAAAATAGAATGCCAATTTCATACATAATCCAATTATTGTTATTATTATTATTATGGTTCATTGCATAGTCAGCCAGATATTCAGACTGGGTTTGGCATTTTTGTCTACCTATAAAGTCCTTTCCAAGGACCTGGGATAAGCAGATCCTGATGTTTGATAGTGTTATGGATATTGTCACAGGATGGAAGCTGTTTTGAGTAAGTTTTTTTTTTTACCTTTTGCAATTGACTGATGGTGAATTTGTCAATGTTGATGGTTATTATTATTATTCTTTTTCTATATTCTGCCTCCATGTCATTAAGAATTCAATGATATAAGCTATAAACATCAGTATGGCAAAGAATTAGTGTGTTATTTTTCTTCCTTTTTTTCCCCAAATTGCTTCAACATTGGATATTTTTTAGCATATATATCTTACTGATTAAAAAAGGATATCACTGGATATCTCTGCATATAGACTTTTGTCTCAGGTCCAGTATTGCACAGATGTTTTACACATAAACAGAAAGAAATATGTCTTACCTGTGGAATTTTGTAGATATCCAAAACAGTTGCTACATAAAGGGAAACATCTGGATCCAGTCCTCAATGACTGCCATCAGATTATTTTGGATGCCACATTTAAAATTGGGAAAAGTTCTTCAATGAAGATAGAGTTGTATCACTGCATGATAACTCCATTTTGCATTGAAATAACTGTCAAAGATGTGGAAGCCCATAGTAAAATTGGATAAAATCTGATGCTTTTCATTAATTTCTTTTGTTGCAAATGTCAAGGCTGTAATATGCTGGTAATTCTTAGGCACCATACTATAAAGGAAGTTTTATTTTAGTAGATCATTTCTAAGAAAGGTGTCTAATTCTTATTCTAACCTAGAGCATCAACAAAAATTATTTGGCAGATGACTAACTTCATCAAACTATTCAGTTTATATAAAAACTAAAGAAAGCATAATAATAGAACCTTTACAAATATGAATGTTATAAATTGCTATAAAACATACCTACTATTTAAGAAAGAGGAAGGACTAGCTATTTCATAGCCCAACTGTGGGGAAAAGGAAAAACCTCAAGATATATCAAATCACCTTCCAGATATAACATCCTTTGTCACATACAAAACCGAAATGCTACCACACTTTTTCCTACCGGTCTCACAATAAATTTCACCCCATGTAAAGAACTGAGAAATACAATTTCTTTTCCACCAGCCTATTTGTTTTTATTATTTGATTAACTTTCTGCATTACCCAAAACATAGGTTAAATTTGTAGCTGCTCAAAAATGTCTTGGAATTTGAGAAATGAAAGTAGAATGCCAATTTCATACATAATTTCATCCAACTTTGTTAGAGGAGGCTCTACGTTAAATGTTATTTTATCATCAATTATGTACGCTTGAGATGTAATGAAGCCAACAATAATATCTCCCAATTGATGGTATACATGAACTGGAGAATGTGGCTCCTTCTCTTTGCAGATCTTAGCATCAGTCACATTTAGTATTTGAGCAAACAGTATTTGCAGCTGTGGAGCTAGCAACCCATACATATTAAAGAAAAAGATTGTGTGTCCTTATTTCTTTGGAAATAATGCCTGTGATTACCTTAGCTTGATTCCTCCTCTTTGTTCTGAGAATATCACCATGGTTTTTCTAAAATTGTCATGGTCCCTAGACATCTGTAGAGATTTCAAGAAATATTGTCAATTAAGGCTGTAATTAAAGAGAAGTAGGCCATGTTGGGAATTCCCATTGAGGTGAAGTTGAAAACTAGATTTTTAAATTTTAAATGTTTAAATTTTAAATTTGGTTTTAAATCGGGTTTTATTATTTATATCTCTATTTTAAATATTCGGCCTATGTAATAAGTTTTTTAAATTAATGTTTTACTTATATATATATGTTTTTATATGGCTGTACACCGCCCTGAGTCCCTAGGGAGATAGGGCGGTATAAAAGTATGAATAATAAATAAATAAATAAATAAAATAAATAAAACATGCCTTGCTTTACAGGATCAACATTTTTATTCGACTATAATGTTTTCACTACTTGTACAATAAGAAACTCTTCAGACTGTAATTATTTGAAACATGAAGTAGCGATAAGCTATGTGAACTAAATCTAGGATAAAATAAACTTTCTGCAAGATTAGTAACAAAAGATTAATAACAAAAAAAGTTGACATACTAATAGCTTTAACTATACTTCATATCACATTATTAAAGGGATCAGTGAGGTAAAAGGCAGAATATAGGCAATATGAGAGTGAGCTACAGCCAAAGTAGTCAAGCAACTAGATCTCTGTTGTTTGGAAAGGCATGGAAAGGCATGGTAAGATTTGGGTGGAATCAGGGGTGAAATGCTCCCAGATCGGACCAGATCACATGATCTGGTAGTGATCATGGCCAGTAGTTCGGTGATCCCATAGCGATGGCAGAGCGAAGCTCCACACCCATCCGCCTGGGTGTCATTACTTCCTGGTTTTAACCAAGAAGTGATGTGTTTTTCACCTTCTATGCATGTGTAGAAGGTTTTGCGCATGTGCAGAAGGTCTGCGTGCACAAGTGAAGTGAGCGCATGCGCATGGCACATGTACTTCTGACCCCTGGGTGGCATATCTATGTATGTTAAGACAAGGTTAAAGTTAATGTAGATTTTAGAAATCTTTTTATTAGTCATGCCATCCAGGGAATTTTGAATAAATATAAATTTAGAATATGTTTATGAATATATCTATGGCTATCCCAACAAGAAGTATATTATGTAAACAAAAATAAAAACTAAACACAAATAGCTAAGAACTAATAGCTAGAACACTCCCAAGATGCATTTCAAATAAAAACAAAGAAAATAAAAACAAGAAAAGATTTATAGTTTTTAATGATTAGACTACATTTGAAATTGGTTACTTATTAACAGTGAACATCTTATTACTAAATTGTATATATTTCTGATGAGACTGGAAACAGAGTATGAACAAGTTGAAGACTGCATGTGGCCTTGCTCCACAGATTGCCAGATGCGAGATACTATTACTTAAATTGGGAACCATGAGATGTCAGTTAGAACTGTTGTAATTAGACAAGCCTCCCTGCCTGAGCCTGATATTGTGGCTGTGCTGTCAGTGGAGTTCCCCAGACTTATGGTACTAGAGCAGAGGTAGTCAACCTTTTTATACCTATGCCCACTTTTGTATCTCTGTTAGTAGTAAAATTTTCTAACCGCCCACCGGTTCCACAGTAATGGTGATTTATAAAGTAGGTTTGGTGGGGGTACCGGCTACCAGCTCTGCTTGTCTGTTACAGCTGGGTGGTGTGGGGGGAGATGCGCGAGCTATTCTGGGACGAGGCTCTTTTGTTTGCAGTATAGCGCCATTTAGTTTCACTTACTTAACGTGAACTAAACTTGTGCGCGGACGATACAAATAGTATATTTTCAGAAATTTAAATTGTCACGGGGAATTTTATAAAAACCTAATGAAAATGTTTTTAAATAATGCTATGAAATTTTTTTAAAAAGTCAATTAAATTAAAAAAAGGAAAGTGCTTCAGTATCGGACAAAACCCCTATCTCCCACCATGAAAGCTGGAACGCCCACTAGTGGGCAGTAGGGACCAGGTTGACTACCACTGTACTAGAGGATTTCAAAATGCCCTCCAGGATAAGTTATATTCTGAATGACTTGGGTCAGATCCATGGCTGCCATAGTGGTCATAAACTACTGTCTTGCTTCTGACTCCACAACTGTGGAGTCAGAAGCAAGACAATAGTTTATGACCATTATGACAGTTTATGACCACTATGACAGCCATGGACTTGACCCAAGTCATCCAGGATATAACTTATAGTGTTGGTAATATATCTGATCTTGTTTTCCTGGCAGAATGTACTGGATTTGGGGTAGATTTTGATTTCTGCCCTGCCATGCACAGATCACTCATTAGTGAACCTCAGTTTCTTGGCTGCTTCACCCCAATGCAGATCCCTATTTGGATCTTTCTCCCTTCATTTTGGTAAATTTCTAGGTTTTTTAAATATACAACATTAAGTAAAAAAGGTCATTTATATTCTGGTTATTATTTAATATATATTTTAATATAGCAACCATGTTAGGAACTGGATGTATGACAAACCACAAGAATGATAGAATCAGCATGTTGCCACAGGCCTGTGGAGACTGGCAAAGGTTCTTGAGATTATCAGTGCTGCGAAGCCTTATTGGGGTCACACTAAAGGTAAAGGTAAAGGTTCCCCTCGCACATATATGCTAGCTAGGTACTCTGTCATGTTTGGTGCTGTACTTTGTGTCCATCTCATTTGGACTGCATTTGGGTGTAGTGTATCAGTAAATATTTAGCAGTTTCTTAGTGCAGTATCTTAAGAGGGACAGAGCCAACACCAATAGTGCTAGAGAAATCTGGAATTTGAGTTTCCAGATTGGTGGCTATGGGAATCTGTCATAACTGTGGTCCTTGGGAGATGATGAAAGCATTGGTGGGTCTTGGCAGCTCAATTGTCTCTCTAATGTGAATCATCTGTACGTTAAAAACATAGCCTATTATTTGACCAAGGATTTCTGAGAAGTGGCATGTATCCCTGAATTCAGACCCACTAGATAATTTTTCAATATGGAAAATTTGTAACTACAGAGGGCCCTTGTGGAAGCAGATTATCTAGATTTCATGTAATCACATTAGAGGCCCAGGTAAAGAAACTTTTGACTGCATTTGTGAATGAGCTCTGGTAAACATGGGATGAGATTGATACATCCATCCTAACTTTCTTACTTATCCAATTTAGGTATACTTCATAGCATGTTGTTCTGTGTTTCTCCTCTTTTTATTGGGAGCTTGAGCAGGACGTTACATTTCAACAGTAGATGATATTCAACAATACACTTCTACTTAGGCAACCAAGTAATGTGTTGATGTTCTTTCTTAGTACCTGGAGATCTGATGGTTTAGAACAATAAGAACAATTTCAACGCAACTGTAGCAAGACCAAATGTGTTTGCATTTCATGGTCCACCAAATAGAGTGAGGAAAGATAGATGGATGGGTGGGTGGGTGGGTGGATGGGTGGATGGGAGCCAGGGAAAGAAGGAAAGAAGGGAGGGAGGGAGGGAGGGAGGGAGGAAGGAAGGAAGGAAGGAAGGAAGGAAGGAAGGAAGGAAGGAAGGAAGGAAGGAAGGAAGGAAGGAAGGAAACACTGAAAAGAAAATAAAGAAAAGTATACAGATAAGTACACTGCAAAAGATAACAAAATACTCAGGTTTTGGGTTTTTGTTTTTTTCATTTCTTTTGGTACATCAGCTGTTTCTTACTATTCAGCTCATGCCTCCACAAAATAATGAAACACTTGGGGAGAAAAATGCATCCTAGCAGTCCAGCACTGGAGGCTAAGATAGAGAAGATTTCTACAGCTACCATATATTTTCCTTTAGTGCTCAAGTAGGTTGGAACAAAGGATAACCAAACACTGCAGAAAACCAACATACTGAATGTGATAAACTTGGCTTCATTAAAAGTATCTGGTAACTTCCTGGCAAAAAAGGCCACTATGAAACTCACTATGGCCAAAAAGCCCAGATAGCTCAGCACAAAATAAAACATAGTCTTAGAACCTTGATTACATTCCAGAACAATTTGATCTTCCATTGAGTGCATATCAATATCTGGGAAAGGAGGAGAGGTTGACAGCCATATAATACATATAACTAATTGAATAAGAGAACAGGAAAGAACAATGGAATTGGCAAGTTTTTTCCCTACCCATTTTCTCAATATAGATCCTGGCTTAGTGGCAAAAAAAGCCAGAACAACTATGATGATTTTTGCCAGCACACAAGAAACAGCCACTGAGAAGATTATACTAAAAGTGATTTGGCGAAGGAGACACAAGACTTTGCCAGGTTGGTCAATAAAAAGCAAGGCTGATAGAAAGCAGAGCAGGAGTGAGATTAGGAGAACATAGGTGAGGTCCCGGTTGTTGGCTATGACAATGGGAGTGTTGTGGTGCTTCAGAAATATTCCAAACACAGAGACTGTAATCAGAGCAAAGGAAACAGCAAAGAACTCTAAACAAAGTCCCAAAGGTTCTTTATAAGAAAGGAAGGTTACAGTTTTCGGTATGCAGAAATCCTGGGTCTTGCTTGGATAGTTTTCATTTGCACATTTATTGCAGTCATTCATATCTGGGGGAAAAATGAAACATACTTTCTTATTTAAAGCTTGACCAACATTCTGCAATACTATAATTCTAAAATGTTTATTCTTTTATTATGTCAGCTATCTCCATTATAAAGCAATTCTAGGCAGTTTACAGATATAAAGAGACAAATAGAAAAATAATGTAAAAATTCAGGACAGATGACAAAAGGATGAAGTCTTGCTTAAACTTTCAACATCAGGTTATGGTAAGTTGGCCATGACAGGAAAGCACTATTATTATAGGGGCCACTTGACAACTGAACAAACAACATCTTAATGAATTGAAGGAACTCAAATAGCCTACCAAACCAGAAACAGACATTTCACCCTACACTGTGTCAATCAGGGCTGATTAAAAGGGTGTTTTAAGACACATACCCATCTTGCTTGAAATCTTTCCTTGAGGACATGGAAGGCAATCATAGCAACAAAATTGCTGCCCCTCCCTCATTTTCTTCCTGGAACCTGGAATGCAACTCTGACTGCACAGAGAGACAGGTACTGCCTAATCCAGACACAAAATCAAGAATATTCATCAGTATAATTGAACCTTAAAATGAAATTCAGCCTCTTGGAAATTCCTCATGAATACGTATTTCAAAGTTGCAAAAAGAAATGGAGGAAAGATCCTGTGTATTTCTTGAGTCCTTGTAGATTAAATGGAAGGGAAAATAAGGGACGGCTATCTCTTTCAAATATTCCCATTAGAATATACCTCCAGGATTAAGAGAACAATCTGTATTGAATCATATTTAATATATCTCCTTTATTTTAATGATATATATAACCATGTTTTTGAGATTTAAGGAGCAATAATTGTAAGAAGAGTTGTAGAAGAAAATACATGATGTAAATAAAATGAAAACTTATGTACTTATTGTTAGTTGCATTTCATGTTAAAGAAGCATATTAAGTACCAGACTTCTTATTACAAGAAAGTAATTCTGAAATTTTAATAAAATTGAAATTGAAAGGAATCTTATAAAATGCAAGTTAATTTTGTTGTGGTCTCCTGCAACAAAATTAATTCAATTAAGTCAGCAACAGAGAAAAAGGTACAGAAGTATGTATAGCTTCATTTGTTCAGCAACACACAATTCTACTTTATAATCTAAGATAGTATTTAACATCAAAACATCATTGACCAACCTTCACTTGGATTGGTACTAGTGAATTATGACTTTGTTCTGAGAGTTGTGCCTTTCCAAACTAGGTAAAGTTGTACCTGATTAAACCAACTATGCCATGTGATAGCATCCTCATTGATGGTGAACACTTTGTCTGGAGGGGCCTGGGGGTCCACCCTTCCAACTTTCACACGCTGAAAGGACTGGTTGGAAGAAACAATCCAGTTGATCACATCAAACCCAGCTACCAACTCGCCATCCTGGTTAAAAGTGATGGTTTCCCCAGCACTATTGTTAAAGGAAATAGACCTTAGAAATTGATGGAGCTGGATTGAAAATGAAAGTGCAAAAATAAAAGATAAGGTCAACAAGAGTGGATAGATACAATCATGCACAAAAACTTGCAAAAATATAATTTGATTTTTTTGCCCAGAAATTACAATTATACTGGAAGAATCACATTGAAGGCCAAAGTCAATCCAAACTTCAATATACTTTTAAAAATTCTAGTGGAGATTTCTATCAAATCTCCGGTTCAGGTTAAATCATATTTATATTGTACTTTTAAAAGAAGCATTTCCAACAGCAATCCAGAAGGAGCTGAGCTTCTATGGCTTCTGCAGTGATGCCATCTTAACCTTAGAGTTACGTAGATCAAGGCAGATCAATACTAAGTCAAAGATTATTAGATTTAGAATGTCAAACAGGATTTGCTGTATTTCTCACAATATATATAACTAAATATTAGTATTTAAACCAGCTTCATATTTACTGTATATTATATGACAGTGTTCTAAATTAGGAGAGTTTTATCCCCACGACTTTCTTGGAAGGAAAATATAGCAAAACCCCACTGAATCCTAATACTGCCCCCATGATATGGGTGCTATAGAATCCACAGCTCATGTTCTTCTGTATCGACAGTTCCATTGTTACATTCGCTAGATATTGATTACACCATTAAAATTTCCAGGGTAGTCTGATAGCTTTTATCTGCATTACTTTTAAAATAATAGATGTAAAATTATTTAATTTTGCTGCATTATATATAAACTTCATCCACAAATGATTGCTAATAGTTCTTGCTGTAAAGAGATAGATTGGTATTGTTTATTTGTTTATTGTACTTTTATTGGCCAATGACTGAAATAAAGTTCTGTTCTATCAAATATATATTTCATGTTAAACTATATTTGCCTTGTACATATAGAATAATACACATATCCATTCTAGCTTTTGCATTTTTCACCAGCTTCTTTATTTAGTGCTGTAACTTTACAGCAGTAGAAGAGTTTCAATGCTGAGCACAGGGATAAACTATATAACATTGTAAAATGTAAAATGAATACATATATTTATAATATAGTATAAATGACATTGGAAATGTGATTTCCTTCTCAAATCTGCTGGAAGTGTCTATCTCTTTCTAATCTCTGGCACAAAAATAAATGAATATTGGGACATGAAATAGAACCTAGTTCAGGTCCAAAATAGATTGCAATGGGAAAACTCTTTCAAGTTGATTTAACTTAGCTAGTGTTAAGAATAAAGATCTTTGTAGTTGGGAGAAGAAAAAGAAAAGGAAGGACACTGAGAATTTGGTAGAGACTTTTACTATATTCTTTAAAACTGAATGTTAAGGAAGGAAGTTATTCTAACTAAATTTATTTCAAAAATTACCTTCCACAAGTCATGAACTTTAACTTTTACTTCATTAGCAGTTCTTTTTCCATTATATGTGAGTCCTGCAGTTGAAAACATGTGATTTAAAGCATGGGCCACTACATAAACAGCATTGTAGACATTGTAGCTGTGACCAGTCATTTGCATTTCAAAGAAAGTTGCAGGAAGACTCTTCAGGTCCTCTTTCCCTGTGCAAATTTTTCCTTTCACTTGATCTAGATGTTGTTTTTGAAACACACAATCAAAGGCCTGTTGCCAGAAGTCCACTATAAAGCCATCTGTGTTGTGGCTTGTTGGGTTTTGATTTTTAAGAAACAGCTCAAAATCTGGTAGATCATTGGAGTGTACTACAAAGAACAAAGCTCCATTGGAAAATTCTGCATCCCAATCCTTTTGAAAAACAAATGAAGTGAGTTCCACCTGTGCTGTTAGTATCCACACTTTACCTTTTGGATTCTCAGTAACATGTTCTTGTTCAGATAGGTATGGAAACCATCTAAAAATACCCATAGAATAAGAATCTCCATTGACCAATAATACATTGACTTCACTGAGCATTATTTTATCATGCATTCTTGCCCCTTGGGTTATATATCCTAGTTCATCGATATCAAAAGACGGTTTAGAATTCTTTTCTATAAAGGAAATACAAATACCATTCTGAGAAAACAGAGGAACAATTCTTTGTATAAATCTTTCTCCATCATCATTATCCATAATAATGATGCCTATCCATAACCATCTGAAATGCAGAAGCAAAGAGATAATTCCTGCATATTGGATGGAGTCTTCAGGCACCATCGCATAGAAAGGCAGACCTGGGGTTTTATCATTCATCACTAGTGGTGAGCCATATATGAGCTAAAGAGAGATATGGAGGAAAAGGAGAAGAGTCCAATGGCAATATGATAATAGTACACATGTTTACATTTGAAAAAACAACTTAATTTTCATATATTGTACCAATAATAATTTGAAAAATGCAATTACATCACAAAAAAGGCTTTAAGAGTTGTAAACTTAATTTTGCGTAGCTTCTTCTCCAGAAACATTACACTACTAACCAGAGCATATAAAACATTTGCTAGACAAATTCTTGAATACAGCTCGACTGTCTGGAACCCACACCTCATTTCGGACATTAATACAATTGAACGTGTCCAGAAATATTTTACAAGAAGAGTTCTCCACTCCTCTGATTACAACAAAATACCTTATACCACCAGACTTGAAATACTGGGTTTAGAAAATTTAGAACTCCACCACTTTCGACATTACCTGAATTTAACTCATAGAATCATCTGATACAATGTCCTTCCTGTTGAAGACTAATTCAGCTTCAATCACAACAATACACGATCACACAATAGATTTAAGCTTAATGTGAACCGCTCCAATCTTGATTGCAGAAAATATGACTTTAGTAACAGAGTTGTTAATGCCTGGAATGCACTACCTGGCTCTGTGGTCTCTTCCCAAAATCCCCAAAGCTTTAACCAAAAACTATCTACTATTGACCTCACCCCTTAAAGACCTTTGAGTTTTCATATCAAATGATCTAAGTGCCAAAGCCCACTGCAATTACATCACAAAAAGGCTTTAAGAGTTGTAAACTTAATTTTCATATATTGTACCAATAATAATTTGAAAAATGCAATTATATCAGAAGTTAAGGTGGTAAAAGAAATCAGAACTGTGAGGATTTCTTTCTCTGACTCAACCTAATAATCCATTTCCTTCCTATTCTTAAAATAATAGAAATTGGAAATCAGTGAAACAATGAGGATTTCTAAATATTAAATTTGCAGTTCTTCAGATGATAAAATTATTATCCTAAAATTTTAGCTTTTATCATAAAATTATATTTATAAAATCCAATACGTTCTCCTAAAAGTTAGTAAGTATTATAAAACATATGTTTTAAAGAAGCATTATATTTATTGGGAGGGCAGCGGAATGGCTCAATAATAAATAATAATAAAAATAATGAAAAATAGGCAGTGCCCTATCAAATCCTGCTCCTGTCAATAGCGGCATCCCCCAAGATAGCGTTCTAGGACCAATGCTCTTCATATTATACATAATGACCTCTGTGACCATATTATAAGTAATTGTGTTCTCTTCGCTGATGATGTTAAACTATTTAACACTACCAACAATACAGCTACCCTTCAAAAAGACCTTGACTTTGTGTCGGATGGTCAAAAATCTGGTAATTCCAAATCTCAACCAGCAAATGCTCTGTCTTACACATTGGAAAAAAGAATCAGAACACTAAATACAAGCTGGATGGACATTACCTTGTAGATGACCCTCACCCCCTTAAAGACCTTTGAGTTTTCATATCAAATGATCTAAGTGCCAAAGCCCACTGCAATTACATCACAAAAAAGGCTTTAAGAGTTGTAAACTTAATTTTCATATATTGTACCAATAATACAGCTACCCTTCAAAAGACCTTGACTTTGTGTCGGATGGTCAAAAATCTGGTAATTCCAAATCTCAACCAGCAAATGCTCTGTCTTACACATTGGAAAAAGAATCAGAACACTAAATACAAGCTGGATGGACATTACCTTGTAGATGACCCTCACCCCCTTAAAGACCTTTGAGTTTTCATATCAAATGATCTAAGTGCCAAAGCCCACTGCAATTACATCACAAAAAAGGCTTTAAGAGTTGTAAACTTAATTTTCATATATTGTACCAATAATAATTTGAAAAATGCAATTATATCAGAAGTTAAGGTGGTAAAAGAAATCAGAACTGTGAGGTTTTCTAAATATTAAATTTGCAGTTCTTCAGATGATAAAATTATCATCTCAAAATTTTAGCTTTTATCATAAAATTATATTTATAAAATCCAATACGTTCTCCTAAAAGTTAGTAAGTCTATTATAAAACATATGTTTTAAAGAAGAATTATATTTATTGGGAGGTTGAGCAGGACATTACATTTCAACAGTAGATGATATTCAACAATACATTTCTACTTAGGCAACCAAGTAATGTGTTGATGTTCTTTCTTAGTACCTGGAGATCTGATGGTTTAGAAGAATAAGAACAGTTTCAATTCAACTGTAGCAAGATGAAATGTGTTTGCATTTCATGTTCCATCAAATAGAGTGAGGAAAGATAGATGGATGGATGGGTGGGTGGGTGGATGGGAGCCAGGAAAGAAGGAAAGAAGGAAAGAAGGGAGGGAGGGAGGGAGGGAGGGAGGAGGAAGGAAGGAAGGAAGGAAGGAAGGAAGGAAGGAAGGAAGGAAGGAAGGAAGGAAGGAAGGAAAACATGAAACACTGAAAAGAAGATAAAGAAAAGTATACAGATAAGTACACTGCAAAGATAACAAAATACTCAGGTTTTGGGGTGTTTTTTTCATTTCTTTTGGTACATCAGCTGTTTCTTATTATTCAGCTCAGGCCTCCACAAAATAATGAAACACTTGGGAGAAAAATGCATCCTAGTAGTCCAGCACTGGAGGCTAAGATAGAGAAGATTTCTACAGCTACCATATATTTTCCTTTAGTGCTCAGGTAGGTTGGAACAAAGGATAACCAAACACTGCAGAAAACCAACATACTGAATGTGATAAACTTGGCTTCATTAAAAGTATCTGGTAACTTCCTGGCAAAAAAGGCCACTGTGAAACTCACTATGGCCAAAAAGCCCAGATAGCTCAGCACAAAATAAAACATAGTCTTAGAACCTTGATTACATTCCAGAACAATTTGATCTTCCATTGAGTGCATATCAATATCTGGGAAAGGAGGAGAGGTTGACAGCCATATAATACATATAACTAATTGAATAAGAGAACAGGAAAGAACAATGGAATTGGCAAGTTTTTTCCCTACCCATTTTCTCAATATAGATCCTGGCTTAGTGGCAAAAAAAGCCAGAACAACTATGATGGTTTTTGCTAGCACACAAGAAACAGCCACTGAGAAGATTATACTAAAAGTGGTTTGGCAGAGGAGACACAAGACTTTGCCAGGTTGGTCAATAAAAAGCAAGGCTGATAGAAAGCAGAGCAGGAGGGAAATTAGGAGAACATAGGTGAGGTCCCGGTTGTTGGCTATGACAATGGGAGTGTTGTGGTGCTTCAGAAATATTCCAAACACAGAGACTGTAATCAGAGCAAAGGAAACAGTAAAGAACTCTAAACAAAATCCCAAAGGTTCTTTATAAGAAAGGAAAGTTACAGTTTTCGGTATGCAGAAATCCTGGGTCTTGCTTGGATAGTTTTCATTTGCACATTTATTGCAGTCATTCATATCTGGGGGAAAAATGAAACATACTTTCTTATTTAAAGCTTGACCAACATTCTGCAATACTATAATTCTAAAATGTTTATTCTTTTATTATGTCAGCTATCTCCATTATAAAGCAATTCTAGGCAGTTTACAGATATAAAGAGACAAATAGAAAAATAATGTAAAAATTCAGGACAGATGACAAAAGGATGAAGTCTTGCTTAAACTTTCAAAATCAAATTATGGTAAGTTGGCCATGACAGGAAAGCACTATTATTATAGGGGCCACTTGACAACTGAACAAACAACATCTTAATGAATTGAAGGAACTCAAATAGCCTACCAAACCAGAAACAAACATTTCATCCTACACTGTATCATACAGGGCTGATTAAAAGGGTGTTTTAAGACACATACCCATCTTGCTTGAAATCTTTCCTTGAGGACATGGAAGGCAATCATAGCAACAAAATTGCTGCCCCTCCCTCATTTTCTTCCTGGAACCTGGAATGCAACTCTGACTGCACAGAGAGACAGGTACTGCCTAATCCAGACACAAAAATCAAGAATATTCATCAGCATAATTCAACCTTAAAATGAAATTCAGCCTCTTGGAAATTCCTCATGAATACATATTTCCAAAGTTGCAAAAAGAAATGGAGGGAAAGATCCTGTGTATTTCTTACTCCTTGTAGATTAAATGGAAGGGAAAATAAGGGAAGGCTATCTCTTTCAAATATTCCCTTTAGAATATACCTCCAGGATTAAGAGAACAATCTGTATTGAATCATATTTAATATATCTCCTTTATTTTAATGATATATATAACCATGTTTTTGAGATTTAAGGAGCAATAATTGTAAGAAGAGTTGTAGAAGAAAATACATGATGTAAATGTACTTATTGTTAGTTGCATTTCATGCTAAAGAAGCATATTAAGTACCAGACTTCTTATTACAAGAAAGTAATTCTGAAATTTTAATAAAATTGAAATTGAAAGGAATCTTATAAAATGCAAGTTAATTTTGTTGTGCTCTCCTGCAACAAATTAATTCAATTAAGTCAGCAGCAGAGAAAAAGGTACAGAAGTGTGTATAGCTTTATTTGTTCAGCCACATACAGTTCTATTTTATAATCTAAGATAGTATTTAACATCAAAACATCATTGACCAACCTTCACTTGGATTGGTACTAGTGAATTATGACTTTGTTCTGAGAGTTGTGCCTTTCCAAACTAGGTAAAGTTGTACCTGATTAAACCAACTATGCCATGTGATAGCATCCTCATTGATGGTGAACACTTTGTCTGGAGGGGCCTGGGGGTCCACCCTTCCAACTTTCACACGCTGAAAGGACTGGTTGGAAGAAACAATCCAGTTGATCACATCAAACCCAGCTACCAACTCACCATCCTGGTTAAAAGTGATGGTTTCCCCTGCACTATTGTTGAAGGAAATAGACCTTAGAAACTGATGAAGCTGGATTGAAAATGAAAGTGCAAAAATAAAAGATAAGTTCAACAAGAGTGGATAGATACAATCATGCACAAAAACTTGCAAAAATATAATTTGATTTTTTTGCCCAGAAATTACAATTATACTGGAAGAATCACATTGAAGGCCAAAGTCAATCCAAACTTCAATATACTTTTTAAAATTCTAGTGGAGATTTCTATCAAATCTCCGGTTCAGGTTAAATCATATTTATATTGTACTTTTAAAAGAAGCATTTCCAACAGCAATCCAGAAGGAGCTGAGCTTCTATGGCTTCTGCAGTGATGCCATCTTAACCTTAGAGTTACGTAGATCAAGGCAGATCAATACTAAGTCAAAGGTTATTAGATTTAGAATGTCAAACAGGATTTGCTGTATTTCTCACAATATAATTGTATATAACTAAATATTAGTATTTAAACCAGCTTCATATTTACTGTATATTATATGACAGTGTTCTAAATTAGGAGAGTTTTATCCCCACGACTTTCTTGGAAGGAAAATATAGCAAAACCCCACTGAATCCTAATACTGCCCCCATGATATGGGTGCTATAGAAGCCACAACTCATGTTCTTCTGTATCGACAGTTCCATCGTTACATTCACTAGATATTGATTACACCATTAAAATTTCCAGGGTAGTCTGATAGCTTTTATCTGCACTACTTTTAAAATAATGGATGTAAAATTATTTAACTTTGCTGCATTATATATAAACTTCATCCACAAATGATTGCTAATAGTTCTTGCTGTAAAGAGATAGATTGGTATTGTTTATTTGTTTATTGTACTTTTATTGGCCAATGACTGAAATAAAGTTCTGTTCTATCAAATATATATTTCATGTTAAACTATTTAACACTACCAATAATACAGCTACCCTTCAAAAAGACCTTGACTTTATGTCGGATGGTCAAAAATCTGGTAACTCCAAATCTCAACCAGCAAATGCTCTGTCTTACACATTGGAAAAAAGAATCAGAACACTAAATATGACTCGATGGACATTAACTTGTAGATGACCCTCACCCCGTTAAAAACCTTGGAGTTTTCATATCAAATGATCTAAGTGCCAAATCCCACTGCAACTACATCACAAAAAAGACTTTAAGAGTTGTAAACTTAATTTTGCGTAGCTTCTTCTCCAGAAACATTACACTACTAACCAGAGCATATAAAACATTTCTAGACAATTCTTGAAGCCAGGAGTTTTAGGCTTCCATGATGGCCTTGGACCTGGCCCTACACACATTGGGGGAGCCACACTGGACTTGATTTATATCTCTGGACAGTGGTTTAATGATCTGGTATTAGGAGATTTAGTGACGGAACCTGTGTCATGGTCAGATCATTTTCTCCTTCGCCTGGACTTTCAGACCACCGCTCACCACCGCAGGGAGATGGAACCAATGTGTTGGTTCCGTCCCAGGCGCCTGATGGACCCTGAGAGATTCCTGACGGAGCTTGGGCCATTCCCTGAGGATCTTGCCCACGGCACGGCTGAAGAACTAGTTACGGCCTGGGAACAGGCCGCGGCTGGGGCTTTGGACCGTGTCATGCCTTTGCGGCCTCTGACCCGGCGCAGATCTCAATTGGCCCCTTGGTTCTCTGAGGAGCTGAGAGAGATGAAATGCCGGAGAAGACGCCTAGAGAGTACCTGGAGGTCCAGCCGTTCCAAGGCTGATCGAACACTAGTTAGGTCTTTTTTGAAGACCTACCTAGTGGCACTGAAGGAGGCAAAACGTTCTTACGTTTCCACCCTCATTGCGTCGGCAGATAACCGCCCGGCCGCCCTGTTTCAGGTGACCCACTCTCTCCTTCATCAGGAGGGGCGGGATGACCCCTTTGCAGGGATGTACTGAGGAGTTTAGTGGTTATCTACATGATAAAATCGTTCAGCTTCAGGATAGTTTGGACCAAAATTGCGATGATCCAAGTAAGATGATGGAGACGCGTCTTGTTGAGGTTGTTTGGGATGAATTTGATTCTGTGGCTCTCAAGGATGTGGACAGGCTATGGGGGAGGTTACATGCATGTTTACATGCTTACTGGACCCGTGTCCTTCCTGGCTGGTGCTGGCCACTCAGGAGGTGACACGAGGCTGGCTCCGGGGAATTATAAATGCTTCATTGTTGGAAGGGGTTTTCCCCACCGCCTTGAAAGAGGCGGTGGTGAGACCCTCCTCAAAGCCTTCCTGGACCCAGCTATTTTGGGAAATTATCGTCCAGTCTCAACCTTCGCTTTGTGGCGAAGGTTGTAGAAATGTGGTGGCATGGCAGCTTCCCGGTACCTGGATGAAGCTGTCTATCTAGACCCATTCCAGTCCAGCTTCCGGTCCGGATATAGTACGGAGACAGCTTTGGTCGCGTTGGTGGATGACCTCTGGAGGGCCAGGGATAGGGTTGTTCCTCTGCCCTGGTCCTATTAGATCTCTCAGCGGCTTTTGATACCATCGACCATGGTATCTTGCTGCACCGGTTGGAGAGCTTGGGAGTGGGAGGCACCGTTTATCGGTGGTTCTCCTCCTATCTCTGACCGTCGCATGAGAGTGTTGACAGGAGGGCAGAGATCAACCGCGAGGCGCCTTACTTGTGGGGTGCCTCAGGGGTCGATTCTCTCGCCTCTACTGTTCAACATCTATATGAAGCCGTTGGGTGAGGTCATCAGTGGCTTTGGGGTGAGTTACCAGCTGTACACTGACGATACGCAGCTGTACTTTTCCACCCCGGGCCACCCCAACGAAGCTGTCGAAGTACTGTCCCAGTGCCTGGAAGCCGTACGAGTCTGGATGGGGAGAAACAGACTCAAGCTCAATCCGTCCAAGACGGAATGGCTGTGGATGCCGGCACCCCGGTACAGTCAGCTGCAACTGCGGCTGACTGTTGGGGGCGAGTCATTGGCCCCAATGGAAAGGGTGCGCAACTTGGGTGTTCTCCTGGATGTATGGCTGTCGTTTGAAGATCATCTGGCGGCCGTCTCCAGGAGAGCTTTTTACCAGGTGTGCTTGGTCCGCCAGTTGCGCCCCTTCCTTGACCGGGATGCCTTATGCACGGTCACTCACGCTCTTGTCACTTCTCGTTTGGATTATTGCAATGCTCTCTACATGGGGCTACCCTTGAAGTGCACTCGGAGGCTTCAGTTAGTTCAGAATGCAGCTGCGCGGGTGATCGAGGGAGCCACACGCTGCTCCCGTGTAACACCGCTCCTGTACAGTCTGCACTGGCTACCTGTGGTCTTTCGGTGCGCTTTAAGGTTTTGATTACCACTTTTAAAGCCCTCCATGGCTTAGGGCCCGGGTACTTATGGGACCGCCTGCTGTTACCTTATGCCTCCCACCGATCCATATGCTCACACAGAGAGGGTCTTCTCAGGATGCCGTCCGCCAAGCAATGTCGGCTGGCAGCCCCCAGGGGAAGGGCCTTCTCTGTTGGAGCACCTATCCTCTGGAACGAACTTCCCCCTGGTTTACGTCAATTACCTGACCTTCGGACCTTTCGCTGTGAATTGAAAATACATTTATTTATTCAAGCGGGACTGGCTTAAATCTTTTAAACTTTTTAAAATTCTAAATAATTTTAATTGGGGTATTTTTATGAATTTTATGGGTTTTAAATTTGATGGTTTTAAATTTTCGGCCATTAATGCAATATGTTATTTTAAGTCTCTGTTTTAATTTGTATATTGTATTGTTTTATAATCTGGCTGTACACCGCCCTGAGTCCTTTGGGAGAAGGGCGGTATAAAAATCTAAATAATAAGTAAAAATAAATAAATAAATAATAAATACAGCTCGACTGTCTGGAACCTCATTTCGTACATTAATACAATTGAGCGTGTCCAGAAATATTTTACAAGAAGAGTTCTCCACTCCTCTGATTACAACAAAATACCTTATGCCACCAGACTTGAAATACTGGGTTTAGAAAATTTAGAACTCCGCCACATTCGACATGACCTGAATTTAACTCATAGAACCATGTGTTACAATGTCCTTCCTGTTGAAGACTAATTCAGCTTCAATCACAACAATACATGAACACACAATAGATTTAAGCTTAATGTGAACCGCTCCAATCTTGATTGAAGAAAATATGACTTTAGTAACAGAGTTGTTAATGCCAGGAATGCACTACCTGACTCTGTGGTCTCTTCCCAAAATCCCCAAAGCTTTAACCAAAAACTATCTACTATTGACTTCACCCCATTCCTAAGAGGTCTGTCAGGGGCATGCATAAGAGCACCAGTGTGCCTATCGTTCCTGTCCTAATGTTTGAAGATGCTGAGCTTGTCAGCTGGAAAGCTGACAGCTTGGATTCAAGACCCAAGTACTTTGTGATGAGGTGAATTTCTGTTACTTGCATCCTATCTACATAGAAGTTCAAATCATGCAAATGCAAGTAGATAAAGAGGTATCACTTCGGTGGGAAGGTAACAGCTTTCCATGTGCCTTGTCATAAAGTCATGCTGGTTACATGATAAGAGATATGTCTTTGGACAACTCTGGCTCCTTTGGCTAAAACAAAGAGATGAGCACTGCCCCCAGAGTCAGACACACTGGAAAGGGGAAATCATTATCTGTACCCTTATTACATATCCAAAAAAAATGATGGTTTTGACCATCCCTTTGTATACAAAAATAACAGTGTTCACAAAATTGTGAATTTGTAATTGTAAATTGTCATTTGAAGTTAATTGACATTTCTGCTACAGGACCTAAAACACTCTATTGTTTATAGAAATGTAGGAACCTCTAATTCTTTATTCCACTCTGCACATCAGATTTATTTATAACTAATATCTGTATTAACTAAAGTAGGATTTTTTTATTTTAAAAGATTTAATAAGTTATTCTAGAATTTCAGGTATTTTAAATATGAAAAAGCTGCTGACCATAACAAGGTTGTTAACAAATATTATAACTGTGAATATGGCCACTGGGTTATATCTGGTAGATATATATAGCTAAAAAAATCATCTTTGTTGTCTATACATTCAAGATTGATATCTCTTCTGCCCAATTTTTCTATATCATCATATTTCTCCCCATTTTTAAGTCTGGTTTTCCCCATAAAGTCAATTTTGTATAGAAAAAATGGTTGAATATTTTTACTAGATATTCACTATTTAATACTTGATAATAGTTAAAGTATGATGATAGTGCTTCAGATTTGGAAAACTAAATCCTCCTTCTTCTTTTTTTATTTGCATTTATATCCCGCCCTTCTCCGAAGACTCAGGGCGGCTTACACTATGTCAGGCAATAGTCTTCATCCATTTGTATACTATATACAAAGTCAACTTATTGCCCCCCAACAATTTGGGTCCTCATTTTACCTTCCTTATAAAGGATGGAAGGCTGAGTCAACCTTGGGCCTGGTGGGACTTGAACCTACAATACTGCAGACAGTTGCTGTTAATAACAGGCTGCATTAGCCTGTTGAGCCACCAGAGGCCAAAGTGGATTTGTTGGCAAATCCACTTTTTGTAAAGATACTCTCAGAATCAAAGAACCATATTAGAACTTATTTTAAAAAATGCTTTTCCTGAAAGTACTTTTCAGATATATAAACTAGAATCCTCTTGGAATATAAATTAATCTAGGAATAATATTCATTTTGAGATCATTAACCTTTTTCATAAATTGTAACACTGAAAATAAAAATGTATGGCTCCTTTTACTCAATGGATGGAGGATCTAATTGCACTTGCCATCTATGATTATTTTTCCTGCATCCTGATACTTCTCACTGAAGTACTGAGATGCAATGAAGAAAGGAGGAAAAGTCTGAAAGAGGCATAATTGGAATTATAGTGTTCTTCGTAGGAAGAGGTCTCATTATTTCATTTGTTCATCCAAAATCACTCCACAGAGTTGGAAATACATACTACTAAATTAATACATCGTATCTATCATAATTCTAGATATAATCCATATCTAGAATTTCCTTTTCTAAATTATGCAGCCATGAGATCGAATGGTTAGGGAATCACTGAGAGATGCTGCAGAATTTAATACATCATACAATTAGTGTGTTATTTTTTCCTCTTTTTTTCCAAATGGTCTGGATTTCGGCAGTTCTTTACTGTTAGGTGTCATTTCACTTTCAGACAAATGTTTGGTATCATCTTGAAGTTCTCTAAATTTTAATAAACCTGCAAAATTGCATATCATTTGAGAAAAAGAAACAAATATTACCTGTGGAATTTTGTAGATATCCAAAACAGTTGCTACATAAAGGGAAACATCTGGATCCAGTCCTCCAATGACTGCCATTAGATTATTCTGGGTGCCACATTTAAAATTGGGGACAAAATTCTCCAATGAAGATAGGAGTTGTATCACAGCATGATAACTCCACTTTGCATTGAAATAACTGTCTTCAATGTGGAAGCCCAAAGTAAAATTGGATAAAATCTGATGGTTTTCATTAATTTCCTTTACTGCAAATGTCAAGGCTGTAATATGCTGGTAATTCTTCGGCACCATACTATAAAGGAAGTTTTATTTTAGTACAGTGTTTCAAATAAATTGTGTGTATTTCTATTCTAACCTACTGTAAAAACAAAAATTACTGGACAAATGAAAGGTTTAGTAAACTTTTGGGTGTTTATTAAACATAAAGAAAATATACTCCTAATAATACAAATGCTATAAATTTCTATTAAAAAATTCCATTATTTAAAAAAGAGGTAGGATTAGCAGTTTCACAGTCTAACTTCATGGAAAAAAGTGGAAAAGAAAAACCTTAAATAATATTATAACAAGGTCTATAAATGCCCATCTTTGTCATATACAAAATCCAATGACTACAGTGCTTTTTCCAATGACAAATTTCACCCCATGTGAAGAAATAAGAGATTCAATTTCTCTTTCACCAATCTATTTCTTTTTATTGGTGTTTTGCATTACTCAACACATAGGTTAAGTTAGTAGCTGATCAAAAATATTTTGGAATTGAGGAAATAAAAGTAGAATGCCAATTTCATACATAATTTCATCCAACATTGTTAGCGGAGGTTCTATATTAAAGACTTTTTTATCATCAAGTATGAATGCCTGAGATGTAATGAAACCAACAATGATATCTCCTGGTTGATGATACACATGGAGTGGAGAATGTGGCTCCTTGTCCTTGCAGATTTTAGTGTCAGTCACAATCAATATTTGGAAAAGCAGTATTTGCAGCAGTGGAACTAGCAATCCATACATATTAAAGTAAAGGACCGAGTATCTTGATTTCTCTGGAAGCAATGTGATTTCCATACCTTGATTTTGTTACAAGAATAAATATCACAATGGATTTTCTGACATGGTTCCTAGAATCTGTAGGGATTTCAAGAAGAAACACTGTCAACCAAGGATGTAATTAAAGGAGAAGGAAGGTATGTTGGGAATCCCTACTGAGGTAAAGTTAAAAATTTGTCTTGCTTTATAGAGTCAACACATCTTTCACTACTTGTATGATAAGAAACAATCCAGACTGTAATTATTTCAAACCTGAAGTAGCAACCAGCTACCTAATCTATATCTAATGTGAAATGAACTTTCTAGAAGAAACTGACAAGTATCACAGAAATTTTATATAGTTATGGCTTTAACCACATTTCTACCATATTATTAAATAAATCATGGAGTTGAAGGCAGAGACATAGGCAGTATGAAATAGTCAAGTTTGGCATCCACTTTCTGGAAAATTGTGACCCTCAAGATCCACATCCACTCTCTTGGCCTTCCAGAAGGGGCTTAAAACCTTGTTTTGTTAACTGCCCTGAGGTACTATGGGGGTTTTCATACTGGAAATGTGGAGTAAAAGAAAATGCAACCTTCACCCTGTTGTATATTGCTTCCTTGCTTCCTTATATGGTTACATCTTTGCTAATTTTAATGTTAACATTTGTTGTTTAAATTGGATCGTTTCCTGTTTTTAACGCTCCATTTATTTCCCTTAATTTGAGTCCCACCATTATTTCAGGCCGGTAGGCTTTGTCTCAAATTTCTACTTTTCTAAATCTGTTTATTCCTTTCACTTTGTTTTAGGTTGGTAGGAATACATTAGATGCTGAGAGTTTGCTATGGGCACAAAATTATTGCTATTGTGTATATTGTTTATATCCTTATAGCATACATAGCTTCTTTAAGATTAAAAATTGAAAAGGAAGAATGAATGAGAGATCAAAATTCAGAACCAGGAAATCTTAAATTTAATTCTCTAATTCCAGAAAAAAATATTCCCCCAGAAGATTGGAATCCCACGAGCTTTATATTCCCAGTGATGGTTTATGTGAGGACCACATAAAAATAAAAACACCCATCATACAAATGCATCACTCTTACTCAGATATGATCCACAGATACAACAAACACTTGATACATATTGTCACACCAACATCACATAACATATGCTGCACATTGAATTACAAATTATAATAAATCACTCATAAGCTTTATTCAATGCCTTCTTCTTATTAGGTGTTCTCTATTGTTCAGCTCAGGCCTCATTATAATTATGTAACATTTTGGGGAAAAGATGCAAACAAGAAGCCCAGCACCAGATGTTAAAATAGAAAAGATCTCCACAGCAGTCATGTATTTTCCTTTGGTGCTTAGATAGGTTGGAACAAAAGCTACCCAAACACTGCAAAAGACCAACATGCTGAAACTAATAAATTTGGCTTCATTGAAACTGTCAGGTAATTTCCTGGCCAAAAATGCCACATTGAAACTCACAATGGATAGAAAGCCAGAACACAACAAAACATAATCACTGACCGTTCATTACATTCTAATACAACTTCTTCAGTTACCAACTGCAGATCCTCATCTGGGAAGGGTGGAGTAGTCCCCAGCCAAAAGGTACAAATACTCATTTGAACAAATGAACAAGAAAAAGCAATAGAGGTAGCCAGTCTTTTCCCTAACCATTTGTTCATTCTGGATCCTGGCTTGATAACCTTGAAAGCTAGAACGACTGTGATGGTTTTTTCAAGGACACAACAGATAGCTCCTGAAAACACAATGCTAAACACAGTTTGCCGGAAGAGACAGGTCACCTTATTAGGCTGACCAATAAAGAGCAATGCAGAAAGGAAACAGAGCAGAAGGGAAATGAGAAGGCTGTAGGTCAGATCCCGGTTGTTAGCTTTAACAATGGGAGTGTTATGGTGCTTTATAAATGTTCCCAGTACCAAAATTGTGATTAATGAAAAGAAGAGTGCTGCAGTGCATAAGCAGATACCCAGTGGTTCCTTATAAGACAAAAAAGTTACAGTTTTGGGAATACAAAAATCATGTTTTTTGTTCGGATATGTTTTGCCTGTGCATTTATAGCAGTCGTTCATATCTGAAAAAAAATGGAAAAGAAATATAATTTAAATCTCATAGATCTGTTTTAAAATCAGCATTTATTTATTTGTTTGTTTATGTAGTTAGTTAGTTAGTTAGTTAGTTAGTTAGTTTTCTTTTCTGTTTCTCTCCTGTTATTTCTTTATTATTTATTTATCACTTTTCCTTATTTCTTTTTTCTTAAAACTGTATTATTATTTCTGTAAAATCACTGTTTAATAAAAATTAATTAAACAAACTTTTGCTACTAGAGCTTGCAAATCTTTTGCATTTTTGGCTATCTAGTATTAGTTTCAACAAAACAGTGCAGGTTATTGATATTTCTTGCTCCAGTTTTAAAGCCAGACATCTTCTTCCAATACAGCATAAAATTTAAATAAGGAAAGAAGGTCATACGCCTTTAGCAAAGTGGAGCCAGTCTGTTTCACACCTTTTTGACATACTATGGTTTCCTAACCTGTTTCTAAAGAGGGCAATGAGATATTCTGGGATTTCCAGTTTTCTGAGCACATTATACAGCTTGATATGATTAATGGTTGCCCTCTGCTGGAGAGACTGGTGGATTTTCAATCCTCCACTTCAGTGATTCCCAAAGTGTGAGCCGCGGCTCCCCAGGGAGCCGCGCCACCGCCACAAGGGCGCCGCGAAGGAGCAGCGTCCGCTCCACACGCGGTGCCGCGGGATCCCAGACGCACAAAGCCGGACACGGCTGCAGCGACCGGGACTCACACACCGCAACTCGGGACAACTCCAAAAGCCAAGGGACCCCGCGCACCACACACACCCGGGGCAGGCTACAGCAGGCAGGAAGACGGCAGGCGCCGACGACGGACCAAAGGAGAAGCGCGAGCCCGCCCGCCCGCCCGCCTGAACCACAGCGCCCGCCCAGACCCGCCGCCTGACGGCAACGGCGCACCTCCTCCAGTCTGCCCGCGACGCCACTGGCCTCCCAGACCACCCGACACGCTGCCCAACACGGCCGCGGCCACCACGCTCGACGGCATCGGGAAAGAGGGGCTGCGCAGAAAATAGCAAAACCACCCCGTTGGTTCCTCCCAGGTGAGCCAGGCTGGAGGCGAGAACAGCCACCTCCTCCACAAGGCGGAGACCCGAGGGAACAAGGGGATCGTGAGAGGCCAAACTCCGAGACCGAAGCAGGGACCCCCACGCCTGGGAAAGTTCCGCAGAGGCCGCTCCCATCAAAGGAGACGGCGCGTCCATCAGCAAATCCAGACAGGCAGACCCTCCTCTGTTATTGCCTGTGTTTACTGTCATGCAGATGGCGGCTTACTCATGAGGGCGCGGCTTCGAAAAGTTTTGGAGGCGGTCATTCCCCAGTAGGGCATTGCTTAATGGTGGTTAAGTTACTTTTTTTTTTAAGTTACTTTTATTTTTCTGATCACCCTAAAATGGACAAATTCTTATTAAACTTGAATAATCAAGATAGTGCTAAATCTATTCTAAAAAGTAGATTTCCAAATCCTTAAAAAGACAAAAATTTAAAAAAAAATCGGATGTACCTATTAAGGGAGCCGCGGAAAAAATCCGAAGTGTTATGGGAGCCGCAAACCGAAAAAGATTGGGAACCTCTGCTCCACTTGCTTAGGATGTAAGGTCTATCTCCCACCTGCACCTAAAGCTGCCCTACGACTGCTACTTTCTCTCCCCAAAGCACCTCCCAAGTTTCCTAAGGAAGGAGAAGGGAGGAGAAGGAGAAAGAGAGGAAAATAAAAAGAAAGAGGAGTGAAGAATAGCGATGAGACATACGGCTCTTTAGAATACCCTCAACAAACAGTTGCTAAAATAAGAGGAAGCAATGAATGATCTCCTTTTGTTTGTTTCTTTTTTAATTTTGTTTTTATTTTCTTAAATCTGCCCTATAAACTTCCATGACCCTCTGACAATGTAGATTGGTTGTAAAGGTTACTTTAACAAAAGACTAATTTTTAGTGATCAACTTACTTCATGTTAAGTATACTGTAAGTGCCTGCCACTTTTTGGTTTCACACATTTTAATATATTTTTATAGTAAAGGTGTGATCATGTCCCAGTGTAGTCATGTCCAACACTAATGAATGTACTCATCTTCATTTCTTAGCCAAGCAAGCCAGCATTGTCTGAAGAAAATATGACTTCTGCAACAGAGTTGTTAATGCTTGGAACTCATTACCTGACTCCATAATCTCTACTCAAAATCTTCAACCAAAAACTGTCTACTATTGACCTCACCCCATTCCTAAGAGGACTATAAGGGGCGTGCATAAGAGCACAAAAGTGATGGCTCCAGTGACGTCACCGCTCCTGCCGGGTGCTCTAACAGGGCACTCCGCGTTAGAAGATCGTAAAAGTCAGTGAAACAGTATAAATCACTGTTCACTGACCTTAGCATAACCTCTGGGTGAAAGAGGTTATCAGAGTTGTGGGAGAGTGGCAGGTCTGACAGGGGGTTTGCTCTCAAGAGCGAATTTTCCTGGATTTATGATCACGAACTTCACTATCTCCAACTTTAAATGCGCTCCTGTTTTTATCAGGAAAAGGAGAGGTCATTTCTGCTCAAAGGACTTATTAAATTGATTGATTTTCTAAGCAGACGGAATTTCACAAGCGCTCGATCTTTGATGCAGAATCAACACGGCAAGTATACCGACTCCTTTTGAAACTTGAAACCTTTCTTTGTCTTTGATTAATTGACTTTTAAAATGGCGTCTGAAAGTGAAAGTAAAAATTTTTAGTACAACAAAGTAGCGTTATTTGTGGATTGTTACAAACGGAGTTCTCTTATACTGAAAGGAGGGAAGGAGAGTTATTAAGTTTGAATTCCTGATTCTTTTGAAGACAGAATGGCAGCTAAACCTTTAAAGCCTTCTGGAAGAAGGGATCTGAACCAAGTCTTGAGGAAATATTGAAAGAACAATTAAAACTTTCTGAAGATAGGCAAAAGAGATGATGGAGAATTTTAATGCAAAAATAAGAGAAGATATTCTCATGGCAGTTCAAGGACTGAGTAAAAAATTGAGGATTGGAAGAAGAAATGCAACAGATCTCTCAGTCAAATAAGCATTTAGAAGACAAATGAAAGGTGTTCAGAAAAAGTGGATCAAAATGAAGATCAGGTTGTGATATTACAATATAAACTTATGGAAGGAGCTCTTAGAATTCGTGGTATGCAAGAAGAGCGTGAGAAGACTTAAGAAAATTATATCAGAAGCATTGGCTGAATTTATTGAAGTGGACCCCAAGAGGTAGCTTACCAAATTGATAAAATATATAGAGTTAATTCCTGGATTGCAAGACAGAGAAAGCTTCCTCGGACAGTGTGGTTTATTTTGTGAAAAGGACTATGAGAAATCAGATTCTGCAAGTTTCATATCAGACAACTTTAAAAATTGGAGAACAGGAGTTGAAGGTGTTGAAAGAGATTCCTTCAAAGATGTTAAGAGACAGGAAGGAATTTGCTTTTTTTACACAAGAACTTAAAAAACATCAGATTCAATTCAGATGGGAGGTGCCAGTTGGACTGACACTATTCTATCAAGGAAGGAGATATAGAATTGACACTGTTTTAAAGGCAAAGGATTTTCTTTCTACAGTTTTGAAAGTCGAAATAGAAGTGATAGAAAACTTCAAGAGACTCAAGAAGGCGTGGTGATCCAAGAGCCTTTATTGCTGCCAGTATTAGAGGAACCACAAGAGCAAAGGGTGACAAGAGGAGCCCTTAAGCGTAAAGAAGAGCAACAGTCTCAAAGTAAAAGTCAGGATCCCAGTATGGAAGCTGTGGGAGGAGCTAGACGGAAGATACCGGAGGAGGAGCTTCCGTTGTCTGCTTCAAAGCTTCAGGAGGCCAGTAATGGCAAATAGAATTTTGTCATGGAATGTTAATGGCTTGAATTCAGCTCAGAAAAGAAGGAAAATATTTCACTACTTGAAACAATTTAAAAATGATGTGATTTGTTTGCAAGAGACACATATAAAATTATCAGACCAAAAATATTTAATTAATTCAAAATTGGGTAACCATTTTGTTGCATCAGCTTTGGAAAAGAAGCATGGAATTGTTGTATATATCAGGAAGGATATACCAGCTAAGTTAATTGAGGCAGATATTCAAGGAAGATTTATTGCTATTGAACTGGTGATAGATGCAAAAGACTTTGTTGATAGGTATTTATGCACCTAATCAGCAACAAGAAAAGTTTTATAAAATGTTACATGAGAGGTTGACCGTCTGGGATTATAGTTCGTTTATTTTATTAGGAGACTGGAATGGAGTAATTGATACAAGAAGGGATAAGAGAACCTCCTCCAAGAAGATACCTATACATGCAAAATTACCAAAATCCTTTTTTGAAATGATGGAAGACTTTGAGTTTAGAGATATATGGAGGTTACGGAATCCAGATGAGAGAGATTTTACTTTTTTTTCTGATAGGCATCAATCTTTTTCACGTATTGATTTTATTTTAATTTCTAATGACTTGCTTTCTAGGGTGAAGAAAACGAAGATATTTCCGAGGTGTTTAACTGACCATAGCCCAGTATGGATGGAATTATTACAAGGGAAAAAAGGTGGTAGAACATGGAGGTTGAATGAAAATCTGTTTAGATATGAGGATAATGTAACTTATTGTAAGAAACAGTTAAAAGAATTTTTTGATTTTAATATGTACAAAGGGACACCTATAGGAACTGTGTGGGAGGCGAGCAAAGCGTTTATTAGAGGGATATTGATTTACTTGGACAATAGGCAAAGGAATAATAAACAAAGGCAGCGTAGGTATTTGGAAGAAGAAATTCAAAGGAAGCAACAGTTATTAATTCAAAACCCACAAGATCACAAACTTAAAGAGGCTATAAAAATATTACAGAGTCAATTTAATATGTTAATGGCAGACCAGGTGGCAACGAATATACAATATGCTAAACATAATACCTTTTGTAATGCAAATAAACCTGGGAGATGGTTGGCATATAATTTAAGGAAGAAACAGAAAGCACGTGTCATACAAAAAATAGAATATAAAGGTAAAGAGATATACCAACAGGATAAAATTAAAAAGGCATTCTCAGAATTTTATACTGCACTATATGCAAAAGACAAAATATTGAATAGGGACATTTATGATTATTTGAAAGATTATAAGGTTAATATTCTAACATTAGAACAGAGGGAGGAGCTGAATCGGCCGATAGCTACTGGAGAAATAGTGGAGGCAATTAAACAATTAAAATGGGAAAACTCCTGGTACAGATGGTCTTACAGCAACTTATTATAAAAAAACACAGGATGAAATATTAGGCCCACTTAAAGAATTATTTAATCAGATACAATTAGGAGTGGGAATACCCCCGTCATGGAAAACATCTTTTATTTCACTAATACCAAAGAGGAGCAAGACTGCTCTAAACCTGGTAACTATAGGCCGATTTCACTTTTAAATAATGATTATAAGATTTTTGTAAAAATAATAGCAAATAGATTAATGTTAGTTTTACAACAAAGAATTCATACTGATCAATCTGGTTTTATAAAAGGGAGGCAGATGAGGAATAATGTTAGACAGATTATTAATATATTGGAATATTTGGAAAAGAAGAATACTTCAGCAGCACTTATTTTTTTGGATGCAGAGAAAGCCTTTGATCGATTGCATTGGGATTTTTTATTTAAATTAATAGAGAAAATGCAATTTGGAGATTGTTTTATTAGAATAATTAAAGCGATTTATGGAGAGCAAACAGCACAGATTATAGTAAATGGTAGTTTGACAGAAGTTATTAAGATTGCGAAAGGAACGAGACAGGGATGTCCCTTATCACCATTATTGTTTGTTTTGACTCTGGAACCATTATTAGATAAAATACGAGAATTAATGAAAATAGAGGAATTAAGATTAGACAATATGAGTACAAAGTTAGAGCTTTTGCAGATGATGTAGTGGTTACGTTAACAAATCCTATAAATTCAAGTAGATTTTTGTTGGAAGTAATTGATAAATATGGAAAGGTATCAGGATTTAAAATAAATCAGAATAAAACAAAAGTGATAATTAAAAATATGTCTATACAACAGAAACAAAAACTAGAGGAAATGACAGGATTTGAGGTAGTAAAAAAGGATAAATATTTAGGGTCTATATTAGCTCATCGAACAAGAAACTTTATAAGAATAATTATGACTTGCTATGGCAAAAAGTTCAGAATGATATGAGTGTCTGGAAGAAATTGCAGTTATCCCTATTGGGAAGGATTGCGGCTATTAAAATGAATGTGTTACCTAGATTTTTGTTTCTGTTCCAGATGATACCAATAATTAAAAAGGATAAAAATTTGGAAGATTGGCAGATTGGGATTAATAAATTTATATGGCAGGGTAAAAAGGCGAGGTTAAAATGAAAATAATACAGGACTCACGGGAAAGAGGTGGTTTAAGAATGCCTAACTTTAAACTATATTATGAAGCAGTAACCCTTTCAGTAATAAGTGACTGGTTTAACTTAACAGAGGAAAGAATTTTGAATATAGAAGGTTATGACTTGTTATATGGATGGCATGCGTATTTATTTTATGAAAAAAGTGGATAGGGCTTTTAAGAATCATGTGTTGAGAAGTGCTCTTTATGGTCTGGAAAAATATTCCTATAAATTAGATTACAAGATTCCTATATGAGCGAGCCCTAGACATGCAATAGAGAATATAAATATAGAACAGAAACAGGAAATGATTACTTATAAAGAACTTTTGTATGCTGAAGGAGGTAGATTGCAATTAAAATCATTACAGGTATTAAATGAAGAAGGGGGGAATTATACTTGGTTTCAATATGGGCAAATACGTGCTAGATGGAAAGAAGATCAAAAATTGGTATAATGCAAAGGAGGAAAATTTAATAAAGCAAATTAGAAATCAGACCCAGGAGCATATAAAGAGATTGTACAATGTGCTGCTTGAAATAGATTCGGAAAAGGATTTGGTAAAGGATTGTATGATAAAATGGGCACAGAATATTCAGGAGCCAATAATGTTGGAAACATGGGAGAAATCTGGGTTAGAAATGTTAAGTTTACACAAGCACAGAATTTAAGGGAAAACTTTTATAAGATGTTTTATAGATGGCACTTAGATCCCAAAAAATTATCATGTATGTATCCTAATATCCAAGCGAAATGTTGGAGGTGTGATTGTGATGATGCTACATATTTTCATATTTGGTGGACTTGCAAGAAAATTAAGGTCTTTTGGATAAGAATTTGGTGGATTATTCAAAATGTACTGAAGAAGAAGATAAAGTTCCTGCCACAATTTTTCCTTTTGGGAATTATAACGGATTGTACAGGGATTGAGACTAAACTGATTCTGAATTTAATAACAGCAGCAAGACTGTTGATTGGACAATACTGGAAGAAAGAAGAGATACCTACAATAGAAGAATGGATATTGAAAGTTATTAATTTGGCTGAGATGGCTAAAATCTCAGCGTTTTTAAAAGACAATACGCAGGAAAGATATTTAATTGAATGGAAAAAATGGATTGATTATCTACAAAACAGATATCAGATTAAGAAATATCAGATTGCCTTTGAATAATTAGAAAGTTATTTTATGTAATGGGTAGGGGGTTGGGAGATGAAAAGCTTTGGATGTGGTTATTTGGATTGGAAGGGAAAATTTTATTCTATGTTTGGTTTATGTATAACAATACCTTGTGATTGACCCGGGAAGCCGGGGGGGGGGAGGGAGGGGGGGAGGGTTTTGTTTTGTTTTGTTTTTTGGGAGGGAGGGGGAAAAAAGGGGGAAAAATGTTTTTGTTTTTTAAAACTCTTTCAATTAAAATAAATAAATAAATAAATAAATAAATAAATAAATAAATAAATAAATAAATAAATTTAAAAATCTTAATTTTAATGGCAAAATCTCACTGGGAGGCCTTGCCGAAATATCTAGTAGTCAGATTAAAATATGAAGAAATATCTCCATCTATTCCTTTTCTGTTATGATAATTAGCTGTTCTACCAATGTTAATAGAATGGATCACATAGGTACAGTGCCAATCTCTAGGAAGCATAGACATCCTATATGAAGGGGTCTTGGCCAATTGCATTGAATAGATGGGTGAATAATAGTTCTAAAAGCAGAAGCTATAGTAGAACAAAGCAGCTAACCGGGGATCACATCCGTGAGCTATTTGAGAAAGGAGAGGTACTGCCTCCATTTCATTTTCATCCCTGATCAAAGTTCCTACCTAGTGAGTTTTCTGGCAGGGCTACGATCCATACCATGGATCATAGGAAGCGCTCTATCAAATCCTGTACCTGTTAATAGTGATGTTCCCCAAGACAGTGTTTTAGGTCCAACACTCATCATACTTTACATAAATGACCTTTGATAATATTGGAAACAACGGTGTTCTCTTCGCTGACGATGTTAAACAATTTAATACTACAGACAATGCTAGTACCTTTCAAAAAGAACTTGACTATGTGTAAGATTGATCTAAAAAGTGGCAACTTCAAATCTCAACCAACAAATGCTCTGTCTTGCACATTGCAAAAAAAAAATCAAAACATAAAATACAAATTAGATGGACATCACCTTACAGATGACCCTCACTCTGTCAAGGACCTTGGAGTCCTCATTTTTAAAGATCTAAGTGCCAGAGCCCACTGTAACAACATTGGCCGAAATTAAAATAGTTAAAATCTAAAAAACCCCAAATTAACTAAAAGAAATTTAAAATTTAAAATTAGACAATTTAAGAAAGCCCCGCCCGAACAAACAGATAAGTTTTCAGTTCGCGGCGAAAAGTCCGAAGGTCAGGTATTGCCAAAAAGCCACTAAGAGTTGTTAACCTAATCTTGCATAGCTTCTTCTCTGCTAATATTGTACTACTAACTACAGCATACAAAACATTTGCTAGACCAATTCTTGAATACATCTCATCTGTCTGGAACCCGCAATGCATATCGGACATAAATACAATCGAGAGAGTCCACAGATATTTCACAAGAAGAGTCCTCCACTCCTCTGCTTGCAATAAAATATCTAATGCCACCAAACTCCAAATTTTGGGCTTAAACTGTCTACTGTTGACCTCACCCCATTCCTAAGAGGTCTGTAAGGGGCGTGCATAAGTGCACCTGCGTGCTTACCATCCCTGTCCTAATATTCCTTTTTTACTTACTCTTGTCATGTATCCAAATAATGTTTATAATTTTACTTGTTATCTTATATATGATTGACAAATAAATAAAAATAAAGTGCTAGATGTGTAATTAAACAAAGAAAGAATGGTAGGAGGAGGGAAGGGAGCAGAAACCCAGAGAAAGAAAATGAGAGAAGGAAAAAGAAGAGAAGAGGTCAAGGGGGAAGGAGGAAAACATTGTCAAAAACAGTGTTACAGTGTGCTATCAGCTACATGATGAGAGGAGGCTTGGCTGTCCACCAAAGTGGTAGACTATCTGAGGAGTCCAGCAGTCCAGTAATCCCACTCAGAAAGTCTGGGCCTCTGATTGTGATGTCTTCCCCAGTTCCATTGGAGGTCAGGACGAAGGTTCAGCCTCTAGTGCTGGTGCTGCCCGATTTGGCCCAGAAGACTACTGTCAGGAGGCCTCCGAGGCCTCTTTAGATGGAGATCAAGCCTGGCCTGAAAGAGCCCCTCCCTTGCGAAGGAGGCCTCAGGGGGAAAGGCCTCAGGGGAGTAAACCCACTTGAGGCACTGTTCTGCCTTTGTTCCAAGTGGAAACCAGGATGGATTGTATGCTGAAAAAGTTGCCCTACCTAAAGAAGAAGGACAGCAAGGAGTCCGGTCCACAGATCAATAATAATGACCTGCATTGGTGGGGCAACCAGGAAGTCCTCTTCTCTGACTCTCATCCATCCAGTACCTCAGCCACTCAGCGAACCATGCAGGCCTTGCCTCGGATTGTGACGTCTTCCCCAGTTCCATTGGAGGTCAGGAAGAAGGTTCAGCCTCCAGCGCTGGTTCTGCCTGATTTGGCCCAGAAGACTACTGTCAGGACGCCTCCAAGGCCTCCTCAGACGGAGATCAAAAAGAGCCCCCTGAAAGAGCCTCCTCCCTTGCCAAGGAGGCCCGAGAGGGAAAGGCCTCAGTGGAGTAAACTAGTTTACTTTATTGTCATGGCGCCTCATAGAATGAAATTAAGTGCCATCTTTACTGCATATTATACTTTTTAAAAAAAACCTATAAAAATAAAACAAAAACACACCTCCTTCACATTGTATGCAATTGAATTGAAATTGCATACAATGATATTGCATTAATATTGTATTCTACAGTAGAATTCAGTATAGTTACTGCTCTGGGATAGAAGCTGCTTTTCAGCCTATCTGTCCATGTTCATATTGTCTCGTACTTTCTTCCAGATGGTAATAGTTCAAAAAAGAAGAGGCCTCAGGATGAAATGGGTCTTTAAGGATCTTTTGAACTTCCTTAAGGCAGCGGGAGATTCAAAGCTCTTCCAAAGTGAGGAGGGGGCAACCAACGACCCTCTGGGCACCTCCCTTTCAGCTGGTCTTTGGGGAAAGTGAGGAAGCATAAAGGGAATTCTTACATCGTGAAGGACCACAAAGGAAGGTCATGGAAACAGGACCTGGCAGGGAGAGTGTGGAAACAGGCCCTGGAGAAAGGCGGGACAATTTAATTTCAGAGAAAGGAGAAGGTTCCACGAGAACCTTCAGAGAGAGCCACAGGTGCCAATGGAGAAGGGTGGTAGCAACCATCAACCATCGAAGAGATGTCTGGAACATCTCCATGTTTGGTCGTCTTCCAGCAGAAATAGGAATGTCTAGAGTAGGGCAGATGCAGAGAGCTGAATACTCCCCTGGGGGAGAACTAATGTCCCCCCAGAATAATGCTCATTATTTTCCACATAGATGGAGCATTGAATAAAAGCCTTCAGGAAAAACCTCTGGATCCCAGACGTATCTTCCCATGGGCCCTGATCGCATTTGGAAAGCATGCGAAGTTTGTCAACTTAGTTTGTAAAGCCAGAAGGGGGCTGAACACTGGTCCCCTCCTAATATCTTTACTGGCAGTCCTTTGAATGAACCCGACCTTATAGGTTGTAAGTTGCGCTGGTTATAAACCAGGTCACCCTGGGTCCGTGATCGATTTAAGGACCTTTGAGTGGATTAAGGGAGTTGTTCAAAAGTACAGACGTTGTAAATAATCATATATTCATCTTCCTCTCCTAGGGGGAATTGTTTTTAAGAATAGAAGAAGAAGAATAGAATAGAGCTGGAAGGGACCTTGGAGGTCTTCTAGTCCAACCCCTGCTCAAGCAGGAGAACCTATAACATTTCAGAAAGGTGGCTATCAGTCTCTTCTTCAAAATTTTCAATGATGAAGCACCCACAACTTCTGATGGAAACTGTTCCACTAGTTAAATGTCCTCTTTGTTAGGAAGTTTTTCCTCAATTGCAGGTTGTTTCTCTCTTCGATGAGTTTCCACCAATTGTTTCTTCTCCTGCCTTCTGGTGCTTTGGAGAATAATTTGACCCTCTCTTCTTTGGGGCAGTCCCTCAAATACTGGAAAACTGCTTTCAGGTCACCCCTAATTTTATTTATTTATTTTATTTATTTATATATTTTGTCACACAGTATATATAAGCATAAGCATGAAATAACTATACATTATATAAGCATATACATGAGTATGAGTATGTAATAACTATATTAATTGCATATAATGAAAGGAAACAACAGGACAGAAACGGTAGGCACGCTTGTGCTCTTATACACGCCCCTTCCAGACCTCTTAGGAAAGGGGTGAGGTCAATTGTAGACAGTTTTTGTTTGAAGCTTTGGGGATTTTGGGGATTTTGGGAAGAGACCACAGAGTCAGGTAGTGTATTCCAAGTATTAACAACTCTGTTACCGAAGTCATATCTTCTGCAATCAAGATTAAGCTTAAATCTATTGTGTGCTCGTGTATTGTTGCAAAAAAAAAAAAGCTTTACATAAGTCTATGTAAATTGCATCTATTGCTTTGCCTTGATCAAGATTTGTAGTCCATATGTTTTGCAGTGGAGAAGTTGTAAATTACATGATAATTTGTTTCTGAAACCAAAGTGTTTATTAGAGAGTAGGTTGTTTGTTTCTAGTTGGAGGGTAATGGATTGGTTGATGATAGATTCCATTACTTTGCAGGTGATGCAGCATAGAGAGATTGGTCTGTAATTTTCAACTAGGCTGGGGTCTCCTTTTTTGAAGACTGGGATGACCGTTGCTAGTGACCAAAGTTTGGGAAGGGAACTGGTCGTGAAAACTTTTTCAAAGATTATGCTTAGGGGTTCTGCTATATTAGTGGAAAGCTTTTTTAAGAAGTATGCACATAGTCCATCAGGTCCAATAGACAGGGATGGTTTCAGTTTACGAAGAGCTTTTTCAACATTCTCTTCTGTGAAATCTATTTTGTCGTTCACAGTTTGTTGTATGATAGGGGAATGTCGGATATGAACCATTACCGTTAACAAAGACTGAGCCAAAGAATGTGTTAAAGCTGTTTGCTTTAGCTGTTTCATCATTATATTCTTTGCCGTTAGATTCTTTTAGTGGTGGGATGGATCTCGAGTCTTTAAGTTTGATGTTTAACATTCAAATATCTGTCTGATAAAATCGCTCAGATCCGGGACAGCTTGGACACTGATTGGATAGATTCAGGTGGGATGGCGGAGACGAGTCTTGAGAATGTTATCTGGGCTGAGTTCGATCCTGTGACTCCTGAGGACATGGACAGGTTGTTGGGTAGGCTGAACTCCACCACATGTTTATTGGACCCGTGTCCCTCCTGGATGGTGCTGGCCACCCGGGAGGTTACATGAGGCTGGCTCCAGGAAGTTACCAACGCTTCTTTGTTGGAGAGTGTTTTCCCTGCCGCTTTGAAAGAGGCGGTGGTGAGGCCCCTCCTTAAGAAGCCCTCCCTGGACCTGGCTATTTTAGCGAACTATCGTCCAGTCTCCAGCCTTCGCTTTTTAGCGAAGGTGGTTGAGAGTGTGGTGGCATATCAGCTTCCTCAGCACCTGGAGGAATCTGTCTATCTGGACCCGTTCCAGTCCGGTTTCAGGCCCGGTTACAGCACCGAGACGGCTTTGGTCGCGTTGGTGGATGACCTCTGGAGAGCCCGGGACAGGGGTTGTTCCTCTGTCCTGGTTCTTTTAGATCTCTCAGCGGCTTTTGATACCATCGACCATGGTATCCTGCTGCGGCGGTTGGAGGGATTGGGGTGGAGGCACCGTTTATCGGTGGTTCTCCTCCTATCTCTCTGACCGTTGCAGACGGTGTTGGCAGGGGGCAGAGATCGGCCCGGCGCCTCACTTGTGGGGTGCCTCAGGGGTCTGTTCTCTCGCCTCCTGTCCAACATCTACATGAAGCCGCTGGGTGAGGTTATCCGTGGTTTCGGGGTGGATTATCATCTGTACGCTGATGATACGCAGCTGTACATTTCCACCCGAACCACCCCAGCGGCTGTCAAGGTGATGGGCCGGTGTCTTGAGGCCGTGCGGGTCTGGATGGGGAGGAACAGGCTCCAACTCAACCCTTCCAAGACAGAGTGGCTGTGGGTACCAGCGTCCCGGTACAGTCAGCTTACACCATCGCTGACTGTGGGGGAGGAAGTACTGACCCCAGGAGGAGTGCGCAACTTAGGCGCCCTCCTGGACGACCGGCTGTCCTTAGAGAATCATTTGACAGCCGTCGCCAGGGGAGCATTCTATCAGGTCCATCTGATTCGCCAGTTGCGCCCCTTCCTTGACCGTGACGCCTTGCGCACAGTCACTCATGCCCCGTACTTCCGCCTGGACTATTGCAATGCTCTCTACATGGGGCTCCTTGAAGAGCACCCGAGGCTCCAGTTAGTCCAGAATGCGGCGCGCGGTGATAGAGGGAGCACGCGTTGCTCCCATATAACACCTATCCTGCGGCCTGCACTGGCTACCGTAGTCTTCGGTGCAATTCAAGGTCTTGGTTACCACCTTTAAAGCGCCCATGGCTTAGGACCGATACCTTCGAGACCGCCTTCTGCCGCCGATTGCCTCCCAACGACCTGTGCGCTCCCACAGAGTGGGCCTCCTCAGGGTGCCGTCGACCAAACAATGTAGGTTGGCGGCCCCCAGGGGGAGGGCCTTCTCTGTGGCGGCACCAGCCCTGTGGAACGAGCTTCCTCCAGGATTACGACAACTACCCGACCTCCGGACCTTCAGACGGGAACTGAAGACTCTATTGTTTCAGCATGCAGGACTAGCCTAAGATAAAAGGTTTTAGCATATTTTAATGGGGTTTTTATAGGTTTTTATTGTTTTAGTGACCAGGCCATGATATTATTTAGTTTTAACTGGGTTTTAATGTTTATTTATTGTACTGTTTTAATATGCCTGTGAACCGCCCTGAGTCCTACGGGAGATGGTGCGGTATATAAGTTTGATTAATAAATAAATAAATAAAATAAATAAACAAAAGATGAAAACTATGAAGACAAATATTCTGATATACTGTATGCCCTTCTCCTATACTATTGTGAAAAATGGATATTGACGCTGCACAAATATTCAGAGGGGCAATTTGTTTAGTAAACATTGAACAAGGTATCTCTTGAAACTGCTTCATATTGAAGTATGCAAGAACTCCTTTCTTTTCATATCCTTGGAGAAGCCTGCTCTTTGGATTTGTCAATTGGCCAAGGGGACAGAAGATGAAGCTCTGAATGACTCAGATGACTGGATTACATCAAAATAAATTGCATTGCCTCTTTGCTTGGATGAAGAAAACCACATTGTCTCTGTAGGGCAAGCCTATTTGTCCAGGCAAATCTAAATAATTATGCACAGACTTAATTAATTCATCTGCACAAAATATACCTTACCTTCTCATCAGCTATCTTCCCTCCTGGACATGGGATGCAATCATAACAGCAAAATGGTTCTCCTTCCTTTACTTTCTTGCTTAATCCTGGAGAACAGCTTTCTCTTGCATACAGAAAGAGGTTGTGTCTAATTAAAAACACAGTAAAAATATAGTATCAGTATTTTGCAAATTGTAGAGATTCTACCATAAACCCAAGGTACTAGGAGCTCATTGTTTTGTGACCACACTTTATACTGACTTTTATGTATATCTGAACATGGCTGTTTACCTGCAGATTTTTCATTACCTAACCAGATAATATCATCAATGTGAGGATGCAGGCAACTAAGCTCAAAGAGTATCAAGAACTCTACAGTCCAACTTGGAGTTACAGATATTCTCTTCCATTGGTTTCCTTTTTATACTAGAGGAAGATATACTTGTGTTTATACAGGATTATTAGCTTTATATTTTTTCTCAAATTGTTAGTTTTATCATTATTTGCAAAGAATTTACAATAATGCACATGGTATTCTTTCTTCCATTTTTTCCCACCCAAAACCTGTGAGATGAGTTGGTCTAAAAATGATTGACTAGCCTAAAGTAAGGTAGTAAGCTTCTGTGGCTGAGACCGCATTTGAATTAAATTACCCTAGTTCTTCTCTGAGCCCATAATTTTTACTACACAGTAGCTCTTTTATATGTAATAATGTAGGATCATTTGTGAAGAAACTGTAGGAAGAATAAATAGTTAATGATGAAATGCTATTAATAATTATATTAGTCCCAAATATTATTATTATATTTATAATCCAGAATTATTCTATACAACTCAAGTTTACACACATAATGTTTCTGTTTCCTGTTTTTTTCCCACAACAACTCTATGAAGTTGATTGTCTCAAAGTCATCAAGAAAGCTTTCACGCCTAAGGGAAGACTAGTAGTCATAATCTCTTGGTTTATGTTTCAGCACTAAAATCACCACAAATCTTTTAAAATAAATATATATCAAACATAGTGAGGTAAAACAATATGGCCTTTGAAATATCACTATGTTTGTTTGTATTTGTTATGATGAAGATATATATTCTTTTTTCCTTATTCTTTTTGTCCTTTGTTGTACTTTCTACACTTTACTTTTATTTTTCTGACTTTAGTTGGTATTGTATTTGCATTATTTAAAAAAAAACAATAAAATTATTATTTTTTAAAAAATAGCCAGAATATTTCCGGGAAAAACATCCAAATAAGTTTTATTTCTGGGATAAAAGTATAAAAAAAATAATAAACTGGGGAGAGAAACAGATCTAAAACTCAAGCCATTAAGAAAACTCATTACATATAAACCCATCACATACAGAATAACACTATATACGGAATAACACTATAAACATTACTCTTCTCTTGTTTATAAATATATCTATGGCTATCCCAACAAAAAGTATATTATGTAAACAAAAATAAAAACTAAACACAAATAGCTAAGAACTAATAGCTAGAACACTCCCAAGATGCATTTCAAATAAAAACAAAGAAAATAAAAACAAGAAAAGATTTATGATTTTTAATGATTAGACTACATTTGAAATTGTGTTACCTATTAACAGTGAACATCTTATTGCTAAATTGTATATATTTCTGATGAGACTGAAAACAGAGTATGAACAAGTTGGAGACTGCATATGGCCTTGCTCCACAGATTGCCAGATGCGAGATACTATTACTTAAATTGGGAACCATGAGATGTCAGTTAGAACTGTTGTTATTAGACAAGCCTCCCTGCCTGAGCCTGATATTGTGGCTGTGCTGTCAGTGGAGTTCCCCAGACTTATGGTACTAGAGCAGAGGTAGTCAACCTTTTTATACCTATGCCCACTTTTGTATCTCTGTTAGTAGTAAAATTTTCTAACCGCCCACCGGTTCCACAGTAATGGTGATTTATAAAGTAGGTTTGGTGGGGGTACCGGCTACCAGCTCTGCTTGTCTGTTACAGCTGGGTGGTGTGGGGGGAGATGTGCGAGTATTCTGGGACGAGGCTCTTTTGTTTGCAGTATAGCGCCATTTAGTTTCACTTACGTAACGTGAACTAAACTTGTGCGCGGTCGATACAAATAGTATATTTTCAGAAATTTAAATTGTCACGGGGAATTTTATGAAAACCTAATGAAAATGTTTTTAAATAATGGTATGATTTTTTTTAAAAAAGTCAATTAAATTAAAAAAAAGGAAAGTGCTTCAGTATCGGACAAAACCCCTATCTCCCTCCTTGAAAGCTGGAACGCCCACTAGTGGGCAGTAGGGGCCAGGTTGACTACCACTGTACTAGAGGATTTCAAAATGCCCTCCAGGATAAGTTATATCCTGAATGACTTGGGTCAGGTCCATGGCTGCCATAGTGGTCATAAACTATTGTCTTGCTTCTGACTCCACAACTGTGGAGTCAGAAGCAAGACAATAGTTTATGACCATTATGACAGTTTATGACCACTATGACAGCCATGGACTTGACCCAAGTCATCCAGGATATAACTTATAGTGTTAATATATCTGATCTTGTTTTCCTGGCAGAATGTACTGGATTTGGGGTAGATTTTGATTTCTGCCCTGCCATGCACAGATCACTCATTAGTGAACCTCAGTTTCTTGGCTGCTTCATCCCAATGCAGATCCCTATTTGGATCTTTCTCCCTTCATTTTGGTAAATTTCTAGGTTTTTTAAA
Organism: Ahaetulla prasina; assembly: GCF_028640845.1. Classification (NCBI taxonomy): domain Eukaryota; kingdom Metazoa; phylum Chordata; class Lepidosauria; order Squamata; family Colubridae; genus Ahaetulla; species Ahaetulla prasina. Next base: position 29,165,400 of record NC_080542.1, on the reverse strand, counting down.
TATACAACATTAAGTAAAAAAGGTCACTTACATTCTGGTTATTATTTAATATATATTTTAATATAGCAACTATGTTAGGAATTGGATGTATGACAGACCGCAAGAATTATAGAATCAGCATATTGCCACGGGCCTGTGGAGACTGGCAAAGGTTCTTGAGATTATCAGTGCTGCGAAGCCTTATTGGGGTCACACTAAAGGTAGAGGTAAAGGTTTCCCTCACACATACATGCTAGCTAGGTACTCTGTCATGTTTGGTGCTGTACTTTGTGTCCATCTCATTTGGGCTGCTGGGTGTAGTGTATCAGTAAACATTTAGCAGTTTCTTAGTGCAGTATCTTAAGAGGGACAGAGCCAACACCAATAGTGCTAGAGAAATCTGGAATTTGAGTTTCCAGATTGGTGTCTATGGGAATCTGTCATAACTGTGGTCCTTGGGAGATGATGAAAGCATTGGTGGGTCTTGGCAGCTCAATTGTCTCTCTAATGTGAATCATCTGTACGTTAAAAACATAGCCTATTATTTGACCAAGGATTTCTGAGAAGTGGCATGTATCCCTGAATTCAGACCCACTAGATAATTTTTCAATATGGAAAATTTGTAACTACAGAGGGCCCTTGTGGAAGCAGATTATCTAGATTTCATGTAATCACATTAGAGGCCCAGGTAAAGAAACTTTTGACTGCATTTGTGAATGAGCTCTGGTAAACATGGGATGGGATTGGTACATTCATCCTAACTTTCTTACTTATCCAATTTAGGTATACTTCATAGCATGTTGTTCTGTGTTTCTCCTCTTTTTATTGGGAGGTTGAGCAGGACATTACATTTCAACAGTAGATGATATTCAACAATACATTTCTACTTAGGCAACCAAGTAATGTGTTGATGTTCTTTCTTAGTACCTGGAGATCTGATGGTTTAGAAGAATAAGAACAGTTTCAATTCAACTGTAGCAAGATCAAATATGTTTGCATTTCATGGTCCATCAAATAGAGTGAGGAAAGATAGATGGATGGATGGATGGGTGGATGGGTGGATGGGAGCCAGGGAAAGAAGGAAAGAAGGAAAGAAGGGAGGGAGGGAGGGAGGGAGGAAGGAAGGAAGGAAGGAAGGAAGGAAGGAAGGAAGGAAGGAAGGAAGGAAGGAAGGAAGGAAGGAAGGAAGGAAGGAAAACATGAAACACTGAAAAGAAGATAAAGAAAAGTATACAGATAAGTACACTGCAAAAGATAACAAAATACTCAGGTTTTGGGGTGTTTCTTTTTCATTTCTTTTGGTACATCAGCTGTTTCTTATTATTCAGCTCAGGCCTCCACAAAATAATGAAACACTTGGGGAGAAAAATGCATCCTAGTAGTCCAGCACTGGAGGCTAAGATAGAGAAGATTTCTACAGCTACCATATATTTTCCTTTAGTGCTCAGGTAGGTTGGAACAAAGGATAACCAAACACTGCAGAAAACCAACATACTGAATGTGATAAACTTGGCTTCATTAAAAGTATCTGGTAACTTCCTGGCAAAAAAGGCCACTATGAAACTCACTATGGCCAAAAAGCCCAGATAGCTCAGCACAAAATAAAACATAGTCTTAGAACCTTGATTACATTCCAGAACAATTTGATCCTCAATTGAGTGCATATCAATATCTGGGAAAGGAGGAGAGGTTGACAGCCATATAATACATATAACTAATTGAATAAGAGAACAGGAAAGAACAATGGAATTGGCAAGTTTTTTCCCTACCCATTTTCTCAATATAGATCCTGGCTTGGTGGCAAAAAAAGCCAGAACAACTATGATGGTTTTTGCCAGCACACAAGAAACAGCCACTGAGAAGATTATACTAAAAGTGATTTGGCGAAGGAGACACAAGACTTTGCCAGGTTGGTCAATAAAAAGCAAGGCTGATAGAAAGCAGAGCAGGAGTGAGATTAGGAGAACATAAGTGAGGTCCCGGTTGTTGGCTATGACAATGGGAGTGTGATGGTGCTTCAGAAATATTCCAAACACAGAGACTGTAATCAGAGCAAAGGAAACAGCAAAGAACTCTAAACAAAGTCCCAAAGGTTCTTTATAAGAAAGGAAGGTTACAGTTTTCGGTATGCAGAAATCCTGGGTCTTGCTTGGATAGTTTTCATTTGCACATTTATTGCAGTCATTCATATCTGGGGAAAAAAATGAAACATACTTTCTTATTTAAAGCTTGACCAACATTCTGCAATACTATAATTCTAAAATGTTTATTCTTTTATTATGTCAGCTATCTCCATTATAAAGCAATTCTAGGCAGTTTACAGATATAAAGAGACAAATAGAAAAATAATTTAAAAATTCAGGACAGATGACAAAAGGATGAAGTCTTGCTTAAACTTTCAAAATCAAATTATGGTAAGTTGGCCATGACAGGAAAGCACTATTATTATAGGGGCCACTTGACAACTGAACAAACAACATCTTAATGAATTGAAGGAACTCAAATAGCCTACCAAACCAGAAACAAACATTTCATCCTACACTGTATCATACAGGGCTGATTAAAAGGGTGTTTTAAGACACATACCCATCTTGCTTGAAATCTTCCCTTGAGGACATGGAAGGCAATCATAGCAACAAAATTGCTGCCCCTCCCTCATTTTCTTCCTGGAACCTGGAATGCAACTCTGACTGCACAGAGAGACAGGTACTGCCTAATCCAGACACAAAAATCAAGAATATTCATCAGTATAATTGAACCTTAAAATGAAATTCAGCCTCTTGGAAATTCCTCATGAATACGTATTTCCAAAGTTGCAAAAAGAAATGGAGGGAAAGATCCTGTGTATTTCTTGAATCCTTGTAGATTAAATGGAAGGGAAAATAAGGGACGGCTATCTCTTTCAAATATTCCCATTAGAATATACCTCCAGGATTAAGAGAACAATCTGTATTGAATCATATTTAATATATCTCCTTTATTTTAATGATATATATAACCATGTTTTTGAGATTTAAGGAGCAATAATTGTAAGAAGAGTTGTAGAAGAAAATACATGATGTAAATAAAATGAAAACTTATGTACTTATTGTTAGTTGCATTTCATGTTAAAGAAGCATATTAAGTACCAGACTTCTTATTACAAGAAAGTAATTCTGAAATTTTAATAAAATTGAAATTGAAAGGAATCTTATAAAATGCAAGTTAATTTTGTTGTGCTCTCCTGCAACAAATTAATTCAATTAAGTCAGCAGCAGAGAAAAAGGTACAGAAGTGTGTATAGCTTTATTTGTTCAGCCACATACAGTTCTATTTTATAATCTAAGATAGTATTTAACATCAAAACATCATTGACCAACCTTCACTTGGATTGGTACTAGTGAATTATGACTTTGTTCTGAGAGTTGTGCCTTTCCAAACTAGGTAAAGTTGTACCTGATTAAACCAACTATGCCATGTGATAGCATCCTCATTGATGGTGAACACTTTGTCTGGAGGGGCCTGGGGGTCCACCCTTCCAACTTTCACACGCTGAAAGGACTGGTTGGAAGAAACAATCCAGTTGATCACATCAAACCCAGCTACCAACTCACCATCCTGGTTAAAAGTGATGGTTTCCCCTGCACTATTGTTGAAGGAAATAGACCTTAGAAACTGATGAAGCTGGATTGAAAATGAAAGTGCAAAAATAAAAGATAAGTTCAACAAGAGTGGATAGATACAATCATGCACAAAAACTTGCAAAAATATAATTTGATTTTTTTGCCCAGAAATTACAATTATACTGGAAGAATCACATTGAAGGCCAAAGTCAATCCAAACTTCAATATACTTTTTAAAATTCTAGTGGAGATTTCTATCAAATCTCCGGTTCAGGTTAAATCATATTTATATTGTACTTTTAAAAGAAGCATTTCCAACAGCAATCCAGAAGGAGCTGAGCTTCTATGGCTTCTGCAGTGATGCCATCTTAACCTTAGAGTTACGTAGATCAAGGCAGATCAATACTAAGTCAAAGGTTATTAGATTTAGAATGTCAAACAGGATTTGCTGTATTTCTCACAATATAATTGTATATAACTAAATATTAGTATTTAAACCAGCTTCATATTTACTGTATATTATATGACAGTGTTCTAAATTAGGAGAGTTTTATCCCCACGACTTTCTTGGAAGGAAAATATAGCAAAACCCCACTGAATCCTAATACTGCCCCCATGATATGGGTGCTATAGAAGCCACAGCTCATGTTCTTCTGTATCGACAGTTCCATCGTTACATTCACTAGATATTGATTACACCATTAAAATTTCCAGGGTAGTCTGATAGCTTTTATCTGCACTACTTTTAAAATAATGGATGTAAAATTATTTAATTTTGCTGCATTATATATAAACTTCATCCACAAATGATTGCTAATAGTTCTTGCTGTAAAGAGATAGATTGGTATTGTTTATTTGTTTATTGTACTTTTATTGGCCAATGACTGAAATAAAGTTCTGTTCTATCAAATATATATTTCATGTTAAACTATATTTGCCTTGTACATATAGAATAATACACATATCCATTCTAGCTTTTGCATTTTTCACCAGCTTCTTTATTTAGTGCTGTAACTTTACAGCAGTAGAAGAGTTTCAATGCTGAGCACAGAGATAAACTATACAACATTGTAAAATGTAAAATGAATACATATATTTATAATATAATATAAATGACATTGGAAATGTGATTTCCTTCTCAAATCTGCTGGAAGTGTCTATCTCTTTCTAATCTCTGGCACAAAAATAAATGAGTCTTGGGACATGAAATAGAACCATTATACTATTTCAGGTCCAAAATAGATTGCAGTGAGAAAACTCTTTCAAGCTGATTTAACTTAGCTAGAGTTCAGAGTAAAGATCTTTGTAGCTTGGAGAAGAAAAAGAAAAGGAAGGATGCTGAGAATTTGGTAGATGCTTTTACTATATTCTTTAAAACTGAATGTTAAGGAAGGAAGTTATTCTAACTAAATTTATTTCAAAAATTACCTTCCACAAGTCATGAACTTTAACTTTTACTTCATTAGCAGTTCTTTTTCCATTATATGTGAATCCTGCAATTGAAAACATGTGATTTAAAGCATGGGCCACTACATAAACAGCATTGTAGACATTGTAGCTGTGACCAGTCATTTGCATTTCAAAGAAAGTTGCAGGAAGACTCTTCAGGTCCTCTTTCCCTGTGCAAATTTTTCCTTTCACTTGATCTAGATGTTGTTTTTGAAACACACAATCAAAGGCCTGTTGCCAGAAGTCCACTATAAAGCCATCTGTGTTGTGGCTTGTTGGGTTTTGATTTTTAAGAAACAGCTCAAAATCTGGTAGATCATTGGAGTCTACTACAAAAAACAAAGCTCCATTGGAAAATTCTGCATCCCAATCCTTTTGAAAAACAAATGAAGTGAGTTCCACTTGTGCTGTTAGTATCCACACCTTACCTTTTGGATTCTCAGTAACATGTTCTTGTTCAGATAGGTATGGAAACCATCTAAAAATACCCATAGAATAAGAATCTCCATTGACCAATAATACATTGACTTCACTGAGCATTATTTTATCATGCATTCTTGCCCCTTGGGTTATATATCCTACTTCATCGATATCAAAAGAGGGTTTAGAATTCTTTTCTATAAAGGAAATACAAATGCCATTCTGAGAAAACAGAGGAACAATTCTTTGTATAAATCTTTCTCCAACATCATTATCCATAATAATGATGCCTATCCATAACCATCTGAAATGCAGAAGCAAAGAGAGAATTCCTGCATATTGGATGGAGTCTTCAGGCACCATCGCATAGAAAGGCAGACCTGGGGTTTTATCATTCATCACTAGTGGTGAGCCGTATATGAGCTAAAGAGAGATATGGAGGAAAAGGAGAAGAGTCCAATGGCAATATGATAATAGTACACATGTTTACATTTGAAAAAACAACTTAATTTTCATATATTGTACCAATAATAATTTGAAAAATGCAATTATATCAGAAGTTAAGGTGGTAAAAGAAATCAGAACTGTGAGGATTTCTTTCTCTGACTCAACCTAATAATCCATTTCCTTCCTATTCTTAAAATAATAGAAATTGGAAATCAGTGAAACAATGAGGATTTCTAAATATTAAATTTGCAGTTCTTCAGATGATAAAATTATTATCCTAAAATTTTAGCTTTTATCATAAAATTATATTTATAAAATCCAATACGTTCTCCTAAAAGTTAGTAAGTATTATAAAACATATGTTTTAAAGAAGCATTATATTTATTGGGGGGGGGGCAGCGGAATGGCTCAATAATAAATAATAATAAAAATAATGAAAAATAATGAAAAATAGGCAGTGCCCTATCAAATCCTGCTCCTGTCAATAGCGGCATCCCCCAAGATAGCGTTCTAGGACCAACGCTCTTCATATTATACATAATGACCTCTGTGACCATATTATAAGTAATTGTGTTCTCTTCGCTGATGATGTTAAACTATTTAACACTACCAACAATACAGCTACCCTTCAAAAAGACCTTGACTTTGTGTCGGATGGTCAAAAATCTGGTAATTCCAAATCTCAACCAGCAAATGCTCTGTCTTACACATTGGAAAAAAGAATCAGAACACTAAATACAAGCTGGATGGACATTACCTTGTAGATGACCCTCACCCCCTTAAAGACCTTTGAGTTTTCATATCAAATGATCTAAGTGCCAAAGCCCACTGCAATTACATCACAAAAAAGGCTTTAAGAGTTGTAAACTTAATTTTGCGTAGCTTCTTCTCCAGAAACATTACACTACTAACCAGAGCATATAAAACATTTGCTAGACAAATTCTTGAATACAGCTCGACTGTCTGGAACCCACACCTCATTTCGGACATTAATACAATTGAACGTGTCCAGAAATATTTTACAAGAAGAGTTCTCCACTCCTCTGATTACAACAAAATACCTTATACCACCAGACTTGAAATACTGGGTTTAGAAAATTTAGAACTCCGCCACTTTCGACATTACCTGAATTTAACTCATAGAATCATCTGATACAATGTCCTTCCTGTTGAAGACTAATTCAGCTTCAATCACAACAATACACGATCACACAATAGATTTAAGCTTAATGTGAACCGCTCCAATCTTGATTGCAGAAAATATGACTTTAGTAACAGAGTTGTTAATGCCTGGAATGCACTACCTGGCTCTGTGGTCTCTTCCCAAAATCCCCAAAGCTTTAACCAAAAACTATCTACTATTGACCTCACCCCATTCCTAAGAGGTCTGTTAGGGGCATGCATAAGAGCACCAGCATGCCTACCGTTCCTATCCCAATGTTTGAAGATGCTGAGCTTGTCAGCTGGAAAGCTGACAGCTTGGATTCAAGACCCAAGTGCTTTGTGATGAGGTGAATTTCTGTTACTTGCATCCTCTCTACATAGAAGTTCAAATCATGCAAATGGAAGTAGATAAAGAGGTATCACTTCGGTGGGAAGGTAACAGCTTTCCATGTGCCTTGTCATAAAGTCCTGCTGGTTTTGACCATCCCTTTGTATACAAAAATAACAGTGTTCACAAAATTGTGAATTTGTAATTGTAAATTGTCATTTGAAGTTAATTGACATTTCTGCTACAGGACCTAAAACACTCTATCGTTTATAGAAAATGTAGGAACCTCTAATTCTTTATTCCATTCTGCACATCAGATTTCTTTATAACTAATATCTGTATTAACTAAAGTAGGATTTTTTTATTTTAAAAGATTTAATAAGTTATTCTAGAATTTCAGGTATTTTAGAATATGAAAAAGCTGCTGACCATAACAATGTTGTTAACAAATATTATAACTGTTAATATGGCCACTTGATTATATCTGGTAGATGACGTTTCTCTTAATATAGCTAAAAAAATCATCTTTGTTATCTATATATTCAAGATTGATATCTCTTCTACCCAATTTTTCTATATCATCATATTTCTCCCCATTTTTAAGTCTGGTTTTCCCCATACAGTCAATTTTGTATAGAAAAAATGGTTGAATATTTTTACTAGATATTCACTAGTTAATACTTGATAATAGTTAAAGTATGATGATAGTGCTTCAGATTTGGAAAACTAAATCCTCCTTCATTTGTTGGCAAATCCACTTTTTGTAAAGATACTCTCAGAATCAAAGAACCATATTAGAACTTATTTTAAAAAATGCATTTCCTGAAAGTACTTTTCAGATATATAAATTAGAATCCTCTTGGAATATAAATTAATCTAGGAATAATATTCATTTTGAGATCATTAACCTTTTCCATAAATTGTAACACTGAAAATAAAAATGTATGGCTCCTTTTACTCAATGGATGGAGGATCTAATTGCACTTGCCATCTATGATTATTTTTCCTGCATCCTGATACTTCTCACTGAAGTACTGAGATGCAATGAGGAAAGGAGGAAAAGTCTGAAGGAGGCATAATTGGAATTATAGTGTTCTTCGTAGGAAGAGGTCTCAGTATTTCATTTGTTCATCCAGAATCACTCCACAGAGTTGGAAATACTTACTACTAAATTAATACATCGCATCTATCATAATTCTAGATATAATCCATATCTAGAATTTCCTTTTCTAAATTATGCAGCCATGAGATCGAATGGTTAGGGAATCACTGAGAGATGCTGCAGAATTTAATACATCATACAATTAGTGTGTTATTTTTTCCCCTTTTTTTCCAAATGGTCTGGATTTCGGCAGTTCTTTACTGTTAGGTGTCATTTCACTTTCAGACAAATGTTTGGTATCATTTTGAAGTTCTCTAAATTTTAATAAACCTGCAAAATTGTATATCATTTGAGAAAAAGAAACAAATATTACCTGTGGAATTTTGTAGATATCCAAAACAGTTGCTACATAAAGGGAAACATCTGGATCCAGCCCTCCAATGACTGCCATTAGATTATTCTGGGTGCCACATTTAAAATTGGGGACAAAATTCTCCAATGAAGATAGGAGTTGTATCACAGCATGATAACTCCACTTTGCATTGAAATAACTGTCTTCAATGTGGAAGCCCAAAGTAAAATTGGATAAAATCTGATGGTTTTCATTAATTTCCTTTACTGCAAATGTCAAGGCTGTAACTTGCTGGTAATTCTTCGGCACCATACTATAAAGGAAGTTTTATTTTAGTTCAGTGTTTCAAAGAAATTGTGTGTATTTCTATTCTAACCTACTGTAAAAACAAAAATTACTGGACAAATGAAAGGTTTAGTAAACTTTTGGGTGTTTATTAAACATAAAGAAAATATACTCCTAATAATACAAATGCTATAAATTTCTATTAAAAAATTCCATTATTTAAAAAAGAGGTAGGATTAGCAGTTTCACAGTCTAACTTCATGGAAAAAAGTGGAAAAGAAAAACCTTAAATAATATTATAACAAGGTCTATAAATGCCCATCTTTGTCATATACAAAATCCAATGACTACAGTGCTTTTTCCAATGACAAATTTCACCCCATGTGAAGAAATAAGAGATTCAATTTCTCTTTCACCAATCTATTTCTTTTTATTGGTGTTTTGCATTACTCAACACATAGATTAAGTTAGTAGCTGATCAAAAATATTTTGGAATTGAGGAAATAAAAGTAGAATGCCAATTTCATACATAATTTCATCCAACATTGTTAGCGGAGGTTCTATATTAAAGACTTTTTTATCATCAAGTATGAATGCCTGAGATGTAATGAAACCAACAATGATATCTCCTGGTTGATGATACACATGGAGTGGAGAATGTGGCTCCTTGTCCTTGCAGATTTTAGTGTCAGTCACAATCAATATTTGGAAAAGCAATATTTGTAGCAGTGGAACTAGCAATCCATACATATTAAAGTAAAGGACCGAGTATCTTGATTTCTCTGGAAGCAATGTGATTTCCATACCTTGATTTTGTTACAAGAATAAATATCACAATGGATTTTCTGACATGGTTCCTAGAATCTGTAGGGATTTCAAGAAGAAACACTGTCAACCAAGGATGTAATTAAAGGAGAAGGAAGGTATGTTGGGAATCCCTACTGAGGTAAAGTTAAAAATTTGTCTTGCTTTATAGAGTCAACACATCTTTCACTACTTGTATGATAAGAAACAATCCAGACTGTAATTAATTAAACAAACTTTTGCTACTAGAGCTTGCAAATCTTTTGCATTTTTGGCTATCTAGTATTAGTTTCAACAAAACAGTGCAGGTTATTGATATTTCTTGCTCCAGTTTTAAAGCCAGACATCTTCTTCCAATACAGCATAAAATTTAAATAAGGAAAGAAGGTCATACGCCTTTAGCAAAGTGGAGCCAGTCTGTTTCACACCTTTTTGACATACTATGGTTTCCTAACCTGTTTCTAAAGAGGGCAATGAGATATTCTGGGATTTCCAGTTTTCTGAGCACATTATACAGCTTGATATGATTAATGGTTGCCCTCTGCTGGAGAGACTGGTGGATTTTCAATCCTCCCCTTGTTTAGGATGTAAGGTCTATCTCCCACCTGCACCTAAAGCTGCCCTACGACTGCTACTTTCTCTCCCCAAAGCACCTCCTAAGTTTCCTAAGGAAGGAGGAAGGGAGGAGAAGGAGAAAGAGAGGAAAATAAAAAGAAAGAGGAGTGAAGAATAGCGATGAGACATAGGGCTCTTTAGACAACAAACAGCTGCTAAAATAAGAGGAAGCAATAAATGATCTCCTTTTGTTTGCTTCTTTTTTAATTTTGTCTTTATTTTGTTACTCTGCCCTATAAACTTCCATGACCCTCTGACAATGTAGATTGGTTGTAAAGGTTACTTTAACAAAAGACTAATTTTTAGTGATCAACCTACTTCATGTGAAGTATACTGTAAGTGCCTGCCACTTTTTGGTTTCACACATTTTAATATATTTTTATAGTAAAGGTGTGGTCATGTCCCAGTGCAGTCATGTCCAACACTAATGAATGTACTCATCTTCATTTCTTAGCCAAGCAAGCCAGCATTGTCTGAAGATGTTTTAGTGGTCATATAGCCAGCATGACTATACACTGAGTACATTGAACATTGTTAACTTCCCACCAAAGTAGTACCTATTTATCTATTTGCATTTACATGTTTTCAAACTACTAAATTGACAGCAGCTGATGCAAGTAACATGAGCTAACTCTGTCATGCTGTGATAGGGCTCAAACCACCAGAGTATAGACTTTCTCCAGCATTTTTAAGCCTCTGAGCCACTGTACCTCCATTCCTACCTATGAGGACACAAATTACATTTGCCCTAAGTGTAAACTAGTTAGATTACTTGAACAAAAGATGAAAACTATGAAGACAAATATTCTGATATACTGTATGCCCTTCTCCTATACTATTGTGAAAAATGGATATTGACGCTGCACAAATATTCAAAGGGACGATTTGTTTAGTAAACATTGAACAAGGCATCTCTTGAAACTGCTTCATATTGAAGTATGCAAGAACTCCTTTCTTTTCATATCCTTGGAGAAGCCTGCTCTTTGGATTTGTCAATTGGCCAATGGGACAGAAGACGAAGCTCTGAATGACTCAGATGACCGGATTACATCAAAATAAATTGCATTGCCTCTTTGCTTGGACAAAGAATAAAGAAATAAATCACATTTGATCCAGAAAGAATATAAATACATTTTTAAAATGTTGAATAAAACAAATACTAAAGTTTAAGATACTAAAGTTTACAAAAGAGGTTTGCTAAAGTCTTGAAGAAACCTGTAAGATATAAAAAGTAAAAGCTGAAGAGATATCAAATCCTACAACAACATCTGAATAAATCAAAGATCAAGGAAGGGACGCAAAGTTAGTTTGTTTGATCAAGGTTAAAATAAGACATGTTTCTATATAACTCTGAGAATCCTTTATGTACTTTTTGCTGATACCAGGACTAAAATGTTAGTGATTTAGTTTGAATAAAAGAGAAGAAAAGGCTACAAGAAGAAAAGATATTTGTATTTAAATGTTTAGGGGGCAAATTATCACTATGTTTGTTTGTACTTGTTGTGATGAAGATCTATATTTCTTTTTTCCTTATTCTTTTTGTCCTTTGTTGTTCTTTCTACACTTTTATTTTTTCTGACTTTAGTTGGTATTGTATTTGCATTATTTAAAAAAAAACACAATAAAATTATTTTTAAAAAAAATTAGCCAGAATATTTCTGGGAAAAACATCCAAATAAGTTTTATTTCTGGAATAAAAGTATAAAAAAAATAATAAACTGGGGAGAGGAACAGATATAAAACTCAAGCCATTAAGAAAGCTCATTACATATAAACCCATCACATACAGAATACCATATATATATATATATATATATATATATATATCTTGGCGGCCTCCCTCATTGCATCGGCAGATAACCGCCCAGCCGCCCTGTTTCGGGTGACTCGTTCCCTCCTTCACCAGGGGGAGCGGGATGACCCATTGCAGGGACGTGCTGAGGAGTTTAACGGTTATCTATACGATAAAATCGTTCAGCTTCGGGATGGTCTGGACCAAAATTGCGGTGACTCAGGTGAGATGGCTGAGGGTGGTCTTGGTGACATTTTATGGGATGAGTTTGACCCTGTGGCTCCCGAGGACATGGACAGGTTGTTGGGTAGGTTGAATGCCACCACGTGTTTACTGGACCCGTGCCCCTCCTGGTTGGTGCTGGCCACTCAGGAGGTGACACGAGGCTGGCTCCAGGCAATTACAAGTGCTTCTTTGGTGGAGGGAGTCTTCCCGGCCGCCTTGAAAGAGGCGGTGGTGAGACCCCTCCTCAAGAAGCCTTCCCTGGACCCGGCTGTTTTAGGTAATTATCGTCCGGTCTCCAACCTTCGCTTCGCAGCAAAGGTTGTAGAGAGTATGGTGGCATATCAGCTTCCCTTACACCTGGATGAAACTGTCTATCTAGACCCGTTCCAGTCTGGTTTCCGGCCCGGTTACAGCACTGAGACGGCTTTGGTCGTGTTGGTGGATGATCTCTGGAGGGCCAGGGATAGGGGCTGTTCCTCTGCCCTGGTCCTATTAGACCTCTCAGTGGCTTTTGATACCATCGACCATGGTATCCTGCTGCGCCGGTTGGGGGGATTGGGAGTGGGAGGCACCGTTTATCGGTGGTTCTCCTCCTATCTCTCCGATCGGTCGCAGACGGTGTTGACAGGGGGGCAGAAGTCGACTCCGAGGCGCCTCACTTGTGGGGTGCCGCAGGGGTCGATCCTCTCGCCCCTTCTGTTCAACATCTATATGAAGCCGCTGGGTGAGATCATCAGTGGCTTCGGTGTGAGGTACCAGCTGTACGCTGATGACACCCAGCTGTACTTTTCCACACCGGGCTACCCCAACGAAGCTATCGAAGTGCTGTCCCGGTGTTTGGAGGCCGTACGGGTCTGGATGGGGAGAAACAGGCTCAAGCTCAATCCCTCCAAGACAGAGTGGCTGTGGATGCCGGCATCCCGGTACAGTCAGCTGAGTCCACGGCTGACTGTTGGGGGCGAGTCATTGGCCCCGATGGAGAGGGTGCGCAACTTGGGCGTCCTCCTGGATGAACGGCTGTCTTTTGAAGATCATTTGACGGCCGTCTCCAGGAGAGCTTTCTACCAGGTTCGCCTGGTGCGCCAGTTGCGCCCCTTTCTAGACCGGGATGCCCTATGCACGGTCACTCACGCCCTCGTGACGTCTCGCCTGGATTACTGCAATGCTCTCTACATGGGGCTCCCCTTGAAGGGCATCCGGAGGCTGCAGTTAGTTCAGGATGCGGCTGCGCGGGTAATAGTGGGAGCATCACGTTGCTCCCGTATGACACCTATCCTGCGCAGACTGCACTGGCTACCTGTGGCCTTCCGGGTGCGCTTCAAGGTTTTGGTAACCATCTTTAAAGCGCTCCATGGCATAGGGCCGGGTTACTTACGGGACCGCCTACTGCTACCGAATACCTCTCACCGACCCGTGCGCTCTCACAGAGAGGGACTCCTCAGGGTGCCGTCAGCTAGGCAGTGTCGTCTGGGGACGGCCAGGAAAGGCCTTCTCTGTGGGGCTCCCACCTCTGGAACGAACTCCCCAGGACTCCGTCAACTTCCGGACCTCCGAACCTTCCGTCATGAGCTTAAGACACATTTATTCATCTGTGCAGGACTGGACTAGATTTTAAATTCATAGGGGTTTTAACTGGTTTTAATATTTATATTATGTTTTAAGAATCTGGCTTTAGAATAAGTTTTTTAATGGTTATTTTAATTTGTACATAAATGTTTTATTTGCCTGTGAACCGCCCTGAGTCCTTCGGGAGATAGGGCGGTATACAAATACGAATAAATAAATAAATAAAATAATAATAAATTATGATTGAAGGCAATTTTATCTCCAGCACTGTTGTTAAATGAGATGCTTTTCAGAAAGGAATGGAGCTGGATTGAAGGAGGATAAGCAAAATATACAAGAGGCTGTACAAAGTCTTTAATGGCATAAATAGAAAAAAAGTGTGGCTGCTTTGGTGATGAAAGAAGCTTAGTGGAAGAAAAGTATATTTTATGAAGCAGAGATGCCCAAGAAGTAAACTAAATCTAAAGCTGTACATAGACTAGAACATATTTGAATATATTTCAATCTGTTGTTTTTGTTGCTATTAATATGATTGCTATTTTTATTATGATTGTTATAGTTACGATTCATTGAACAGTCAGCCAAATGTTCCAACTGTATTTGCCATTTTTATCCATCTCTTGAGTTCTTTCCAAGGATCTGGGATAGGCAGGTGGTGTTAGAGGTATTGTTGCAGGATATAAACTGTTCTGAGCAAAGCTGCCTTTTACCATTGACTGATGGTGAGGTCGTCAATTTCGATGGTGTTTAACTGGTGCTCCAATTGTTTTTGGGATTGCACCCAAGGTGCCTATTACCATTGGTATTACATTTATTTTCTTTTGCCACAATCATTTTATTTCTATTTGCAGGTCTTTGTATTTTGTTATCTTCAGTTTTTTTCTCTTCTATTTGCTATGTCCAGGTACTTGTTGCTGTTATAATTATGGCCAAATTAATGTTCATAGTATAATTGACTGAACATTGACTTTTATGATTCAGATCCAGACAAAGAGTCAAAAATTATTTCCATAAACTATATGTTGTATTTGTAAAGCATCTGTAAAATTTCCTGCTCTGAATTCAGGAATGTGACTGACCACTGGAATACTTTTCATTGCGGTACAGTGTGGTGAGTTCATCTTCATATGGGGCTTTCCGAGAAACTAGGGTCAACCACACATCAGGGCTGGTCTTGAGTTAAACATGGGCAACAGGAATATGAAGAATAAGGCAGGAGGAGAGTATGGAAAGCATGAGGAAATGAAAGTATGTTAACTAAAACTAATACTAAAGTTTAAGATACTAAAGTTTAAGATACTAAAGTTTAAGATACTAAAGTTTAAGATACTAAAGTTTAAGATACTAAAGTTTAAGATACTAAAGTTTAAGATACTAAAGTTTAAGATACTAAAGTTTAAGATACTAAAGTTTAAGATACTAAAGTTTAAGATACTAAAGTTTAAGATACTAAAGTTTAAGATACTAAAGTTTAAGATACTAAAGTTTAAGATACTAAAGTTTAAGATACTAAAGTTTAAGATACTAAAGTTTAAGATACTAAAGTTTACAAAAGAGGTTTGCTAAAGTCTTGAAGAAACCTGTAAGATATAAAAAGTAAAAGCTGAAGAGATATCAAATCCTACAACAACATCTGAATAAATCAAAGATCAAGGAAGGGACGCAAAGTTAGTTTGTTTGATCAAGGTTAAAATAAGACATGTTTCTATATAACTCTGAGAATCCTTTATGTACTTTTTGCTGATACCAGGACTAAAATGTTAGTGATTTAGTTTGAATAAAAGAGAAGAAAAGGCTACAAGAAGAAAAGATATTTGTATTTAAATGTTTAGGGGGCAAATTATCACTATGTTTGTTTGTACTTGTTGTGATGAAGATCTATATTTCTTTTTTCCTTATTCTTTTTGTCCTTTGTTGTTCTTTCTACACTTTTATTTTTTCTGACTTTAGTTGGTATTGTATTTGCATTATTTAAAAAAAAACACAATAAAATTATTTTTAAAAAAAATTAGCCAGAATATTTCTGGGAAAAACATCCAAATAAGTTTTATTTCTGGAATAAAAGTATTTCCTCCATACTCTTTCAGTCAGAACTTTCAAATTGTGATATTTTGTTGTTTTACCAGTTTTCATCAAACTGTCATTAAACTGTCTCTAGAAATGGCCCAATCAATTCCAATATCTTCTTGAGCCTCTACCCATTGGAATGTTGAAATAATAATAGCACTTAGACTTATATACCTTATAGGCGCACGGAAACCTGGTTGGGCACGGAAGGGTGTGCCTTGTTGAGATGTGCCCGCGGTTTCTGTGCATTCCATCAGCCGAGGGCTCAGGGTAGGGGTGGGGGTGGCGGTTGTGATTAGAGAGAGCCTAGAGCCGAGGGAGACCACTGTACCTCAGATTGCCGGGTGCGAATCCTCTTGTGAGATGGGGTCATAGGTGTCAGATGGGCTTGCTGGTCGCGTACCTGGCTCCTTGCTGCGTGACAGCTGCCCTGCCCGAGCTCCTGGAGGTGCTTGCTGGGGTGGCAGTGGAGACCCCCAGACTTTTAGTCATGGGGGACTTTAACTTGCCATCTTCCGGCTCGTCATCAACAGCAGCTCAGGAGTTCACGGCTTCCATGACGGCCTTGGACCTGACCCAAGTAGTTGATGGCCCTACTCACATTGGGGGTGGCACTCTGGACTTGATCTTTGTCTCTGGTCAGTGGTTGAGAGATCTGGACTTGAAGGAAATAGTCATTGAACCTTTGTCATGGTCAGATCACTCCCTCCTTCGCCTGGACTTTCTGACCGCCATTCAACACCGCAGGGAGACGGAGCCGATACGTTGGTCCCGTCCCAGGTGCCTGATGGACCCGGAGAGGTTCCGGACGGAGCTTGGGCCACTTCCTGAGGGGCTGGCTCACGGCACGGTTGAGGAACTTGTTGCGGCCTGGGAACGGGCCGCGGCGGGGGCCTTAGACCGTGTCGTGCCTTTGCGGCCTCTGACCCGGCACAGGTCCCAACCGGCTCCTTGGTTCTCCGAGGAGCTGAGGGGGATGAAGCGCCGGAGAAGACGCCTAGAGAGTTCCTGGAGGTCTAGCCGCTCGAAGCTGATCAGACACTAGTGAAGTCCTATACTAGGGCTTACCTAGTGGCATTGAGGGAAGCGAGGCGTAGCTACGCCTCCCTCATTGCATCGGCAGATAACCGCCCAGCCGCCCTGTTTCGGGTGACTCGCTCCCTCCTTCATCAGGGGGAGCGGGATGACCCATTGCAGGGACGTGCTGAGGAGTTTAATGGTTATCTATACGATAAAATCATTCAGCTTCGGGATGGTCTGGACCAAAATTGCGGTGACTTAGGTGAGACGTCTGAGGGCGGTCTTGGTGACATTTTATGGGATGAGTTTGACCCTGTGGCTCCCGAGGACATGGACAGGCTGTTGGGTAGGCTGAATGCCACCACGTGTTTACTGGACCCGTGCCCCTCCTGGTTGGTGCTGGCCACTCAGGAGGTGACACGAGGCTGGCTCCAGGCAATTACAAGTGCTTCTTTGGTGGAGGGAGTCTTCCCGGCCGCCTTGAAAGAGGCGGTGGTGAGACCCCTCCTCAAGAAGCCTTCCTGACCCGCTGTTTTAGGTAATTATCGTCCGGTCTCCAACCCGCCGCGCAAAGGTTGTAGAGAGTATGGTGGCATATCAGTTTCCTTACACCTGGATGAAACTGTCTATCTAGACCTGCTTCCAGTCTGGTTTCCGCCCGGTTACAGCACTGAGACGGCTTTGGTCGTGTTGGTGGATGATCTCTGGAGGGCCAGGGATAGGGGTTGTTCCTCTGCCCTGGTCCTATTAGACCTCTCAGCGGCTTTTGATACCATCGACCATGGTATCCTGCTGCGCCGGTTGGGGGGATTGGGAGTGGGAGGCACCGTTTATCGGTGGTTCTCCTCCTATCTCTCCGATCGGTCGCAGACGGTGTTGACAGGGGGGCAGAGGTCGGCTCCGAGGCGCCTCACTTGTGGGGTGCCGCAGGGGTCGATCCTCTCGCCCCTTCTGTTCAACATCTATATGAAGCCGCTGGGTGAGATCATCAGTGGCTTCGGTGTGAGGTACCAGCTGTACGCTGATGACACCCAGCTGTACTTTTCCACACCGGGCCACCCCAACGAAGCTATCGAAGTGCTGTCCCGGTGTTTGGAGGCCGTACGGGTCTGGATGGGGAGAAACAGGCTCAAGCTCAATCCCTCCAAGACAGAGTGGCTGTGGATGCCGGCATCCCGGTACAGTCAGCTGAGTCCACGGCTGACTGTTGGGGGCGAGTCATTGGCCCCGATGGAGAGGGTGCGCAACTTGGGCGTCCTCCTGGATGGACGGCTGTCTTTTGGAGATCATTTGTCGGCCGCCTCCAGGAGAGCTTTCTACCAGGTTCGCCTGGTGCGCCAGTTGCGCCCCTTTCTAGACCGGGATGCCCTATGCACGGTCACTCACGCCCTCGTGACGTCTCGCCTGGATTACTGCAATGCTCTCTACATGGGGCTCCCCTTGAAGGGCATCCTGAGACTGCAGTTAGTTCAGAATGCAGCTGTGCGGGTTATAGAGGGAGCCCCTCGTGGCTCCCGTATGACATCTATCCTGCGCAGACTGCACTGGCTACCTGTGGCCTTCCGGGTGCGCTTCAAGGTTTTGGTAACCATCTTTAAAGCGCTCCATGGCATAGGGCCGGGTTACTTACGGGACCGCCTACTGCTACCGAATACCTCTCACCGACCCGTGCGCTCTCACAGAGAGGGACTCCTCAGGGTGCCGTCAGCTAGGCAGTGTCGTCTGGCGACGCCCAGGGGAAGGGCCTTCTCTGTGGGGGCTCCCACCCTCTGGAACGAACTCCCCCCAGGACTCCGTCAACTTCCGGACCTCCGAACCTTCCGTCGCGAGCTTAAGACACATTTATTCATCTGTGCAGGACTGGACTAGATTTTAAATTCATAGGGGTTTTAACTGGTTTTAATATTTATATTATTTTTTAAGAATCTGGCTTTAGAATAAGTTTTTTAATGGTTATTTTAATTTGTACATAAATGTTTTATTTGCCTGTGAACCGCCCTGAGTCCTTCGGGAGATAGGGCGGTATACAAATACGAATAAATAAATAAATAAAATAATAATAAATTATGATTGAAGGCAATTTTATCTCCAGCACTGTTGTTAAATGAGATGCTTTTCAGAAAGGAATGGAGCTGGATTGAAGGAGGATAAGCAAAATATACAAGAGGCTGTACAAAGTCTTTAATGGCATAAATAGAAAAAAAGTGTGGCTGCTTTGGTGATGAAAGAAGCTTAGTGGAAGAAAAGTATATTTTATGAAGCAGAGATGCCCAAGAAGTAAACTAAATCTAAAGCTGTACATAGACTAGAACATATTTGAATATATTTCAATCTGTTGTTTTTGTTGCTATTAATATGATTGCTATTTTTATTATGATTGTTATAGTTACGATTCATTGAACAGTCAGCCAAATGTTCCAACTGTATTTGCCATTTTTATCCATCTCTTGAGTTCTTTCCAAGGATCTGGGATAGGCAGGTGGTGTTAGAGGTATTGTTGCAGGATATAAACTGTTCTGAGCAAAGCTGCCTTTTACCATTGACTGATGGTGAGGTCGTCAATTTCGATGGTGTTTAACTGGTGCTCCAATTGTTTTTGGGATTGCACCCAAGGTGCCTATTACCATTGGTATTACATTTATTTTCTTTTGCCACAATCATTTTATTTCTATTTGCAGGTCTTTGTATTTTGTTATCTTCAGTTTTTTTCTCTTCTATTTTGCTATGTCCAGGTACTTGTTGCTGTTATAATTATGGCCAAATTAATGTTCATAGTATAATTGACTGAACATTGACTTTTATGATTCAGATCCAGACAAAGAGTCAAAAATTATTTCCATAAACTATATGTTGTATTTGTAAAGCATCTGTAAAATTTCCTGCTCTGAATTCAGGAATGTGACTGACCACTGGAATACTTTTCATTGCGGTACAGTGTGGTGAGTTCATCTTCATATGGGGCTTTCCGAGAAACTAGTGTCAACCACACATCAGGGCTGGTCTTGAGTTAAACATGGGCAACAGGAATATGAAGAATAAGGCAGGAGGAGAGTATGGAAAGCATGAGGAAATGAAAGTATGTTAACTAAAACTAATACGGGGAAGAAAGTATGGTGTGTTCCTTTATACACAAAGCTTTCTAAGAGCCAAGTAAAAGATGTGAAAGAAAATTGAGTCATCCAAAATCAGAGAAGGTAACAAAGTCTTTAATCTGCTGAGGAATGAGCCTGATTCATGGTCAGGAACAAGCCACAGTGGACAGATACAAAAGAGATACAGTGCTAGACAAAGTTGCTTTCAGCAAATTTGAAGCAGGAATTTTGGATTTTAAATTTTCTTC
Source organism: Ahaetulla prasina (assembly GCF_028640845.1). Classification (NCBI taxonomy): domain Eukaryota; kingdom Metazoa; phylum Chordata; class Lepidosauria; order Squamata; family Colubridae; genus Ahaetulla; species Ahaetulla prasina. The sequence goes on along the minus strand of NC_080542.1, from coordinate 29,144,843 downwards.
CAGCTGAATGGGTGTACATAGTACCAGATCTTTTTAGTAAGTTGGCACCAGTAATAAAACAGAAACAGAATGTTCATAAAGCATTCATTTTTGTTGAATACTAAGAGCTATGTGTTATAGGCAGGGTATTTATATTCTAGCTACCATGTATGCTACTTAAAGAGCATTATATGTTGGTGGACCATGTCTTGGTAATATCATGTCCAGGAAAATTGAGCACTTGCCAGTATCTCTGGTTAGGTTTTTAGGCCATCGTGGTGTCAATATAGTACACTTATTTTTATTTGGAAAAACATATTTGATGAATTCCTTTGGTATCACACGTAGACAATCAGTATGGTAATAAAGTATTTCCTCCATACTCTTTCAGTCAGAACTTTCAAATTGTGATATTTTGTTGTTTTTACCAGTTTTCATCAAACTGTCATTAAACTGTCTCTAGAAATGGCCCAATCAATTCCAATATCTTCTTGAGCCTCTACCCATTGGAATGTTGAAATAATAATAGCACTTAGACTTATATACCACTTCACAGTGCTTTACAGCCTTCTCTAAGCGGTTTACAGAGTTAGCATATTGCCCCCAACAATCTGGATCCTCATTTTACCCATCTCGAAAGATGGAAGGCTGAGTCAACCTTGAGCCAGTGAGATTCAATCTGCTGAACTGCAGCTAGCAGTCAGCTGAAGTAGCCTGCAGTATTGCACACTAACCACTGCGCCACCTTGGCTCTTCTACTAATTCTACTAATGTCTTCATTTTACAAAAATATTGTTCTTTTGAATTTTGTACTGTAGTTCAAAGAATGGCTTACAAAAATAATATAAAAGAAAATAACATATTTAAGGAAAAACATTTTGTTTAACAGCAATGCTGCACAATGTTATTAAAATAAGCACACAAATCTAATATCTTATTGGAATTTGCTTAAAAATACATTTATATATTAGAACTTCCCAATTTAAAATACATATATTGAGAAAAATAATTTCCCCCCCTTTCTTTTATAGTTGTTCATTATTTCATAACCCTATCAAAATACAGAATAAAACATAAAACATTTCACCATAAAACCATATGTAACAGTGGAATATACGAATCATACTAAATGAAAATCCAATTAGAAATACAATATAGTATATCTGAGTGATCACTATATGAGAAAAATTGTCATTAAAAAGATGAATACATTTCATGCTGCTTGTTTTAAAATAATTTTATAAAATGAATATGTTTATTAGTCAAAATGAATTCATTATTGGAAAAACTGAGAAAGAAAAAAATGAATATATTTTTGAATTCCTACAGATGTGTCTTACCATGATTTGATATTTTAATTTAACTATTTTTGGAAAAAATATATTATTGGCAGAGAGAGAAAAAGAGGTCAAAAACATTGGCTTGCTTTTTTTGTTTGTTTTTTAAAGGCACAATTATGTTCAGATTAAGTGTTATTTATACAATGAAAAATAAATCAGTTGGCAGTTACCTGCCAAAATTGTCTATGCTGTCCTTTTCTGTCTCCTCTGACCACGGTTGCTTTGTCTTTGAATCTGAATAATGACAGTCTTGCAGAGCATAAGCTACTGCATAGATGGTATTGTAGATGCTATAGCTATGGCCAGTCATGCTCATTTCAAAGAATGAGTCAGGAAGGCTCTCCAGCTTCTCCTTCCCTGAACAAGTATTCCTCATGTTATTGCTTCCAGCTGCATCTGGGAGCCTACAATTGAAGGCAACTTCCCAGAAGGTCTTTATAAAATCATCTTCAGGTACATGAAAAGGATTTTGTCTCTCAAGAAATTGGGAAAATCCTGGTATGTAACTGATATGAATTGTGAAAGCTAGGGAACCATCGAGCAATTCTTCATTCCAGTCCTTTTGGTAGATGAATGCAGTTTGTTCCACCTGAGCTGTTCTTATCCACACTTTACCTTGTAGTGTATGATCCGCCAATAAAATTGCAATCCATCTAAAATATGCCATAGAATAAGATTCTCCATAGGTCACAATGACGTTTGCCTTTGTCTGTGTTAGTTTATGACGTATTTTTTCTCCCTCTTTTATCATTTTATAAAATGCAATAGCATATCTTAGTGTAGGGATTCTTTCAATGAGGGCAAAACAAACACCACTCTGTGAAAACAATTGAACAATGGTTTGTAGAAATCTTTCTCCATTGTCATTATCCATCATAATGATCCCAACCCATGTCCATCTGAAATGCAGGAGCAGAGCAAGAATTCCCTCATACTGAAGATCGTCCTGAGGAATCATTTGATAGGAAAAAATGCTTTCAACTTCCTTATTTCTCACAGAAGCAGGACTATAGATTAACTGAATATTTATATAAAAAGGAAAAGATTGAAAGAATACTATTATATTTTGCTTTCAAATATTTGAAAAACTTTACTCTCAGCACCTACTTTAAGTAATTTTGCATAATTATTCTTGTACTTTGATTGAGACTGGAAAATAAAAAAAAACACTGCAAGTTTTAGGTGGAAGGTTGCGATACAAATGAATGTTTAAGTAGATGTGCTTTAATTTTAGGAATCTGAACTTTGTTGCTTTCCTTTATTTCCTCTTTATTCTATTCATCCTGATTTACTCCTATATGCATCTGTTTCTTCTGAAATTTAAATTTCTACCATCAGACACCATCAGACAAGGGTACCTTTTTTCCCTTCTCAATTTCTGAGTAATTTAATTAAAATATTTTTTAAAAAAACAAAAACTTCATGTACTTTATTATTTAAACTGAGGAATTACTAATCAGCCACAAATGTCAATAAATTTTCAGGATCATTGTTGCAAGGAATATTTGAAAAGATAAAACACTATATACGACATATGAATTATCTCGTTCAAAGAATAGGTATACATAATTTTGCAAGTAAATTAGAGAAAATTTAAACATTGACAATGGTCATGAAAGTTAGCCATAGGATCAGACCTTTGCTTATGACAAAAATAAAACCACTGGTTTCTAATACCATTATTTAATTTGGTTCTAATTTTAAGTGCTTTCAAATTTCAGTATCCATTCCATAAAATAGAATCTATATATGCAAACACTCATACTAAAGACATTAACATACTGAACATATACATAGATTATTAATGAAACCATATAGACTTTACCTGTGGAATTTGTAGGTATTTACAAGAGTTGCAATGTGAAGGGAAGTTTGGGCATCAAGACCACCAATGACTGCTATAACATTATTCTGAGCATCACATGAATAGTTGGGGACAAATTTCTCAAAAGAAGATATAAGAAGCAATGTGGCATGATAAGTCCACTGTGCATTGAAATAACTGTCATAAATGCGGAAACCCAGGGTGAGGTTAGTCAAGATCAGAGGGGTTTCATTGATTTCCTTTACTGCAAATGTCAGGGCCAGGATATGCTGATAATTCTTAAGCAATAAACTAGAAGAAGAGTTACAACTCATACCAAAAGAAGAATTTACCTTTAAAAAATAACTGTCACTATCACTGATCTACATTATATTCATTAAAAGTTATTAGTATTTAATCTGTTTTTTATGGAAATCATTAGCATAAGATAGCTTAACCATAAAAAAAAATCAGCCACATTAATGTTGATCTTAGTATTTTATATAAAATAAATATTTCTGAAATATTTGCAAAATAATTATTATTTTAGCAATGGAAGACAAGGCATTTTTCTACACATACCCCCAATCTTATATCCTATACATATGTCCTTTATAATATTTTAATTCTACTAACTATATATTAATATAAAGCAAAAAAACATTTCCATTTTAATAGTTTGATAACAGAATAAATTGAGAATAACAAAAAATTCAATTTATTTAATATTATAAATGGGAACCCCATGAAACAAGCTGTGATATGCCAATGCAGTAATTTACATTGGGAAAAAATCACATCTGGCAAAATTTGTCACTATATTCTAAACATCTGGCTCTGCCTTATGAAGTTGGCTGCATGACTGACTGATTGCCTACCTACTTACCTGATCTTCCTTTATTACATTAAAATTAATCCTTACTTGAAATCATCAACTGATGCTGGCAGAGGATATTCTATGAACTCTATTTCATTATTAAATAAAATAAAATTCTGAGATACAATGACACCAATTATGTAGTCTTCTTCCTGATGATACTTGTGGCTTGGGTTGTGTGGTTGTTGGATTCTGTATCCTACAATATAAGGCTCAAATATTTTACAAGGAAACATCACTAGTAGCAAGAGGTATAATACCATCATCCTAAGTGAATCTGTTTCTCATTATTTTTCTACTTATAATACCTTCATAACATTCCCAAGTCCAAAATTATGGTGGGTTGATTTGAATTTATCTGTTAAATTTAGCAAGTGTAAATGTTAAACCATCAGCCAGATCCTTGCCTATTCTTCACTTCTGACAATTAGTAGACAATGCACCCTCCATAACCCATGTTGTTATGGTAAAGGTGACTGGATTCCATAGAGGATAACTAGAAAAACATTAATTATAGCAGGTTCAATAATTAAACAAGAAGGCAGTCTTCCAAAAATACATGTGAAAATTGCAGAAAAAACAATAGTTGCCACATATTCTGAACAGAAGTCCTCGCTTCTACTTAAATGGAAAAGAATGAATCAGAATCAGAATGAAGCTGGAAGGCACTTCGGAAGTCTTCTAGTCCAGCCCCCTATTCTTATCCCATTTCAGACAAGTGGCTGTCCAGTCGCTTCTTAAAAACCTCCAGTGATGAAGCACACACAACTTATTTTTTAAAATAATTTTTATTTTATTTTATAAACAAACAAACATACAATACATAATCAATCATTCAGTGTATCATCTGGATGTTTCTATTGTGTCTTCTTCTTCTTCTTACTCCTCCAATCGTCATTGTTTCTTTATTTTTCCCATTTCTTTATTATAGCATTCTCCCCATACTTCATTTATCATAACATTTTCTTGTTTACTATTAATACATTTATCTTTATCTCTTCTCTAACCAATTGTAAAATTGTCTCCATATCTTCTAATATTTCGAATTCTCTCTTCCTTTAGTTATCAAAGTCAGTCTATTCATTTCTGTACAATCTAATATTTTCTTAATTACTTCGTCTTCTGAAGGAATTTTCTCTATTTTTCAACTTTGTGCAAATACTATCGTCACTGCAGTTATTACATGTATTACATGTAATCAAATATACCTTTTCTTTGATAATTTTCTCTGGAAGGATACCCAATAGGAACAGCTCAGGTTTTAAATCAATAAGTTGTTCAAGCATTTCTTCTAACCATGTTTTAATTCTAATCCAATAATTTCTCACTTCTGGACATGTCTACCACATATCATAGTACAATCCTGGTGTCTGATGGCATTTCTAATATTTAGCTGATTTGTCTTTAAACATTTTTGCCAATTTTTCATGCCATCTATAAAACATTTTATATTGGTTCTCTTTATATGCAGTGGACATCGTTCATTTATTATTATTATTTATTATTTTTATTATTTATTTGATTTTTATACCGCCCTTCTCCCGAAGGACTCAGGCAAAATAAAACAAACAATACAAAGTACAATTTAAAATGCAATTTAAAAAACTTATTTAAATTAGCCTGGAAATTTAAAATTTACCATACATTAAAAACCCCATTTAAAATTGATAAAAATTTGACATTAAAATTCAATTCAAGCCAGCCCCGCGCGGAAGAAAAGGTGTGTCTTCAGTTTGCGGCGGAAAGTCCGAAGGTCAGGTATTTGGCGTAAACCCGGGGGAAGCTCGTTCCAGAGTGTGGGAGCCCCCACAGAGAAGGCCCTTCCCCTGGGGGCCGCCAGCCGACATTGTTTGGCGGACGGCACCCTGAGAAGTCCCTCTCTGTGAGAGCGTACGGGTCGGTGGGAGGCATGTGGTAACAGCAGGCGGTCCCGTAGGTACCCAGGCCCTAAGCCATGGAGCGCTTTAAAGGTCGTAACCAACACCTTAAAGTGCACTCGAAAGGCCACAGGTAGCCAGTGCAGTCTGCGCAGGAGCGGTGTTACATGGGAGCTATGCGTAGCTCCCTCTATCACCCGCGCAGCTGCATTCTGGACTAATTGAAGCCTCAGAGTGCACTTCAAGGGGAGCCCCATGTAGAGAGCATTACAATAATCCAAGCGAGAGGTAACGAGCGCATGAGTGACTGTGCACAAGGCATCCCGATCAAGGAAGGGGCGCAACTGCCGAACCAGGCGGACCTGATGGAAGGCCCTCCTGGAGACGGCCGTCAAATGATCTTCAAACGACAGCCGATCATCCAGGAGGACACCTAAGTTGCGCACCCTGTCCTTTGGGGCCAGTAACTCGCCTCCAACAGTCAGCCGCGGCTGCAGCTGACTGAATCGGGATGCCGGCATCCACAGCCACTCCGTCTTGGAGGGATTAAGCTTGAGCCTGTTTCTCCCCATCCAGACCCGTACGGCTTCCAAACACCGGGACAGCACTTCAACAACTTCATTGGGGTGGCCCGGGGTGGAAAAGTACAGCTGGGTGTCATCAGCGTACTGTTGGTATCTCACCCCGAAGCCACTGATGATCTCACCCAACGGCTTCATGTAGATGTTGAACAGCAGGGGTGAGAGAATCGACCCCTGCGGGACCCCACAAGTGAGGCACCTCACGGCCGACCTCTGCCCCCCTGTCAACACCGTCTGCGACCGGTCAGAGAGATAGGAGGAGAACCACCGATACACGGTGCCTCCCACTCCCAATCCCCCCAACCGGCGCAGCAAGATACCATGGTCGATGGTATCAAAAGCCGCTGAGAGGTCTAATAGGACCAGGGCAGAGGAATAACCCCTGTCCCTGTCCCGCCAGAGATCATCCAACAATGCGACCAAAGCTGTCTCCGTGCTGTATCCGGGTCGAAAGCCGGACTGGAACGCAACGAAGCGAAGGTTGGAGACTGGACGATAATTACCCAAAATAGCTGGGTCCAGGGAGGGCTTCTTGAGGAGGGGTCTCACCACCGCCTCTTTCAAGGCGGCAGGGAAAACCCCTTCCAACAGAGAAGCGTTGATAATCCTCTGGAGCCAGCCTCGTGTCACCTCCTGAGTGGCCAGTACCAGCCAGGAAGGACACGGGTCCAGTAAACATGTCGTGGCGTGAAGCCTCCCCAACAACCTGTCCATGTCCTCGGGAGCCACAGGGTCAAACTCATCCCAAACCGGCTCAACAAGACGTGTCTCCTCTCCCTCGCTTGGATCATCCCAATTTCGGTCCAGACCGTCCCGGAGTTGAGCAATTTTATCGTATAGATAACCACTAAACTCCTCGGCTCGTCCCTGCAAAGGGTCATCCCGCACCTCCTGGTGAAGGAGGGAGCGGGTCACCCGAAACAGGGTGGCCGGGCGGTTATCTGCCGATGCAATGAGGGTGGAGGCATAAGAACACCTCGCCTCCCTCATTGCCACTAGGTAAGTCCTAGAATAATTTATAATTCCTTTCCCATAACTATTGCCATTTGTCTAGCTCAATTGAATATGCAAATTTTTTTGCCCAAGCTATCATTGTTTCCTTTACTTCTTCTTCTTCCAATTCAATACCAAGTAAGAAGTTGTATATTTTTTGATTATTTTATCATCTGTTCCTGTGAGTATCCTATCCAGATCTGTCATTTCTAAATAAAAACCATATGATTTTGCATCTTTTTCATATCTTGTTTGTATTTGCGTATGGGTATACCAATCCATCTCAATCCCTTGTTCTTCTATTCTTGTTTCCCTTTCAGTTCCCTCTTATCTGTTAGTATATCTTTGTATCTAAGCATATTTTTGAAATTAATAATATTTAGGTGTATTAGTGCTTCCATTGTTGATAACCATACTGGTATTTTCAAATAGCATTTATCTCTGACCCTCTCCCATGCCAAAACAATGCATTTCTTACATAGTGTTTATAAAAATATGCATGCATCTTACTTCTACCTGACCATAAAAATGTGTGCCATCCCAATTGTAAATCACGTCCTTCCAAAGTTATTAATCTTCTGTTTCTTAATTCTCATCCAAGTCAATACTGCTGCTTGATAATATAATTCTCAATTCGCCAATCCAAATCCTACATGTAGTCTCACATCCTGCAACATTTTTATATTAATTCTTGCTTTTTCTCCCCTGCCATATAAACTTTCTTATTATTTTATTGAGATGTTGAAAATAGGTCTTTTCAACTTTTATTGAGATTGTTTAAAATAAAAACAATAGTTTCGGTAATATATTCATCTTAATTGTGATTTTTCCCATGAATGATAACTGCAAGTTTTTCCATTTCTCCAAATCTTTCTCGATTTGTTTTTTTAAGGTATAGTAGTTATCTTCTTTTATCATTACACATCCTGAAGTCAATTGTATTCCTAAGTATTTCACTTTCTTCACAATTTGTATAGCTAGTTTCTCATTTAAATCTCTTTTTTAATTTTCTGTCATATTTTTCACCAATATTTTTGGTTTTTCTTTATTTATCTTTAAACCTATTATCTCTCCATAATCTTCTATTTGTTCTGATAATATAGGCCCTGTTATTTGAGGTTCCTCCAATATAAACACTAAATGATCTGCAAAGAGTTGTAGCTTATATTTTTCTTTTTTAATTTTCATCCCTTTTTTTTCTTCCTTCCATCTTATATTTCTATTTAAAACTTCTGAGGTCAACACAAATAACAATGGTGATAACGGACATCCTTGTCTTCTTTTGCTATGTTAATTCTCTCTGTCATCTCTCATTTCATCATTATCTTTGCGATTTGTTTATCATAAATTGTTTTTATCATGTTTGTAAATCTCTCTCCAAAGTCCATTATCTGTAATTGATTAATCATAAATTGCCAATTCACATTGTCGAATGCTTTCTGAGCATCTAGAAATATCATTGCCATTTGTTTTCTGGATGCATCTCATAATATTCTAAAATATTCAAAATTATCCCATTATTTTTAGACTATCTTCCTTCCACAAGAACATATTGATGGAAACAGCACAAATTTTCTTATTGTTTTCTCCATCACCCTCCCAAATTCTCCAAGATGCTCCAAACCCATATGTACTTTTGTCATTGATGTCTCTACTAGTATTACAAAATTTGGCTTAACAAAATACGTTTCCTGATGCTGCAGTATACAGTTCAGAAATTGCTTAAATGCTGAATGACAAGAAATAGAAATAGCAAATCATTGTGGCCAATGGGTTGTAAATACACATACTTTCTCTGGTAAATGAACAGATGCCATGAGGTCTATTATGTCTTTCAAAGTGAGCAAAATAGGTTGTGAACATTTGTCAAATAGAAAATCCCAGTATTCTACTAACAGAGTTGGCAGTGCATAGTAGATGAAAAATTGGTCTACTTGACAACATCCATAATAGCATAATGGCATAATAGTGAAAATAGCATAATAGCATAATAGTGAAAATATTTGCAGATCCGTTGCATCCTGGACATAAACTGTTTCAACTACTACCCTCAAAACGACGCTATAGAGCACTGCACACCAGAACAACTAGACACAAGAACAGTTTTTTCCTGAAGGCCATCACTCTGCTAAACAAATAATTCCCTCAACACTGTCAGACTATTTACTGAATCTGCACTACTATTAATCGTTTCATAGTTCCCATCACCAATCTCTTTCCACTTATGACTATAACTTGTTGCTGGCAATCCTTATGATTTATATTGATATATTGACCATCAATTGTGTTGTAAATGTTGTACCTTGATGAACGTATCTTTTCTTTTATGTACACTGAGAGCATATGCACCAAGACAAATTCCTTGTGTGTCCAATCACACTTGGCCAATAAAAATTCTATTCTATTCTATTCTATTCTATTCTATTCTATTCTATAAATAAAACTAGATTTTCCTATAGGATAGAGTCAATTTGCAATCATAACACAGCAGAAAAGGTACCATTTGGCTCCCCCCCCCCACACAACAAAAAATAACCTGTATTATCGGCTCCATTCTGAATGAAAACGTTTCTCAACAGTCTATTTCTTTTGTGATTTGGTAGACAATAAATGGTCACCAATCAAAAGAAGAAATACCATGGATTGGCATTCTGAAAGAGAATTATTGGATCCAGTCTATATTCAAAACAATATAGTGTTTCTTTGAAAATCTCCTCTTCTTTTCCTAATTGCATTATCTTGGTGAAGGTCTGAGAATCTTTGGGACAGAAGTGATAGTTTCATGGTACAGATAATCCCTTATAAAGTGGCATCATCCCATTACAATGTAATGATTTCTTTCAATACTTATGACCAAAACAATAATTACGACCAAAATCCCTATATTTTCTACTCCTTACAGAAGGGAGTACTTTTACTTTAAATTTCTCCATATTTTAGACCAAAGCAAACAAACAAAGGTTGCAAGCTAATTAAAGAACCAGCAGTCTAAATAGTTCAATTCACTTCCTAAGAAATTTGGGAAATTATTGCCTTGTAAAATGCTGGCTTTCCAGTACATGTTATTCTATTCAGCTACAAAACAAAAACAAACCATTATTTATTATTAGAATTTTAAAGATACCTTTAGAATATCTATGCTAATATTTATCAAATATGGTTCATTTAATTCATGCATAAGGATACAGCTTCTAAATAAATTTCATAGTTTGGGTTGGCAAAATACATATGATGTATAGTATATAAGATTCATTTGATTTTTTTTTATTTCCATACTACACAATGACAATCTAAATGCAAGTATTTCTTGACTTATGAACACAGTTGGAGCAGGAAATTCTGCTGCTAGGCAAAGCAATTGTGAAGTGGGCATGCTCAATTTTACAATCATTTTGCTGCATTTATTAAACAAATCACCATGGTTGTTAAGTGACTCATGTAGTCATTAAGTGACCCCAGCTTTTCTCATTAACACTGCACTGTGGTGGTGCAATGGGTGGAATGCAGTACTGCAGCCTAATTCTTCCCTTAGGCAGGAGTTTGATCCTGACCAGCTCAAGGTTCATTCAAGCTTCCATCTTTCAGAGGTCAGTAAAATGAGATTCCAAATTGTTGGGAACAATATTCTGACACTGTATAAAGCACTCAAAAAGTGCTATAAAGCACTATGGAGCTATATATAAATCTAAGTGCTATTGCTAAGTGCTATTGCTGGAAGATAGGAAGGTCACAAATGACAATCATGGGACACCAGACACTGCAACTATCATAAATACAGGTGGTATCCAAATGCCCAAATTTTGAATATGTAACCATGAGAGATGTTGTGGCCGTCAGAAGTGTGAAGATTGGTCATAAGTCAATTTTTTTATTAACATTATAACTTTGAATGTTAAGTGAATGGTCAGAAATGTAAAACCACCTTTAATGAAAGCTCTATAAAATAACAAATTGTGATAAAATATTTTCTGTGAATTTTATTATCATTACTATTACCAAAACTTTATATTATTGTGAATTGAAAAGGGTATTTTGGGAAGGGGAAAGTTTGAAGATACCTGCTGTTTATTTTTCCAGGTATCTTCAAAATGAGAGTCTTCCTAAAGAAATATGGTCCACTAAAAACTTAAACAATATAAATGCTAGGAAAAATATTCAGCACAATTTCTCTTGTAAAACAACATAAACAAACAAGTTCATCTGTAATGCAGATTACAATTACCTCCTTGGGAACATTCACCACTTCTTCTGTCTTTTTATCTGCCTGTTGTTTAAATCTGATCTCAGAACAATAATATAGCATTTGGGAAAAAAGATACAGATCAGCAGCCCAGCACTTGAGGCTAACATTGAGAAGATCTCCACAGCCACCATGTATTTTCCCCTGGTGCTCAGATAGGTTGGGACAAAGGAGAGCCAAACACTGCAGAAGACCAACATGCTGAAAGTGATGAACTTGGCTTCATTAAATGTATCTGGTAATTTCCTTGCAAAGAAAGCCACTAGGAAACTGATCATGGCCAAGAAGCCCATATAACACTTTGCAAAGTAAAAAATAATCATGGATCCTTCTTTACACTGTAGGACAATTTTTTCAGCCTCTGTGTGCAGGTCAGCATCTGGGACAGGAGGAGAGATGGACAACCATATAGTGCAAATACCTACCTGAATTAAGAAGCCTGATAAAACAAAAGTATAGCCCAATCTTTTGCCCACCCACTTCATTATCCCACTTCCTGGCTTTGTTGCCTTGAAAGCCAGGACCACAGTCACAGTCTTGGCCAGCACACAGGAAATAGCCACAGAGAAGATGATGCTGAAAGTAGTTTGTCGAAGAATACATGCCACCTTGTTTGGTTGACCGATGAATAGTAATGCACAAAGGAAGCAGAGCAGGAGAGTTACCAGGAGCATATAGGTAAGATCCCGGTTGCTAGCCTTGACAATGGGAGTGTTGTGGTGCATCAGAAATATCCTTAGTATGAGAACTGTGATTATGGAACAGAAAAGAGAAAAACAAGCTAAACATATTCCCAAAGGCTCTTTATAAGACAAGAAACTTATGTCCTTGGGAATACATGAATCCTGGTTTTTGTTGGAATACTTTTCTTCTGTACAGTTATAGCACTCATTCAAATCTGTAATTGAAAGGGTCTGGTCTAAGTATCAAATTTATACTTAATTACTACCATTGATAACTATATTGATACCTATATTTATAAACTCAGATAACATGCATAAGTCCTTGCATATGAACAGTAAAGCCCACAATATATGATTAAATTTAAAATATTGACATTTTTTAATAAAATATCTTACAGTAATTCATGGAATCTTAGCTTCTATATCCTGGCTGGAAAAAAATATGAATGGTGGCAAAGGGACAAAGAAATTCTTACAGTGTTGGATAGTGATCTTCATGATAATCTGAATTTTAGACTTAGTGGCCATTAGCTTATGAGTTATGATGGATATCAGTTGAATTATTTTACATTATTCCATCTATCTTGAATCCAAATATTCAATTCTTGAACCCTGAGGGTTCTCAATTTGTAGAAGTCAGATAGATGTTTCTTTCATTTTATTTCTAATTTCAATTTATTTAACTTCCCAAGAATACTCTCCTAAATAGAGTTATAAAAAAAAGATGCAATATTGCATATCTGACTTTGTGGGTTAAAGATATTTGGGGAAAATTCATGGGCCAATTTGGAATACTAAGAAGAAAGAAGAAAAATTGAATAAGACTTAAAATTTGGAAAAATCAGAGGGTACAAATTGGATAATTTTAAGTATTATAAATTTAGGGCAGTTTGAGGAACAGTTCCAGGACCATGTAAATTTTATTAATACTGGTGGGTTTGGTGTTTCTGGCCAATTAGGATATTGAAATTTTGGTGGAATGATTAGTGTATTAATGATCAGCACAAAATGTCTCAGCAGGAGAAAACAAATTCAGTCTATAAGGAAATAATGCAGATGTTTCAATGCATTAAGAAAGATATAACAAGGAGTCATAAGGAGATGATTGAACTGATGTAAGATACAGTGAGATTAGTAAAAATCTCAGCAAATGAAAATAAAAAATGACAATAAAAATTGTCAGAAAATAGAGGAGAAAACAGAAAGTGTTGAGGAAAAAATAGAGATCATTCCAAAAATGATACTAGTAGACAAAAAGAAGAAATAGCAATAGTTTTGAATATGGAACAAATAAAATATTTTTAAGAATTCAAAATAGAAAAGAGAATAATGAGAAAGATTCTTTAAAAATGATGGAGAAATTGAGGATGGGGACTCTAGAGATTACAGTGGAAATATTTAGATTAAATAAAAATGACAAATGGAGTTACCAGATACCAGAGGAGAAGCAGGACAGATTCACAATAAAGCTAATAAGAGCTGAAGTTCTCAAAAGGGAAAGAGATGATGGAGAGACATAGAATACTTTTTAAAATACTTTTATTCTAATAAGTGTTAGAAAAAGGAAGTGGAAAGTAGAAATTGGGAAAATAATATTATGCATACTGAAATATAATAGAAAATATTATGATTACTATGTATACATAAATGTTAGAAGTTGGAAAAGTATGATTATGTATATTTAAATGGTAATATAATTATCAGAATTGTATGCAAAATATATTGACCCAGATAATACACGGTCCAATAAACACGGGCGTTAAAGATAAATATAAATAAAATTATATTTTTAAAAAGTGCAGGATTCACTTGTATATTTACTTTACTTGTATATTTACTTTACTTTGTATATTTAAAGTAAAAAAGAAATTTTAACATACATGAGAGACTGAATTTTAAATAAAATAGTTTTGTAATTAGGATTATTTTTTCATCCATTGAAAATATTTTTTAAAAATGGGGGAACCACTCAAAGGCTAAGGATAATACTGAGTGCAGGAAAAATCTTCAAAAGGTGGACAATCAAAAATGTATGACTTTGAAATGTTGTGCTGGAGAAAAATGTTCAAAAAACTTTGAACTGTAAAGCGTATATTCAGTATTAGAAAAGTAAAACCAGACTGCTCAGTCTAGTGCAAGAACAAAGATAAAGAAAAATATTTGGACACATAATAGGAAGGCAAGAATCTCTGAAGTAGGCCTTTGGAAAAAAATTGATAATAATCAACAAGTGAGACACAGAAGAAGCTGTATCCAAATATTTTCACGAGTGTCAGTTATTTGCCGGAAGTTCTTACAAAATGATATTCATCAGCTCATGAAGATTTGGAAACAACTAAGCAACTGAAAAATAATATGATCCTTACCCTCCTTTTCTGCAATCTTCCCTTTGGGACATGAGATGCAAGAGTAGCAGCAAAATGGCCACCCTTCCATTACTTGCTTCCTAGAACCTGGATTACAGCGAGGTGTACATAGGGAAACAGGAGCAGTCTAATTTATGAACCAAAGCCAACATAAAAGAGAGCTATATTTTTTTCAGTACTTTTGATTCTGAGCTGTGATTGTTCTCTCTAGCATGGTTACATAAATGCATACTGTCATATTCAAACTGAACAAAGTTACAAGCTTTTGGAAATGTTGGGCTGCAGCCAGGGGTGAAATCTAAATTTTTTTCCTACTGGTTCTGTGGGCGTGGCTTAATTGGTGGGTGTGGCCAATAACAATAAATAATAAAAATAATAAACAAAGTATAAAAAACAATAAGAGGTACTAAAAACCAACTTTCACACTTTACACACACACACAAAACACAATACAACTGACTCACACACAATGTAAAAGCAGCTGTACTTCACCCAAAATGGCCCCTACAACAAGCAGGAACCTCACACAGACACAAAAACCTCAAAAACCAACTTTCACACTTTATACACACACACAATACAACTGACTATCACACACACACACACACAAAATGCCACATGCACCTTGTGAGATTTTGTGTCTTTAAAGTTGGGTCTCCAACTTTAGTAACTTTTAGGTTTGTGGACTTCAACTCCCAGAGTTCAAAGCTGGCTGAGGAACTCTCGGAGTTGAAGTCCACAAGCCTTAAAGTTACTAAGGTTGGAGACCCCTGTTTTAGATAAAAGCAGCTAAAATTAAAACTTCCTTAACTTTAAATTGCTGTCTAAAAAAAAAATTCCTTAAAAAAACCCAATTAACTATTTTTAAAGCTCCCCCCCCCCTTTACTTACCCAATTGGAAGCAGGCAGATTGAGTTGCTAGCTGATGCAACTGATTGCAGCAGCCGAAGCAAAGCAAGGTTTAACGAGCTCGAAAGAAGCTGCAATTAGGCAAGTGGGGGAGGGGGCGATTGGGTGGGCATGGGTGGGGGCTGTTGTAAGAAGTTGTAAAAAATGATTTTAAAAGCCTGTGATGATCAGGCAACTCAGCTGGGATTGCCAGAGGAAAAAAAGATTTTAAAAGGCTCCTCTGACGATCCCAGCTGAAATTGCCTGATTGCCAGAATCTCTTAAAAGGATTGTTTTTAAAAAACATGTTTTTTAAAGGTTTTGGCGATCAGGCAACTCAGCTGGGATTGCCAGAGGAGCCTTTTAAATGCTTTTCTTTTACAACTTCTTTGGCCAAAGAGATTATTTTAAAAAAAAAAAAACTTTTAAAGGGTTCTGATGATCCCAGCTGAGCCGCGCGATCATCAAAGGCTTTTTTTTTCACTTTTAAAAGCATTTTTCGGCTAAAAAAACCCCCTCTGATGATGTTGCAGCTCAGCAGGGGCAGAGGGCAGGGGCAGGGATTTTTTCTCCTAACCACCAGCTGCCATTGCTACTGGATCGGGTGAGCGGGTCTGAACTGGGAGCATTTTACCCCGGCTGCAGCGTTTAGTCATTAACTAATGTGGCTGGCATTTTCAGAGGCAAAGTGATCTGCTTTATATCTCAATAGTATTAACAAGAAAAAAGAAAGTCTGAAATTTAAAAAAGTCAAGTTACCTACCCTGGACAATATCAGCAACCTACCCAAGGTCTTGCCCAACCAGGAATCAGTTCCCCAAAATAGGCAAATCAGAAAACTGCTTACTTCCCAATATTTGCTTTCATGACCATTCAAGTCCATACCAGAATAACACACCTTTGTTTGTCAAATAATGAGCTGCTTAATCAGTATCATGAATTATTCTTCCAAGTATTTTTTATTGTTCCAAAATATAGTAACCAAGTAACTTGTGTGCTAAGTAAAATACATTAGACAACAAAAGCCTATATATTTCCAATTTTCAAAAATTATAACAGAAACAAGATATTCAGGTGGAAAAAGAAACAATGGATGGAAACTAATCAAAGAGAGAAACAACCTGGAATTAAGGAAGTACTTCCTAACAGTGAGGACAATTAACCTAGTGGAACAGCTTGCCTTCAGAAATTGTGGGTGCTTCACCACTGGAGGGCTTTAAGAAGAGACTGGATAGTCACTTGTCTGAAATTGTTTCAGGGTCTCCTACTTGAGTAAAGAGATAGACTAGAACAGGGGTCTCCAACCTTGGTCCCTTTAAGACTTGTGGACTTCAACTCCTAGAATTCCTCAGCCAGCTTTGCTCTGGGAGTTGAAGTCCACAAGTCTTAAAGGGACCAAGGCTGGAGACCCCTGGACTAGAAGACTTCCTAGGTCCCTTCTAACTTTATTATGATTGATTGATTGATTGATTGATTGATCAAAAAATTAAGATGCAAAAATGCCATAGCTAATAATGATATGATTGCCCTACTTAACAATCAATTTCAATCTCCTATTCAGATTAGAAATTCCCCAGATTGTGTGTTCCTGCAACCTACCTGGTTAAACCAACTGTTCCATGTTATGGCATCTTTGTCAATGATGAATGTTTGGTGTGCAGGAGACTGAGGGTCTATCCTTCCAATTTTCACTTTTGACTGGTTTTCAGAAAGAATAAAATTGATTATATCAAACCCATCCACTAACTTTTCATCTTGGTCAAAGATTATCTTGTCCCCAAGACTGTTGTTAAATGTAACATGTCTCAGAAAGGAATGGAGCTAAATTTTATAAAGATAACAAACAAAAGGAAGATTAATGTAAATATATTGTGGATCAAAATACATGTGCAGATAAAATGTCCCAGGACTGGTTTCATTTACATAAACATTGGTCCTTTAATTATTCATTTAAGTTAGAAATATTTTCATTCTTTCATTAATTGAAGGATTTATCTTCCCTGTCTGTTAATCTTCATTTTAATTATTCTTGTTAATGTTGTTAATTGTGAGAGTTTGTGAGACTCTTGCAAAACAATTCTGCTCTGATACCATATATGATACCGATACCATCAACTACTGGTAGCAGCATGTACAAATTCATGTAAGTATCCTACCTCATAAAACAGTAGGGGAAAATGTATGCCTAAAATGCTCACTCATTGTTATTATAATCCCACTCATTCTCTGATCACTGAGAACCAATCCTAGTTTCCTTGCATTTTGGTTTTATTCAAGGCTCCTAAAAGTCAATAATGTTTATTATATGGCTGAAAGAGGACATGGCAAACATTTCAGTACACCTGCAGTCAAATAATGTGGACCCAAAGCTTTAGAGATGGGGAGCCAAAATTGCAATATCTGTTTAGATAGCTAAACTGCAGCATCAACACTCCTCCTTCATTCAAAAAAATATTGTCCACTATAATTCATTTTGCATTGAGGCACTAATGATTAAAAACATGGTTTCAGATTTTTTATAAAGGTTGGAATGGGTGCAAAAAGAGGCATCTTCTACAATTGTCTCTGAGCAATTTGTTCAGGACACTAGGAAGGGTTTTTTTGGGGGGGAGGGAATGGATAAAGACAGAAAGATAGAAAGGATGACTTAAGGCTGATTCTACTTCTAAAAATGTTCTTCCTGCTGTCTTATATACAGACAAATATAACTTTTGGAGTTCTTCTGGAGTTAATTAACAAATTAAAAAACAAGGATGAGCTATAGATAATAGCATGCTGTCTTTCAAGTATTCTAATAATATATCACAAAATTAGATACATTATTCTGGTGTGTGTTAGAGATGGTATGAGATGTAATTATTTTTCATGAATTATACGTTTTAGAAGAGATATTTCAACTGAACTAAATTACATTATACTATGTAATGTAAAGGAAACTGTATAATTGTGAAGAGAACCTGGAATTAGGACTGTAGAATATTTTAAGCACATTACCTGCCAAAATGGTTGGTTATGTAGCTTCAGTTGACCCTCTATCTTTGTCCTGTGTTTGAATCCAGCTATTTGCATAGCATGTAAAGCATGGGCGATAGTAAAAACAGCATTGTACACACTGTAGCTATGGCCAGACATGCTCATTTCAAAATTGGGATACAAGAGGCTCCCTAGTTGTTCAGCTCCAGTGCAATGATTTTTCTCCATTTTATCCGGTATATCTGGAAGTACACAGCCAAAGACCTGCTCCCAGAAGTTTTTGAAAAAACCATCTTCTTTTGTAGTGAAAGGGTTTCGATTCTCTATAAACTGCTGAAATCCAGATACATCCCTGGAGTGAAACATGAAAGCTACAGCTCCATGGAAGATGTCTAAATCCCAATCTCTTTGAAATACAAAGGATGCAATCTCCATTTGGGCTGTGGTGATCCATACTTTTCCTAAAGATTTCCTATGTTTACTGTCTATAGCTTCATCTGATTGATAGGAAAGAAATCTAAAAAATCCAAAGGAATTAGATTCACCATAAGCAAGTATCACTGTAGCCTTACTATGTGTCAATGTATTGTAAATATTCCTCCCTTTATGCAGTATTTCTGATATATTAGTAATAAAAGTTATAACAGGGATTTTCTGTATGAATGCAAAACAAATGCCCTTCTGAGAAAACATGGGTATCACTGTTTGTATAAATCTCTCTCCGCTCTCCGTTTCCATAATCACCACTCCAATCCATATCCATTTGAAGTATAGAAGCAGAGACAGAATGCCTTCATACTGAAGGTCTTCCTTAGGAACCATCTGGTAGAAGGGAAGATCAGGAGATTTGTCCTTCATCACTGGAGTGGGACTATAGGTGAGCTAAAGACATCCAGGAAGACAAAAAATAATAATTACAACATCTATCATTAAGTTGCACTGTTTATAGTAATATATTATAAGAATAAATTGAATTTATTGTTTCAACTGTCAGTTATAACATATCAGATGAGATAGGCAATAACACATTAAGTAAGAATATCTCTCTCTATAGAATAGAATAGAATAGATAGCCTAATGCTGGGAAAGATTAAGGGCAAAGAAGAAGGGGACGACAGAGAACGAGGTGGCTGGATGAACTCATTGAAGCAGTAGGCATGAGTTTAAATGGACTCCAGAGGATGGTAGAGGACAGGAAGGCCTGGAGGAACGTTGTCCATGGGGTCGCGATGGGTCGGACATGACTTCACAACTAACAACAAAGAATAGAATAGAATAGAATAGAATAGAATAGAATAGAATAGAATAGAATAGAATAGAATAGAATAGAATAGAATAGAACCATATTATAAGAATAAATTGAATATATTGTTTCAATTGTCAGTTGTAACATATCTGATGAGATAAGCAATAACACACTAAATAAAAATATCTCTCTCTAGAATAGAATAGAATAGAATAGAATAGAATAGAATAGAATAGAATAGAATAGAATTATTTATTGGCCAAGTGTGATTGGACACACAAGGAATTTGTCTTGGTGCATACGCTGTCCGTGTACATAAAAGAAAAGATACATTCAGGAAGAATCATAAGGTACAACACTTAATGATAGTCATAGGGAACAAACAAGCAATCAAATCATATTAGGAAACAGTCAATATAAATTGTAAGAATACTAGCAACAAGGTTACAGTCATATAGTCATAAATGTGAGGAGATGGGTGATGGGAATGATGAGAAGATTAATAGTTGTGCAGACTTAGGTGTTCAGGAAAAAAAAAGTTCTTGTGTCTAGTTGTTCTGATGTGCAATGCTCTAGTGTCGTTTTGACGGTAGGTGTTGAAACAGTTTATGTCCAGGATGTGAGGTTTCTGTAAATATTTTCAGAACTCTTTTTGACTTGTGCAATATACAAGTCCTCAGTGGAAGGTAGGTCTATACCTATATCTATAATGATATATCAATAATATCTATTTGTCTGTCTGTCTATCAAACAATTAATGCATTAAAGAATATTTTACTTCACTAACAAATTATTTTGCAGACTGAACTAATTAATATAAATCCTTAATATCTTAATATAGCATTTTAATATTCATTGCACATGTGCGCTCTCTGTTACTTTTTCACAAACCAAAGTTAAAATGACAAACTAATCTTCCATTCTTTGCTTTTTGAAAATGATTATTTATTTGTTTATGATTTATTTTTTATGCTACCTGTCTCCCTGGGTGCTTACAGGCTACAAAACAAATAAAAATAATAAAAATATTAAAAGATAACATTGTTAAACAGAATGTCCTACTTGGAACAGACAACAATTTCCAGCTTCCTTGGAGGTGAAGTCTGGCTGATTCTAAATTACAAAAGTTGTATTTATAACGTATTCTTAAAATTTTGAAATTATTGTTTCTTCTCACACGAACATAAGTAGTATCCTGGTGGATCAGACTCATTGCACAAAGAAGCAAAAGGAAATCTCCTAGGTCAATGGCTTTCAGAGACAGTTAAATTGTCATCAAGTTTAGCAGGCATTAATTCACATGACTTCCATGGATTCTCGAGGACTATCTGGCCTTATGAAGAGATCTGAGAAGTCAAATCCCTTGAAAATACTTTTATGGCATTCTCATCAGACCAAACATATTATATGTATTAAGTAAATATGATTTGTGGGAAAATGTATTCTTAGCTTAATTATATAGATTTAAATATTATTTTTTTACATGTAAGATTCATGAATCAATTTGCAACTAACTTTGGATATCTTACCATAATTAAGTAAGCTGATTCTAAGATTCTTAAAGACCAAAAGTAGAGCCACCAAATCAAAGAAATGATAAAAAAGAAGTGTTAAACTTCATTGCAAATCTTACCTGAGGAATCTTATAGGTATCCAGAACAATTGCCATATCAAGAGAAGTAAGAGAATCCAGTCCACCAATCACAGCAACAAGCTTATTCTGCATGTTACAGTTGTAATTTGGGAAAAATTGTTCTAATGTATATATAAGAAGCATGGTGGAATGATATGTCCATTCTGCATTGTAATAATTATCATAAATATGAAATCCCAAGCTGATATTTGGTAAAATCTGAGGATTTTCATTTATCTGCTTTACCGCAAAAGCCAAGGCCAGGATGTGTTGGTAATTCTTGGGAAGTATTCTAGAATGAGTGTTGCAATCTGTATCAGATAATATTTTACAGTTCTGAAACTTTTTGGAGCATTTATGATATTTATCATTGTTGATCATAGAAGATGTATACTACTTTGGAGTGCATAATATTAAAAATAATGTAACATTTATATACGCAAATTCTTATATTTTCATATTACCTCAGATTTCCAATCATCATAAAATATAATGTCTTTAAAAGTTAAACACCTTCCTTCTACACAATTGCATCGTCTGCCTAGAATCTAAAGTTTCTTCAATTTCCTATAACATCATCTGGCATTCTAATTAACATAAATTCACACATAGACTAAAATTAATTCCTTACGTAAGTTCCTCAGGCATGGCTGGTGGAGGTTCCTTCATGAAATCTTTGACACAGGAGAGGAAGATCCCATGAGATGCGATGCCACCAATGATGAGATCTCCAGATTGACGATAACTGTGAAGTGGGTGTTCTGGATACCTGACATTACATTTTGCTGTGAGAGCTTCGTATGCTGTGTATGGAAGCAGAGTTAACACAAGCATCACTCCTACCAACATCCTGAAGTCAATGGAAAAATCTTCTTTTTGTAGATCTTTTATCTACAAAGCAGCCATTAGAATCTCTGTTGATTCATTAGCATTCAAGTAGAATGAATTATAATTACTATAATTACAATATTAAATGAGTAGACAGTCTTCTGGCCAATCTAAAACTCCAAATATTGAATCCTGGAAGTCATATTGACAAACATATATTCCCTTCCCTACCTTTAATGCTAGATGTTAGATTTCTCCAATATTTCACTGACTGTGTTCCCTCTTTGGGACAAACTGCAATTTTATATCAGCTAATTTAATTATAGAGATTATGCTAATTGTAGGAATGGGAAGTACTTCTTATACAGAACTGAAATTCTATGTAGAATATCTGAAAAAAATGGGATGGAGTTAGCAGAGATGGCTAAATTGACTTTTTTGAATAAAGAAAAAAAAATACAAATGCCTTTCTTTCTACTTGGAAACCACTTCTGGACTTTGTGCTTGAGGTGGAAAAAAAATGAAACTTTGATTTTGGGTTTTACTCATTAGATAGATTTGTTGTTATAGAAATTGCTAGTTTATATTATAATGTAAAAGTAAAAAGTTGAGGTTAGATGTTAATGCCTTATTTTATTGCACCAAAGGAGACAGAAGTCAAAGTCTTTTCCCCCCCATTGCTTTCCCCCACTATTCACTTCCCCTTTTCATTTCCCTAATTTCCCTACTATTTACTTTTGTATTCTCTTTATATGCCATATTATAAACTAATAAAAAATTGAATATAATAGAATATCTTTAAAAAATCACCACTGAAGGAAATTTCTTTAATTTCTTCAATAAGAAATATATTTTATTTTTATTTTTCTGTGAACTGGGCTGTAAAAGAAGAGACAATCCAAAATAGGAAGACTGACGCTTCATTTATGTTATCATAGGACTACCCTGCTTTTCAATATGGTTTACTGAAACTGAAGGACTAAATTTCCAACACCTAGAAAGTCTAAGAAACATTGATTCCTGCATATTTTAATTAGAAATAAGAGATGTTTCCTTATGAACCGAAAAGATATATTTTTAGAATGTCTTCTTTCCAGGAAAAGGTGTTGATCAAAGTAGCAAAATTTACTATTACACACCCAAATTTCCCAAGATCCTCCAAACCATGTGCACTTTTGTCATCAATACTACTACTGGGAGGCTGTAGGAAAATTATATATACCTTAAGTTTACAGGCTCAGCAATTTCACTACAATGGTGTTCCATATTACTTTATTCTGCATTAAAAATATTTACCCAAAGTGTTTTTTGTGAAGATGTTCTAGTAATGGGTTTTAATTTTGGTTGCTACCGGTTCGCTCACAGACGCGCAAGTGCTCATACCCGCACACGATGCTTTTGCACATGAGTAGAAGCTTCTGTGCATGCACAGATACGTCTGGGCGGGTGGGTGAAGACTCTCACCACTGCTGCTACCAGTTCGCCTGAACCAGGGTGAACCAGTAGCAACCCACCACTGAGCTGTTCCCAATGTGAATAAAGGAAATTAGATTTTTTTTCTATTATAACCTCAAGAAATCAGCAAAAGTATTGGTTCCAGTTTTAACTGACACAGACAAATAGCTGCTGCAGTGTATAATTCTTAAACATTGAATGTCAAGACTCAGAAGGAAAAAATGAAGGTTTGATTTTGAGATGTATTGTTTAGACAAGGGTTTTTTGTTATAGAAATGACTAGTATATATTGAGTATTTAAAGTAAAAAGTAAAAAAAGTAAGATGACTATAACATTCATTTAACTGAGGGGTCCTTGGTGGTCTCTGAGCCTGCTTATTTTCATGCAAACATTTCATTACCAAACTAGGTAACATCTTCAGTGTTGCTAAGGAGTGCTGCTTGCTGTCAGCTTATATTTTAGTGGGTTGCCTGTCAGTGCTGGTGGGCGGAGAGAGGTCTTAAAGATTCTTTTATTGTGTTGTTTGCTGTTGGCGTCTTTGAAAGTTTCTTGATTGGGGTATTGTTTACTTGTTTGTTGGTCTGATGTTAACCTTGGAATTAATCTATGCTGATCTGAGTGCTGATTGCTGGTGGAAAGGACTCTTGGGATTCTTTGTTCCTTTTTGGGCTGAGCAATAGTCTCTTTTGCATAGTCTATAGATGATGTTAATATCTATGTGTCTATTAATGGCTGATTTGTCAGAGTGCCAGGATTCTAGCCTGGCATTTTTGGAATTGGCTTGGTTTAGGATAGTGATGACTAACCTTTTTGCCATCGCATGCTAGGAGAAGGGGCATGGGGGGTTGTGCAGGAGTGCATGCCCACAACCATAATTCTATGCCCCTGCCCCAGAGCCTGCGCGCGTGACCGCTCCATCCGCTCCTAGCACGCGATGGCCCAGTAGGTCTGTTTTTCTTTCTCACCTGGCTCCAGAACCTCTCTAGGAGTCTGGGGAGGGTAAAATCAGCTACCCTCCCCCCAGAGATCCTCCAGAGGTGAAAAATGGCTCTTTGCTAACTTCCAGTCCCACCAGAAGTTGCCCAATAGGCCATTTCTGGCTCTGGAGCAGCGGTCACCAACTGGTAGTCCATGGACCATGGGTGGTCTGCAAGTAAATTTTCGTGGTCTGCAGAAAAATTATTTGCATTTTTAATATTGCACTAAATCAGAGGTCCTCGAACTAAGGCCCCTGGAACAGATACGTGCAATAAACATTTGTGTTGGTGCAGAGAGTCTCCCCCTTTGGGGTCTTTTTGTGTGAGTTGGAGGGGGGCAGAAATTGCAACTTGGGGTCTGCTTCAGCCTCCTGGTGGGAAGTGCCGCTGGTGGCAAAGAATCGGAAGGCCTTGTTCCAGTGGAATTGCATCATGGCCTGGAACTGACTGACTATCTCAGCTGCTGAGCCTCCAGGCACCTGTACCTGGCCTTGCACTCCCGCAGGTCTTCCCGCTGCTTGGAAAGCCTGTGCTCGTAGTCCTCAATGAGGTGCTTCTGCTGAGCCTCCTTCTCAGTCAAATCCAATTTGAACTGAGCTAGCTGTTTTGCCAACTCTTTCTTGTGGTGGCTGTTTAGCTCCAACAACTGCTTCTTGTTGGGTCCCTAAGAAGCTTGAGTGGGGAGGTGAGGAGTAGCTGCGGGGGCGGGGGGGGCGAGTTGAGGCTGGCTAGTGAGTAACATTGAGTTGGACAGGCCCACCCAGTCACATGACCACCTACCACACCCACGCAGCCAATCATTAGGCAGATCATATTAGTGATCCGCAGGATTTAAAATTATGAATTTAGTGGTCCCTGAGATCCAAAAGGTTGGTGATCCCTGCTCTGGAGGACCTCTGGGAGGTGGGGAAGGTGGTTTTCACCCTCCCCAGACTCCTAGAAAGGTTCTGAAGCCAGGTGTGAGAGAAAAATAGGCCTTCCCCACCATCCCCTGAGGCCCTCCAGAGGCAGGAAACAGCCTGTTTCCGTATTTCTGGTGGTCCCAGAAGGCCTGAAAATCAGCTGGCCAGCGCTGAGCTCACATGCCCACTGATATGGCTACATGTGCCACCAGTGGCATGCATGCCATAGGTTTGTCATCATGGGTATAGGATGATCACATTTTTCCAGTTGAAACTTTCAGCAATCCTGAAATAAAGCATCTATACAAAACATTCCAACAAAATGGATATCCATGCTATTTTATCAAGAAGTGCCTAACCACTCAAGCTATCAATAGACACACAGGCATTAACAATATCTATACACTAGGGGTGGGTTCTAATTTTTTTTACTACCGGTTCTGTGGGCGTGGCTTGTGTTGTGGGCATGACTTGATGCCATGACAGTGAGTGTGGCTTGATGGTCATATGACTGGGTAGGCATGGCCAACTCAATGTCTCTCATGTCAAGGGGTACCTCGCCTGACCCCTCCCTTCCCAGACATTCCTTGTACACCCAGCCTCAATGTATCTGTAGTTCTGCAAAAATGTTGTACACCTTTTTTCAACTTTATTATCTACATACTATAGATCAGGGGTCTCCAAACTTGGTCACTTTAAGACGTATGGACTTCAACTCCCAGAATTCCTCAGTCAGCTTTGCTGTCTTAAAGTCTTAAAGTGGCCAAGGTTAGAGACCTCTGCTATAGATGCACTTTCATGGACCACTGAAAGGAGGAAATGGCTCACATGGTTTGCCCAAGAGTGTGATAGGCAACAGGCTTTTAAGGGGGAAGGGGGGGAAATATTTTCCAAAGCACCAGAAGGCAAAACAAGAAGCAATGGATGGAAACTCAATAAAGAGAGAAGCAACCTAAAACTAAGGACAAACTTCCTGACAGTGTGAACCTATATAGGTTTCAGTCATAATTTCACATATAAAATAGCCATTCATGTAATACAACCTGCATATTGTTCAAAACAATCATTAGTATTATGGCTGATGTTTGACAGCAAGCCTAAAATCCTCATTCCCTTCCCACTCCAGGGGAAGGTTACTTCAAAATCCCCATTTCCTCCCCACCCCACTAATCTGTTCTGGGAAGGAATCAAACTCCCCCCTCTTCATTTCCCAAATAAAATATCCCAGATAATTAAGGAATAATCAAGCTGCTAGCAAGGAACCTGCCTGGAATTCCACATTCCTGTCAGCTGCATAAAGGAAACTTTGTAAGCAGAAAACAGCTACTGGTGCTTACAGATAATATAAAGTGGAAGCCGGAAGTTCGACTCCATTTACAAGCAGGCAGAAAACTCATTTAAGACAGGATACTTCACAATGGAAATCACCCAAACCATTTTAGAAACACAAAGCCCATGTTGCACAAACCCCAAAACTTCAAAAACATTGAACCATATAAGAATTCCTCTTATCCAATTTGTTGTTCAACTAACCCAGAAAGGAGCTTCTCGCCGCTCTGTCAATTTAAAACGACAGTGTTCCCCCCCCTTCTTCTTTGTCAAGCGATCTCCTGGCTGAAAAGCGAGCTGATCAGTTGGGAGGCTTCTTGGCTTCTCAATTTAAAGAGATGGTGTCTTGTTTTTTTTCCTTTCTTTTCTTGGACAAGTGAGTCTTGATTTTTTTCCTTCTAGCTGATCAGCTGGGAGTCGGGAGGCAGCAATAGATTGGGGGTGGGGCCAGGCAGAATTTTTACTACCGGTTCTCCGAACTACTTGAAATGTTTACTACCGGTTCTTGCGAACTGGGGAGAACTGGTAGCAACCCACTACTGCTATACACTATGCAAAAGAAGCTCACCCAGCCCAAAAAGGAAAAAAGACCCAAACACCTCTCCACCAGGAACCAACAGTTAGATTAGCATAGATCCCTGATAGCAAACTTCTCTGTGGGCATTCGAACCGTCACCCCAATTCAGCTCCACTGCGCATGCAGTGTGCCTCCCGCCACCCAACAGGTCATCGGGTGCTTGCTGCATATGTGCAGGGGGTGCATTCAAGCAGCCGCACATGCATAAGCAGGGATGAGCACATGTGCTTGTGGGGGTGGGGTGCATGGGGAGACCTCACGTGAATGTGCAGGGGTGGGGATTGTGCAGGGGTGGGGTGCATCCACAGGGCCACATGTGCATTGCATTTTCGGGATTTGCACACATGCACGCACGCACACTTTGGGCACTTGGTCTGGAAAAGGTTAGCCATCACTGACATAGATTAACAGCAAGGTTAACATCTGAGCATCATGACATCTGAGCGCTCCATGGCTTAGGGCCAGGGTACTTACGGGACCGCCTGCTGTTACCGAATGCCTCCCACCGACCTATACGCTCGCACAGAGAGGGACTCCTTAGGGTGCGGTCCGCCAAGCAATGTTGGCTGGTGGCCCCCAGGGGGAGGGCCTTCTCTGTGGGGGCTCCCACCCTTTGGAACGAACTTCCCCCTGGACTTCGGCAACTGCCGGACCTTCAGACTTTCCTCTGAGAGCTGAAGACCTATTTGTTTGTTCGCACAGGACTGGCATAGGATTTTAATAGGATTTTAATTAGTTTTAATGTTTTAACATTTTAAAATTTGGGGTTTTATTCTAAATGTTTTAATTCGGCCATTTGTATAATAAGTTTTTTAAATTATGGTTTTATGTGTATATTGTTGTTGTTTCTTATTATGGCTGTAAACCACCCTGAGTCCTTCGGGAGAAGGGTGGTATAAAAATTTAATAAATAAATAAATAAATAAAATAAATCAAGTAAACAATACCTCAATGAAGAAATTGACAGGAAAGCCATTAGAATATAAACTGACAGCAAACAACATTCCTTGCAGCACTGCTGATGTTACGTAGTTTGAGTAATGAAACAACCCCTCGTGTCAACTCTGAGCTACGAATATTCTCCTTTATTGGTTCATTTAACTGCACTGAGAAGAGTTAATGTTGTTATTTTTTTCCCCTTTATTCTACACTTTTCTCTTTTCCTTTTTCCCCTTTCCTATTTTGTCATTATTTTCAGGTCCACTATATTATAAATTCTAATAAGTACAATAAAATTATATTATAAAAAGAAAGTCAAGACATAAAATAACAGTTCATGGTGGGCTCAGGTGTGCAAATAGACATTCTTTCTCTGGCAAATGAGCAGAAGCCACTTGGTCTATCAACTCTTCCAATGCTAGCTTTCCACATGCTATTCTTTTCAGGTAAAAATAATAACTATATATTATTAGAATGTAAATGAGAATAATTTAAGATATCTGTGTTAATATTT
Organism: Ahaetulla prasina; assembly: GCF_028640845.1. NCBI lineage: Eukaryota > Metazoa > Chordata > Lepidosauria > Squamata > Colubridae > Ahaetulla > Ahaetulla prasina. The sequence goes on along the minus strand of NC_080542.1, from coordinate 29,115,841 downwards.
ATAAAGCACAACTCATTTAATTCCTGTATGAGAATCTAGCTTCTAAACAAAATTATTTTTCTAGTTGGGGAAATATACTGTATTTGATACATATATAAGATCTATTTGACTCCTCCCCCCTTCCTGGACTAGATAATGTTAGTAATTCAAATACAGGTACCTCTTGCTTCTGACTACAGTTAGAGCAGAATGTCTGTTGCTAAGTGAAACAGCTGTGAATTCAGTCATACCCTATTTTACAATGTTTTTGCTGAATCATGTAGTCATACAGTGAATACGATTACCCTGAATAGTTTTGCTTGTCGGAAGACAGGTAAGAAGGTGGCAATCATGTGACCAAGGATGCTGCAACTATTGTAAATATTTGGTGGTGGCCAAATGTCCAAATTTTGTTCATCTGACCATGCTGTGATAGTCCTAAGTGTCAAAAGTCAATTGAATGGTTAAATGGAAAACCAGCTGTAATGAAATTTCTGTGCAATACAAATTGAAGTAAAATCTTTTCTGTGAATTTGATGATGATGATTATTATCCAAACTTATAGTCATATTATTAAATCAAAATGGGGAAGGGGAAAGATGACTTGAAGATACACGCTAGTTACTTTTCCAGGTATCTTCAAAATGAATGTGTTCCTAATGAAATATAATCCTTTGACAATTTAATCAATATAAATGCTTGGAAAAATATTCAGCAGAATTTCTACAGTAAAACACACATAAACATGGAAGTCCACCTGCAGATTACCACCATATTGTAGGGCACATTCACTACTGTGTCTGTCTTTTTAGCTGCCTGTTGTTTAAATCTGATCTAAGAACAATAATATAGCATTTGGGGAAAAAGATACAGATCAGCAGCCCAGCACTTGAGGCTAACATTGAGAAGATCTCCACAGCCACCATGTATTTTCCCCTGGTGCTCAGGTAGGTTGGGACAAAGGAGAGCCAAACACTGCAGAAGACCAACATGCTGAAAGTGATGAACTTAGCTTCATTAAATGTATCTGGTAATTTCCTGGCAAAGAAAGCAACTATAAAACTGGTCATCGCCAAGAAGCCCATATAGCATCTTGCAGAGTAAAACATAATCATGGACCCTTCCTTACATTGTAGGACAATTTTTTCAGGCTCTGAGTGCAGGTCAGCATCTGGAACAGGAGGAGAGATGGACAACCATATAGTGCAAATCCCTACCTGAATTAAGAAGCCAGATAAAACAAAAGTGTAGCCCAATCTTTTCCCTAGCCACTTCTTTATCTTACTTCCTGGCTTGGTTGCCTTGAAAGCCAGGACCACTGTCACAGTCTTAGCCAGCACACAGGAAATAGCCACAGAGAAGCTGATGCTGAAAGAAGTTTGTCGGAGAATACATGTCAGTTTGCTTGGCTGACCAATGAATAGTAATACACAAAGGAAGCAGAGCAGAAGAATGACCAGGAGCATGTAGGTAAGATTCCGATTGCTGGCCTTGACAATAGGAGTGTTGTGATGCATCAAAAATGTCCTTAGTATGAGAATTGTGATTGTGAAACAGAAAAGATAAAAACACGCTAAACTGATCCCCAAAGGTTCTTTGTAAGACAAGAAACTTATGTCCTTGAGAATACATGAATCCTGGTTTTTGTTGGGATATTTTTCTTCTGTGCAAGTATAGCAGTCATTCAGATCTGTAATTGAAAGGGTCTTATTTAAGTTTCAGATAAATGGATAAATCTTAGAAATATTCTTATATCTACAGAATACACATACATGAATAAGCTTGAAAATAATAACCTTATAGAAAGGACTAGATACAATATGTACTGAAGAAAATTTTACACATCATAGAAAATGTTCATTTAACTGTGAATAGGTGAATATTTACTGGAAATCTATGTGCTACTAAAATTCTCATTTTTACAATCTTTAACTGGGTAAAATAATGTATCAAAGAGCAAAAATTTTGAACCAATTTAGCTCAAATGAGCTATCTTACAGAATGGTTACAAAATCCAGGATCCATGCCTCCTAAGCATAACTCCCTTGAGGAGTTATGGCTATTTTACCTGCCAGGCTATTGCTGCAAGTTGCTGCTGTAGTCACATGATGGGTCCTTGAGTGGCGCAGGCTGCTAAACAGCCTGTTATTAACAATAGCTGCCTGCAATTATTGAAGGTTCAAGTCCCACCAGGCCCAAGGTTGACTCAGCCTTCCATCCTTTATAAGGTAGGTAAAATGAGGACCCAGATTGTTGGGGGAAATAAGTTGACTTTGTATATAATATACAAATAGGATGAAGACTATTGCTTAACATAGTGTAAGCCGCCCTGAGTCTTCGGAGAAGGGCGGGGTATAAATGTAAATAAAAATTAAAAAAAAATAATTTCTCATTTTAATGATCTATGATAGTTCCCAATCATACTCACAATCCCTCCCTCCTCAGCAGCTGCCACTTATCTGCCTGCTGTGGAGGGAAAGAAAGCGATGGAAAGAGCAAAAAGAACGAAGGAGGGAAGGAAGGAAGGAAGGAAGGAAGGAAGGAAGGAAGGAAGGAAGGAAGGAAGGAAGGAAGGAAGGAAGGAATAGGGAGGAAAGAATCCCCGTATACTCCTGCCAGCCCACACACATACACACCATTTGCCTTTGCTGAACTGTGCCCCCTGCGCACTTTCCCCAACCCATACAACACCTATTGCACAACCTCATTTACCCTTCCCTACATGTGACAATTCTGCTTGTGCTATCTCTGACTGATTCTCACTGCCGTTCTCATGCACTCCAAACTACTGTCATGTATGTTTCCCAACTTATATCAATCCCCCCAGTAAGGTATCTGATTCACATGGAACTTCTCATACATTCTAAAGCACCACCAGGCATCTTTCACTATCCACCCCCACTCACCCAAATGCCCTCCTTGACCCATATAGCACCTCTCACTCATCCATCATCCTTCCCACACACCCTGTCAACCATCCACACACTCTCCCATCCACACACACTCTTGCAAACCCGTGGGCCATCTTTCTCTGTTAAGTAATCATATATTGGTGCCACTTTTATGTGGCACTTTTTAAAAGGCTATTTTAACATGAAAATCTTGTTTCCTCATCTTTCCTTTTTTGTTGAAGATGAAAGAAGAGGGTATGAATTCCATTCTGGGACTAAATCTCATGGATTTCTGGTTTCTAGCCTCGTATCTTCATCACTACCCCAAACTGGTTCTCAGAATAATGAAAACATTAGGAAAAATACTTGAAAAAACTCAAGAGAGTTACACACTACCATTGTTAATAATATAATAAGTAATATTATTAATATTAATAAGTATAAGTCAAAGAATAATTAGACAATTTTTTTTGGAAAAAAATGTTTTTCACTTCATAAGGAGTTAGGTACAAAATATCCTCACCCTCCTTTTCTGAAATCTTTCCTTCTGGACATGACATGCAAGAGTAGCAGCAAAATGGCTCCCCATCCATGACCTGTTTCCTGGACCCTGGATAGCAGCTTGGTGTACATACGGAAACAGGACGTGTCTAACTTATAAATCAAAAATAACAAAAAAAAAGGTGGTAGTCTTTGAGCACTGTATTTTGGGACTCTTATTTATTATCTGCAGCATTGCTGTCATGAATTAAAATTGCAAATTACTATGCAATGTTAACTTGAACATCATGTTTATGCTTATGTACAATAGCAACAACAACAAAAATTAGAAGTCTAGGCTGATCAATCAATTTAATGTTGAAAATTTCATGGCTAATTCTACAGTTCTATAGTTCTAAATCTAAAACTAATTCTATAGTTAAAAATCAATTTCATATCTTTGATTCAGAATGCTTCCAAAAAACCTACCTGGTTAAACCAGCTGTGCCATGTTATAGCATCTTCCTCAATGAAGAATGATTGATCTGTAGAAGACTGAGGGTCTATCCTTCCAATTTTCACTTTTGTTATCTTTTTAGAAAGAATAAAATTGATGATATCAAATCCAGCTATTAACTTTCCATCTTGGTCAAAGGATATCTTGCATCCAACACTGTTATTAAATGTGACCTGCCTCAAAAAGTGATGGAGCTAAATTACAAAGAAAAGACATATGTTGAGGAAAAGGTTGTAGACTAGAACCATGTACAATTGGAAAGCCTCCAGTTCTGCTTTCATTCATTTAAATATTTATTTATTCATTCAAGATAATTTGCATTTCTTACTTGCATTACTTTTGGGGTTTCCCTTCTCATTCTGTCTGTCTTTATTTTTTCTGTTAATATTTTGAGGGGTGGCAGTGAAATTCTATCTCTTAAAGCACTTTTGAATACTGCCCCAAAATATTTGTTTTCCCATTTTATTATTTTAAGTTGCCCTGAGTAGCCACTTGACTAGCATTTAAAATTTAAATTTAGTGGCAACTAAATTTAACAAATAAATAATATATAAAAGTATTAGTTTTGGTCACTGTGATACAAAAAAGATGCAGAGACTCTTTCTAGAATGCAGAGAAGAGCAACAAAGATAATTAGAGGGCTGGACACTAAAATATATGATGAACAGTTATAGGAACTGGATATATCTATTCTAGTGAAAAGAAGGACTAGGGGGTGACATGATTACAGTTTTTTCCAAAATTTATGAGCCTGTCACAGAGAAGATGGGATCAACTTATTCACAAAGCACCTGAGGGCCAGACAAGAAATAATAAATAGAAAAAAGGTAGAAGAATATAGAAGAAATTTCAATTTCTTCTTAGTTTTAGAAAACTAAGAACAATTAATCAGTTGAATGAATTGCCTTCAGAAGTTGTGGGTACCCCATCACTGCAGGTTTTTAAGGGATTAGACAGCCATTTGTCCAGAACGGTATAGAGTGGGTTCAAGATTCCTTCCAAGATTCCTTCCAAGTCTTTATTCTGTTATTTTTATTATGGATGGTTGATAAAATGCCTCGAATACGTTCACAAAAACTGATACTATCAACACATTGAAATTGTTTTTGAACTAAAAGGATAGCAGAGGGAAGACTCATTTCAGTTAGGATGATTTTAAGGATTGAAAGAAAAATAGAGTTATTGTGTTTCTGTGCTGGAGAATCAGGACTCAAGAGAATGATGAACCTGATATTACCTGCCAAAATGATTGTTTGTGAAGTTGCAGTCCATCATCCACCATTGTCCTGTTTCTGAATCTAGATGTAATCATATCCTGGAAAGCATGGGCTATAGCATAAACAGCATTGTAGATGCTATAGCTGTGACCAGTCATATCCATTTCAAAACTGGGGGGAGAGAGGCTCTTCAATTTCTCTGCCCCTGTGCAATGTTTCACATTTATTTCATTTACAACTGTACCTGGAAATAGACAGCCAAATGTTTTCTCCCAAAAGGTTTTGATAAAACCATCTCCTGTTGCACCAGATGGTGTTTGATTCTCTATAAACTCCTGAAAGTCAGGTACATGATTGGAATGAAAGGTGAAGGCTATAGCTCCATGGAAAATGTCTAAATCCCAATCTCTTTGAAATCCAAAAGAAGTCAGCTCCATTTGGGCTGTGGTGAGCCATACTTTGCCCAGGGGGTTCTTGTGTTTACTTTCTACTTCTTCATCTGATAAATAGGATAGAAATCGAAAGAATCCCAAGGAATGTGATTCACTGTAGGCCAGTATCACCTTAACTTTGTTATTTTTTCTCAGTGTATCATATATTATGTTCCCCTGTTTCAGCATCCACTCAATATTCATTATAAAGGTTGGAATGGGGATCTTTTGTATGAATGCAAAGCAGACACCCTTCTGAGAAAACAGGGGTATCACTGTTTGGACAAATCTTTCTCCATTCTCAGTATCCATGACAACCATCCCAATCCACATCCATTTGAAGTACAGGAGCAAAGAAAGAATCCCCTCATATTGAAGGTCTTCCTTAGGAACCATCTGGTAGAAGGGAAGCCCAGGAGATTTGTCCTTTATCACTGGAGTGGGACTGTAGGTGAGCTGAAGAGATACGTGAAGAAAGGATAGAAAAGGGACAAGTATAATAGTCATAGGTGTGCCAAACTGTTTAAAACATGGGATAAAACTTCTTTCTACTTAGCATTTCTATCCTTTTATTATGTGTCACACTAATTAGTGAAGAGAGGGACGCGGTGGCTCAGGGGCTAGACGTTGAGCTTGTCGATCGATAGGCAGTTCGAATCCCTAGTGCTGCCATGTAACGAGGTGAGCTTCTGCCATTTTTTCCAGTTTCTGCCAACCTAGCAATTTCGAAAGCATGTAAAAATGCAAGTAGAAAAAATAGGGACCACCTTTGGTGGGAAGGTAACAGCGTTCCGTGCGCCTTTGGCGTTGACTCATGCCGGCCACATGACCACGGAGATATCTTCGGACAGCGCTGGCTCTTCGGCTTTGAAACGGAGATGAGCACCACCCCCTAGAGTCGGCAACGACTAGCACGTATGTGCGAGGGGAACCTTTACCTTTATCTTTAATTAGTGAAGAATGTGGAAAAAGTACTTTTACTGATACCTAAGGAGAAATGTGGTTTTTCTAGGAAGAAAACTACTTATAATAATATATGGTGATTAGGCATATCTAATTCAACCTTGCTCTTGTTTGATCTTATGAAATGATATAACCGCAATTGAATTAATGTATAAAAGCAATGTGATTTTAATAATCATTTTCATCAAATTATATTTGTGCTTATGCAGGCAGAAAAGACATTCCATCTTCAAATAACTTTGAAGGCATATAATTTAATCTGCCTTTAATTAGGAAGGAGGGAGGGAGGGAGGGAGGGAGGGAGGGAGGAAGGCCCCTGTAAACCTTAAAGTATATGTCATGCGATCTCTGTCACAGACCATTTAAAAATCTTAAGCAAATGTATGTTAAAACATAGCAAAACAAATGCTTAGCAAATGTATAATTCTTTATATTTGCATAATTTCTTTTTGTATTTTAGCAAATATATAATTCTTTATATTTGCATAATTTCTTTTTGTATCTTTCTTTTTGTAGATCTCTGCTTTCTTTGTCTTATTCACATTGCATCAATATCCTTTTTTATTTTAATTTTTTAGTTTATTAAAATATAAAATACCAAAAAAAATGAGAAAGAAAGCGAGGAAAAAGAGAAGGAGAACAAATGTAGAGGAAGGAAGGGGGAGAAAATAAGTATTGACTTCTGACACTTTGTAGTGCAGTAAAATAAGATTATAAAATCCAGTTTTAACTTTTTAGCCATTTTTATAACAACAAACCTATCTAATCAGCAAAATCCAAAGTCAACAATTCTTTATTTTCCACTTCAAACACAAAGTTCAGAAGTGGTTTCCAATTGAAAACAAAGCTAGCTGTATTACATCTCTGCTAATTCCATCAGCTTTTCCAAAAATCCATTTTGGGAATTAAAGTATCTTTCCATTTTTGCACAGAGAGATTCTTGCTGCTATCAGCATACATAACATCAAATTCCTTTTTTTTTCAAATTCTTTGTCCATTAAGCCTAAGAGAAAAGCCTCTGGTTTTGTCTTTATATTCACTTTAATAATATTTTGTATTACAATGTGAATCTTACTTCAATATTTGTTTGCTTTGCCATAGGTCCACCATAGATGATAAAATGTTCCTTCTTTACATTTACATTTCTAGCATATAGAATAGAATAGAACTTTTTATTGGCCAAGTGTGATTGGAATTTGTGAATTTATGGTGCATATGCTCTCAGTGTACATAAAAGAAAAGATAGTTCATCAAGAATTCTAAGGTACAACACTTAATGATAGTCATAGGGTACAAGTAAGCAATCAGGAAACAATCAATATCAATTGTAAGAATAGAAGCAACAAAATTACAGTCATACAGTCATAAGTGGAAGGAGATGGGTGATGGGAACGATGAGAAGATTACTAGTAGTGCAAAAGTAGTAAATAGTTTGACAGTGTTGGGGGAAGTATTTACAGACCCCTCGCATCCTGGACATAAACTGTTTCAACTCCTACCCTCAAAACGACGCTATAGAGCACTGCACATCAGAACAACTACACACAAGAACAGTTTTTTCCCGAAGGCCATCACTCTACTAAACAAATAATTCCATCAACACTGTCAAACTATTTACTGAATCTGCACTACTATTAATTTTCTCATAGTTCCCATCACCAAGATGTTCTGAGGACAAAAATCTACAAACTAATTTAATTACTAACCAATGATTATTAATTTTTTGCTGCAACATTGACAGAAAGATTAAAGAAGATCTTACAGTCATATATCCATAAAAATCAATCAAACTTTTTGCCCAAAAACAATAACAACTAGTTAAGAGATAATGTGAGATCTGTTTTAAATATTATTGAATTCTTACAATACCACAATGAGAAAAAAGCAGCTTTAATATTCCTGAAATTTAAATTAGTTTTTTATCTTCAAAGTCTTGGAAGATATGGACTTCAGGAGACATTTATTCAAAGTTTAAAGTTATTATTATTAGTGGAGACTTAACTAAACTATATGAAATTCCAAAAGGTATGAGACAAAAATACGTGTTATCTCCCTTATTGTCTATATTTGCATGGAAATTTTGAATAGGGGTATTGAATAGGAGTATTTGAATAGGGGAATAGGGTTATTAGACAGGATGAGAAAATAAGAGACATAAATATCAAAATGTCAAAATCAGAGTGGTGGGCCTATGATCAAATAATACAAGATGAACCTATCCTCAAATCCAAAGAAGAGTTGGAATCAGAAGAATGTATCACTGGATTCAATATCTACAACTGAAATAAAGTTTTAAATTATATTTAAAAAGTTATGGACTTTGCAAAAAATGAATTGAAAACTTTATTGTGTGGTAATAATGAACATATTGTTGCTAAGGTTTATAAGCTGATATTGAAAGTACATTTTTAATAGATCTGTTGTCCTTCTCATTTACTTCTACACAGTTTCCTTGTATTACTCATTTAGATATAACTCTGTTTTTTCTTACTCTTCTCTAAATTCTCTGTTCAATTACTTTCTGCTTTCTTGAGATATCACAACATAATTTGGGTGGTGGTGGCACAGTGGTTAGAATGCAGTACTACAGGCTACTTCTGCTGACTGCCAGCTATCTGCAATTTGTCAAATCGAATCTCACCAGGCTCAAGATTGACTCAGCCTTCCATCCTTCCAAGGTGGGTAAAATAAAGACCCAGATTGTTGGGGGCAATATGCTGACTCTGTAAACCACTTAGAGAGGTCTGTAAAATCAGAGTGAAATGATATATAACTCTAAGTGCTATTGCTATAATTGTAAACACCAGTTCACTGTCTTTTCATTTTTGTACTTCTGGATCTCTTTGATTGATTTAATAATATGAAAGATAGTGTTGAGTTTTTCAGGAATTCTATTTACCAAATAAAATCCCAACATTTTAGTTGAAACTTCACAGGAAAGGGTTCGTGATCAGTGGATTGTAATGAAGTGAGCTTTCCTATACTTAAAGGGGAAAAGAGAAGTTTCTAGACTTAAATTTTGTGACTTTTAAAAATTGAAATGGCTACTAAACCACCTAAGACTGGTGGTAGAAGGGGTTCTGAACTAGCTTTGGAAGATTTGATTAAAGAGCAAGGGAAAGTGTTTTTAGAGAGGTTTAAAGAGATGATGGACAATAATGAGAAAATAAGAGAAGAAATAAAAGAGAATAATAAAAAAATAAGAGAAGATATTTTGATGGCTTTCCAAGGTTTGGCAAAAAGACTGGAGGTGGTGGAGGAGGAGGTGCAAGAAATTGCTCAGTCAAATTAGCAAATAGAAAATAGAATGGGGGTAATGCAAATCAAATTGGACAAAAATGAAGATCAAATGGTGGTGATGCAGTATAGAATGATGGAAGGAGCTCTGAGAATTAGGGGTCTGAACGAGGAGAAAGGGGAAGATCTAAAAAAAAATTTATCAGAAGTTCTGGCTGAACTTATTGAACTTGATCCACAAGAGGTTGCTTATCAAATTGACAAAATATATAGAGTAAATTCCTGGATTGCCAGGCAGAAGAAACTTCCTAGAGACATTGTGGTTTATTTTTTGAAAAGGACAGTGAGAAATCAAATTTTGCAAGTTGCATTTCAGAAAAATTTGAAAATAGGAGAACAGGAGCTGAAGGTTTTGAAAGAGATTCCTCCCAAGATGTTAAGGGATAGAAAGGACTTTACATTTTTTACACAAGAATTTAAGAAATACCAGATTCAATTTAGATGGGAGGTTCCAGTTGGTTTGACAGTGTATTATCAAGGAAGAAGATATCATATTGATACAGTGCTTAAGGCCAAAGATTTTCTTTCTACTGTGCTGAAACTTGAAATAGAAATAATAGAAAAAAGAATTCAAGAGACTCAAATGGGTGTGGAAGCTGAGGTGATCCCAGTGATGTTACCATCTGAGGAACAACCACAAGAACAAAGAGTGACGAGGGGAGCCCTCAAGCGTAAAGAAAAGGAGCAACAAACTCAAAGTAAAGTTCAGGATTCTGCTACAGAAGCAGTGGGAGGAGCAAGGCTGAAGATATGGGAGGACGATCTTCAGCTGATCGCTCAAAAGCTTCAGCAGGCCAATAATGGCAAATAAAATTTTGACCTGGAATGTCAATGGTTTGAATTCAGCTCAGAAGAGAAGAAAAATATTTCATTATTTGAAACAATTTAAAAGTGATGTAATTTGCTTACAAGAAACATATATTAAATTATCAGATCAAAAGTACTTAATAAACTCAAAGTTACAATAGAAGAATGGATATTGAAAATTGCCAATTTGGCTGAGATGGCGAAAATATCAGCCTATTTGAAAGACAATATGCAAGAAAGATACTTAAAGGAATGGAAAAAATGGCTTGACTATATTCAAAGTAGATATCAGACTAAGAGTTATCAGACTACTTTTGAATGATTATGATGTATTATTTTTGATTGTTTTGGGGGGAAGTTAGGAACTGATGAGAATTGTAGGAGTATAATTAAGTTGGGATGAAATTTTTTTAGCATATGTTTGTTTTATTTTTAACTATACCTTGTGTTCGTTCCGGGAAGTTGTGGGGGGGAGGAGGTTGTGAAGGGAGGGGGAAGGGGAGAGGGCGAAAGGGGGGGAAAATTTTTTGTAAAACTTTTTGAATAAAAAAAAGAAAGAAAGAAAGGGTTCATGATTTGTGGTATAATAAGGAGTTGGTAATTTTCCCATTATCCCAGAAGATAGAGTGTACAATTAACAGTTTCTCCCTAATAATTTTTTTTTCAGATGCTAAGAGTAACGTTCTCTCTGCAACATTATATTCATTTTATCTGTAGTTTTTGTAGGGAGTTGAATCTATTTTTATCCTCTTGCAAAACCAGTGTCTATAATAAATGTATTTATTTATTTATTTATTTATTTATTTATTTATTTATTTATTTATTTATTTATTTATCCATCATATATGAGATAACATGTAAAAGTTTAAACATAATTAGAATACATGAAAAGAGTATCTAATTCTTCTCAGTTTTCTGGGATTTTTAAATATTTAGATTGATGAACTATTATGCTGTGAAAAACTCAGAAGTTGGAAAATTCATTTTAATGATTCAATTATATCTTTTATTAAAAATAGGAAGGTTAATGATATCATTATTAATTAACTTTTTTTCAAATATAAGACAAATAATTGGTAAATCAAGTATCATATATAAAGTTAAAAACTGAACAATGGTTCTATACTCTTAAATTGGATATTACTGTACATATAGTACAAGTATGCTGATTCAGGTACATTAAAAGTGCAAAAGGGCATCCAGTAGAACAACAGTAATGACATTAAAAAAACATAATGTGTTTTATGTATGTGCTACCTGAGGAATCTTGTAGATTTCCAGGACTGTTGCCATATCAAGAGAAGTATGAGAATCTAATCCACCAATCACTGCAAGGAGTTTCTTCATATTACAGTTGTAATTTGGAAAAAATCTTTCTAGTGTATAGGTAAGTAGCATTGTGGAATAAAACGTCCATTTTGCATCGTAATAATTATTATAAATATGGAATCCCAATGTTATATTTGGTAATATCTGAGGATTTTCATTGATTTCCTTTACTGCAAAAGCCAAAGCGAGGATATGCTGGTAATTCATTGGAAGTATTCTACAATGAGAATTGTGTTGTATGTCAGTGAAATGCTTCACATGTCCAAACATTAATGGATTATTGTCACATGTATTATGGATTACTATTTTTCTTCAGTACCATTTTATGGCATCATAAAATATTTTTCTAAGTTTGAGTGTACATTACAACTTTTTGTAATCAACCTCATGAAAAAGAGATTTTTCAATGTTATGACTCTTACAAAGAATAAATCTGAGGGGAAAAACTGGTAAATATATAGACAATTGATATATATATCTCATAGAACAGTTAAACTGAAAATAACTTGAATAGGGTAGAAAGATGCATTGAAACCCAAATCAGATGAACCGAGGAACTTGCTGTGATACAGGAATTTGGAAGAGGGTTAATTTAATGTTATCATATTCATATTTCAAAACTTTTCTTAAAGTATTATTTGAAAATGTTTTTCAAAACCTTAAAAGTTAACTTGTTGGACCTGGAAAGAGTCTTTTTGACTAAAAGAAAAATACATAGTGGTGAACAAATATTTCTTTAAAATAACATTTAGAAAAAATAAATACTTTCTTTCTGCATTGTAGCAAACTCTACAGTGAAAGTTATGTGTAAATATCCAAGTCAAAGCTGCCTACCTATTGAAAATTCTTTTAGTTGCATTGATATTTTTCTATAGTTTGAAGACGACAAAACACTACATGCCAAACATAAACTAGAATGATGTACAAATTTCTTACACAAGCTCTTCTGGTAAGGGTGGCAGAGGTTTTTTTGTGAAATCTTTGGCATATGAGAGGAAAAGTCCATGAGATGCAATCTCCCCAAGAATGAAGTCTCCATTCTGATGATATTTGTGAAGTGGTTGTCCTGGATACTTGACACTGCATTTCATAGCGAGTGGTTTATATGCCATGTATTGAAGTAGTGTTAATACGATTACGACTGCTATTAACATGTTGAATACTAATAAAACATTTCCTTCTGCAGGTTCTTTTCTATCTAGCCATGGTTATCACAGTTGTCATGGTTTTTTTAAAAAAAACACCTGTATACAAGGACAACTCTCTACAGACTTAGAGTTCTAAGTGTTAAATATGGATGAACATACAGTATTAACACCACCCTTCCTTATCTTCATTTTCAACTGCTTGGGGTCATATTTATGCTATAATAAACTGAATATGTTACTGCACTGATTTGTGGGAGCAGCAGCAGTTTCATACCTGCTAATTTAATTATGCTCCTTGAACCAATTCAGTCAATAGGGAATTGTTATTTATTCAGAATTGGTATTCTTTGTGGAATTTATACACAAACCACATTTGTTATTTTTGAAAAAAATATTTTCTCATGAATCTGCTTGAGTAAGAAATTATTAAGTTTTGTTTGGAATTTCTACAGAAAACACATTTATCATTTGTTGGAAATTGAGTACTGGGAGGAGAGATAACAAAAGTCAAGACTACTGTCAGGGTTCCAAGGAGCAATTTTCTTTTTGCTTCTTAACTGCCAACTATATTAGACGTGATATTCATGCACTTCATCATAAATTTAATCAGTATTTTAGCATAATTGGCAGAAATGAAAGGAATAAGTATCAGCACCTGGAACAAATTAGCTCTTGGAAATATTTTTTTAAAAAAATAATTCATTACAGTTCAGAAACTGGAGCATTTAGAGAGGGAGGGAGAGAGGGAGGGAGGGAGGGAGGGAGGGAGGGAGAGAGAGAGAGACAGAGAGAGAGAGATTCCAGATTTTCCTTCCTATTCTATTTTCGTAAAGCTGGATGAATTTCCACACTGAAATATATTTTCTGTGGTAACGATGTACTTGCCTGCAGTCTGAGGTAACTTTCTGTCACATTTTTGCCCACTGTGGCCCCTCTATGGCACTTCTGTGCCCTACAGCAACCACATACCTACTTGTGCTAACCATCATTTGTTCAATTTCATTATATCTTTGAATGGTTTAAGTTGATGACCACCGATATGCAGGATTCAAATAATTTAACAACTGGTTCTCTGCCCTAATGATTTCTTCCAACAGCCAGTTCACCAAACTGCTCAGAAAGTTAACAACTGGTTCTCCCGAAGTGGTGTGAAGTGGCTGAATCCCACCACTGCCTATATCTATGATTACAAATTAATATATATAATTTATATTTGCTTTATATCCATTAAATATCAACTTTTCCTAAAGACTGAAAATAATATTATGTATCCACTCATTCACAGTTCATTTCCACAGACAAGAGAATCATACAAAGAGCAAAGAACCAAGACAAAACTAAAAGCAACCATAGAATGATCCTAAAGTAAAATGTGGATTATTGTACACTGCATTTTGTAAAGTGGAGTATAATTTACCTTTGAAAGTACAACTATTTAAACTAGTACACTTTGGGGGAATCCTTTTTTAATTTATTAGTATTCTTTTCAATTTGGGATATCTGGAGAGTTATACCATATCCAAAGGAATAATGTTCCCTACTTTGAGGTTTACATCTTGAGAAGTTCATATATCATATATTAAGAAACAAACAAACAAATATCTTATCTTAAGAAATTGCATGGTAGCCACAAATGCAAATACAATCATGTTATGATGAAAAAATTACAGCTTTAATAAAGAACCAACAGAACTAGACCAGTTATTAATAGGAGCAGATAAGAAATTGATAAAGAAATACCTACTCTTAGTTAACTCTATTTTAAATTTATTTTAAATCCTGAAATACAAGATAGTGATACCTAGTTTGGGTCATTGGCAGCATAAATTTTGTATCTGGAGAATACTGTAAGCAGTAACTACATGTGTTGCCACAGGCTTATTCTTAGAATAGTTTCTGATCCAGTGAAAAAGATAAGAAAATTAATCAGAGAAAGGTACTCTAAAAAAAAAATAAACAGCATGCATCAAAGTCATTAAATCAGTAAGAAGTTATAATGATGGGCATGTTCATAAGTAGTAGTTCCTATACATGATCTTTGCAAAAATAAAACTATGGAGAATATAACTTTCTAACTATGTTTTACATTTTAGTCCAATATTCTATGTATGTATAATAACACAGATCAAAACAAAATGCTTGACTACATTCAGCAATTTCTTTTTATCTTTAGTTCTTTTTTGTTCAGGTCTGGTCTCAGAAAAATAATGTAGCATTTGGGAAAAAAGATACACATCAGCAGCCCAGCACTTGAGGCTAACATTGAGAAGATCTCCACAGCCACCAAGTATTTCCCCCTGGTGCTCTGATAGGTTGGAATAAAGGAGAGCCAAACACTGCAGAAAACCAACATGCTGAAAGTGATGATCTTGGCTTCATTAAATGTATCTGGTAATTTCCTGGCAAAGAAAGCAACTAGGAAACTGGTCAGAGCCAAGAAGCCCATATAAGACCTTGCAGAGTAAAACATAACCATGGACCCTTCCTTACATTGTAGGACAATTTTTCCAGGCTCTGAGTGCAGGTCAGCATCTGGAAAAGGAGGAGAGATGGACAACCATAGAATGCAAATCCCAACCTGAATTAAGAAGCCAGATAAAACAAAAGCGTAGCCCAATCTTTTCCCCACCCACTGGTTCATCCTGCTTCCTGGCTTGGTTGCCATGAAAGCCAGGACCACAGTCACAGTCTTGGCCAGAATACAGGAAATAGCCACAGAGAAGATGATGCTGAAACCAGTTTGACGGATAATACATGCCACCTTATTGGGCTGACCGATGAATAGCAATGTAAAGAGGAAGCAGAGCAGGAGAGTGACAAGGAGAATATAGGTGAGATCCCGATTGCTGGCTTTGACGATGGGAGTGTTGTGATGCATCAAAAATGTCATTAATGTCAGAAATGTGATTGTAGAACAGAAAAGAGAAAAACAGGCTAAAGTGATCCCCAAAGGTTCTTTATATGACAAGAAACTTACATCTTTGGGAATACATGAATCCTGGTTTTTGTTGGGATAATTTTCATCTGTGCAATCATAACAGTCATTCATATCTGAAATGGAAAGGATTATCATGTCTGCTATGTATTTTATTTATTTATTTATTTATTAATCGTATTTATATCCCGCCCTTCTCCCGAAGGATTCAGGGCGGTTAACAGCCAATTTAAAAAACACATTATATACAAGTTAAAAACAGAATAATATTAATATAACTTGTGGCCAAATTTTCTAAAAACTAAACAATAGCAATCTAAAACCCCATTAAAACAGCATTTTTAGGCTAGTCCTGCTCTATGGAACAAAAGCATCTGCTCTATGGAACAAAAGCATCTTCAGGTCCAGAGGTAGGGGAATTGGCGAAGCCCCGGAGGCAGCCCATTCCAGAGAGCAGGAACCCCCACAGAGAAGGCCCTCCCCCTGGGAACCGCCAGTCAACATTGTCTAGCCGACGGCACCCCGAGGAGGCCCTCCCTGTGAGAGCGCACAGGTCGATGGGAGGCTGTTGGTGGCAGTAGGCGGTCCCATAAATAGCCCGGTCCTAAGCCATGGAGCGCTTTAAAGATGGTAACCAGCACCTTGAATTGCACCCAAAAGACCACCAAAAGCCAGTGCAAGCCACGCAGGAGAGATGTCACATGAGAGCCATGAGGGGCTCCCTCTATCACCTGCATGGCCGCATTCTGGACCAGTTGGAGCTTCCGGGTGCTCTTCAATGGGAGCCCCAAGTAGAGAGCATTGCAGTAGTCCAAGCGGGATGTAACGAGGGCATGAGTGACTGTGCAAAGGGAAACCCGGTCTAGAAAGGGACGCAATTGGCAGATCAGGCAAACCTGATAAAAAGCCCCCCTGGCGATGGCCGTCAAGTGATTTTCTAAAGACAGCTGTGCATCCAGGAGGACGCCTAAATTGCGAACCCTCTCTGTGGGGGCCAACGACTCGCCCCCAACAGTCAGCAATGGAGTAAGCTGACTGTACCGGGAAGCCGGCATCCACAGCCACTCGGTCTTGGAGGGGTTGAGCTGAAGCCTGTTTCTCCCCATCCAGACCCGTACGACTTCCAGACACCGGGACATCACTTCGACGGCCTCGTTGGGGTGGTCTGGGGTGGATATGTACAGCTGGGTGTCATCAGCATACAGGTGGTAACCCACCCCAAAACCACGGATGATCTTACCCAGCGGCTTCATATAGATATTGAACAGGAGAGGCGAAAGGACTGACCCCTGTGGCACCCCACATAAGAGGCGTCTCAGGGTAGACCTCTGCCCCCCTGCCAATACCATCTGTGATCGGTCGGAGAGATAGGAGGAGAACCACCAATAAACGGTGCCCCCCACTCCCAGCTCCCCGAGCCGTCGCAGCAAGATACCATGGTCGATGGTATCGAAAGCTGCTGAGAGATCTAATAGGACTAAGACAGAGGAGCAACCTCTGCCCCGAGCCCTCCAGAGATCATCAACCTACCATTTCAACATACCATCAGCTGGCTTGTTATCGACTGCAGCTCGGGAGTTCCAGGCCTACATGACAGCCTTGGACCTGATTCGAGTAAATGATGACCCTACGCACATGGGGGGAGGCACGCTGGATCTGATTTATATCTCTGGACAGTGGTTAAATGATCTGGAATTAGATGATTTAGTAACAGAACCAATGTCATGGTCCGATCATTTTCTCCTTCGTCTAGACTTCCGAACCGCCACTCACCATCGCAGGGAGATGGAACCTATACGTTGGTTCCGTCCCAGGCACCTGATGGACCCTGAGAGGTTCCTGACGGAGCTTGGGCCATTTCCTGAGGATCTGGCCCACAGCACGACTGAGGAACTAGTCGTGGCCTGGGAACAGGCCGCGGCTGGGGCCTTGGACCGTGTCGTGCCTTTGCGGCTTCTGACCCGGCGCAGATCTCGTCCAGCCCCTTGGTTCTCCGAGGGGCTGAGGGAGATGAAACGCCGGAGAAGACGCCTAGAGAGCACCTGGAGGTCCAGTCGTTCCGAAGCTGATCGGACACTAGTGAGGTCCTATTTTAGGACCTACCTAGTGGCAATGAGGGAGGCGAGGCGTTCTTACGCCTCCACCCTCATTGCGTCGGCAGATAACCGCCCGGCCGCCCTGTTTCGGGTGACCCGCTCCCTCCTTCATCAGGAGGTGCGGGATGACCCTTTGCACGGACGTGCCGAGGAGTTTAGTGGTTATCTATACGATAAAATCGCTCAGCTCCAGGATGGTCTGGACCGAAATTGGGATGATCCAAGCGAGGGAGAGGAGGCACGTCTTGTTGAGTCTGTTTGGGATGAGTTTGACCCTGTGGCTCCCGAGGACGTGGACAGGTTGTTGGGGAGACTTCACGCCACTACATGTTTACTGGACCCGTGCCCTTCCTGGCTGGTACTGGCCACTCAGGAGGTGACACGAGGCTGGCTCCAGAGGATTATCAACGCTTCTTTGCTGGAAGGGGTTTTCCCTGCCGCCTTGAAAGAGGCAGTGGTGAGACCCCTCCTCAAGAAGCCCTCCCTGGACCCAGCTATTTTGGGTAATTATCGTCCAGTCTCCAACCTTCGCTTCGTTGTGAAGGTTGTAGAGAGTGCTGTGGCGCGACAGCTACCCCAATACCTGGATGAAACCATCTATCTAGACCCATTCCAGTCCGGCTTCCGACCCGGGTACAGCACGGAGACAGCTTTGGTCGCATTGGTGGATGATCTCTGGAGGGCCAGGGACAGGGGTTATTCCTCTGCCCTGGTCCTATTAGACCTCTCAGCGGCTTTTGATACCATCGACCATGGTATCCTGCTGCGCCGGTTGGGGAGATTGGGAGTGGGAGGCACCGTGTATCGGTGGTTCTCCTCCTATCTCTCCGACCGGTCGCAACGGTGTTGACAGGGGGGCAGAGGTCGACCGCGAGGTGCCTCACTTGTGGGGTGCCGCAGGGGTCGATCCTCTCGCCCCTTCTGTTCAACATCTATATGAAGCTGTTGGGTGAGATCATCAGTGGCTTTGGGGTGAGATACCAGCTGTACGCTGACGACACTCAGCTGTACTTTTCCACCCCGGGCCACCCCAATGAAGTTGTTGAAGTGCTGTCCCGGTGTTTGGAAGCCGTACGGGTCTGGATGGGGAGAAATAGGCTCAAGCTCAATCCCTCCAAGACGGAGTGGCTGTGGATGCCGGCATCTCGATTCAGTCAACTGCAGCCGCAGCTGACTGTTGGAGGCGAGTTATTGGCCCCAAAGGATAGGGTGCGCAACTTAGGTGTCCTCCTGGATGAGCGGCTGTCGTTTGAAGATCATTTGACGGCCGTCTCCAGGGGGGCCTTCCACCAGGTTCGCCTGGTTCGGCAGTTGTGCCCCTTCCTTGATCGGGATGCCTTGTGCACAGTCACTCACGCATTCGTTACCTCTCACTTGGATTATTGTAATGCTCTCTACATGGGGCTCCCCTTGAGGTGCACTCGGAGGCTTCAGTTAGTCCAGAATGCAGCTGCGCAGGTGATAGAGGGAGCTTCACGTAGCTCCCACGTAACACTGCTCCCGCGCAGACTGCACTGGCTACCTGTGGCCTTTCGAGTGCACTTTAAGGTTTTGGTTATGACCTTTAAAGCGCTCCATGGCTTAGGGCCTGGGTACTTACGGGACCGCCTGCTGTTACCGCATGCCTCCCACCGACCCGTACGCTCTCACAGAGAGGGACTTCTCAGGGTGCCGTCCACCAAGCAATGTCGGCTGGCAGCCCCCAGGGGAAGGTCCTTCTCTGTGGGGGCTCCCACACTCTGGAACGAGCTTCCCCCGGGTTTACGCCAAATACTTGACCTTCGGACCTTTCGCCGTGAACTGAAGACACATCTTTTCATTCGCGCGGGGCTGGCTTAGATTTTATCGATTTTAAAATCTTTATTATTAAAGGGGTCCTGAGATGCCATAGGATTTTAGTTTTAGAAGAAGTTTATCGTGTACTACTGAGTCAAAAGCTTTGCAGAAGTCTATGTAGATTGCATCTATTGTTTTGCCTTGATCAAGATTTGTAGTCCATATGTTTTTACAGTGGAGTAGTTGTAAGTTACATGATAATTTTTTCCGGAAACCAAATTGTTTATTGGAGTATAGGTTGTTAGTTTCTAAGTGTGAGGTAATGGATTGGTTGATGATTGATTCCATGACTTTGCAGGTGACGCAGCACAAAGAGATAGGTCTGTAATTAAGGTCTATAAATAATATCTAACAAATATCTGTCTGGAAGGAACAGCACAACAATAATATTCTATTATTAGAAAAGAAAGAGATGGAGTAGGTTTTACACATTTCCAAAATTGGCGTTACAAATTGACAAACAGGAAATGGAACAGTTTGCCTCCAGAAATCATGGGCACTCTATCACTGGATGTTTTTAAGAGGAGGGTAGACAATCACTTATCTGAAATAGTATAGGTTCTCCTACTTGAGCAGTGGCCTGGACTAGGAAACCTCCAAGGGCCCTTTCATTCATTCATCCATCCATTCAAATAGGTTTGTGTATGTGGGTGTGTAAATATACACATGTGTGTGTATAACATATATTGTCGTGTCCCACTCTTCCTCTGACGGCCGGGTCGGGGAAGTCCATATCAAGCGTGCCTCTGCAGCTCTACCAAAGTCCTATCAGAGTCCTTAGGGCAGGCAGGAATCCAAGATGTAACTTCAGCAATCCAGATTAGACTTTGCCTGACTCAGAGAATGCCAGAAAGCAGATCCTTTATATAGGCCATGGGGTGTGGCTCCATGACTCAGCACTTATCCAGGCCTGCCCCTCCCTTCCTTTTGCTGACATTGCCTCTCCATTCTCCAGAAGCGAGGATCTGTCCACTGCATCATTTCGTCCCCAGCTGCCGGTAATCCCAGCTCATGGCTGGCTTCAGGCGCACATGCTATCGGAGGGAGGTTTGTTTGCTCAGTTTCTCCGGGCATGGTGCCAGGATTGGGGGCTAGAGGCATGCCAGGACATTCTCCTGTACTATCAGTGTCTGGCAGGAGATGAGAAGGGCCCGGCTGCGGCAAGGGGGGAGAGCAAGGCACAACATATATATTACTAGTAAATGTGGCAAGTCTGAAGGCCTAATACAAAAGTTGACTTCCAGGCCTGACATATATATTACATATACCTATTTATGACGGCATGCATACATAGACATACACTCATGTATAAATAATGTACAAGTAATATAACTTTCTGGTACCAAAAGAATGATAATAATTTTCAATCCTTACCCACATTTTCTGCAATTTTCCCTTCCGGACATGGGTTACAAGAGTAGCAGCAGAATGGCTTACCCTCTATGACTTGTTTACTAGATCCTGGAGAACAGCTTGGTGTACAGAGAGAAACGGGCTGTGACTAGCTTGTAAAGAAACAAACCAACAACATAAATTATGGTCTTAAAGTTGATCCTCCTAGAAGCATTGCGTTTCTGGAGGCTTTTTCTGCTGTGCAATATATATGTAATACATCTATATCTTTAGGACATATTCTTCTTGAAATATTGAACTGTCACTTAAATTCCATGGATTAGATTTTTAAATATTTGTATAATGTTACATAATAAAGAGTTTTTTTGCTGTTCTCAACAAACTACGTCATATGCTCATTGATTTCACTCATTGTAAGACCAATTACAATTTTCAGGAATCATAACAGTTTAAAAAAGATATCCAACTTCAGTATTACACATAAATACGATTAAGAAAGTATTACTTTTTAAGGACATGTGATAGTAAAGCTATTGCAGTATTCACAAGTGGACCCAGAGTCAGCAGGACAATTGTGTCTGTATAAAAAAAGAACAGAAATACTAATTCTCTCTTGTCTTCACCAAGAGATATTCAGCATTCAGATAACTGAAAAACAATCCCCCCATTTTATCCTGATTTGATTATACCTACTATTGGTTGTGTAATGATATTTTAAGAAGCACATTAACAAACGGCCAGAGGAAAATGAATAGAATACAGGTTGCAAACTGGCAGCATTCAAGAATCCTCCGAGTTCTAGAACACCTCTCCAAGGTGACTGCTAAAGAGAAAGGAGATTTTTCTCTCCGGCTGACAAACAGCCAATTTAGCAGCCCTGCTACCTAGTTTTGAGTGAGAGCATTTAGGAATGATCAAATATTTTTTTCAAATGGCCATGGACCTATCCAAGATGATGAATCTTGAAGATTATAATTCCTAGTGAGAACTGCAGAAAACCTTGTCATCCATCTTTTTTCCTTTTGGCAGAATGTTTTCTTAAGCATCTCTGGGTATTAACTACATTTTTTAAAGCTTCTGTTTTGCTATGTTTCTTATTTCTAAAAGTTGATCAGTTGGTTGAATGTTGACTTATTTTAACCCCTAGTGGATTTTATTTATTTATTTATTTATTTTTCTTTTCCTTTGTTATTTTTGGTTTTTTTGAATATCTTTTGCTTTGTGTAAAGAAAAGCATGTCCTGGAGTAGTGGAAGGGTTTGGACTTCATTTACATCTATATTGGACTTTCACTATCCTTTGGAGATGATTTTTTTCAAAAATCTTTTTTATCCTCGACTGAAACATCTAAAAATATTCTTGCTACCTATATTTTGAGAAATATCCTCACTGTTTCTGAGAAGGGTTATCTCTCCATTGCCAAGTTACCCAGAGCAACAATGTATCTGATTTCAAGCAACAAACTGTGACTGGTAGAAAAAAGACCATTTGATAATATGTAAATCCAAGTTGAAATTTGGTTTGATGAAACAATAATGCTTGCAAAACATGTTCCGATGGAAGTAATTGGAGTTAAATTAGATTCACAAAAGGAAGATACAGTGAAGGAGATTGGAACTGATATGGATATTATAAACATAGATTTGTCTGAGTCGATTATGCATACCTTCTGAAGCTCAAGTTTTCATTCTCATAGCAGCAGAAAACTGACTGAATGGTCAAATGAAGAAGATTGGAAAATGGATTTATTGTACTCCACTTGAAAACAACTTCAGTTTGACTTTTGGAGAATACACATTGGAGAAAACACATTGACTTTGGAGATTGGATCTACTATATTTAACTAGACACTAATTAATAAGATACGTATCCAAGGCAAATCAGAATTAACATTTGAGATGACTGGTAATAGATAAAAAGCCATGGTAAACTTCCTACCAGTTGTATACCAGTTGATAGCTAGATAACAGAGGAACTTGATATATCACTCTTGCCTTTTTTGTATGTTTGATGTTCTATCTGATATTATTGTTAGTCCTAGTTGTATGTGGAAATATTTGCAGCAAGAAAATAATTATATATTGTTGGCTTTGAAATAATGCCTATTTTGTCCATATTTGTATATTTCATCTTATTTAGGTAAATATGATTTTAGCTTACTATGATTTTTAACTGTATTACTCTACTTAATAACGAACTTAACAATCTACTAGATAGCAGTTACAATAAATTCTATTAATGAATAATAACAAAGACCCATAACAAGCTATTTTTCACAATTCAGCCTGGTTTAAAATAATGGCTAAGATTCAGTGATCACACATGGAGCAAAGATTTCCCAAGTAATCAATTCCTGGACCAGCAAACGAAAGTTCATTCATACTATAAACTCAATTGCCAGAACCATCCCCAGCCACAACAAATTTAGAGCACGGCCTGACCTATCATTTCTGCAATGGATTCGCTCCCGTGAACTCTGCACACAACTCAAACAACGGCAAGACGAAGGTGAAACCAACCTATACATTGACTACCGTGCTGACTGCATAAAAAGGAGAACCTACAGTCAATTGTGCAACATCCAACCCCCCATCACCCAAAACATCCAACCATCCATCGTACAGAACCTCCAACCAACCATCGTACATCCAACCAACCTCCAACCATCCGTCCTACAGAACTTCCAACCATCCGTCCTACAGAACCTCCAACCAACCATCATTCAAAATTAGGTATGCACGGCCCTTAATTCCTCTACAACAATCGCTACAGATCTTAAATGAAACTGATAAATGCAAGAAGCATTGTAAACAAATTGCCTGAATTTCTCCTCTTGTTAAATACAGGTACATTTAACATTATATTTGTATGCAAAACATGGCTGAACATATCCCTCCCTGACTCCATAATTTCAGCCAAAGAGTATCACGTTTTCCGGTCTGATCGCAAAACCTGCAGAGAAGGTGGAGTGGCTATCTTTTACAAAAAGTCACTGAATCTAAAAAATATTCAAGTTGTACATAAACTCACTCTTCCTGAAACTATTGTATGTGAACTGTCCTTTAACATCACACCTCGCTTCTTACTATGCTACAAAGCCCCTGACTATGACATTGCACATGCGAACATGTTAACCACACTACTAACATGGGCTACCTCTTGCCCTTATCCTCTCATCTTCCTGGGTGACCTCAATCTACCTCTTATTAATTGGATAACAAACTAATGTACAACTGAACCTATCCATACTACCCTATACAATGCTGTTACAAATCTAGGTCTTGATCAACTAGTAAATAACAATACAAGATTCAACAACTGCCTTGACCTCATCTTCTGCAACAACGCAAACTCAATTTATGGACTACAAATAAAAGGACCCTTTTCCAACAGGGACCACAGCATGATAGACTTTTGTCCCGATATATGCTCTTACAATAATCTTCATAATAAAGGTATTCCAAACTACAATTTCAAAAAAACCAACTATGACCTTATAAACACAGACTTCTCATCTCTTGACTGGCAAAATCTATTCTCTAACTGTATCACTACTGAAGACCACTATAGAGTTTTCCTACTGGAAATCAATAGAGTCATTAAACTACACGTATCACAAATCACCACCAAAAGCAGAAAAAACAAATTACCATATCAATAAAAAAGCTCCAATCCCAAAAAAAAATTCCTCTGGCGAAGAAACAAAACTGGCTATGTAGCCAACTTTAGAAACTGCTACAAAAATATATGCAATCAAATAAAGATTGAATGCACCAACAAGACCTTCTGCGCACAAAATCCAATCATGCTTTTTATAATTTTGTGAACAACAAACTTAAAGACTCAAGATTCATCCCACCCCTAAAAGGATCGAACGGTAAAGAATATAATGATGAAACAGTTAGAGCAAACTTCTTTAACACATTCTTCAGCTCAGTCTTTGTTAACAGTAATGGCTCATACCCAAAATTCCCCAATCGTACCAACAATGAGTGCAACAACCTAACACACATAGATTTCACAGAAGATAATGTTGAAAAAGCTCTTTGCAAACTGAAACCATCCCTATCTATTGGACCAGATGGACTATGTGCATACTTCTTAAAAAGATTTCCACTAATATAGCAGATCCCCTAAGCATAATTTTTGAAAAAGCTTTCACGACCAGTTTCCTTCCCAAACTTTGGTCACTTCCACGTTCATCCCTATCTTCAAAAAAGGAGATCCCAGCCTAATTGAAAATTACAGACCTATCTCTCTTTGTTGTGTCACCTGCAAAGTAATGGAATCTATCATCAACCAATCCATTACCTTCCATCTAGAAACAAACAACCTACTCTCTAATAAACAATTTGGTTTCAGAAAAAAAATTATCATGTAATTTACAACTTCTTCACTGTAAAAACATATGGACTACAAATCTTGATCAGGGCAAAGGAATAGATGCAATCTACATAGACTTCTGTAAAGCTTTTGACTCAGTAGTACATGATAAACTTCTCCTAAAACTAAAATCCTACAGCATCTCCAGACCCCTCCATAATTGGATAATAGCATTCCTGTCAAACAGACAACAAGTGGTCAAAACAGGCAGTGCCCTATCAAATCTTGTTCCTGTCTAGCGATGTTCCCCAAGGCAGTGTCCTTGGACCAACACTCTTCATATTATACATTAATGACCTCTGTGACCATATTATAAATAATTATGTTCTCTTCGCTGACAATGTTAAACTATTTAACACTACCAACAATACAGCTACCCTCCAAAAAGACCTTGACTTTGTGTCAGAATGGTCAAAAATTTGGCAACTCCAAATCTCAATCAGCAAATGCTCTGTCTTACACATTGGAAAAAAGAATCTGAACACTAAATACAAGCTCGATGGACATTACCTTATAGATGACCCCCACCCAGTTAAAGACCTTGGAGTTTTCATATCAAATGATCTAAGTGCCAAAGCCCACTACAACTATATCGCAAAAAAGGCTTTAAGAGTTGTAAACTTAATCCTGCATAGCTTCTTCTCCAGAAACACTACACTACTACCAGAGCATATAAAACATTTGCTAGACCAATTCTTGAATACCCCTTGCCTGTCTGGAACCCATACCTCATTTTGGACATTAATACAATTGAGCGTGTCCAGAAATATTTTACAAGAAGAGTTCTCCACTCCTCTGATTACAACAAAATACCTTATGCCACCAGACTTGAAATCCTGGGTTTAGAAAATTTAGAACTCTGCTGCCTTAGACATGACCTGAGTTTAACTCATACAATCATCTGTTACAATGTCCTTCCTGTTGAAGACTATTTCAGCTTCAATTGCAATAATACACGAGCACACAATAGATTTAAGCTTAATGTGAACCGCTCCAATCTTGATTGCAGAAAATATGACTTCAGAAACAGAGTTGTTAATGCCTGGAATGCACTACCAGACTCTGTTGTCTCTTCCCAAAATCCCCAAAGCTTTAACCAAAAACTATCTACTATTGACCTCACCCCATTCCTAAGAGGTCTGTAAGGGGCGTGCATAAGAGCACAAGCCTGCCTACCATTCCTGTCCTAATGTTCCCTTTAATTGTATCCAATTCGTATAGTTATTTCATGCTTATGCCTATATATATTGTTGTGACAAATAAATAAATAAATAAACCTACCTGGTTAAACCAGCTGCTCCATATTATGGCATCTTTCTTGATGATTAACATTTTGTCCGGAGAAGAATATGGCTCTATGTGTCCTATTTTCACTACTGTCTGGTTTTCAGAAAAAATAAAGTTGATTACATCAAATCCAGCTACTAAATTCCCATCCTTATCAAATGTCATCTTTTCTTCAATGCCATTATTAAATGTGGAATATCTCAAGAAATTTGGAAGCTACAACACACACAAAAGGGAAATATATTATAAATGCTGAATATGAAAAGGCTTCTGTAAATCAAATGATTCTGGGCTTTTTAAAATACATGCATTTAATTAATCATTCAAAATATATTTATTACTTAAATTAATTTCATAGTTTCAAATTCTTGCTAATAGAACCACTAATACTAGAAACTATTAGTTCTTTATATTAAGAACAAAATGGAAGTAGAGAATCCAGTAGTGGAAATTGCAAAACTGCATTAAACTGAAATAATTTCATGAGATGGAAAAGAAAAGCAAGTCACTGTCAGGTTTATCAGTTAACACAAGGGTTTATATGCTACATTACCTGCCAAAATGGCTGGTTCTGAATCTGTACTCTACCATCTATCATTGCTTTGTGTTTGAATCCAGCTGCAAACATGGCATGTAAAGCATAGGCTATGGCATAGACAGCATTGTAGACACTGTAGCTGTAGCCCGACATGGACATTTCAAAAAAAAGGGCAGGGACTCTCTTCAATTTCTCCTGGCCAGTGCAAATGTTTTCCTCTTCTTCATGGATAAATATACTTAAAAATCTACAGTTAAAGATCTGCTCCCAAAATCCTTTGAGAAAACCATCTCCTTTTGTGGTGGAAGGATTTCGATTCTCAATGAACTGCTGAAATCCAGACACATCACTGGAATGAAATGCAAAGCCTAAAGCTCCACGGAAAATTCCTAAATCCCAATATCTTTGAAATCCAAAGGAAACAATCTCCATTTGTGCAGTGAAGATCCATAGTTTTCCTAGGAGCTTCTTAGGTTTACTGTCTACATCTTCATCTGATAGATAAGATGCAAATCTAAACAATCCCATGGAATGAGATTCACCATAGACAAGTATTACAGTAACCTTTTTATTGTTGATCACAGAATCATAAATCTTCTCCCCTTTTTGCAGCATCTTAAAGAAATCACTAATAAATGTTACAACAGGGATTTTTTGTATGAAAGCAAGACAGACACCCTTCTGAGAAAACATGGGAAACACAGTTTGCACAAATCTTTCTCCACTCTCATTATCCATAACCACCACTCCAATCCATATCCATTTAAAGTATAGAAGCAGAGACAGAATCCCTTCATACTGAAGCTCTTCCTTAGGAACCATCTGGTAGAAGGGAAGACCAGGAGATTTGTCCTTCATCACTGGAGTGGGACTATAGGTCAGCTAAGAGATTCATAAAGTAGAAATATGTCAAAGAAGAATCTAAATATTTTTACTCCAGACTATGCCAAAACTGAAAAATGAAGTAGCTATCAAACAATGGCAAAAAGTTTTATCAAAGTTTATATGACATGAGGGGGAAAAAACAAGATAGATATGCAAGATTTTACAGAATGCAAAACAAAAAAAGAAAAGGTAGATTAGAGGTACCTAATCTTAAATTGTACTTTGCTGCAGATTATTTTATGAAGGATGAAGGAATGGACATTATTAAGAAATAATAGAATGTTAGAGCTGGATGTCCACAACCTGAAGTTTGGGTTGCATTTTTTCTTATGAAATGACAACATGGACATGAATGTAGATTTTAAGAAACATTACTTAAGAAACACATTGTTTTCATGGAGAGGTAAAATGAATCGACTGACAGGAGCAGGATATCCTTTAAAAGATATAAATAAAATAATATATCTAGAGAGAAAAATACAGGCACACATACCAGCTGGGACACTTGATGGTTGGAAGCAGAACATGTAAGAAGATTTGAATGTGTTTATTAATAAGGTGTGAAAGAGCTGCTAGATGCATCTGCCTTTCAAGCTTTACATATTGTAAATGTATATGAAGTTCTAACTTCCCTTTCCTCTGTTTTGATGAGAAAACACTCAGTTTTCATATAGAAATCTGGGCAACCTATTTCCAGAAGCATATTGATAGAGGATGGCAACGAAAATGAAATAGGTTCTTGAGGAAATATCCTACAAGGAAGGAGATGTTCAGTCTGGGGAAAAAGAGAATTGGGAAAACATAAGAACTACATTGAGAAAGAAGGTAGAAATAAACTATGTGGATGATGACCAGAAATTATTTTCTTCCTGCATACCTCAAAGTTTTAAAAAGAATTTAATAAAACAACAAAAATAAAGAAAAAAGAAAACCTATGCAGATATGTATGCATGTGTCGCTTTCAATGCTATGATTTTATGAGAAATCTGCCTCAAATAAGAATAAATATATTTGAATATAGAATACGAGGCTTTTGTGCAAATGCCACACAGTGTAGCAGACATATTAAAACCAATGAATAAATAATACCCTACATCATTTATCTAATGTTAGAATAATTCTGTGGTGTAGACTGGAAAGAGGAATGCTGAAATAAATGTCTGACCACTTTATTTTCAAATCAAAGTTAAAGATTACAAATGCTTATTATTAGACTATAATCGGTCATAATCACCATAATCAAAGTCCCTCAACTGAGTGAAGAAATTTGGGATTAAGTTTGGAGAATGATTTTTTGTTTTCTTCAGCAGGTGGTTTTGTTTCACCAAGTCTAAGCACTTAAAGAAAGAAATCTGGACTGATGGCTATACATCTGAATGAAAAATAAGTCCAGCAATTTTAGCAAGTTTATACTGTACTTCATACAACACTGGTAATCTGCTCTGTTCATGTTAAGAAAGAAAATTCCTAATTCCTTGCAAAAATACTTTCACTTGGTGGGGAGTGAGGTGGGGATGAGGGTTTTTCAAAGAAATTATTGTCATGGAGTTTTCCAACACCTTTCTCTCCAAAAGAACAAGCTACTAAAGCTATTAAAAAATATACTCAGTTTGATATCTCATCCTGAAAAAATGAAAACTAAATTTTTTTCAGATATATTTTCCCAAGTATTTTACCAGAAAGCGTAGCAACTTTTCCTGAATTGTACTCTGAGTTTCGATGTCAACACTATCTGGGTAAATTGGCTATGCTTTGGAAATGTTAATGACAATTATTACTCAATTTAGCAAAGTTTATGTTATTCTTGTACCCAAAAAAACCTGGCTCACTTAAAATAGCCAATTCTCTTTGAAGATACAATATTAATTTAGAGATGGTGATTTAGCATACAGTCAATAAACAGTATATATGTATATAAAACCTCCGAGCAAAGGCATTCCACTTTGCTGAATAACCATGAACAAAAGCAGAACCAGAGCTTATACAAATTAGGTTAATAATTTGCAAAGTATGGATTAAAAAAAAAAAGCATGGAAATTACAGCATAATGTTGAAATGTTTTTAGATCAACCCATTTGTGTGATTTTATGATTATTTATCCCTTTCTACAAAGTCTGGATTTGGTGCAGTGTAATCTCAAATGTCAGGTTGAATCCATAGAACAAATATCCATTTTCCATATAATATGTCACTCAGTTACTCAGACTCCAGGGTTGTATTCAGTGGAACAGGAATTTTGAGCAGATGAAAATACAAAGAAAACTTTTGGTAAATGAATCATTTATTGATATACTCGAAGTAAGAAGCTAAAGAACATCTCCTTATTTTGGAGATCACTTTCATCTAATCTGATGAATAGTTACTCAGACTCCAGAGTTATATCCAGTGGAATAGAGAAAAAGTGAAGAAATGTGAACCCTCAGAAGCAATTCCTACCTGGGGAATCTTGTAGATCTCCAGAAGAGTCATCATGCCAAGAGAAGTAAGGGAATCCAATCCACCGATCACTCCAACCAGCTTCTTCTCCATGTTGCAATTATAGTTTGGAAAGAAATTCTCCAATGTATACAAGAGGAGCATAGTGGAATGATAGGTCCATTTTCCATTATAGTAATTGTCAAAAATTTGGAATCCCAAAGTGATATTGGGAAGTATTTGAGGATTGTCATTAATCTTCTTTATTGCAAAGACCAAAGCCAGGATATGTTGATAATGCTTCGGAAGCATTCTGGAATGAATATTGTGTTTCAAAGAAATAATTCACACATCATAGTCAATATTTTCCTTAGATTATGATTTGCTACATCATATTTATTCTGTAGTATTTTATGGATTTACTATATCAGGTTTTTATGTACAATATTTAACCAAAGTGCCATTTACATAATTTTAATAGAGATTATAATTACTGTTCTGAAATACACATTTTAAATAGGTTTAAGAATGAAAAAAAGATGAAAAAATGAAAAAAAAAATCCTCTTCACCTTAAGAAAATCTCTTGGTTGCAATTATAGGGTTAGTGAGGAGGATGGTACTATCAAATAAATTGACTGAATATATTATATTGTTCCATCTATATAGGACAACAACAGATCTGTTTCAAATAAGAACAACTGAAAATGATAGGGAAGTGAATAAAACAAGAAGCTACAAAAAATCATAAAGTGAATACCATAGGACAAAGTAATATGAAATCTAATCTACAATGGGCAATCCTCTTTAATAAAACAAGAGTTTTTTATAAAATATTATTTTAATATATATTTTAAAGATCTATAGTGGACACCCCAAGCTAATTACAGACTCCTATGCCTAACAAAACATGCTAGAAAAATAAAATTTCTTAAAATTACATTTATAATTAAACATGTTTGCACTATGCAAATGCTGCCAGCAATGCAATGTATAAAATTTAACAACTCTACATAAAGACCTCTGAATTTCATTGTTTATGCAGTATAAGATGGAACACCAGCGTTCACTGCAAAACAGCATAATTACAATAACAAATGAAAATGGATTCCTTACATAAATTCTTCATGCGCCGAGGGTGGAGGTTTTGTTCTGAAATCATTGGCATGAGAGAAGAAGACCCCATGAGAGGCTATGCCACCAATGATGAGGTCCCCATCCTGATGATATTCGTGAACTGGGTACTCCAGATTCTGGACACTGCATTTCACAGTGGGCGCTCCAGATGACATATATGACAAAAGGATTAGCAGCACTAACCCTGTTTCTGACATCCTAAATTTAAATTAGGAAAATTTCTTCCTGCAAATTTTCTTTTTTCCTATCTAGCCATGGTCATTGGGACAGTTTGTAGAAGTTTACAAAATTCTCTGATCAGTTTAAATCTCTAAATACTGAATATTAGGGACCATATTAATATATGCATGCCTTCTCTTATCCTGATCACTCCTTCAAATACTAGAATAGACGTTGTGTTTATGTCATAATTCTCTAATGACAACATACTGCTGTGCCAGATTAACTAATTGTAAACATATGGAAAATGGAATTGCTACCATTTCAAAGCTAGAATTCCTTATAGAATTGCTAAAGAAAACATGTTTATCATGTCTGAACAATTTTTTTTTTATTGTAACCTCTTGAGAAAGAAATCATTTTTTCTGTGAATGGTCCAAAAACAAAGGTAACCAGCTATACAGGTAGTCAACTTACAACAGTTCATTTAGTGACTCTTCATAGTTACAACGGCACTGAAAAAAGTCACTTATGATCATTTCTCACACTTATGACCATTACAGTATCCCCATGGTCACGTGATCAAAATTCAAATGATTGGCAACTAGTTCATATTTATGATAGTTGCAGTGTCACAGGATCAGGTGATCTGCTTTTGGAACCTTCTGACAAGAAGAGTCAATGGGGAAGCCAGGTTCATTTAACAACAATAATGCATTTTATCACAGGAGTTTTCTGATTTCAAACATGCTTTGCAGAAATCTAGGGAGTGAGAGTTGAATTATCCTAAATTCTAGGAAATTCTTCTAAACATACATACAATGTTCTTTTGTAAGGCAGCACTTGCCCCTTCCACTCTGTTCCAATGTAATGGTTATCCATTATAAAACTACGGACCATTTTTACTATAATCCTCAAACTTTAGAAGATTGTTGTATCTTCTAGTAGATACAACAATCTACTAAAGATACTGTTTGATGGGACTTTTCTTATTGTCACATCTCACATCCACATTTTTTAAATTTCTTTTTGTCACAACAGTATACACAAACAATTGTCATAGATAAAACAACATATATTGAAGATATATATATATATATATATATATATATATATATATATATATATATATATATATATATATATATATAGGTCTTTGGTTATTCGGGTTTTCTCCCGCGTAAAATTGGAAGTGTCTTGGCGACGTTTCGACGAAGTCTCATTCGTCATCTTCAGGCTTCAGCTTCGTGCTTCTGGGAGCAATGTGTGATTGCAGCTGTTTCTTCCTTTTTAACTGCTAGTGGGGGTTTGAACTGATTGGCTGGGAGCTTGGCTGTGCTCTGATTGGATGGGATTTTTTTGTGCTCTGATTGGCTGGGGGTGTGTCCTGTTTGGGTGGGGGCTTGGTTGTGCTCAGATTAGTCTGAGTTGCAGGGGGATTTGAGCTGGTGAGCTGCACTGCTGCTGTTTGGAATTCGTGGTCGTGGTCATGCTACATCTTCATAGTGGGTGTCAGTCTGCTGCATGTATGGATTGGAGGGGTTTGAAATGGCTAATGTTGCAGCTGCGGTCCAGCAGCAGTGCAGCTCACCAGCTCAAATCCCCCTGCAACTCAGACTAATCTGAGCACAACCAAGCCCCCACCCAAACAGGACACACCCCCAGCCAATCAGAGCACAAAAAAAACCCTCATCCAATCAGAGCACAGCCAAGCTCCCACCCAATCAGTTCAAACCCCCACTAGCAGTTAAAAAGGAAGAAACAGCTGCAATCACACATTGCTCCCAGAAGCACGAAGCTGAAGCCTGAAGATGACGAATGAGACTTCAAACGCCGGCAAGACACTTCCAATTTTACGTGGAGAAAACCCAATAACCAAAGACCTACATACAAACACCCGTGAAAACCTCAGAATATATATATATATATATATATATATATATATATATATATATATATATATATATATATATATATATATATATATATATATATATATATATATATATATATATATATATATATATATATATTTGCTTTGCTTTCCAGGTTTATTTCTCTTATTTATTTATATAAATACAATCATATATTATTTATTTATATAAATACAATCAGTTCAAACCCCACTAGCAGTTAAAAGGAAGAAATAGCTGCGATCACACATTGCTCCCAGAAGCACGGTTGAAGCCTGAAGATGACGAATGAGACTTCGTCAAACGCCGGCAAGACACTTCCAATTTTACGTGGAGAAAACCCAATAACCAAAGACCTACATACATACACCGCTGAATACCTCAGAATATATATATATATATATATATATATATATATATATATATATATATATATATATATATATATATATATATATATATATATATATATATATATATATATATATATATATATATTTGCTTTGCTTTCCAGGTTTATTTCTCTTATTTATTTATATAAATACAATCATATATTATTTATTTATATAAATACAATCAGTTCAAACCCCCACTAGCAGTTAAAAGGAAGAAATAGCTGCGATCACACATTGCTCCCAGAAGCACGAAGCTGAAGCCTGAAGATGACGAATGAGACTTCGTCGAAACGTCGCCAAGACACTTCCAATTTTACACGGGAGAAAACCCGAACAACCAAAGACCTATATACAAACACCCGTGAAAACCTCAGAAAACAAATATATATATATATATATATATATATATATATATATATATATATATATATATATATGCATATATATATATGTAAAAAAATATGCAACAATTATATTAATTTGATATAATGAAGAGAACAATAGGACAGGAACAGTAGGCACTTTTGTGCATGCATGCCCCTTATAGTGCTCTTAGGAATGGGTTGAAGTCAATAGTAGACAGTTTTTGGTCGAAGATTTTGGGATTTTGAGTAGAGACTATGGAGTCAGGTAATGAGTTCCAAGCATTAACAACTCTATTACAGAAGTCATATTTTCTGCAATCAAATTTGAAGTGGTTGACATTTAGCTTGAATCTATTTTTTGCCCTTGTAATATTGTGATTGAAGCTGAAGTAGTCTTTTATAGGAAGGATATTGCAATAGATGATTTTATGTGTTAAACACAGGTCATGTCGAAGTCGATGGAGTTGTAAGTTTTCTAATCCCAGGATTTCAAGTCTGTTGGTATAAGGTATTTTGTTGTTTTTGGAGGAGTAAAATATTTCTGGACTTGTTCTATTGTATTTATGTCAGAGATGTGGTATGGGTTCCAGACGGATGAGCAGTATTCAAGAATAGGTCTGGCAAATGTTTTGTATGCTCTAGTTAGTAGTGTAGAGTTTTTAGAAAAGAAGCTGCATAAAATTAGGTTTACAACTCTTAGGGCCTTTTTTGCTATATAGTTGCAATGGGCTTTGGCATTAAGGTCATTTGATATGAGAACTCCAAGA
Organism: Ahaetulla prasina; assembly: GCF_028640845.1. Taxonomy (NCBI): domain Eukaryota; kingdom Metazoa; phylum Chordata; class Lepidosauria; order Squamata; family Colubridae; genus Ahaetulla; species Ahaetulla prasina. The sequence continues at coordinate 29,080,321 of NC_080542.1, read as the reverse complement.
TCTTTAACAGGGTGAGGGTCGTCAGTTAGGTAATGTCCATCAAATTTGTACTTGATGTTAGGGTTCTTTTTTCCAATATGTATTTCTTTAGTCCCACTAAACCTGGCTGAAATTTGGTCCCTGTCCACCCTAGCAGCTTCTTTATATCATTGTTATTGTCTTTTACACCTCTGGGGAAAGAAATAATAGCAATAGCAATGGCACTTTGATTTATATGCTACTCTATAGTGCTTTACAGCACTCTCTAAGTAATTTACAGAATCAGTATACTGTCCCCTAAAATCTGGACCATGTTTTACTGATTTAGGAAGAATGGAATGCTGACTCAACATCGAACCAGGACGATCAAACTCTAGCAGTGGGCAGAGTTGACCTGGAATACAACATTCTGACCACTGGGCCACCATGGGTATAGTGGTTAGAACCAAGGGTTGATTCTAGCCACATAAATATTTGTTCCCATGAACTTACTAGAGCCCAATATAGAATTCAGTAATAAAGAAAAAGTAAATTAATATTTAAATTATAAAATAAAGGTAAAAGTTCCCCTCACACATATGTGCTAGTCGTTGCCGACTCTAGGGGGCGGTGCTCATCTCCGTTTCAAAGCCGAAGAGCCAGCGTTGTCCGAAGACGTCTCCATGGTCATGTGGCCAGCATAACTCAATGCCAAAGGCACATGGAATGCTGTTACTTTCCCACCAAGGTGGTCCCTATTTTTTCTACATTCTGCATTTTTACGTGCTTTCGAAACTGCTAGGTTGGCAGAAGCTGGGACAAGTAACAGGAGCTCACCCCGTTACACAGCAGCACTAGGGATTCGAACCACTGAGCTGCTGACCTTTCAATCGGCAAGCTCAACATCCTAACCCCTGAGCCACCGCATCCCTTTAAATTAAATTAAATTAAATTAAATTAAAGTATAATTTAAAGTATAATAAGCAATGATATTGATATCAAGTCCAGAAATGAATACTCTGGAAAAATCAGGTAAGATACATGAATTAAAGAAGTTAAGGAAGCTTGCCTGTTAATAAAGCTGCAGAAGAAGTTTATTGAATAGAGGAGAGAGAGAGGAGACACGTCTTGTTGAACTGGTTTGGGATGAGTTTGACCCTGTGGCTCCCGAGGACGTGGACAGGTTGTTGGGGAGGCTTCACGCCACGACATGTTTACTGGACCCGTGTCCTTCCTGGCTGGTACTGGCCACTCAGGAGGTGACACGAGGCTGGCTCCAGAGGATTATCAACGCTTCCTTGTTGGAAGGGGTTTTCCCTGCCGCCTTGAAAAAGGCGGTGGTGAGACCCCTCCTCAAGAAGCCCTCCCTGGACCCAGCTATTTTGGGTAACTATCGTCCAGTCTCCAACCTTCGCTTCGTTGCGAAGGTTGTAGAGAGTGCTGTGGCACGACAGCTACCCCAATACCTGGATGAAGCCGTCTATCTAGACCCGTTCCAGTCCGGCTTTCGACCCGGATACAGCACGGAAACAGCTTTGGTCGCATTGGTGGATGATCTCTGGCGGGCCAGGGACAGGGGGTACTCCTCTGCCCTGGTCCTATTAGATCTCTCAGCGGCTTTTGATACCATCGACCATGGTATCTTGCTGCGCCAGTTGGGGGGATTGGGAGTGGGAGGCACCGTGTATTGGTGGTTCTCCTCCTATCTCTCCGACCGGTCGCAGACGGTGTTGACAGGAGGGCAGAGGTCGGCCGCGAGGTGCCTCACTTGTGGGGTCCCGCAGGGGTCGATTCTCTCGCCCCTGCTGTTCAACATCTATATGAAGCCGCTGGGTGAGATCATCAGTGGCTTCGGGGTGAGATACCAACAGTACGCTGATGACACCCAGCTGTACTTTTCCACCCCGGGCCACCCCAATGAAGTTGTTGAAGTGCTGTCCCGGTGTTTGGAAGCCGTACGGGTCTGGATGGGGAGAAACAGGCTCAAGCTTAATCCATCCAAGACGGAGTGGCTGTGGATGCCGGCATCCCAATTCAGTCAACTGCAGCCGCGGTTGACTGTTGGAGGCGAGTTATTGGCCCCAAAGGATAGGGTGCGCAACTTAGGTGTCCTCCTGGATGACCGGCTGTCGTTTGAAGATCATTTGACGGCCGTCTCCAGGAGGGCCTTCCCCCAGGTCCGCCTGGTTCGGCAGTTGCGCCCCTTCCTTGATCGGGATGCCTTGTGCACAGTCACTCACGTGCTCGTTACCTCTCGCTTGGATTATTGTAATGCTCTCTACATGGGGCTCCCCTTGAAGTGCACTCAGAGGCTTCAGTTAGTCCAGAATGCAGCTGCGCGGGTGATAGAGGGAGCTTCGCGTAGCTCCCACGTAACACCGCTCCTGCGCAGACTGCACTGGCTACCTGTGGCCTTCCGAGTGCACTTTAAGGTGTTGGTTACGACCTTTAAAGCGCTCCATGGCTTAGGGCCTGGATACTTACGGGACCGCCTGCTGTTACCATATGCCTCCCACCGACCCGTACGCTCTCACAGAGAGGGACTTCTCAGGGTGCCGTCCGCCAAACAATGTCGGCTGGTGGCCCCCAGAGGAAGGGCCTTCTCTGTGGGGGCTCCCACACTTTGGAACGAGCTTCCCCCAGGCTTACGTCAAATACCTGACCTTCGGACTTTCCACCGCGAACTGAAGACATACCTTTTTATTCGCGCGGGGCTAGCCTAAATTTTAAATTTTATATTTTAAATTTTAAATTACATAAATTTTATTGATTTTAAATTTTCTACTAATTTTAAATGGGGTTTGGTCTTATAATTTTAAGGTTCTAGGCTAATTATAATAAGTTTTTTAATTCATATTTTAAAATTGTATATTGTGGTGTTTTGTATTTTATTGTTGCCTGTACACCGCCCTGAGTCCTTCGGGAGAAGGGCGGTATAAAAATCAAATAAATAAAAAATCAAATAAATAAATAAATAAATAGCAAGGGTTTTTCAAATTCTGGGTAGAACTTAAAACTGGATTTAAAGTTATGTAAAAAGGTATTACAGACAAGCCAATCAAAAACCATTTGGGGCATTATTTCTTTACATGGCAACCACTGCAAGGATTGACTGAATTAGCTGAGATGGGGCAATTAACTGCTTTCATTAGAGTTAATGAATTAGACAAATTTATAAGAGACTGGAAGTCATTTGTGGATTTTCTAAATGTTAAATATAATGACAAATAGTTTATAGAGGGTTTTGAAGATTAGTTTTATCTGTAGAGTAACCTGTTAATTTTTTTCTTTTACATATATATGTAAACAGATATCAGGTCAATTTGATTATTAAATAAATTGATTAATATATCTGGTATATTTGTGTATGTAATATAGTATTTTAGTTAAATATAGATGGGAAATTTATAAATATTTGTATATCTGTTATTTAATGGGAGGGGAATATATTAGATTTTTTATGTATTTTTCAGATTCAACCAAGGTGGATTTTTTCTTATATTTAATGTGAGATGTATTTGATATTTGGATGTTTTCCTTTTTTTTCATATTGTTCTTATTATTTTTATTAGTGTTGGATATTACTGTTTTCGTTCTTTTTCTTCATTTTGTATTCTATATTACTATTCTATAATACTATTATTAAATGTGATATGTCTCAAGAAATTAGGGAGCTAAAGTCAAATAAAAATGCAAATTGAAAAAGGTGCATATGAAAAAGTTTCTGCAAATCAAATCTCAAGGTTTCTTTTCAAATTTAAATAACATGGCTTCAATTATTCATTTAAAGCATATTTATTACTTAAATTAATGTCATAGTTTCCGTGTACTTGGCATAATTACTTTATACCAATGATAGTAAAAGTAAAGATAAGGTTCCGCTCACACATATATGCAGTCGTTTCCAACTCTAGGGGGTGGTGCTTATCTCTGTTTCAAAGCCGAAGAGCCAGCACTGTCCGAAGATATCTCTGTGGTCATGTGGCTAGCATGACTAAATGCCAAAGGTGAACAGAATGCTGTTATCTTCCCACCAAAAGGTGGTCCTTATTTTTCTATTTGCATTTTTTTATGTGTTTCAAACTGCTAGGTTGGCAGAAGCTGGGACAAGTAACAGGAGCTCACCCTGTTATGCAGCAATAGGGATTTGAACTGCTGAACTGCCAACCTTTCAATCGACAAACTCAGTGTCTTAGCCTCTGAGCCACCACATCCCTCATGCCAGTGATAACTACTAATTTATTTTAAAGTTTATCTTGATGTTGCATTGAATTCTGTCATGTGCAAGAGAAACACGTCCTCTGAGATTGTTAGATGTTAGATTATCAGAATGATGCAGTTAGGAATATCTTTTGAAAATCAAAACTTAATAGTCTATAAATTGTAATAGGGTCACATACATTATAAACTATCAGTTTTGTATATTAGGAACAAAGAGGAAGCACAAAGACCAGTAGGGGAATTTAGAAGATTGCATTAAATTGAAATAATTTCATGAGATGAAAAAGAAAAGTCATTATCAAGTTATACAATTAATCCTCAAGGACATGTATAATATATTACCTGCCAAAATGGCTGGTTTTGAATCTGTAGTCCATGATTCATTACTGTTTTGTATCTGAGTCCAGATGTAGACATGGCATGTAAAGCATAGGCAACTGCATAGACAGCATTGTAGACACTGTAGCTGTAGCCAGACATGGACATATCAAAAAAGAGGGCAGGGACTCTTTCCAGTTTCTCCTGCCCAGTGCAAATATTCTCCTCTTCTTTATTAATAAACGTACCTAGAAATCGGCAGTTGAAGACCTGCTCCCAAAAGCCTTTGAAAAATCCATCTCCTTTAGTAGTTTTGACTCTCAATAAACTGCTGAAATTCAGACACATCATTGGAATGGAATGCAAAACCTAAAGCTCCATGGAAAATTTCTAAATTCCAGTACCTTTGAAATCCAAAGGAAGCAATCTCCATTTGGGCTGTAGTAATCCATATTTTTTCTAGGAATTTCCTAGGTTTACTGTCTACATCTTCATCTGATAGATAAGATACAAATCTAAACAAGTCCAGGGAATGAGATTCAATATAGGCTAGTATCACTGCAACCTTTTTACTGATCAAAGCATCATAAATCTTCTCCCCTTTATGGAGCATCTCAAACACATCACTAATAAATGTTACAACAGGGATTTTTTGTATGAAAGCAAGACAGACACCCTTCTGAGAAAACATGGGAAACACAGTTTGCACAAATCTTTCTCCATTCTCATTATCCATAACCACCCCTCCAATCCATATCCATTTGAAGTATAGAAGCAGAGACAGAATCCCTTCATACTGAATCTCTTCCTTAGGAACCATCTGGTAGAAGGGAAGACCAGGAGATTTGTCCTTCATCACTGGAGTGGGACTATACGTGAGCTGTATAATATGGACAAATGGACAGTTGGAATTGAGAAGAAAAAAACTGAAATTGAAATAGAGTTGTATACAAAAGATACAAATATGGGCACATGGGAGTGCTGAAACTTGAAAACCAAGAACTATTTAAAAATTTGAGAAATAAAAATTAGAGTAATTTTTGTTAATCCCAATAAAAACATTTTCCAAATGTGGAGCTTGGATATTTTTCATGGACTAATTCAATTCTGTCATAATTAACAATACTATTTAATATAGAATATCAAAATATCATATCATATATCCCAAGCCAAAATAAAAGTTATAGACAACCATTACATTTTTAGCAAAATAATACTTTTACTGTTTAGAGATATATTAAACATAAACTGGTTAGCTACAACACACTTCAATTTTTAAAGTCTGCAGATTTAGAGAGAGTGCAATCCTCAGCTTCAGGCTGAACCAAAATTACAAGACTTAAATCTCTACTTTTGAAATTCTGTTTCTTGTTACCTCTTGGATATTTTGAAATATCTAGACTGATAAAAAGTGTGAGAAGGTCTCTCTATGAAATGCAACATATAAGAAAATTATAAGAAACACTTCAAAAAGAATGAAAATTTAGCATGAAGGCAGGAATTTTGAGAGGATGAAAATGCAGAGAAACTTTTGGTAAATGAATCATTTATTGATTTACTCGAAGTAAGAAACTAAAGAACTTTTCCTTATCTTGGAGATCACTTTATCTAACCTCATAAAGATCATATCAATAAATTTATTTATTTTTTTTATTTATTTTATTTGTCACAACAATATGTATAAGCATCACACAAAAAGATTGTATAGTATATAAACATATATATGAGGGAATATTAGGAGGTATAAGCATATATATATAACCAAAGACCTACATATATATATATATATATATATATATATATATATATATATATATATATATATATATATATATATATATATATATATATATATATATATATATATATATATATATATATAAAAGAAAAAGAATAGGACAGGAACGGTAGGCACCTTTGTGCTCTTATGCACGCCCCTTATGGTCCTCTTAGGAATGGGGTGAGGTCAATAGTAGAAAGTTTTTGGTTAAAGCTTTTGGGATAATGGGAAGAGATCACAGAGTCAGGTAAAGTGTTTCAAGCACTGATGATTCTGTTACAGAAGTCATATTTTCTGCAATCTAGATTAAAGCGGTTAACCTTAAGTTTAAATCATTGATTTACTCCAAGTAAGAAGCTAAAGAACATTTCCTTATTTTGGAGATCACATTCATCTAATCTGATGAATAGTTATTCAGACTCCAGAGTTATATCCAGTGGAAAAGGGAAAAAGTGAAGAAATGAGAACCCTCGGAAGCAATTCCTATCTGGGGAATCTTGTAAATCTCCAGAAGAGTCCTCATGCCAAGAGAAGTAAGGGAATCCAGTCCACCGATCACTCCAACCAGCTTCTTCTCCATGTTGCAATTATAGTTTGGAAAGAAATTCTCCAATGTATACAAAAGGAGCATAGTGGAATGATAGGTCCATTTTCCACTGTAGTAATTGTCAAAAATTTGGAATCCTAAAGTGATATTGGGAAGTATTTGAGGATTGTCATTAATCTTCTTTATTGCAAAGACCAAAGCCAGGATATGTTGATAATGCTTCGGAAGCATTCTGGAATAAATATTGTATTGCAGATCAAAGAAATAATTCATCCTATACTAGGACCTACCTAGTGGCACTGAGGGAAGCGAGGCGTTGCTACGCCTCCTCCCTCATTGCGTCGGCAGATAACCGCCCAGCCGCCCTGTTTCGGGTGACCCGTTTCCTCCTTCACCAGGGGGAGCGGGATGACCCGTTGCAGGGACGTGCTGAGGAGTTTAACGGTTATCTATACGATAAAATCATTCAGCTTCGGGACGGTCTGGACCAAAATTGCGGCGATTCAGATGGGGCGTCTGAGGGTGGTCTTGGTGATATTGTCTGGGATGAGTTTGACCCTGTGGCTCCCGAGGACATGGACAGGTTGTTGGGTAGGTTGAATGCCACCACGTGTTTACTGGACCGTGCCCCTCCTGGTTGGTGCTGGCCACTCAGGAGGTGACACGAGGCTGGCTCCAAGCGATTACGAGTGCTTCCTTGTTGGAGGGAGTCTTTCCGGCCGCCTTGAAAGAGGCGGTGGTGAGGCCCCTCCTCAAGAAGCCCTCCCTGGACCCGGCTGTTTTAGGTAATTATCGTCCGGTCTCCAACCTTCGCTTCGCGGCGAAGGTTGTAGAGAGTATGGTGGCATATCAGTTTCCCCTGCACCTGGATGAAACTGTCTATCTAGATCCGTTCCAGTCCAGTTTCCGGCCCGGTTACAGCACTGAGACGGCTTTGGTAGCGTTGGTGGATGATCTCTGGAGGGCCAGGGATAGGGGTTGTTCCTCTGCCCTGGTCCTATTAGACCTCTCAGCGGCTTTTGATACCATTGACCATGGTATCCTGCTGCACCGGTTGGAAGGATTGGGAGTGGGAGGCACCGTTTATCGGTGGTTCTCCTCCTATCTCTCCGACCGGTCGCAAACGGTGTTGACAGGGGGGCAGAGGTCGGCCCCGAGGCGCCTCACTTGTGGGGTGCCGCAGGGGTCGATTCTCTCGCCCCTTCTGTTCAACATCTATATGAAGCCGCTGGGTGAGATCATCAGTGGCTTCGGTGTGAGGTACCAGCTGTATGCTGATGACACCCAGCTGTACTTTTCCACCCCGGGCCACCCCAATGAAGCTATCGAAGTGCTGTCCTGGTGTTTGGAGGCCGTACGGGTCTGGATGGGGAGAAACAGGCTCAAGCTCAATCCCTCCAAGACAGAGTGGCTGTGGATGCCGGCATCCCGGTACAGTCAGCTGAGTCCACGGCTGACTGTTGGGGGCGAGTCATTGGCCCCGATGGAGAGGGTGCGCAACTTGGGCATCCTCCTGGATGAACGGCTGTCTTTTGAAGATCACCTGACGGCCGTCTCCAGGAGAGCTTTCCACCAGGTTCGCCTGGTGCGCCAGTTGCGCCCCTTTCTAGACCGGGATGCCTTATGCACGGTCACTCATGCCCTCGTGACGTCTCGTCTGGATTACTGCAATGCTCTCTACATGGGGCTCCCCTTGAGGGGCATCCGGAGGCTTCAGTTAGTCCAGAACGCGGCTGCGCGGGTGATAGAGGGAGCCCCTCGTGGCTCCCGCGTGACACCTATCCTGCGCAGACTGCACTGGCTACCTGTGGGCTTCCGGGTGCGCTTCAAGGTTTTGGTGACAATCTTTAAAGCGCTCCATGGCATAGGGCCGGGCTATTTACGGGACCGCCTACTGCTACTGAATACCTCTCACCGACCCGTGCGCTCTCACAGAGAGGGACTCCTCAGGGTGCCGTCAGCTAGGCAATGCCGTCTGGCGACACCCAGGGGAAGGGCCTTCTCTGTGGGGGCTCCCACCCTCTGGAATGAACTCCCTCCAGGACTTCGTCAACTTCTGGACCTCCGAACCTTCCGTTGCGAGCTTAAAACACACTTATTTATCTGCGCGGGACTGGATTAGATTTTAAATTTACTGGTTTTAAATGGGTTTTTATTATTTATACTGTTTTTAACAATTCGGCTATGGAATAAGTTTCTTACGTGCTATTTTAGTTTGTATTTATATGTATTTTAATTGCCTGTGAACCGCCCTGAGTCCCTAGGGAGATAGGGCGGTATATAAATGTGAAAAATAAAATAAAATAAATAAAAAATAAATACATCATAGTCAATATTTATCTTCAGATTATGATTTGCTACATCGTATTCATACTATAGTATTTTACAGTATTTACTATATCTTGTTTTTTAACAACAAATATTGTTTGTTTAACAACAATATTTAACAACAAATACCATATATTTATAATTTTATTGGAGATTAGAATTATTTATAATTACTTGTCAGAAAGACATATTTTAAATAAGGTCCAGAGTTGAAAAAAAGATGAAAAAATAAAATAGACCTTTCATTTTAAGAAAAACTCTTGGTTGCAATTATATTTTTTGAGCTGGGCAGCCACTTAGAGTCTACCATCTATGTACGCAAACAGCTGATTTGTTTGAAATAAGAGTAGCAATAGCAATAGCAAACTTATATACAGCTTCACAGTGCTTTACAGTCCTCTCTAACGGTTTACAGAGTCAGCATATTACCCCCAACAATTTGGGTCCTCATTTTACCCAAATACTCAGAAGGATCGAAGTTTGAGTCAACCTTGTAACTGAAAATGATAGGAAAGCAAAACAAGAAGCAGCAGAAGAATCATAAAGGAAATTGCTGTGATATAGATGTTGGAAGAACACAATAATCAGAAATATAATCTACCATGACCCATCCTGTTTGATAAACTCTTCGCAAAATATTATTTTAATATATTTTAAAGCTCCTCTATAGCTGAGGAGCCAAGCGAATTACATTTCTTAAAACCATATTTAGAAGAATTAAACTTATTCCAATATGGAATATTGCATTCAGTTTTGGTCGCCACGATGTAAAACAGATGCTGAGACTCTAGAAAGAGTGCAGAGAAGAGCAACAAAGATGATTAGGGGACTGGAGGCTAAAACATATGAAGAACGGTTGCAGGAACTCGGTATGTCTAGTTTAATGAAAAGAAGGACTAGGGGAGGCATGATAGCAGTGTTCCAATATCTCAGGGGTTGCCACAAAGAAGAGGCAGTCAAACTATTCTCCAAAGCACCTGAGGGTAGAATAAGAAGCAATGGGTGGAAACTAATCAAGGAGAGAAGCAACTTAGAACTAAGGAGAAATTTCCTGACAGTTAGAACAATCAATAAGTGGAACAACTTGCCTGCAGAAGTTGTGAATGCTCCAACACTGGAAATTTTTAAGAAAATGTTGGATAGCCATTTGTCTGAAATGGTGTAGGGTTTCCTGCCTCGGCAGGAGGTTGGACTATAAGACCTCCAAGGTCCCTTCCAACTCTGTTATTAGTTATGTTAAACACAACGCGATGTATACAAGTTTAAAATTCTACATAAAGACCCTTAAATTTCATTATTACACTAGCATTGTTTCTTCAGTATAAGGTGAACAACAGTGTTCACTACAAGATCAGTATAATTAGAGTATAGTATAAAAAATGAAAATGAATTTCTTACAGAAATTCTTCAGGCATTGTGGGTGGAGGTTTTGTTCTGAAATCTTTGGCATAAGAAATAAAAACTCCATGAGAGGCAATGCCACCAATGATGAGATCTCCAGCCTGACAATATTTATGAATTGGGTCCTCCAGATACTTGACACTGCATTTCACAGTGTCAGCTCTATGTGGCATATATGACAAAAGGATTAACCATAACAACACTTCTACTATTACTGACATTCTAAATTTAAAAAAGGAATAATTCCTTCCTTCAAATTTTTCTTTTTCTAACTAATATTTTGAGAACTATTATAAATAGTTCCCTAACCAATTTAAATCTCTAAGTATTAAACATTAGGGATCATACATGCTTCTCTGTTTCTTATCCTTCAAATATTATAGCAGATATTGTATTTAAGCCATAATTCAAATGAATGTCACATATTCATAAGTGACAACAATCAGCAGTGCCTGATCAGCTAACTGCAAAATAATTATATGGAAAATGGAATTGATACCATTTTAAAGCTAGAATTCCTTATAGAATTGCTAAAGAAAACATTTTTTTTTCACGTCTGAACAAAATTTCTATTGTATCTTTTTGAGAAAGAAACTATTTTTCTCCATGGTGCCGGGAACGATCATCCAGGAATGGGTAATGCTCTGCTTCTCTGCTTGGAGACCGAGTTAGTTTTTTCTTTAGCCACACCTCCCTTGCCTGGGTCCTCCCCACTTCGCTGTTATTCTGCCAGCTCTGGAGGTGGGGTCTTCAGTACCGACAAAGGGGAGGTCTTGTGCCTTAGAGGTTAATACAGCTGCCTAATATCTGAGCAGCCCGAATTTGACTCCCTCAAGGGTATATCTGAGCAGCCCGAATTTGACTCCCTCAAGGGTATAGTTTGCGGAGGAGATCCAGAGCTGGATAGCTGGAAATTGATCTATACTAGTTTCCATTTTTATTAGCCTCTCCTCCCTTCCTGTCCCTGTCCACAGCTACTAAGGGCAATCTTGCCACGGAGGATAGGAAAACAGTGGTGCCTCTTCTGGTGAACACCATCAGGCCAGAATGTCACAGTCTTTGTGATTAGGTATTATCAGCTTGGTGTCTACTGCCGGAATTGGGTTCTGCTGGTGCTCGGGATGCACAGGTCTTTGACCCTTTGTTGAATTGGGGCCCAGATTGTTCTGGGCGAGGTGATAACTCAATACATGGTTACAGTTGCCTGTACAGCACAGTGAAGCAGTATGTGGTTCCTGCCACTGGGTTTTCGGCTGAAGACACTCATGATATGGCACGATGGACGGCCATGTTCATAACTTGCCAGGTGATGGCAAGAGCTCTGTCTTGTTTTTTTGACAAAGGTTAGTGTTAGCAAATGGTTACTAGCAGTGAACAAGTGGACCCTTAAATGGTTCTACCCTCCTTGGAGTAAAATTTGACCTGGTCTTCACTGGTGGGCAAAGATACGTCCAGATCAACCTGGTACAGATGTGGTAGTCAGTTGCCTCCAGCGTGGGTATTTATTTTATTTATTTATTTATTATATTTGTATACCGCCCATCTCTCGAAGGACTCAGGGCGGTTCACAGTCAAAAACAACAGAAAAACATATAATACATAAAAAGCTAAAAGAATAGACAGTTAAATTCAATTGATGCTCTAACTTTTAAATACAAATTTAAAACCTCATTTAAACCCTTTTTTTTAAAATCCCAAGTTTAAAACTACGTTCAAGCTAGTCCTGCTCTTCGAAACAGCAGCGTCTTCAGCTCGCGGTGGAAGGACTTGAGATCGGGGAGTTGACGAAGCCCCAGAGGAAGCTCGTTCCAGAGGGTAGGGGCCCCCACAGAGAAGGCCCTCCCCCTAGAGGTCGCCAGCCGACATTGTTTAGCTGACGGTATCCGGAGGAGGCCTTCTCTGTGAGAGCGCACTGGTCGGTGAGAGGCTAATGGTGGCAGTAGGCGGTCCCGTAAATATCCCAGTCCTAGGCCATGGAGCGTTTTAAAGGTGATAACAAGTACCTTGAAGTGAACCCGGAAGACCACTGGGAGCCAGTGCAGATTACGCAGGAGGGGTGTCACATGGGAGCCAAAAGGTGCTCCCTCTATCACCCGCGCAGCCGCATTCTGGACCAGTTGGAGTCTCCGGGTACCCTTCAAGGGGAGCCCCATGTAGAGAGCATTACAGTAGTCCAGGCGGGATGTAACCAGGGCATGAGCAACCGTGCATAAATCAGCCATTCTTCCGCTCAGGCTTCAACAAGGGCTAGTATCAATTACATTACAAGTGGCGGTTTGCCAGGGACTTCCTTTTAGGGGTTCTCCCTTTTCCCTTTTTTTGCAGAACATGCTTGGACAGTCTGGATTGACATAAAGATCACCAGTGACCATGAGCCTGCCTGGTGCAGCCGTCCCTGTCATCCCTCACTTCCTTTTTCCTTGAGGGAAGTTATAGGACCCAGAGGGGAACTGGTTTGCGGTTTCCCTCATTTGATCCTCCAGCCAGATGACTGTGGCAGGGCAGTTTCGAGGCTTGATATCAGTACCTCTCTCAGGGTAGCAGTTCATATTAGGCTAGGAGCCTCAGCCCTTCATCGAGCATACTACCTACCAGTTTGTTGTGGATATGCACCTACAGGCTGATTGCTCCAAGGTTCCTTCCCCTATTCAAGATTTGCATGATCTTGGGGAACTCCGGGATAACCAGTTCGGGCATTCGACATCGCTTTGTCTTGCCTGGGCCCGGTAATCGTTGGTAGCTCACTTTCAGTGTGACCTTTATGGGACCTGCAGTACCTTTGGCTCCCCTCTACAGTCATCCTCTAGACATCTGGCATGATATGGATCGTGATCCATTTGTGGATTCCATGCGTGGGTATATCACTGAACAGGGCAGGTAGTTGGGCTTCCAGGCAGCCTTCCAGCTTGGGGGGGGTTGGTATCTGGGAAACCCTTGGCTAGGGTGGTGCCTTTTCCCCAGAGAAATCTTCAGGCTACTGCCTTTCTTTCCTCAGGGAAGTCCTCTGGCTTCTGGTTTCACACCGATCTAAGGCATGCTTCCCTGGCAGTCCATTGCAGGCAGTTTTCTGCTTGTCCATAGTCGACAAGGGGGGGCATGACCTTCCTACGCTGGGATTCCCTATGCAGGGGCGACTATTACCCGAGGTTGCTCTTCCTGGTTATTCCAGGAAGTTCTTTCATGGCTGTATTAGCCCTGTGTTCCCATAAGCAACAACCATAGGCTGGACAGGTGGACGTTTCCTGCCCTGTTACCTACAGGCATTCTTGTCCAACTTCTTAGTGGACCAGTAGCTACCAGAGTGTGATAATTTGGCTTAGGACTGGCACGTGCTCTAGCCCTGGCCTTGTCCACGGCTCCAACTCCCTGGTTCTTGGGGGAGGGTGTGCTATTAGTTTCTGGGACAAATAGGTCTGCCATGCTTTGTTTAGTGGTCTAATACTACCGACTCAGGGGGCCGGTTACAGTAGCCATTTCTGGTCCCTCCTGCAGCAACTAGTGTTTGCAGGCCAGAACAGGATCGGATCCAATGACACACTGCCCATGGTCAACTGCAAAGTCATTCTTGCAGGTCAACCACGAAATCGGCTGGGAATTCGGCCTGTCTGGGCTTCTGGTCCATTTGGGTCATTGAGCTCGGGCATTCTGCCCAGTGCTGCTGGTGGGTCATGTGCTGGGGTACTTCCCTTCCAGATACTCCTAGTCATCAAGGTCTTGAGATGTCCACTCCCACTGGCAGGTGTTGAGGTTTCCTGGATAGCCTTCACCAGAGAAATCCCACTTAGGACTTTCCCTGCACATAACCTATGGGGTTTAGGGCCTTCTTGGGTCCCCACATCATTCTACATATAGGAGGGGACTATGACAACTATGGTCTTCCTGTAAGTCTTCTATTCCCAGTGACCGCTCCTCTTTGATGTCTCAGAGTCAGTCTGTTCAAACATCCTTCTATGGCCCTTATTCAGCACGCCTGGTTATTGGTGTGGAGTTGGTCTCCTCCTAGACATCAACTCAGCCAGCGGGTTCCTGCAACTAATGTTTCCTCAGTAGGGACAGCCCTGCCAAAATACGACCCTCCTGATCGGGTTTCCACTGGTTCTGTCCTTATCTCCATTGGCTGTGTCAGAGGCTACAAAGTTTCCTCAGATTGAGCAACCTACCAAAACTTCACACCATCTGATCTGGTTTCCAGTGGCTTTTCCTCTTGTCTCCAGGGTTGGTTCCTGGGACTAAAGGGCGCACGACACCTCATCTGTCCTACAGGCTGCTGTGCCACCTGGCACAGTCTGCAACATTGTCTGGTGGAGCCTCCTCCTCCTTTTGGGAGCTGGGGTTCTTCCTTCTTGTTTCAGGTACCCTCCAGGAGCAGCATCATGGCCCAGTTCCTGTGGGAGGTTGCTGTTGAGCAGGCAGGACTTTTCAGGAGTCCTTTCATAAGGTTCGTGACATAATGCTTTACTGCCCTACTACCAACCATATGGCCTCGGCATGGCGTGTGACGCACAGTATTCTGTCGGTGATGTTGGTAGAGCCGTTTCGCCTCTCATTCAACTGCAAGAGTGGTGGGCAGGTAAGTGCTTGGGCGGCCTCGCATGGAGTGAGGACTATGGACCAGAGTACTGCCCTCCTGTATGACTGACCTGCTTTGGTAAGTCCAATTCCTGGATGATCTTTCCCGGCACCATGGAGAAGGCGCATTGGTCTTACCTGATAAGCTCCTTTTCAGTGTGCAGGGAAGATCATCCAGCCCAGGGGTGAAATCTAAAAATTTTCCCTATTGGTTCTGTGGGCGTGGCTTAATTGGTGGAAGTGGCTTGGTGGTCAGATGACTGGGTGGGCATGGCCAATAACAATAAATAATAAAAATAATAAACAAAGTATACGAAACAATAAGAGGTACCAAAAACCAACTTTCACACTTTACACACACACAACACAACACAACTGACTCACACACAATGTAAAAGCAGCTGCACTTCACCCAAAATGGCCCCTGCAACAAGCAGGAACCTCACACAGCCACTAAAAGCTCAAAAACCAACTTTCACACTTTACACACACACAACACAACTGACTCACACCCAATGTAAAAACAGCTGCACTTCACTCAAAATGGCCCCTGCAACAAGCAGGAACCTCACACATCCACTAAAAGCTCAAAAACCAACTTTCACACTTTACACACACACAACACCACTGACTCACACCCAATGTAAAAACAGCTGCACTTCACCCAAAATGGCCCCTGCAACAGCAGGAACCTCACACAGCCACAAAAAAACTCAAAAACCAACTTTCACACTTTACACACACACAAAACACAACACAACGGATTCACACATACACACACACAAAATGCCACATACAGCTTTGTGAGATTTTGTGTGTTTGTATAGTTAGAGTGAAACACTACAGAAACACACCAAATCTCAGAAAGCTGCACAAATATTTTATTTTATTAATTTATTTTATTTATATTTTTTAGATGAGGGGTCTCCAACCATAGTAACTTTAAGGTTTGTGGACTTCAACTCCCAGAGTTCTTCAGCCAGGAAAACTGGCTGAGGAACTCTGGGAGTTTAAGTCCACAAGCCTTAAAGTTACTAAGGTTGGAGACCCCTGTTTTAGATAAAAGCAGCTAAATTTAAAACTTCCTTAACTTTAAATTGCAGTCTGAAAAACAACAACTCCTTAATAAAATCCCAGTTAACTATTTTTTAAAGCTCCCCCCATTTACTTACTAATTGGAGGCAGGCAGATTGAGTTGCTCACCGAGGAAATGGATTGCAGGCAGGCAGATTCAGTTGCTAGCTGATGCAACTGATTGCATTGATTGAAAGCAAGGCTTTAGCGAGCCCGAAAGGAGCAGCAATAAGGCAAGTGGGGATGGGGCAATTGAATGGGCATGAATGGGGGCTGTTGTAAGAGATTGTTAAAAATGATTTTAAAAGCCTGTGATGATCAGGCAATTCATCTGGGATCGCCAGAGGAGCCTTTTAAAACCTTTTTTTTACAACTTCTTCGGCTGAAGAGGTTGTAAAAAAAAGGTTTTAAAAGGCTCCTCTGGCAATCCCAGATGAATTGCCTGATCATCACAGGCTTTTAAAATCATTTTTTAATGATTTAAAAAAAAGACTTTAAAGGTTCTGACAAGCCCAGCTGAGCCACGCGATCATCAAAGGCTTTTTTTTTTTTTACTTTTAAAGGCATATTTTCGGCTGAAGAAAAGATTCTTTTAAAAGTAAAAAAAAAAACCTCTGAAGATAGTGCAGCTCAGCAGGGGCAGGGGGTGGGCCAAGGGATTTTTGCTACTGGTTCTCTGAACCACCCGCCGCCATCACTACCAGATGGGATGAGCCGGTCCTAACCAGGAGCATTTCACCCTGGGGGCACGCACACGCTTTGGGCACTCGGCACCAAAAGGTTAACCATCACTATTACAGCACTTCCTAGAGCCCAAAACAAAACATAATTGTAGGGGAAAAAACTAAATTAATATTACATTAAATTATATAAAATATTTTTAATGACAATGTATTGATATCATGTCCAGAAATAACTACTCTGAGAAATCAGGTAAGATACATGTTTTGGTCAAGTCAAGGATGCTTGCCTGATAATAAAGAGATTGACTTCTGGGGGGTGGCTTTGTCCAAATCTTTTCTGGGACTGGATCTCTCTGAGTGGACAGGAAAGGTTGAAAGTTGTGGTGACCCACCAAGACCCAAATGATCCCTGAATATCAGGAGGAAGGAAAAATAGAAATAAGAGATCATGTTTATCTGTTCACTAAACACTTACAATCCAGACAACCTTTCAAAAAACTGAGACCAAAGTATGAAGCAAATAGTTTTGTGTTGATGTGCTGGAAACTCAGATTTCAACTGATTTTACTGAAACCAGTAGTATATTACAGGGGCAATGAATGCACTGGAACTGAAAGTCCAGTTTAGGAACACAGTGTAATGGAGAAAATGTATTAATGTGATTGCTAAGACTCAACAGCAATTTGATGGTAGTTGATCAGTCAATCAATACAATACAATACAATACAATACAATAATCAAAGAAATTTATAATTGCTGGTATAAATTAGTATTGGTTAATTCTTGTGTCCATATTTCAAAAGAGTCCTGCTTGATACCGGCTCTGCTACTGAATTATTTAGATTAGAATAACTTTATTTAGAATAACAATATTACTTAAATTGAACATAATGAAGAAATGTTTAGAGCCATGCAGTTGACTACAATTAGAAGAGTTTTAATTTAATTTTACTTATTTTCATTTTAACATAGTATTCTGAGGATACAAGGGGATTTGATCTCAGCAAAGAAAGGGTCTTCATTTAAAAAGTGAGAGTTTTTTTAAATCATCTTTGGAAATGTATAGAGACTAAGACATAGATAGACAGACCGTCTGACAGATAGATATTTTTGTGCAATCCTGAATCAATAATCATAAGATATATGGCTATATAAATTGATAAAAAAAGCAATGAGTTATACTTTAAAAATAATTTATAAATAAATTCTAATTCTGACTGCTATAGAGAAAATAATTTTACAGGATATGCAACAAATTATTAGACAAATATTAAGGTGTATTCTGCAATACAGGCAGAAAAAAACAAAAATTGTTCTGCATTGCAAATTGCTAAATAATAGAAAATAATTGAAAAACATTTATAACCCTTTCTTCTTCAGTTGCCTATTGTTCAGCTCTGGTCTCAACACAATAATATAGCATTTGGGGAAAAAGATGCAGATTAGCAGCCCAGCACTTGAAGCTAACATTGAGAAAATCTCCACAGCCACAGTGAATTTCTCCTTGGTGCTCAGGTAGGTTGGAACAAAGGATATCCAAACACTGCAGAAGACCAACATGCTGAAAGTGATGAATTTGGCTTCATTGAAACTATCAGGTAATTTCCTAGCAAAGAAAGCAACTATGAAACTAACTGTGGCCAGGAAGCCCATATAACACCTTGCAGAATAAAACATAATCATAGAACCTTCCTTACATTGTAAGACAATTTTTCCAGGCTCTGAGTGCAGGTCAGCATCTGGAAAAGGAGGAGAGATGGACAACCATAGAATGCAAATCCCAACCTGAATTAAGAAGCCTATTAAAACAAAAGCATAGCCCAATCTTTTCCCCACCCACTGGCTCATCCTGCTTCCTGGCTTGGTGGCCATGAAAGCCAGGACCACAGTCACAGTCTTGGCCAGAATACAGGAAATAGCCACAGAGAAGATGATGCTGAAACCAGTTTGTCGGAGAAGACATGCCACCTTATTGGGCTGACCAATGAATAGCAATGTACAAAGGAAGCAGAGCAGGAGGGTGAAAAGGAGAATATAGGTGATATCCCGGTTGCTGGCCTTGACGATCGGAGTGTTGTGATGCATCAAAAATGTCCTTAGTACCAGAACTGTGATTGTGGAACAGAAAAAAGAAAAACAGGCTAAGATGATCCCCATGGTTCTTTATATGACAAGAAACTTATATCTTTGGGAATGCAGGAATCCTGTTTTTTGTTGGGATAATTTTCATCTGTACAGCTGTAGCAGTCATTCCAATCTGATATGGAAAAGATATGGTCTGAGTCTCGAATGTATGCTTAAAACCTAGGAAGAGCATAATTTCTTATATACTGTACTGTAACTAAGTATTACATTGCAAAGAAAAACTTTGTATGAACTGTCTTTCAGTCATATCTAAAATTCAGACAACAAAATTAAACTCCCTTATGCAATGGATTTGAAACAAATACTTGTTTTGTTTAAATATTTAGGAGAGAGAGAAATATATGCATCCTTAACACTGCAGGGTCCATTTCAAATTACTGAATGCAACTGTCAGTTTTAGTTCTGCCTTAGGCATAAACGTTAGCTGGGTGACCGTTAGCTAGTCACTATCTCTGAGCCCCAATTACCCTCACACGAGTATTATTATGGAGAAAATGAGAAGAGGAAGGAATATTATGTATATTTGCCACTTTGAATTATTTATAAAGTAATAAGAGTGGGATAAAAAAAAATCTAATAAATAAATAAAATTTTAAAATGAGACTTTGCCAGATGCAAAAACTGGATTCAAGAGAATGCATGCATATTTGCAATCACAGTACTAGCATCTATTGGTTAAAGTAACACACGAGACATCTCAAAATATATTTATTTTTCCACCTTGACTATATAATGTTTGGTTTTACCTTTTAGATGTTAGATTAAAAAAAAGAAAACCCAAGGAAAACACACAATTTTTTATAAATAGTTTCTCTATTATTCCTGACTAATAAATAAAAATATTTATTTATTAGCTGAGACCCAGCTGATCAGAAGGAAATGGGAATTTTGCAGCAACCTTCCCTGGAAGGTGGGAATGGAGATTTTACAGTATCCTTCCCCTGCCACGCCCATCAAGTCATGTCCACCAAGCCATGCCATGCCATACCATGCCCACTAAGCCACACCTACAGAATTGGTAGTAAAAAAATTTGAAACCCACCATTGATTAAAATATGGCTTTATTTTGAATATATAAGAACTCCTAGGAAGGACCTATCTTTACTCTCTTCTCTCCCAAACTAGCTAAGCTTTGCTGCCTCTTGCTTCTCTGGAATGCATTGCTTTTCTTCTGGGAATCCAGATTACATTCCACCACAGAAGACTGCAACAAATGTGTGGGTAGCTATTAAAACCTCATCTGCATACTGAAAAATTTGCTCATGAAGAAACAACAGAATAAACTATGAGATAACTACATAGTTCAAACTCAGGAAATTAAAAAAAATGTATAATTTTTGTATATCATCATTTTTAGTTAATTTATATATATACCCTTTCATCCGAAATATTGGAGCCAAATAAATAGAAATTACAAATTAAAAGTGCTGGGACCTCAGATATTCTTATGATGTGACTTTGGCAATTGGAAATTCAAGGAATCTATTCCTAAGGATGAAAAGAGAAAGTGTGAATTCTACTAATATTAAAAATAAAAACAATAAAGCTGAGAGTGTGTTAATAACCAAGGACAACCCAGAAGAATCTGAGCTAGTCACTGTTTGTATATTACTAGCATTAAAATACAAATTGTTGGCATCTGTATCCATAAAATCTACAGAAAATATAAAGAAGCAATAAAATGTAACAGTGAAAATAAAGATATATATTGCCAATATCACGATCATCATTTTAACAGTTGTAATATTTTGCCTGTGAAAGTTGCATAGTCAAAAATGCTGAACAAAAAAAATTAGTATTGGAAAAAATTATTGGCAAAACTTTGAATCACAAGAAGAATTTGCCATTCACTACTAGATGAAATAAAACCAGACTACTCACTGGAAGCATTAACAGCAAAATAATTATAAAATATTTCAATATATAATGTGAAGGTACGAAACATATTAAGGTATGAAGAAGACCCTGATGCATGGAAAAAATGAAGGCAATCAAAAACATGTAGAGAGGAAGATGTGATTATATACTACCATGATTGACACAATTGTCAGCTTTCAAAAATTCAATAGAATTAGTTATCAGCAGACAATCCTTGAAAAATATAATGTTCATTTAGTCATGAAGAATTGGAATTCGCTAAGTGAATTTCCACCATCAAAACTGATACCAACCAGAACATAGAAAAACTCAAAGAAGCAGTGCAAGATTGGAAGACGTGGAGAGACCTGCCAAGAATTGGGACATGACATCATCAAGGAATTTTCATACCCTATATTTTAGTAGCCCTTCAGAAGCCAGACACAATTCCTAGATACACAAGAGTGTAAAGAGGAAGACTTACTACTGCAAATCCCAACAGCAAGACAGCAAGAAATAGTTATTGGGGAGAAAGAAATGTTACAGATCCCATCGTTAAGGAGGGCCATCTAGTGGGACCAAGAAAAAGGAGTCTTCTCTATGGTGGTCCATCATCCTTATGGAAATAAGATTGATCCCATCTAGATACTTTTCATAAGGCCCTGAAAACAGAGTTTTGGCAGGGGGCTTGGGGACCCCATGGGGATACAAGCCAATAAAGTGGTTTGTTTGATTGTTGTCACTAGAAAGGTGGGGGTTTATTGTGGTTTGTATTTGGGGTTTTATTTCTGAAAGCTGCCTGGAATCACTGTGACTTGGATGACCATATAAATTTCCTAAACTTTTTAATGTCTGTAGATTAAAACTTGACTAGGTAAAGTTAATTTCCAAGTTGAACAATCCAAAGTCAATCTGAAGATTAATTATGCCAAATCAAGGGAGAGATGAGATCACGATTAGTCCATAAACCAGAGTCGTAAATAACTATATTCTAAATGTCATGATACACAAGCCAGATGCTGGAATTACTTCTAGTAAGAGAGCAATATTTCTGTGTGACTTAAGTTCCTATCTTCTGAACATGCACAATTATGATTAAAACCTTGCAGGTAAGTTTGGCATCTTATTGCTTGCTCATAAGTTACAAGTCTGATAAAGTACAGAGATTCCAAGAAGAATTGCTGGGGAGAGTGAGGAGGAGCAAGTGAGTGTCTGTAGCAGCCTTCATTGCAACTGAATCAGACTCCATTATGGTAGCTGAACATTATTAGTCAATCCTTACCTTCTTTCTCAGAAATCTTCCCTTCTGGACATTTGATGCAAGAGTAGCAGCAAAATGGCTTCCCCTCTATCATCTGCTTCCAAGAACCTGGACAACATCTTGGTGTACACAGAGAAACTGGAACTGACTAATTCATAAAGCCAAAGCAAGAGAAGAAAGACATGAATAATTATGCAGCAGGGCATTTATTTATTTTTTTGAATTTTATTTTTTAAAACGGACAAATATAAAAGCATCTTCAATCCAATTACAGTGTGTTGGTGGGCTGGTTACAAATCTTTTGTACAGTTTCATTATATACACCTCTTTAATTTATCTATTCTTGCTATACATCCATCTGGTATCTATTTAAATATCTTAATCACTTAATCCTTTAGTTAACCAATGGCTATAACATTTCATTCTCTCCTTTCATGTGGATTTCCCCAAGTTAATATTTTATCTAATTACATCATTCATTCCATCATCATATATCTATTTGAGTCAATATATTCATATTTTCTTTTATATTAACCTTTCTCAAATATTTTCTAACGTATTCTTCCTTCTAGCCATTGATAGAATAAATCCCATACCTTGTAATATTATTTATCTTCCTGCTCTCTAATTTCAAATGTCAATTTACTCATTTTTGCACATTCCATCATTTTCCTAATAATCATAATCATTTTCATCTTGCAAAGGTAATTTCTCATTTTTCCAATTTTTAGCAAACACAATCCTAGCTGCTGTTATAACATTCACAATCAAATATCTGCAGCAGGGCATTTATGAACCCTATGTTTTTGGTAACTTGATTACCATGAATCTATATTTCCCAGCATGTCACCATGCTTAGATGGGACAACAATTGCAAGGTTTTGTTTTTCAAATATTGAATTTCCTAATCAGTTTCATTAACGACCCTTTCAAAAGTGAAAAGAGGAAAACGTGTTTCTGCAAAATATAGTATATAAAGTGACAGCTCAGAAATAATTTTTGATGCTTTTGCAAAGTTTTGCGATTTTTTTTTAATTTGAGATT
Organism: Ahaetulla prasina; assembly: GCF_028640845.1. NCBI lineage: Eukaryota > Metazoa > Chordata > Lepidosauria > Squamata > Colubridae > Ahaetulla > Ahaetulla prasina. The sequence goes on along the minus strand of NC_080542.1, from coordinate 29,057,135 downwards.
TGAAATTTTGTTTTGAGAAAAACTTTGAGATTTGAAATTTTGTAAAGATGATAAACCAAATTTAAAAAATGGCTTTTTTGTCATGACTAATACTGATTTTATTCTTTTAGTTAACAATCACTTTAATATTTCCTATTCTAGATAGTTTATTGAATTCCTATCCAACAAAGAAAATGCAGGGTTCAATTTTTCTCATTTTTATTGATAGGACTACCGGTTCTCATTTTTATTGATAGGACTAAGATTCACTGCTCACATGCAGGTTGCCTCCAACTGCAACCAACCTGATTAAACCATTTGTTCCATTTTATGGTATCTTCCTGAATGATGAATGATTCGTCTGCAGGGGAATGTGAGTCAATCCTTCCAATTTTTACCCTTGTCTGGTTTTCAGAAAAAAATAGATTAATGATATCAAATCCAGCAATCATCTTCCCTTCCTGATCAAACAATATTCTGTCTCCAACACTGTTGTTAAATGTAACATATCTCAAAAAGTGATGCAGCTGAATGAAAAAAAAAAGACAAATATTGTAGACAAAATTATATATTAATGCACTTATCCAAAGAAACTATTTCAGTGTTGAGTCTCTATCATCCAAATACATAAGAGGGGGGAAATACCTGGCTCAGTATTTCCCCTGCCCTTTGTTAATTACTTAATTCCTAATAACCACAATCACAAAATGACATAGTTAGATTTGGACTGGGATAATCTTAATAGGCTTCTACACATTCTAGAAAGGAAGCTGTAGAAATTAGATAAATTGGAATCCATCTCAAATCCACCTGGATTTGAAAATAAAGACATTGAATTGCTATGGCTAGAGATTTAGGACTCAAGACTTTAAAGTGCATGATACCTTCCAAAATGGCTGATTAGGAACCCATAGCCCACCATCCTTTGTTGATCTGTGTTTGAGTCCTGATGTAAACATGGCATGTAAAGCATGGGCTATGGCAAAGGCAGCATTGTAGATACTGTAGCTGTGGCCAGACATGGATATTTCAAAAAGTGGGGCAGAGAGTTTATTTAGTTTCTCCTGGCCAGTGCAAATGTTCTCCTCTTCTTCATTGATAAGTGTACCTAGAAATCGACAGTTGAAGACATGCTCCCAAAAGCCTTTGAAAAAACCATCTCCTTTCGTAGTGAAAGGATTTCGACTCTCAATAAATTGCTGAAATCCAGACACATCATTGGAATGAAATGCAAGGGCTAAAGCTCCATGGAAAATTCCTAAATCCCAATACCTTTGAAATCCAAAAGAAGCAATCTCCATTTGGGCTGTGAAGATCCATAGCTTTCCTAGAGGTTTCCGATGTTTACTGTCTACATCTTCATCTGATTGATAAGAGAGAAATCTAAAAAACCCAAAGGAATTAGATTCACCAAAAGCAATTATCACTGTAGCCTTACTAGCTGTCAATGTATCATAAGTCTTCCTCCCTTTATTAAGTAACTCAAAGATATTAGTAATAAAAGTTATGCCAGGGATTTTTTCTATGAATGCAATACAGATACCCTTCTGAGGAAACATAGGTATCACTGTTCGTAAAACTCCTTCTCCACCATCGGTCTCCATAACCACCATTCCAACCCATATCCATCTGAAGTGCAGAAGTAGAGACAAAATCCCTTCATATTGAAGATCTTCCTTTGGAACCATTTGGTAGAAGGGAAGGCCAGAAGATTTGTCCTTCATCACTGGAGTGGTACTATAGCTAAGCTAAAGAGATCATGAAAAGAAGAAAATAACTACAGCAGTTATTATCATGTGCCATATATAAGAGTATGTGTTAAATTCAATTATTAGTATTGTCCATCTGCATATAAAGGTAAAGGTTCCCCTCGCACATACGTGCTAGTCATTGCCGACTCTAGGGGGCGGTGCTCATCTCCGTTTCAAAGCGAAGAGCCAATGCTGTCCGAAGACATCTCCATGGTCATGTGGCCAGCATGACTCAACACTAAAGGCGCACGGAACATTTTTACCTTCCCACCAAAGGTGGTCCCTATTTTTTCTACTTGCATTTTTATGTGCTTTTGAAACTGCTAGGTTGGCAGAAGCTGGGATAAGTAACAGGAGCTCACCCCATTACATAGCAGCACTAGGGATTCGAACCGCCGAGCTGCTGACCTTTCGATCAACAAGCTCAACGTCCTAGCCCCTGAGCCACCATGTCCCTCCATCTGCATATAATAATATATAATTCTAAATTTTATTTTTTCATTCAGTCCATAGATTATAAGATGCATACAGTTATCAAATGTATATATAATACATCTAACATAATATTAAATAAAATTTAGAATTAAACAAAATCTGATTTAAAAATGAGATTAACAGAGATAATCAGAGAATTAAATTTCTATGGCCTTTAACTTTATGTTGTTTTCTGTATTTGTAGATCACTCACCTTTTACTTCCTATATTTTGGGATACCTCTTTATGTATAACATGAATTTCAGACCAATATTCTTCATCTATTGAATTTATAAATTATATAAATTATTACAATACATCTATTTTTAACTGTTGCATAATAGTACAGAATATTGGCATTTTTAAAAACCTTGTTGATATAATAATTTTGGGGGGGGGGAAAGGCACAATATTCTTTGGCTATCCCAAAGGTGTTTTTTTCAAGAGGCAACTGGACTTTCTGGTTTTTCTTTGAAGACTTTTTGCTTCTCATCCAAGAAGATTCTTCAGCTCTGACTGGATGGTGGGATTTATACTCCTTGCAAACAGCTGATCATTGGCATTCTATTAGTGAGTTGTTAAGGCCACTTGGAGGTTTATCTGTGTCATCAGGGTCAGCTGAGTGGTGCAAATAGGTGTGGAGCCTTCTTGAAGCTGTTGAAAGGACTATGTTTTAGACTGTAGAGAAAATATGTCATATTCCTGCCCCTCTGTTGAGAGAGGGCTGTTCAATTTTGACCTAGTTGCCTCTTTGACTCCTCTTTCAAACCAGTGGTCCTCTCTGTCCAAAATGTGAGTCGTTGTCTTTTAAATGGAGATGGACTGCTGAATCTAATCCTAATGAGTTTGTTCTCCTATGTTTCTGGCTGTTTTATTCTTGGGGTGGACAAGCTTTGCCTTAGTGTATTATCAGGTTTGAAGTGACAATGTTGCTTTATTTATTGTTCTCTTTATTGTCTATTATGGAGGAGCTCCTATAAAGTCTTTTTTGAGATTTGATGGTTCAATTGAGATAGCCACATGTTTTGAGGGCTTCCTTGATGCATTTTAGTACTTTTTCTTTCCAATCTTTGCTGGTAGACAGGCCTTCAATTTGGTGGTATAGGGTTCTGACTCCCATTTTGAGCTCCAGTGGGTGGTTGGAATCAAAATGTAAATATTGATTTGTGTAGGAGAATTTCTGAAAACTTCAATGTTAAGATTCAGACTTCCTTAATGTGTAGTGCACAGTCCAGGAGTGATAGATTATTTTCCTTTACATCTTCCCTGGTGAATTTGATGTATATATCTAACTTTGGGACAAACATGACCTGGATGACTGAGAATCTCAATAACTAATAATAATAATAATAATAATAATAATAATAATAATAATAATAATAATAATAATAATAATAATAACAACAACAACAACAACAACAACAACAACAACAACAACAACAACAGAGTTGGAAGGGACCTTGGTGTCAAGGTTCCAGAAATACCTCTTCTGCGTAAAAGAAAACTCGGAGGCATTTCTTTTCCAGAGTTCTTTACTAGCATGAGGAGACTGGCACACGATGAGTGCAATTCCAAAACTGAAGTTCCGGATTCTTTTCCCAGTTATACAAACCCCAAGAGTCCCACCCCCCTGACCCCTCTGATGGTCACATGGTCCCACGTTCTTCCAGTTCATTCGAATATCTTCTTGCCACTCTTCCTGCAGATGTGAACACCATCCGACCTTGACCGCTTGAAGAATGTTACCATACCCCTCAACCCCCCTCCTCCCCTCAGGGGAAAAAATGTGGCAGCGTCTGGAACCCTAAAGTCTAATATGGTTTCCAGGCCTGACACTTGGAGATTTTCTAGTCCAAACCCCTGCCCAGGCAGGAAACCCTACACCATTTCAGACAAATGGTTATCCAACATTTTCTTAAAAATTTCCAGTGTTGGAGCATTTACAACTTCTGCAGGCAAGTTGTTCCACTGATTAATTGTTCTAACTGTCAGGAAATTTCTCCTTAGTTCTAAGTTGCATCTCTCCTTGATTAGTTTCCACCCATTGCTTCTTGTTCTATCCTCAGGTGCTTGTTCTACCCTCAGGTGCTATTCTTTGGCTAGTTTTGAACTTCAGCTGAACTCATTTCAATTTTTTTAATTTAGTCAAAATTTTTGACTTTTTTTGTTAATGATTGTCATTACTCCATTTCTTCTATGATTTTTTTTTTGTTCACAGAAGATCTGTTTGATCCAATTTCACCCATCTGAGTTCACTAATCTCCAGAATGTAGTCATTCTTGATATTTCTGTCCAACAATATCCAGCTTCCCTTGATTCATGGTTCTGACATGCAAAATTTTGTATCTATCTGTTATCTATCTGCTATCTATCTATCTATCTATCTATCTATCTATCTATCTATCTATCTATCTATCTATCTATCATCTATACCATCCATCCATCCATCCATCCATCCATCTATCTATCTATCTATCTATCTATCTATCTATCTATCTATCTATCTATCTAATATGAACATTTTTTCATACAAAAGACAAATAATTTCTGAATCAATCCTTCATGACTATATTTTAAACTGCAGAAATCCTTCCCTTTACCTTGAGTATCATTTAAATTGTTTCAGAAATATTTAAAGTGCAAAGATGTATACAGAAAAATGTGAAAGAAATTGCTAGCATTCATTGTCACAACTTACCTGGGGAATCTTGTAGATATCCAGCAGATTTGCCATATCAAGAGTAGTAACAGAATCTAAACCACCAATCACTGCAAGTAGCTTATTCTTTATGTTACAGTTGTAATTTGGGGAAAATCTTTCTAGTGTATATGTAAGGAGCATAGTGGAATAAAACGTCCATTTTGCATCGTAGTAATTGTCATAAATATGGAATCCCAAGGTTATATTGTGTAATATCTGAGGATTTTCATTTATTTCTTTTTCTGCAAAGGCCAAAGCCAGGATGTGCTGGTAATTCATTGAAAATATTCTAGAATGAATATTGCAAAGTGTATCAGATAATGATTCTCAGATAATTTATCTAGTATATTAGGTATCAGGTAATTTAGAATTCTAAAATTTAAAATTTAATTTAAGGAATTAGATTCATTCCTATTTAATATATGCATGACACCTGTATATTCCTCATATTGTAAAATATTATATGCTTACATTTTTATTTTTTATTATATGTAATAATTATTATCTCCAAAATGACTGTTTAAAATAAATATTGATGGAGGAAGTAAAATAAAATAGAATGAACCTCTGTTTATTGCAAAACTGAAGAGAATTGAATATTTGGATGTTGAATACTTTGTTCTTGTGAACTGAATGGTACTGCATTTTAAACCTGAAGGAAAAATTGTGTCCTGCTACACAGATAAATAAGTAAGAAATCTGTCTCAAGGAATAAGGATTAAGAATGAAAATAAACTGAATAGGTCAAGTAAATGCCAAAGGCAAAGGGAAAAAAATCATAATAAAAAATGTTATGTTCCAAAAATTAGGAGGAGAAATTATTACTATGATCTACCCTTGCCAATCTCCTCTGTGGTGAAAAATATTGTTTAAGCATACAATATCAGAGGCATTGGAGCAAATAGTGGTGAACATATATTTCCTCCATATATTTTTTTAAAAAACTAATTTTTTTTTCTGCACAGAGGAAAATGTAGCAATCAAATTTATGTGCAAATCTAAAAACCACAGCTCCCTGCATAGCCAAAGTTCCTTTAGTTATACTAATACAGTAGTGGCCAAAATTGTGGAAATGTGTGGAAAATACACTTTTCCACTTTTGGGGAAAGTGTATTTTCTAAAACTAACTATTAGCACCACTTTTTTTTGAGTAATACCATAAAATTATATATCAATGGAAATATAATTTAATCAAAAATGTAATGCAATAACTTTTATGAAGGATTCGCTATTAGAATAGCAATTACAGCATAAAGAAGAAAAGTGAAACAAGTAGAAAAAATTAGATATACAAAAATTATCACCATAGAAAAAACAAGATATACAAAAATTATCACTGTCATTAGCATGAATTACAGCCTTACAACATCTTCCCATGGAATAAACCAAGTCTTTTAATTCTGCAGCTGTTATAATGTGAATGATTGCTTTTATTAACTGGGTTTTATTGCTGGGCTGCTTCTGACTAACAAGTTTCTTTAGTCGGCTCCATAGATTTACAGATTTTAAGTTCTGGGCTATTCCCAGGCCATTCCAGCAGTGGAAGATGATTATCTTGAAACTCCAAAATGAAAGTGGTGTTATTAGCCATCAAACCTCAGAAATACACTTTTCCCAAAAGGTTTCCACAATTTTGGCCACTAATGTATATCTTCCTACAATGCACTTTGACAGCCCATTAAGGATAAAGAAGATAACAAAGAAAAATGAATTCCTTACGTAAGTTCTTCAGGCATGGCTGGTGGAGGTTCCTTTATGAAATCTTTGGCATAGGAGAGAAAGAGTCCATGAGATGTGATGCCACCAATGATGAGGTCTCCAGAATGATGATAGCTATAAAGTGGGTGTTTTGGATACCATACATTACATTTCACTGTATGAGCTTCATATGCTGGGTATGGAAGCAGAGTTAACAGGCATACTGTTCCTACCAACATCCTCAATTCAAGTGTTAAAATCTCTCTGCAGATTCTTCTCTCTATCAGCAAAGAGGTCATTAAAATGTCCATTAATTTAGCAGTATACGAGTAGAATGAATTATGCTTATTATTATTTGCATATTAAATGAATAGAGTTTTCTGGACTGTCTAAATCTCCAAATATTGGGTACAGGAAATCATATTTATGAATTTATATGTCATATTTTTAGACCACTTATCTCCCTCAAAGACAAACAAACACATACCCCTATCTCGAATGCCAGAGCTTATATTTATTCAATATTTCTTTGACTGTTTCTGAACATTGGTCTTTGCAATTTTACATCAGCTAATTTAATTATAGACATTACACTAATTAAGGGGATGGATATTGTTTCTTTTTAGAAGTGGAATTCCATGTGGAATATCTATATAGATATATCTTTATATTTCTATCTATTTTCTATATACTTTATAGAATAGAATAGAATAGAATAGAATAGAATAGAATAGAATAGAATAGAATAGAATAGAATAGAATAGAATTTTATTGGCCAAGTGTGATTGGACACACAAGGAATTTGTCTTGGTGCATATGCTCTCAGTGTACATAAAAGAAAAGATACGTTCATCAAGGTACAACATTTACAACACAATTGATGATCAATATATCAATATAAATCATAAGGATTGCCAGCAACAAGTTATAGTCATACAGTCATAAGTGGAAAGAGATTGGTGATGGGAACTATGAAACGATTAATAGTAGTGCAGATTCAGTAAATAGTCTGACAGTGTTGAGGGAATTATTTGTTTAGCAGAGTGATGGCCTTCGGGAAAAACTGTTCTTGTGTCTAGTTGTTCTGGTGTGCAGTGCTCTATAGCGTCGTTTTGAGGGTAGGAGTTGAAACAGTTTATGTCCAGGATGCGAGGGATCTGCAAATATTTTCACGGCCCTCTTCTTGATTCGTGCAGTATACAGGTCCTCAATGGAAGGCAAGTTGGTAGCAATTATTTTTTCTGCAGTTCTAATTATCCTCTGAAGTCTGTGTTTTTCTTGTTGGGTTGCAGAACCGAACCAGACAGTTATAGAGGTGCAAATGACAGACTCAATAATTCCTCTGTAGAATTGGATCAGCAGCTCCTTGGGCAGTTTGAGCTTACTGAGTTGGCGCAGAAAGAACATTCTTTGTTGTCCTTTTTTAATGATGTTTTTGATGTTAGCTGTCCATTTGAGATCTTGCGATATGATAGAATCCAGAAATTTGAAGGTTTCTACTGTTGATACTGTGTTGTCAAGTATTGTGAGAGGTGGAAGTATGGAAAGGTTTTTCCTAAAGTCTACCACCATTTCTACGGTTTTGAGTGTGTTCAGTTCCAGATTGTTTTGGTTGCACCACAAGGCTAGTCGTATCTAGCTTATCTTTCATTCTTCATCCATTCTTCAGAATGAATATTATATCCAAAGTTTTTTCTCCATTTTATCTAACAATTGTTAACTTGTTCATCCTCTGTTTTTATTTTCATTAAGAGTTCAATATATTTTAGCAATACTATGATTAAATTCTCCTTGAGACAAATTTAACAAATTGGCATAGGCTAATTTTTCTTGGTATTTTCTTGAACACTACTTAAAATTCTCCAAGGTTGTCCAAAACTGCATGCACTTTTGACAGTGATACTTTAATAAAAGGCCAAAACTACTAAATTTGTGCCCAAAACAATTTTCAGAGATTGTTCAGCTCCGATATCAAAATAATAATGTACATATGGGGGAACAGATACAATCTTAAGCCCAGCACTTGAGGATAACTGAATCAGTCTCCACAGTCATCATTTATGCAGGTAGATTGTAATAAATAATGAACAACCACGTAGTGAAAATTCCTACTTGAATTAAGAAGCCCTATTAAAATACAGAATAAGTCAGTCCTTTCTCTACTTGCTGCTTAATCTTCCTTCCTGGCTTGGTTGCTGTGAAAGCCAGAACCTCTATCATGGTTTTGGCCAGAACATAGGAAATAACCAAAAACAACAACAACAACAACAAAAAACCATTACATCCCAACTTTGATAGTTTTACTCGGAGGTTAGTATGGTCAATGATATTAGCAGGTATTGAAAGATCTATGAGGACTATGGGATCACACTACCCCTTTCTTTTTCTCATTGGGTACTAAATTGAACTGAAAGTTTACATACTGGGAAAATATTTATTCCTGTTAACATCTGATTGTGGATAATGTGTGGAGGACAAAATGCAGTTGATAAAGTGCTGTCAGAAACAGACTGGTAGGACAGTCATAAAATCCAAAGGATGAGAATCCTAAAGGGGTGTATTTTTTTGTGTGTGTGTGTGTTTTGTTTTTTTGTTGCTGTTTGAGAACTGAATGGCTATAAGCATCTGATTGCTCTGGTTAATTATGACTTGATCAGATGTGGGTTTCAGCAGGTTCTGGAGAACCAGTAGTGGAAATTTTGAGTAGTTCGGAGAACCGGTAGTAAAAATTCTGACTGGCCCCGGCCCCATCTCTTTTCTGCCTCCCAAGTCCCAGCTGATCAGGATCACAACAATACACAATACAGCAGATCAGGATCACAACAATACATGAGCACACAATAGATTTAAGCTTAATGTGAACCGCTCCAATCTTGATTGCAGAAAATATGACTTCAGTAACAGAGTTGTTAATGCCTGGAATGCACTACCAGACTCTGTGGTCTCTTCCCAAAATCCCCAAAGCTTTAACCAAAGACTATCTACTATTGACCTCACACCATTCCTAAGAGTTCTGTAAGGGGCGTGCATAAGAGCACCAACGTGCCTACCGTTCTTGTCCTAATGTTCCCTTTGATTGTATCCAATTTCATATAGTTATTACATACTTATGATTATATATATGCTTATATATCGTATAGTTATTTCATGCTTATGCTTATATATACTGTTGTGACAAATAAAATAAATAAAAAATAAAGTTTGCAGTAACCTTTTCCTGGAGTGGGGTGGGAATGGAAATTTTACAGTATCCTTCCCCTGCCACGTCCACCAAGCCATGCCATGCCCACCAAGCCACATCCACAGAACTGGTAGTAAAAATTTTGAAACCCACTATTCAAATCAGTTTTATTGCTGGGCTGCTTCTGACTAACAAGTTTCTTTAGTCGGCTCCATAGATTTTCAGATTTTAAGTTCTGGGCTATTCCCAGGCCATTCAGCAGTGGAAGATGATTATCTTGAAACTCCAAAATGAAAGTGGTGTTATTAGCCATCAAACCTCAGAAATACACTTTTCCCAAAAGGAAAATTATATATATGCTTATAGATTGTATAGTTATTTCATGCTTATGCTTATATATACTGTTGTGACAAATAAAATAAATAAAAAATACATTTTACAGTAACCTTCCCCTGGAGTGGGGTGGGAATGGAGATTTTACAGTATCCTTCCTCTGCCATGTCCACCAAGCCATGTCCACCAAGCCATGCCACGCCCACCAAGCCACGCCCACAGAACCGGTAGTAAAAAAATTTGAAACCCACTACTGGTCTTGACATGTCAGGAGATGTGATAAAAGGAGCAATAGATTTTTACCTGTGTTGTGATATAAAATCATCAAGAATCCAAAGCAGAAGGGATCAGAAGTTACAAACACCAAAATGCCCAACAGATTATTTTTATGGTAGTGTTTCAAAAGAAAGAAGGGTTCTCTTAGGTCAAATCTTTTTGAGTCCATATATAAGGATCATGTGGTTGAATGCATGCTTAGACAACAAAGTGATGCATGTGTCTCCCTATCCCTGAAGTCTATAACTGTCTACCAGAGAGAAAAAAGAGGAGAGAAAAGAGTAGTATTTAATAAACTATATCCATTTATTTAAAATTGCATATATGATAGATACTGTAGATAGGAGGGAGGGAGGGAGGGAGGGAGGGAGGGAGGGAGAGAGAGAGAGAGAGAGAGAGAGAGAGAGAGAGAGAGAGAGAGAGATTATCTGATACAAAATACAATGGCTTATGTGCGTAATGGTTTCACTCCTGCTATGGATCATCACTGGTAGGGCAGCTCTCTTTTTTTATACTACTTTTAAACTTCCTCAATTCATTAAGGACTATATAAAATTCCAATAGGATGTAACAGTTGGATATTTGTAACACCACATTTATCAGATAAATTTCCCCTTCCCCAACTGACCCTGGAGGAAAGGCCTGCAAAAGATCCACTTATCATGAGGAATGATGGGAGGCTCATGGAAGAAGGCAGTTCTACTTTTTTGGGATATCTTGTCTTCCAATGCAAGTCTCACTCTTATTCACATGGAACCGAAGATAAAGCATTTTTAGAATGAAAGTATATAATCATTCAGAATGAAAACAGGTATAGAAAAATGGATATTAAACACTAGGCTGAATTTATAACAAGGTTGTCGAAGTGCTTCTTCTAATACTTAGGAATCCTAACTTAGTTAGGGTAGCTAACTTAGTTCTCATAACTAACTAATGAAAACTCTGATTATGTAGGTCTGTCTGTGAGAGGATCTAGAGAATCATACTAGACAAAAGATAGAAAGTTTTTATAGGGAAAATAACAAACTTGGTGAACAATATTGTTGTTTTTCCCATACTCGTTTTGGATTGATGGTGCAAAATAAAATTTAATATTATGCTTTGAGAAGTACAGTTAAAAGGAAGACAATATTGTTAAGAGAATATATAAGAAATACTTTTAAAATGTGCATTTTTTCCCTCACCATCAGTATTTTTCTAATTAAATATTTATTCGTATTTTGTTCAGGCCTCAATATCAAAATGAAACATTTGCAAGTGGGGTGGGGGATACAACCTAGCAGTCCAATGCTGGAGGCTAAGATGGAAAAAATCTCCACAGCCACCATATATTTTCCTTTGGAACTCAGGTAAGTTGGAAAAAACGACAACCAAACACTGCAAAAGACTAACATACTAAAAGTAATTAACTTGGCTTCATTGAAACTGTCTGGTAAGTTCCTGGCAAAAAAGGCCTCAGTGAAGCTTACAATGGCCAATAATCCAAGATAGCCCATGACACAATAAAACATAGTCACAGATCCCTTACTACACTCCAGTACAATTTCTTCAGGCATTGACTGAAGTCAACATCTGGCAAAGGGGGAGAGTTGCCAGCCACACCATACTAATACCTGTTTGAATAAAGATATCAGGAAAAAACAATTTATTTATTTTATTTATTTATTTTTCAAATTTATATACCGCCCTATCTCCCTAAGGACTCAGGGCGGTTCACAGGCAGTTACTTGAGTTGGCCAAGTCTTTCTGCATCCACTTTCTCATCCTAGATCCAGGCCGAGCTGCCATGAAAGCTAAACTTACTGTTATAGTTTTGGCTGACACACAAGAAATGACTACAGAGAAGATGATGCCAAAAATGATTTGTCAAAGAAAACATATCACTTTCTGTGGATGACCAATGAATAACAATGCACTAAGAAAACACAACAGGACCGAGATGAGGAGAAGGTAGGTAAGTTTCCTATTATTGGCCTTGACAATGGGAGTGTGATGGTGTTTCATAAATGTTACAAACACCAGAGCTCTCACAAAAGAAAAGGAAAGAGCAAGAAAAGCTAAACAGATTCCTAAATATTCTCCATAAGATAAAAAGCTGATAATCTTGGGAATACAGAAATCCTGGGTTTTGCTTGGATATATTTTTTTTCAGTACACCTATGGCAGTCATTCATATCTGAAAAATAAAATATGCCAGCTTAAGTTCTCGCACATAGGCCACCATACACATTATTTATTTCTGTCACTTAAATGCATTATGTATTATGAGAAAGTTCTATGTATTTATGACATGTAGTTCTCATTTTGTGATCAGCAACTTCGTCATTAAAATGGTCACTAAGTGAAACCATAACTGGCTCAGGGTAGGGGTGGGGGGGTGGCGGTTGTGATTAGAGAGAGCCTAGAGCCGACGGAGACCACTGTACCTCAGATTGCCGGGTGCGAATCCCTCTTTGTGAGATGGGGCCATAGGTGTCAGATGGGCTTGCTGATCACGTACCTGGCTCCTTGCTGCGTGACAGCTGCCCTGCCCGAGCTCCTGGAGGTGCTGGCTGGGGTGGCAGTTGAGACCACCAGACTTTTAGTCATGGGGGACTTTAACTTGCCATCTTCCGGCTCATCATCGACGGCAGCTCAGGAGTTCACGGCTTCCATGACAGCCTTGGACCTGACCCAAGTAGTTGATGGCCCTACTCACATTGGGGGTGGCACTCTGGACTTGATTTTTCTCTCTGGTCAGTGGTTGAGAGATCTGGACTTGAAGGAAATAGTCATTGAACCTTTGTCATGGTCAGATCACTCTCTTCTTCGCCTGGACTTTCTGACCGCCATTCACCACCGCAGGGAGACGGAGCCGATACGTTGGTTCTGTCCCAGGCACCTGATGGACCCGGAGGGGTTCCGGACGGAGCTTGGGCCATTTCCTGAGGGTCTGGCTCGCGGCTCGGCTGAGGAACTTGTTGCGGCCTGGGAACGGGCCGCGGCGGGGGCCTTAGACCGTGTCGTGCCTTTGCGGCCTCTGACCCGGCGCAGGTCCCAACTGGCTCCTTGGTTCTCCGAGGAGCTGAGAGGGATGAAGCGCCGGAGAGGACGCCTAGAGAGTTCCTGGAGGTCTAGCCGTTCGGAAGCTGACCGGACACTAGTGAAGTCCTATACTAGGGCTTACCTAGTGGCACTGAGGGAAGCGAGGTGTAGCTACGCCTCCTCCCTCATTGCATCGGCAGATAACCGCCCAGCCGCCCTGTTTTGGGTGACTCGCTCCCTTCTCCACCAGGGGGAGCGGGATGACCCGTTGTAGGGACGTGCTGAGGAGTTTAACGGTTATCTATACGATAAAATCGTTCAGCTTCGGGATGGTCTGGACCAAAATTGCGGTGACGCGGGTGAGACGGCTGAGGGTGGTCTTGGTGACATTTTATGGGATGAGTTTGACCCTGTGGCTCCCGAGGACATGGACAGGTTGTTGTGTAGGTTGAATGCCACCACGTGTTTACTGGACCCGTGCCCCTCCTGGTTGGTGCTGGCCACTCAGGAGGTGACACGAGGCTGGCTCCAGGCAATTACGAGCGCTTCCTTGGTGGAGGGGGTCTTCCCGACCGCCTTGAAAGAGGCGGTGGTGAGACCCCTCCTCAAGAAGCCTTCCCTGGACCCGGCTGTTTTAGGTAATTATCGTCCGGTCTCCAACCTTCGCTTCGCGGCGAAGGTTGTAGAGAGTATGGTGGCATATCAGTTTCCCTTACACCTGGATGAAACTGTCTATCTAGACCCGTTCCAGTCCGGCTTCCGGCCCGGTTACAGCACTGAGACGGCTTTGGTCGCGTTGGTGGATGATCTCTGGAGGGCCAGGGATAGGGGATGTTCCTCTGCCCTGGTCCTATTAGACCTCTCAGCGGCTTTCGATACCATCGACCATGGTATCCTGCTGCGCCGGTTGGGGGGATTGGGAGTGGGAGGCACCATTTATCGGTGGTTCTCCTCCTATCTCTCCGATCGGTCGCAGACGGTGTTGACAGGGGGGCAGAGGTCGGCTCCGAGGCGCCTCACTTGTGGGGTGCCGCAGGGGTCGATCCTCTCGCCCCTTTTGTTCAACATCTATATGAAGCCGCTGGGTGAGATCATCAGTGGCTTAGGTGTGAGGTACCAGCTGTACGCTGATGACACCCAGCTGTACTTTTCCACACCGGGCCACCCCTACGAAGCTATCGAAGTGTTGTCCCGGTGCTTGGAGGCCGTACGGGTCTGGATGGGGAGAAACAGGCTCAAGCTCAATCCCTCCAAGACAGAGTGGCTGTGGATGCCGGCATCCCGGTACAGTCAGCTGAGTCCTCGGCTGACTGTTGGGCAGTCATTGGCCCCGATGGAAGGGTGCGCAACTTGGCGTCCTCCTGGATGAACGGCTGTCTTTGAAGATCATTTGACGGCCGTCTCCAGGAGAGCTTTCTACCAGGTTCGCCTGGTGCGCCAGTTGCGCCTTTCTAGACCGGGATGCCTATGCACGGTCACTCACGCCTCGTGACGTCTCGCCTGGATTACTGCAATGCTCTCTACATGGGGCTCCCTTGAAGGGCATCCGGAGGCTGCAGTTAGTTCAGAATGCGGCTGCGGGTTATAGAGGAGCCCTCGTGGCTCCGTGTGACACCAATCCTGCGCAGACTGCACTGGCTACCTGTGGCCTTCCGGGTGCGCTTCAAGGTTTTGGTAACCACCTTCAAAGCGCTCCATGGCATAGGGCCGGGTTATTTACGGGACCGCCTACTGCTACCGAATACCTCTCACCGACCCGTGCGCTCTCACAGAGAGGGACTCCTCAGGGTGCCGACAGCTAGGCAGTGTCGTCTGGCGACGCCCAGGGGAAGGGCCTTCTCTGTGGGGGCTCCCACCCTCTGGAACGAACTCCCCCCAGGACTCCGTCAACTTCCGGACCTCCGAACCTTCCGTCGCGAGCTCAAGACACATTTATTCATCTGTGCAGGACTGGCTTAGATTTTAAATTTATAGGGGTTTTTAAATTGGTTTTTTTAATATTCATATTTAGATCTTTTAATAATTGGGCATTAGAATAAGTTTTTTAATGATTATCTTAATTTGTATATAAATGTTTTTATGTGCCTGTGAACCGCCCTGAGTCCTTCGGGAGATAGGGCGGTATACAAATTTGAATAATAAATAAATAAATAAATAAATAAATAAATAAATACTATATCATTCCATTGCTTTACAGACCTGCAAAGATTATAAACGTGAGGATTGATCAGAAAGTTATTTTTCATCAAATCAAAAGGTCACTAAGTAAGGTAGTCACTACCTGTATGTATTTTTGTTCCTCACACTTATGACCATCTCTGGGTCTCCATGATCATCTGATCATCATTTGTGACCTTCTCAGTAATGTAATGGCAGTAATGGCATCATCCCGTTCACAGATCTCTCCTCTGCTCCCTCCATTACTTTATAGGTTATTTTATCAATCCTCTATTGAAATGTCCTTTTATATCTTAAGGTTTTAGTGGAAAATATAAATTATTAAATAGCAGATATGAGAATCTGTTGTTGTGCCTATATCTTGGCCATACGTATAAAAAATAGAAAGTATCATTGTTTTCTAATTTTCTATGTCAGTGATGGCTAACCCTTTCTGGGCCGAGTGCCCAAAGTGTGCATGTGCGAATGCACGCACGTAAACCCCCCAAATGCTATGCATACGCTGCCTCCCACATGCAACCCTCACAGGTATGGCAGAAACCCGAAGACCAACTGGCTGGCAGGAGGTGCGCGTGCATGTGCGGCAGAGCTGAACTGGGGCGACGGCTCATATGCCATCAGACTCTGGCATTTAATAACTGAAAGTATCAGTGATCAGAATCGATCCACCCTTGTTCCTAACCCCTGCCTATAACTCCTGAATGCTATATGAGATATATACTACCTTTCATAGTTTTGTTGTTCAGTTATTGTATGTTACCACCTGCAGCCACTCTACATAAGTGGTCTGGGTTTGGGCAAGCAGCAACATTAATTACAGTACTTCTGAAAATAAAGTTGAGGAATCCTCGAGGAATTGTGGAAAGGAGCATGTTTGTCAGATACAAACAGAAATTTTCTCTTTAACTTAGTTGGAAAACAGGAGACAAGAATTTTGAAGACCTTGGGATGAAATGTCAGTAAGTATGAATACATTCTTTATAATTGTTCAATTCCAGTAACAACTTAAATTGTTTGAATAAATTTATTTGAACTTTTTAATTTTATTTCATTTTTGAAAAAATATTTAAAAACTTAAAAAAATTATAAACAAGAATAAAAAACAAAAGAACACAACTAATATATCAATTATATATCAATTATGAAACACTATATGAAAGTTAAAATTAAACAAAGAATTAATTGTTTTAATTGTCATGTCATCCAGTCCAGAAACAGACAATATTTTTATTCACTTCACCAATGAAAAAATGGAAGAATACATCTGATTTTCTGAAATGTTTTTGAGAAGAGACAGAAACTGTCATTTTAAAATCACCTAAAAGAAATCTTCATTGAAGAGTTTCCAGCGGAGATAGGAAGTCAAGTTTAAAAGAAAAACTTTGGGCCACTTTCACACAAATCATAATCCACAAGAAGTTGAAATTTTTGTATGTCCTTGCACAGAGTAGCATTGATTCCTTTCAAAACTGAGTAGTGCAGAGTTACATTCGTGTTCCCTGATCTTCTGTGAGGGGAAGCTAGGCAAATATATCGGTAGCAGTTATTTTGTCAACTGAACACTTTCAGCAAAGAAGAGTTCTTTATCTTGTAGTCTTTATAGTTCATTATCGCTTCATTCCTTTAGTCTATCTTCATTCCTATGGCAACCCAGTATTATAAGGACTATTAAAAAAATAGGGAAACACCTCTGTTTCATATGCTCGTAATTACTATATAAGCAAATCATTGCACACTGAATTTCACAGAAATGTCTTTTTGTGTGTATTTTCAAATGCAAAGTATAACATATTATGTCTAGTCAAACAGTATAGATCAGGGTCCTCAATCTGTAGGCTGCGGCCCACTACCAGCAGTTCCATTTGTGCAGGCACACCCACCACTCACACAAATGACATTATGCACATGCACCTGCTTGTCACACAAAACCATTTCCTCTTCCCCACCCCACCCCCCACTGGGTGGCCAACCTAGAAAGGTTGGGGAACAGATTTAGCTTTCTGTGAAATTTCAGATTATTTTAGTGAGGCCTCTGTGGGACTCCAATATGGCTGCCATTCCTGGGAAGTTGATCTAAATTTACCCCCTCCTGATTCCTGAGCATGGAGAGTGGAGAGGAACAGTGCTCAGAAGTGACTCAGAAGAAGAACGCCCCACCCCTCTTCACAAGGGGACTGATACTTAAGGAGACACTTTGGGGATAATTCGTGGAGTTTTGTGTGCTGTTGTCAAACATCTGGAGTTCATTGAACTTCTTGCCTTCTCATTGCTTTGTTCCTTTGCTTTGTGGACTCATTGCCATGCTTCTTTCCTTTGTGGACTCATTGTTCTGCTCCTTTGCTTTGTGGACTCATTGTTCTGCTACTTTGCCTCGTGAACTCAATGCCTTGCTCTCTTGCCTCACTGGACTTCTTTTCTTGAAGCCATTGTGCTAACAGCGTTTTGCTGGACTACTTTGCAGCCAGAGGCAGCTGGAGGTGTGCACGCAAGTGTTTTGCTCTAGGACTTGCTGTAAACATGGGAGTGTTTGGGGGAAAGTTGGAGCAATAAAGGGAAGTTTGAACTACCAGCTGACTGTGTTGCCTCTGTGCCCCAGGTGATCACAATAAGATACAAAATACAAAAGTAAATAGGAAAGCAGTGAAGGGGAAAGGGAGAAGAAAAGTGAGGAAGAGCTAGGAAAAAGAAAAAGAAGCACTGACTTCCAACTCTCTCTTTTGGAAGTCAGTACTTCCAACAGAGAGAGTAAAGAAACAGTAAAATAAGGCATTAACATCAAACCACAACTTTTTGTTTTTTCATTATAATATAAATTAGCCATTTCTATAAGAATCTACCGATCTAATCGGTAAAACCCAAAATCAAAGTTTCATTCTTTTCCATTTCAAGCAGTCATACAGATTTGGCAAAGGTCCGTTTCCACAAACTGCAGCAAGCAATCTAGACAAATTCAGACATACTGTACCAAGTTTTGTTAATATATAATAATAGATATAATATTGATGATTAATGAAAGAAGCATAGTTATATTAGCAAAAGCAACTAAGGAACATCCATTGCTAGGGGTGGTTAGGTTTAGGGCATTAATGAAATTAGATTTTACTTCTGGAGCATGTCTCAAGATCCAACTAGTGTAGGCGCTAACTCGAATGTAAACACCAGGGCGTTTAGGGGCAGCACAGACACCTCCCCAGCTCACTACACCAGCCAAAACCCAATCTCCATTCCATGGACAAAGCAATGGTCCCCCTGAGTCTGCCTGTAAAATAAAGGAATAAAACATTACTTTTCAAGAATATAACATGAATCTTCTACTGTCAGAAAAGGTTCTTACATATGACCAGGGGTGGGCTGCTGGGAATTCACAGGGGTTTGGGAGAACCTCTGTGCAGTTTGGAGAACCCCCAAATCCCAGTCCTGGCTGGCCCTTCCCACCCCACCCACCCCTTCCCAGGAGTCCCCACAGGACCCATTTTGGATGCAGGTAAGTGCAGGGTGTGTGCAGAGGCTCGGGGACACAAAAAAGGGGCGTACCGGAAGTTTGGGGAGCCAGGACTATTTCCAGCCTCCAGATGGTCTCTGGAGCCTGGGCGGATCATTTTTTTTTAAATTTACATTTATATCCCACCCTTCTCCGAAGACTCAGGGCGGCTTACATTGTGTAAGGCAATAGTCTCATTCTATTTGTATATTTATATACAAAGTCAACTTATTGCCCCCCCAACAATCTGGGTCCTCATTTTACCTACCTTATAAAGGATGGAAGGCTGAGTCAACCTTGGGCCTGGTGGGACTTGAACCTGCAGTAATTGCAGGCAGCTGTGTTTAATAATAGGCTATCTTAAAGCCTGAGCCACACCGCGGCCCATTTTTGCCCTCCTGGGGGTTCAAAGAAAGAGTCCGGAACCCAGGAGGGCAAAAATCCCCCCTGCTGTGGTACAGGAGGCCAACTAGGCCATGCCCATCATGGTCATGCCCACCAAGCAATCCAGCAGAGAACCCCTTGCTAAAATTTTTGAAGCCTACCCCTGCATACGACTGATAGGTGAATCTTATTTCAACCTTAGATATATGATTGTATATACTACCCAAAGGCTTTGAGCAAGACAGTTTGGGTTGGACAAAATGCTCTGTATTCTAAGAAAAGAAAATGATGAGAGGGTTCAGAAGGAATATTTCACTGATTTCCACTCATGGTTCACAGCGTGGGAAAATTGCCTCTCTCCAACCAATGGTAAACTGACCTTGTTCAATCAGTATAATTTTAACAAAAGCAAATATTAAAAACCCAAATTTCAGTTGCTTTTTAAAAAAGCAGTTGCTTTTTAAAAAAGCACCTTTGGGACAACCATGAACTAACTGACTGAGAATCTCCATAGACAAATATCAAAAGGAAGTAAATCTTGCTCAGGAAAATTGATGTATAGAAACAAAATACCTCTTACAATAATAATTAATAACAACTTCATTAGCAGATGTCTTCTTCATTAGCAGATGTCTTTGCAATAAATGGAAATAGCTCACATTAAAAGGCATATTAAAATGCATGAGGTCATTTTATGCTTATTTCATGCTTATTTTGTTGTTTAGTACATATTATGAACTGGTGCTACATTGCAGAAATACTTGCTACATTGCAATACATTGCAGAAATACTAGCGAAGTAGTATTATTTCACGATTCGCCTATGTTATTCGGTACAGGAACTCTTGCGCCTGTGAGGTGCCCCCGCCTCGCAGGAATGGCCCGTTTTATTACCAAGGGCCGGCCTCAATGACGGATCTTGGGATCCACAGAGGTGGCATGCGAAGAGGAAGAGCCTTTGGGGGTTTTTAGATAGGGCATTTTTAAGGGGTGGGAGGGGTAGGGCGGGTGTTGGGGGAAACCCGCCGGGTGGGGTATCAGTTCCTGCGCATGCTCGTGGCGGTGAGCTAATAGGTCCGAAGGTTATGGGGGGAGTTCAGGTTCCATTGGTGGAGGGTGGCGTTATTTGCACGGTTTGGGGGAGGGGCAGATTTGGCGGAAGCGGGGGCTCGGATCGTGTTAAGGGGCGCGCTCGATATTTGCAGGCGATCGCGCCCGAGCCCCCAGACTTCTCCGTTCCCGGATAGCCAAGACCCTCAGAGCCTGGGCCTTGGCTGATGTTATGTAATGCATGGTCCGTGGCCAATAAGGCCCCTAATTTACGACCTTATTCAGGGGTGCGCGGACTTTATAGGCATTACGGAAACCTGGTTGGGCGCAGAAGGCGTGCCCTGGTGCAGATGTGCCCACCAGGTTTCCGTGCATTCATCAGCCGAGAGCCCAGGGTAGGGGTGGGGGTGGCGGTTGTGATTAGAGAGTCTGGAGCCGAGGAGACCACTGTACCTCAGATTGTCGGTGTGAATCCTCCTTGTGAAGTGGGGCCATAGATGTCAGATGGGCTTGCTGGTGGCGTACCTGGCTCCTTGCTACGTGACAGCTGCCCTGCCCGAGCTCCTGGAGGTGCTTGCTGGGGTGGCAGTTGAAACCCCAGACTTTTAGTCATGGGGACTTTAACTTGCCTTCTTCCGCTCGTCATCGACAGCAGCTCGGGAGTTCATGGCTTCCATGACGGCCTTAGACCTGGCGCAAGTAGTTGATGGCCCTACCCACACGGGGTGGTACACTCGATTTGATTTTGTCTCTGGTCAGTGGTCGAGAGATCTGGACTTAAAGGAAATAGTCACGAACCTTTGTCATGGTCAGATCACTCTCTCCTTCGCCTAGACTTTCTGACCGCCACCCAACACCGCAGGGAGGCGGAGCCGATCGTTGGTTCCGTCCCAGGCGCCTGATGGACCCGGAGAGGTTCGGACGGAGCTTGGGCCATTCCTGAGGGTCTGGCTCACGGCACGTCTGAGGAACTTGTTGCGGCCTGGGAACGGGCCGGGCGGGGCCTTAGATCGTGTCGTGCCTTTGCGGCCTCTGACCCGGCGCAGGTCCCAACCGGCTCCTGGTTCTCCGAGGAGCTGAGGGGATGAAGCGCGGAGAAGGCGCCTAGAGAGTTCCTGGAGGTCTAGCCGTTCAGAGGCTGATCGGACACTAGTGAAGTCCTATACAAGGACTTACCTAGTGGCATTGAGGAAGCGAGGCGTTGCTACGCCTCCTCCCTCATTGCGTCGGCAGATAACCGCCCAGCCGCCCTGTTTGGGTGACTCGTTCCCTTCTTCACCAGGGGGAACGGGATGACCCGCTGCAGGGACGTGCTGAGGAGTTTAACGGTTATCTATACGATAAAATCGTTCAGCTCCGGGACGGGTTGGACCAAGATTGCAGTGACTCAGGTGAGGCGTCCGAGGGTGGTCTTGGTGACATTGTCTGGGATGAGTTTGACCCTGTGGCTCCCGAGGACATGGACAGGTTGTTGAGTAGACTGAATGCCACCACGTGTTTACTGGACCCGTGCCCCTCCTGGCTGGTGCTGGCCACTCAGGAGGTGACACGAGGCTGGCTCCAGGCGATTACGATCGCTTCTTTGGTGGAGGGTGTCTTTCCGGCCGCCTTGAAAGAGGCGGTGGTGAGACCCTCCTTAAGAAGCCTTCCTGGACCCGGCTGTTTTAGGTAATTATCGTCCAGTCTCCAACCCGCCGCGGCGAAGGTTGTAGAAATATGGTGGCATATCAGTTTCCCCTGCACCTGGATGAAACCGTCTATCTAGACCCGTTCCAGTCCGGTTTCCGGCCGGTTACAGCACAGAGACGGCTTTGGTCGCGTTGGTGGATGATCTCTGGAGGGCCAGGGATAGGGGTTGTTCCTCTGCCCTGGTCCTATTAGACCTCTCAGCGGCTTCGATACCATCGACCATGGTATCCTGCTGCGCCGGCTGGAGGATTGGGAGTGGGAGGCACCGTTTATCGGTGGTTCTCCTCCTATCTCTCCGACCGGTCGCAGTCGGTGTTGACAGGGGCAGAGGTCGGCCCGAGGCGCCTCACTTGTGGGGTGCCGCAGGGGTCGATCCTCTCGCCTTCTGTTTAACATCTACATGAAGCCGCTGGGTGAGATCATCAGTGGTTTCGCGTGAGGTATCAGCTGTATCGGATGACACCCAGCTGTACCTTTCCACGCGGACCACCCCAACGAAGCTATCAAGTGCTGTCCCGGTGTCTGGAGGCTGTACGGGTCTGGATGGGGAGAAACAGGCTCAAGCTCAATCCTCCAAGACAGAGTGGCTGTGGATGCGGCATCCCGGTACAGTCAGCTAAATCCGCGTCTGACCATCGGTGGCGAGTCATTGGCCCCGATGGAGGGTGCGCAACTTAGGCGTCCTCCTGGATGAGCGGCTGTCTTTGGAAGATCATTTGACGGCCGTCTCCAGGAGAGCGTTTACCAGGTTCGCCTGGTGCGCCAGTTGCGCCTTTCTGGACCGGGATGCCCTGTGCACAGTCACCCACGCACTCGTGACGTCTCGCCTGGATTACTGCAATGCTCTCTACATGGGGCTCCCTTGAAGGGCATCCGGAGGCTGCAGTTAGTCAGAATGCGGCTGCGCGGGTGATAGAGGAGCCCTCGTGGCTCCCGTATAACACCATCCTGCGCAGACTGCACTGGCTGCCTGTGGCCTTCGGTGCGCTTCAAGGTTTTGGTGACCACCTTTAAAGCGCTCCATGGCATAGGGCCGGGTTATCTCTGGGACCGCCTGCTGCTACCGAATACCTCTCACCGACCCGTGCGCTCTCACAGAGGGACTCCTCAGGGTGCCGTCAGCGAGGCAATGTCGTCTGGCGACGCCCAGGAAGGGCCTTCTCTGTGGGGCTCCCACCCTCTGGAATGAACTGCCCCAGGACTTCGTCAGCTTCGGACCTTGGACCTTCCGCATGAGCTTAAAACATATCTATTTAATTGCGCAGGACTGAGTTAGATTTTAGTTTATGGGTTTTATCTTGGGTTTTAATTTTTATATTTTTAATTAAGGCTTTTGAATAAGTTTTTTAATTGTTTTTAGAATTGTATTTATTGTATTTCTTGCTTTTAAATGCCTGTAAACCGCCCTGAGTCCTTTGGGAGATAGGGCGGTATATAAATATAAACAATAAATAAATAAATAAATAAATAAATAACATCCTAGAATTTATGAATAATTTAGTAATGTAGCAATTCCCCAATATTTAGTAATTTAGTAATGAACAGTCCTTAATATTAACTTTGGAAATCATGATTAGACCAAATTCTTATCAATAAATTAGGCAGGAGGGAAAAACCTATCTATTTAGGAGCCAATCTCATTCGAGGAAAATGATGTTCCAGAGGGCAAGTGCCATGGCATATATTATTTCTGGAACCCATCAAATGAAGCTCCTTGGCTAATGAGACTCCATACATACTAGAAGGGCAAAGAGTCCCCATTCTTATGGTAACAATTTTCCTGTCCTATCTTCAGACCAATTATCACCTTGCAGCCTAAACTATATTAAAATATTGTTGCCTGCTATGTATATGGCTATATGGTTCAGGGTTAAGATGATGGGCTTGTTGGTTGGAAAGACCTGAGACATGAGCTGCACATGTTGGGGTGGGTTCCTGTCCTCACTCCAGCACCTGTCAACCTAGCAGTTTGAAAGCATTCAAATGCAAGTAGAAAAATAGGTAGCACTTTGGTGGGAAGATAACAGGGCTCCGTAACATCGTGATGGCTACATGGCCATGGAAATGTCTTTGGACAGTGCTAGCTCAATGGTCTTGAAAAAGAGATGAGTACTGCCCCCCAATAGTTGGCAATGACTAGCAGAATAAAATCCCCAGGGACTCATTTCCCTTTACTTTTATGTATAATTGGGAGGAAAACTGCAATATGCTTAGAATGAATAAAAAGAATGTTAGATTCTGTAATGGTTAGGATACTGGGCCGACAAACCAAGAGACTGTGAATTCTAGCCCAACCCTACGCACAAAACCAGTTGGGTTGTCTTGGTCAAGTAATTCTCTCTTATCCCTAAGAAGAAGCCAAGGGCAAGCTACTTTCCACAAAATCTTGCAAAGAAAAGGGACTTGGCAGGTAATCTACAGAAGTTAACAATGACTCAAAGGCACATGCACACAAAAGATTATTACCTGGCAAGCATCCTTCCCTCCTTCCATGTAGCCTGCGCATATCATGTCATCTTTTATTATGGTCGCCATCCCAGGTTCTTTAAAGTCACTGTAAAGAACCTCACAGGTAGCCCTGTCAATAAGGGGAAGAAGCACTTCCTGCAAAATCTCAGGTTCAGGAAGTGGGACTGACAAAAAGAGAAAAGAAATCTATTTCTTCAAATTCCATCAAAGGAGAAAGCAGAACATCTATATAAAAGTACAAATTTCAGCAAACTGAACATATTGTCAGTGTATTTATTGTTGCTGAAATTTAAACAAATGTAAATAATTATTCATCAAATGTTATACTTGCTCTTCTTTAAACAATTATTTAAATTACACCAATTCTAAACAATGATTAAATGTGCATAAGCCCCATTTTCTGTTGCATTTATCCAAGCAGTTATTAAAATCTTTGATAACTTAATTCTATTTTTACTCATTGTTTTTCCTCCAGAAAAAATATTAATTTATGTTAGTCTTCACAAATCCATCTCAAAATGTTACCCCATTTCAACAGAGCCAATTAGTAGTTGGGGCAGGATAAGGTTCTAAGTGTGTGTGTGTGTGTGTGTGTATGTGTGTGTGTGTGTGTGTGTGTAAGATTTTGTGCTTAACTTGTTTCTGGCTTGTATTTAAGATATAAGCAATGTAAAGAAAAAAAGATATACAAAAGATATACAAAAAAAGATATACAATTGGATAAAATAGGTTCACACCTATGACAATATAATTTGTTTAATGACTTTAGTGACTCACTTCACAACCATCATAAAAATGGTTGTAGAATCAAGGCTGGTCATGTGGTGCCTTGACTTACAACCACAATAACTTAAAATCAAACTTCTGATTCCAATTTTGATTGTAAGGACTACCTGTATTTCTACTAATCGTTTGGAAAATATTTACTTATGAGTAGCTATAAACCCCAAAAGAGATGGAACTTCATATAGATATATATGATAGCAAGATAGCTAGATAGCTAGATTAGATAGCTAGATCAGATAGCTAGATGACCACATTGACTCTCCCTCAACTCAACGTGGTCATATCCTACATTCAGTGGTGGGATTCAAGTAATTTAACAACCGGTTCTCTGTCCTAATGATTTCTTCCAACAACCAGTTTGCCAAACTGCTCAGAAAGTTAACAACTGGTTCTCCTGAAGTGGTGCGAACTGGCTGAATCCCACCACTGCCTACATTGCATGTAGCTAGATTGATAGATATATATTTTTTTGATAGATAGATATAGATAGATAGATAGATAGATAGATAGATAGATAGATAGATAGATGGTAGATAGATAGATAGTGTTGTGTCTTGCCCGCTCTCACCGCAGCCAGGGTCTTCTTATCTGCTTCTGAACGCTGAGGAATGTCCTAGTATGCCTCCCGGCCCCAGCCCTGGCTCCATGCCCAGACAGGCTGAGGAGGAGGGGGCACCTCCTGGCCCCAGCCCTGGCTCCATGCCCAGACAGGCTGTGGAGGAGGGAGCACCTCCCGGCCCCAGCCCTGGCTCCATGCCCAGGCAAATGGAGCAACTAGACCCCTCCCCCTCCCCCACAGCATGTGAGCCTGAGGGAGGTCAATTACCAACAGCTGCCGACTGGAGTGACCCTCGCTTCAGAAGAATTGATAGGCAGCGGCATCAGAAGGAAGGGAGGGGCAGGCCTGGATAAGTGCTGATTCATGGAGCCAGGGCTGGGGCCGGGAGGTGCCCCCTCCTCCTCAGCCTGTCTGGGCATGGAGCCAGGGCTGGGGCCAGGAGACATACTAGGACATTCCTCAGCGTTCGGAAGCAGATAAGAAGACCCCGGCTGCGGTGAGAGCGGGCAAGACACAACAGATAGATAGATAGATAGATAGATGATAGATAGATAGATAGATAGATAGATAGATAGATAGATAGATAGATAGATAGATAGACAGACAGACAGACAGACAGACAGATAGCTGATAGATAGATATCAGATACATGGATAGAGGAGTAGAAGGACAAAGGGACCAGTTCGCCCAAACTGGTTGTTCCAATTCTGTATGGTTCGGAGAACCAGCAAATCGGACCACTGGCTGCTCTTCCCCCACCCATTTTTCAGGCCATTTTTCAGGCCAAAATCAGCCTGAAAACAGCTTGAAAACAGCCTCAAAAAAGCCTGAAAACAACCAAAAAAATCTGGCTGTGAGAGGAAAAGATGTGTCACGGGCCCCCTCGTCCCAGAAGCAGCAATCTTGCACTCTTCCCTGCTTTGCTAGCTCCCTTCTTTGCATGGGATCACTCAGAAATGGAACAGAAAAGGAGAAGGGGGCGGCGTTTCTGTATGCTTTTGTTTCTGTGTGGCACTGTCCCCTCAATGCTAGCAGCTGCCACTGTCCCCTTCTCCCTCTTCGTCCCTGCTGCTGGGTGATCCCATGCAAAGAAGGGGGTTAGCAGAGAGGGGAAAGTGCGAGATTGCTGTTTTTGGGTTGAGGGGTCCCAGGAAGTATTTGGATCCAAATTACCCAGTTTCTCTTCCTCTCGCAGCCAGCTTTCTCAGTCTAGCTTAGTCTTAGTCTCTCTCTCTCTCTCTCTCTCTCTCTCTCTCTCTCTCTCTCACACACACACACACAGACACACACACACACACACACACACACCCCACACACACACACACATACACACACACACACATACACACACAGGTTGGATCTTTTTTTCCTCCCGTCCCCACCCCACTGGAGACCCCTGGATTCCCTTCCCAACTCTGCCTGTCCCATACAGGTACCATCCACACAGAGTTGGCCATGCCCACTCAGTCACATGACCTCTTAGCCATACACACCCAGCCAGTCATTAGGGCCGAGAACCAGTCATTAAAAAATGTGAAGCCCACCACTAATCACACATAATATAGAAATATATCTGATAGCCTCACCTTCTGGTTTAATGTCCCCCCAGCCTGCAACCCAACAACCCAATCTGGGAGGGAAGACGATGGAAGATCCTGGTAAACATGCAGGGTGGATACGCTGGGTGAAATTCACAGGGATTTCGAGTTCTATAAGTGCAATATCATTGCCTTTTATGAGCTCAGTGTAGTTGGAGTGCATGATAATTTGCTTCACATTTATTAGTACTGACTCTGGTCCAGGATTGGAGAGATTGTAGGATCCCAAAAGAATGGCAAATCGAGAGGGATCTGGGTGTCTGTAAACAGAGAAATCGGCTAATAAAACATAAATAGGAATATGGCAGTGAAAACAGATACATTGTTTAAAATTCAGCTACAAAGAGGAGGATGATGAAATTAGGTAGTTAAGACAAAGTTGAAGAAGTATTTTAATTGTAGTTGGGAAACAGGAAAATAAATCTTGTAAGGAGATTGGGCTTTAACCCTCAAAGAAACATGATAGAATTTACTAGACAAAGTGTAACTGAAAACTCACTTCCTTAGGAATGGGAGAACATGAGTCATGGCCAACAATAGCTAATAGCTTGGCTGTATGGTTTCTCCATGAAAGAATGGTAGAAACCTATCACCAGGATGCCAGATTTCTTGGGAAAGGAAATGAAGTTTTATAAATTAGTTTCAGAAGTCAGAGAATCAACCTTGTGAGGGTTTGTATGAGAGGAGTGAAGTTTGAAAACTGATCTCACCTGGAAAAGCAATGTGCTGCTGTTAGAACCCAGCGCGAGGCAATGAGAGTTCCCCCACAGTGATGTGACTCAAAATTCTGTATACTGGCCAGCCATGGCCATGAACCCACCTCAGCATCTGAACCTCCTGCTATTCGGGAAGAGGGGATAAATCGGCCACAAGCTGTGGGGAGAGCAAGATTGGCAGATTAGTGTCTGGGCCTTGAGTTCCCTGCAACTGAAATCCATGGAAAATTTTATTCACCTGGAGGTGGCTGGGCCTCTGTAATGCCTGTGAAGAAAAGAAGAGAAATATCAAAAGAGACTGAATGGACTGAACAGGATAGCCAAAGATAAAACAAAAGAAGGCATATAAATAATCTATAAATTATATACTACATTAAGATCATTTTAGATCAACAATTCTATCATTACATGAAAGATACATTTTGAATTAATTATTCATTAATTAATAATTAATTAACATGTGACTTGGAACTTTAAAAATGTGCTGTGTCATTCAAAAATGACCATACTCAGTACAGTACGTATCACTACTTCGTGATAAAACTACTACTTTTATTTCTGGTAAAGACACAGATCTGAAGGAACTTTTGACCCAACGTTATCCAAAGAGTTTCAGAGCTTGGGAGGATTTGTATGAGATAAAAGGAGGGCATCATCCTCAGCATTTTTCTTAACATTGCCTCTATACCTTACTGTCCTCTCCCTTTTTAAAATCAAGTTGAAAGGTTAGTTTAATTTAAAAAAAATAAGATAAAGAGGATGAGATACTTGTAAAATTCTGTTTTTACTTCATCATTATGGAGTACTGAGTATAAATTAATGTGAGAAAAAAATGAATTTTAACAAATATACTGTCGAATCAGGCTGCAGCATAACAAAATTGACAAAAGTGAAGAGGGTCTGAATACTGTCTTAGTACACACACACACACACACACACACACACACACACGTACATACTTATATTCACTATATGATGCACTATAATTAGAGTACGGTAGTCAAATCAATCAAACAACTAACAGATAGACAGAAGATGTGAATTTTCCTCTTTTGTTACATATTTCTGAATTTATAATTAAGCCTTTCCACCTTTAAACTTTTCTACATTAATGTTAAGTTTTCTTGCTTATATGCTATATTATCATACATACCATATTGATTCTGAAATTACAAATGTAATTAATAATTGCATTCAATGCATTCAAAAAGGCATTTTTGTAATGGCAGTAAGCAAATGAAAATGATATTTCCAATTATACCATAGAATATTAGAGATAGCTGATATATAATTTTTGGCTCTACTTCCTACAGATCTGAATCATGTGGATTGGAATCCAGAAGTGCATTGGGTTGCCTTCTCCTGATGTAAATAATTTTTAATATTTATCTAATATTTATTTAGATTAATCTGGAAACCACTTAGTCCTAAAGGTAAATTTAACTCGGCTGTATGTCTCAGCCCGTGGTGAGTTAAACAATACCATGAGCTTCCTCCTGTAGTGCCTGTTAGGAGCCTGTTAGGAGCTAGATGGGGAGCAACAAGTTGAAACTGAACCCTGGCAAGACCGAGTGTCTCTGGGTTTGGGGTTCTTTGGCCCATTGAAGAATAGCAACCTTTGGTATTGGATGAAGTGGTACTGCCCCAAACAGATCCTGTTCATAATCTGGGGCTTTTCCTAGATTTAAAGAGCAGATGGCAGTTATGGCCAGGAAGGCCTTTGCATAACTGTGGGTTGTGTACCAGTTATGCCCTTTCCTAGACCAACAAACCCTACTCATGCCCTAATCATCTCCTGTCTTGACTATTGCAATGTGTTCTATATGAGAAGCATCTGGAAACTTCAGTTGGTGCAACTAGAGCATGGTTTTGTGTAGATCTTGATGTGCACATGTATCGCCTCTCCTGTAGGAGCTGCATCAGTTGCCAATTCACTTCCAGGTGCAATTCAAGGCACTGGGTGTAGTCTTTAAAACTTCTCATGGCTTGGGTCCAGATTACCTGAGGAACCATCTCTTGACAGTCACATCTACCTGACTTACTAGAGTGGCGAGCAGTGGTGGGTTTGTACCGGTTCGCCCCGGTTTGGGCGAACTGGTAGCGGCGGTGGTGGGAGGCTCTTCCCACCAGCCCAGACATCATCAAAAATGCTCTGTGCATGCACAGAAGCTTCTGTGCATGCGCAGAAGCTCCGCACACTCGCAAAGTGAGTGTGCATGCCTGCACACTACTGATAGTGAACCAGAAGCACCGGGATTTGAAACCCACTATTGGTGGGAAAGCAAGCAATGCTTTGGGTCCTGTCCCCCAAAAAATACATTTGATAGGACTCAGAAGAAGGGCCTTCTCTGTGGTGGCTCCCTCCCTCTCAAACATCTTTCCTCCAGAAATTAGACTGGCCTCCACTCTTTTGGAAAGCACTGAAAATGTGATTCTGCCAGTGGGCCTGGGGAACCCAGAGCAGGATGTACAGTAGTCCATTAAATGTGGGGTATGAATGTGTGTTGTCACCTTGGTGAAGGGGGGGTGTTATTATTTTATTTTCTTTATTTTTTATTATTTTTATTTCTTTTATATTGTGCTTTTATGTTCTGAGTTGCCATGTGAAAGTAGGAGGCAATATAAATTTTCTAAATTATTAAATACATTTTAAAGAGAGAGAAATAAGGCATCTGTAATGTAAACCTCAGGAAATATTACATCAACAAAAGTATGATTCAAGAATAATCACAGCTGAATAAATCCTACCAATCCAAACATTGGGAAAATTAAACAGATTTCTAAAATTTCTAATAAAACAAAACAAATCCTTTCTCAGAATCCAAATAATAAATTCAAATTATTTTAAGTAAACAAAAGGAACATTAATTTAAAATCTGCTATTTAACAGCCTTGTATAAATCCAGTCTCAGCTAGATATACAAGAGTTGGAAGAATGCCCTGGAATCTATGAATCAAAGTAACTATTATACTCTTGTTATCCACATTTATCAAAGAAATGCATGTATAATTCGAACACCCAGTAGATTCTTTCCTGCCTTCAGGATTTTCTTTCCTTAAAAATAAAGGACTTCTTTAAAAAATTGTTTCAATTAAAATAGGAAAGAAATACATAATATATTTTCAAACCATTCTACTATCAGGTCTAGGGTCTTAGCCAATTTCATTAATTTAAAGTAGAGATTATTTCTAAAATCAAAACAAGTAAAATAAAATTAGTAACCTGCCCTGGATTAAATAGGCTAAACTTTACCTTTTGTAAAAAAAAAAAGGGGGGGGGGGTTTGTCTCATCATCTATTGATGTTTGTGTTTAATTTTTCAAAATAAAATAATTGGGTGCCTAGTAAATGAGAGAGGAGGGATGAACCTCTTTGTATTTTATACACCCACCTGTTTTGGAAAAAAAATAAGTGCCTAAATATATTTATATATATATATATATATTCTCTTACCCATCAGAAGAAAGAGGAGAGCCAGACTTTCAATCCCAAGAAATCTCACCATTTTTGTTTATGAATCTATCTCGATTTAAGTCAAGCAATAAAAGAAGGAAAAAGTTAACAGGTAGACGAAGCATAAAATAGTGTTACTGTACTCTGACCTCCTTTTATAAACTTTATGCTCCCTATATAACTCCTCCTAGCATCTTAAAGGAAACAGTTTGTTGTTTTTGTTCAAATAATGTATTTGAGATTGATTTCTCCAAGTGGATTGAGAGTTGACTCCTTCCCCGGGTAGGGTGGAGCCTTTTTAATTGTATTAATCAAAGAAAGGAGTAGGACTGTAAGAACTCAGATAAATCAAAGACCAGTCAGGTATTTACAAAGCACTTAGTACACAAAGGCAACTGTGTTATGTGACTGTTCATTCCAGAGTACCATGTTTCCAAAGAATAGTGTATTTGGACATACTATGTGCATTTAAGTTTTCTTTACAGATTTGTAGGACTGTCCATGTCCTACTGATCCCACTGATTGGAGCTTCTGGATATAGTCTAATGATTGTGGAGGGCACCACATCTGTAAAAGATCACGTCTGTTCTTGGAAAAGCAAATATTTGAGATGGAGTCAGCAGCAATGGACCCACTGTAGGCCCGACGGCTTGGTTCTGCCTCAGTAAAGTTCTTTGTCCCACAGAAACTGTGAAGTCCTTTTTTTCTGTCTAAGAAGATAACATGAATCATACACTGAAATATACTATACGCCTATACGTCTTATATTCTGTCTATTCAAATATCATATAGTTAAGTATTGTTCAAGTCAGATTCAGCTTTTGATGACTTCATGGACACATTTATTTGTTTATTTTATTTTTATTCATTTTTATCCCAACTTTATTATTGCTATAAATAACTCAAGGTGGGGAATAAACCCAATACTTGCTCCTCCATGCAGGCTTCTTAGTCACAGTATGAAAATACTTTGTCTTTGTGTTCTGCTGTGGAAAAATATCCATTGGAAGATCTGTTCCTAGCTAAGTCCAAATGAACCAGGCACAATGACAAAGTTGAGTTTTAGTAAAACAAATTCTTATACAAAAAGATGCCTCTAGCTAAAGGGATCCAGAAGAAAGAGTTTGAAATCATTATTATTATTATTATTATTATTATTATTATTATTATTATTATTATTATTATTATTATTTTGATTTTTATACCGCCCTTCTCCCAAAGGACTCAGGGCGGTGTACAGGCAAAAATAAAAACAGGCAATACAATGTACAATTTAAAATGCAAATTAAAAAACTT
Organism: Ahaetulla prasina; assembly: GCF_028640845.1. NCBI lineage: Eukaryota > Metazoa > Chordata > Lepidosauria > Squamata > Colubridae > Ahaetulla > Ahaetulla prasina. The sequence continues at coordinate 29,024,060 of NC_080542.1, read as the reverse complement.
ATTTTATAATTAGCCTAACAAGTTTAAAATATATAATAAACTAAAACCCCATTTAAAATTATTAATAGAAAATTTAAAATTGATAAAATTTAAGCCAGCCCCGCGCGAATGAAAAGATGTGTCTTCAGTTCGCGACGGAAGGTCCGAAGGTCAGGTATTTGGCGTAAACCCGGGGGAAGCTCGTTCCAGAGTGTGGGAGCCCCCACAGAGAAGGACCTCCCCCTGGGGGCCGCCAGCCGACATTGCTTGGCGGACGGCACCCTGAGAAGTCCCTCTCTGTGAGAGCGTACGGGTCGGTGGGAGGCATGCGGTAACAGCAGGCGGTCCCGTAAGTACCCAGGCCCTAAGCCATGGAGCGCTTTAAAGGTCGTAACCAAAACCTTAAAGTGCACTCGAAAGGCCACAGGTAGCCAGTGCAGTCTGCGCAGGAGCAGTGTTACGTGGGAGCTATGCGTAGCTCCCTCTATCACCCGCGCAGCTGCATTCTGGACTAACTGAAGCCTCCGAGTGCACCTCAAGGGGAGCCCCATGTAGAGAGCATTACAATAATCCAAGCGAGAGGTAACGAGCGCATGAGTGACCGTGCACAAGGCATCCCGATCAAGGAAGGGGCGCAACTGCCGAAACAGGCGAACCTGGTGGAAGGCCCTCCTGGAGATGGCCATCAAATGTTTGTTTGTTTGTTTGTTTGTTTACATTTATACCCCGCCCTTCTCCGAAGACTCAGGGCGGCTTACAGTGTATAAGGCAATAGTCTCATTCTATTTGTATATTATTATTTTTTTTACAAAGTCAACTTATTGCCCCCCCAACAATCTGGGTCCTCATTTTACCTACCTTATAAAGGATGGAAGGCTGAGTCAACCTTGGGCCGGGCTCGAACCTACAGTAATTGCAGGCTTTGTGTTCTTAATAACAGGCCTTACCAGCCTGAGCTAAACCGGCCCTTAAATGATCCTCAAACGACAGCCGTTCATCCAGGAGGACACCTAAATTGCGCACCCTATCCTTTGGGGCCAATAACTCGCCTCCAACAGTCAGACGCAGCTGCAGCTGACTGAATCGGGATGCCGGCATCCACAGCCACTCCGTCTTGAAGGGATTAAGCTTGAGCCTGTTTCTCCCCATCCAGACCCGTACGGCTTCCAAACACCGGGACAGCACTTCAACAACTTCATATGTATTATATACACAATACATTTATGTGACAATTTCCACAGCAATATGTGAAGTACATACAAGACGTTAAAGCTCACCTGGATATTTTCAACATTCTCTTATCTTATTCTACATTTCTATTAGAGTTTTACTATCTAAATTAAATTGTATACTAATGGCACTTATAGCATCCTTTCTAACTCCAGGAATAAACAATTCAGCATTCATGAATAAAGGTTTGCCTGGCATCTATAGCTCATCTCTCGGTCAATCCATTCTTTCCTCTTTTTATCTGCTTCTAATTATTATTATTATTTACTTTATTCATTAAAAATGAAACTCAGTCAATTGAACATTCAAAAAGGCATAACAAATACCATTGACTTGTGCTAATGGTTGATACAGGTTGCTGTCAGCGCCCTAGGTATCAACCAAGTACCTTCTTAAAATGTACAATGTTCCAAGTAGTTCAGTTTTTCACAGTTCTGCTGGTGTTATTGCAGGAAGCTGCAATTTGTTGATGTATCTTATAAAATTCTTGGACATGGTCCAGTTCTTTTTCTTTGGCTCTGGCATCTCCTGGTACCAGGATGTCAATAAATTGTACATTTCAGTTTTCGACAACTGTGATATCTGGTGTGTTGTGTTCCAAGTAACAATCCATCTGTATTTGAAAGTCCCACATGATCATTATTATTATTATTATTATTATTATTATTATTATTATTATTATTATTACTACTACTACTACTACTACTACTACTACTACTACTACTACTATTAAATAACATGTTTAATATAGTGGACAAGGTTCCAGACTAGGAACTGGGAGACTGTGATTTCTAGTCCCAGCTTTGTACAAAACCAGCTCAATGGCCTTGGGCTAGGCACACAGTTTCTCTCAGTGCTAGGAAGAAGGTAGACATTCTGTTTCCAAAATCTTATCAAGAAAACTCCAGAGACTAATCCAGGCAGCTCCAGAAGTCAACAACAACAACTCAAAGGCATACCTTTCCCCTGCCCCCCAAAAGCCAAACTATCTTTATAGTGATTAGATAAATTAGATAAACAAACAAACAAACATTATTTCCCATCATCTAGAACTGATGTAGCAAATTTAGAGAAAATAAAGAAACTTCTTTTAAAAAGCTTTTATTATTTATTGTCACATTTTCTACTACATTCTCCTACTGGTATCTTATGATTGCATTACTTTGTTGTTTGCATGTATATTGAAAGTTTATGCACCAGAGACAAACAAAATAAAGTTGGCCAGGTATGAATATTCTCATCTAAAATACATCTGGTGCACTTTTATTCATTTATTACACAGTCTCTCGCCCACCCTCTCTCTCTCTCTCTCTCTCTCTCTCTCTCTCTCTCTCTCTCTCTCTCTCCCTCCCTCCCTCCCTCCCTCTCTCTCCCTCTCCCTATCTTTCTCTTTCTCTCTCTCCAAGCAAAAATACATTAAGAATTAATGTATTGCAATTCCTGAACACCAAAATAAAAAATAAGAAAAATCACATATAAAGACAGGGAAGGGGGGGAAAAGTACAACCCATAGAAAAATTTATAAAAAGGAGTGTAGTCACCACCAGATGGCAATGTTAACACAACGTTTTCATTTTCTCACACATGCACAAACTTATAGCTAGTATGTAAATTTTCTCTTTGTCTAATTGTGTTGAATAACAGATTAAAGATACAGTAAACTTTCCAGTAAATTTAGTTTATAAAATAACAATAATTTTAAACATAAGATATCTATTCTCTATTCAAGATACCAACGTTGACTTCCAATAATTTATAATAAGGCAATTTTCCCAATTTTGTACTTGTCTTACATCAAACTGAGTTTTTGGTATGTGTGTGTGTGTGTGTGTGTGTGTGTGTGTGTGTGTGTGTGTGTGTGTGTATGTATGTATTATATACAAATAATCCTCAATTTATGACCATAATGGAGCCTGGCCTTATGGTCGTAAATCAAGATGGCTGTAAAATGATTGCCATATGACTGGAGCTGGTTGTTAAGTGAGTGTGATGGTCATAAAGTGAACCCATTGTTACTATAGGGTGGTTTTTCTCCAGAAACAGGAAGTAAATGTTGGTTTCCAGCAAAAACATCATAAACCATCATCATGTGTATAATGGGAACATACTCAAACTCTGCAGCTCACTTGGCTCATTTCATTTATTGTGCTAAATCATGGTTTGCTTCATAACAGGTTACATAAATCTAGGTTTTATACTTTGTTAAATCATAAAGGTGATTGAATCAGGGATATCATCTGAATCATGTCATGGATTTAATTTGAACTGTTGAATTGCTCTGATTCTATTGTTCCAATTTGATTTGGAAAGTCAGATCTGTTCAATGTTCAGAATTGATTCGTGGAGAAAAACATTTAACATGTGATTTGTTGAAGCAGCCAAAGGATTCAGCCGGATCTTTTCATTCTATTTTAAAGTTGGCTTGATTTTGTGCCTTTTTTTGAGCTTTTAATTAAATCTCTGTTTGAAATCCACAGCCCTGCAATTCAAGATTTAAGAGTTTGTTATATGTAGATTTAGTTGTTGGGACTTATTCAAGAAACTTTAGCCTAAAAGAAACCATGGTGTAGCATGATGTTTAAATTCCTTGTCATCATTGATCTTGTTAAAAAAAAATTACAGAAGCCAAGTTAATAGGGAAATAGCTGAGTTATATGTATATTAGATATAATACAGTTTCTGATGGATTAAAAAGAACATAACTTCTTATCCAACAGCACACGATTCACACATATTAACCATCATTTCATTTATGTGATCTTACCTGAGTGGATGTGGGAAACACCACACATTGTGGTTTATGCACAATCATTTGCTGCTTAATGATGAATGCTTCTCTTAGTTCACAGAACATCATTTGACAGTGATGAAAAATGACACTACAGTTTCCTGCCATTTTGAGGTGAGAAATCTATAGACATTGTGATATGTTTTTCTTAATTTATAATTCCTATATATCTTTTTGAACGTCTTTTGAGATCTCTTATGGTTCAGCTTTTGCTTTTCAAATTAATATGCACATTGTAGACTAAATTGCATATTCAGACTTGTATTCCATATTACATCATATTAACTATTTCAAGAAATTTGAATCCCAACAATATATTTAAGCAGGATACCCAGTTAATATTTTTTGAGAGTTCCCACATTATTTTCAGCTTTAAATTAATAAAACAGGCAAAATTTTGCCTAATATAAGTAAGAAGTGTGTTAACACCCACCTAACTGCAAGTCAATACTTAGCATATTGAAGAAGAACAATTTCAACTGCATGTGAAGAAAATCATATTTGGCCTATAATGGCAGCACAGCTATAGAGGTTTTTGCATTTTTATAAAACTGATTATCTAGCTGGCTTTTAACAGAGCACATATGACAGCCCTATTTTAAAAGTCTTGTGATTTTTTTTTTTGTCTTTTAATATGCATATTAAGTTTAGTCAAAGCTTCCTCTTCATAATGGGAGATTGGAACAATGATAGATATAAGAACATGGAAAGTTATATACAGTAAAACTTTGTAGTTCCAGGTCCTAAGTATTTATTTATTTTTTATTTATTTATGTATTTATTTGTCAAACACAAATATATATAAGTATAAGCATGAAATAACCATACAAATTGGATACAGCCAAAGGGAACATCAGGACAGAAACAGTAGGCACGCTGGTGCTCTTATGCACGCCCCTTACAGACCTCTTAGGAATGGGGTGAGGTCAACAGTAGATAGTCTTTGGTTAAAGCTTTGGGGATTTTGGGAAGAGACCACAGAGTCAGGTAGTACATTCCAGACATTAAAAACTCTGTTACTGAAGTCATATTTTCTGCAATCAAGATTGGAGCGGTTCACATTAAGCTTAAATCTATTGTGTGCTCGTGTATTGTTGTGGTTGAAGCTGAAGTAGTCTTTGACAGGAAGAACATTGTAGTAGATGATTTTATGAGTTATACTCAAGTCATGTCGAAGGCGGTGGAGTTCTAAATTTTCTAAACCCAGGATTTCAAGTCTGGTGGCATAAGGTATTTTGTTGCGATCAGAGGAGTAAAATATAAATATTGTAAAATATTTATGGACACGCTCAATTGTATTATTGTCCGAAATGAGGGGTGGGCTCCAGACAGGCGAGCTGTAATCGAGAATTGGTCTAGCAAATGTTTTGTATGCTCCGATTAGTAGTGTAATCTTTCTGGAGAAGAAGCTACTTTTTGTATTGTAAAATAAACTTTACAGAAAAACTGGAAAAGTGCTAGGCAGTCCTATGTACGGTGTAAAAATCTGGACAACCCTTATATGGAAGTAGAGAGTTATTTTTTATACTTTCTTGGTATCCAGTAGTACCTATATTTTTGGAACCAAAATATGCTGGGCCTGCTATAAGGATTTTCAATGATCTGCAGGGGTCTCCAACCCTGGCAATTTTGCAACCTGTGGACTTCAATTCCCAGAATTACTCTTCAACTTCCGGAAAGCTATACTGGCTGAGGAATTCTGGGAGTTAAAGAGGAATTCTGGGAGTTGAAGTCCACAAGTCATAAGGTTGCCAAAGTTGGAGACCCCTGCCATAGAGTCTCACAGAGATACTGTAGCTTGCCCAATTCTGATCTTTTAAGCACAGTATAAACACATCGCAGTATTTAAATATCTTTTTGAAGACCTTCATGGCTGCTCTAAATAATTCAATTAATTACTCTGGCATCTCCTTCAGCATTGTCCAGATTATCAAAATTTCTGCATGCTGCCTTCTCCTTCCCCCCACCCCAAAGGAGATACAAGAAACTCTACACTACTTTACACTAACTACAAAACTCTACACTACTAACTAGAGCATACAAAACATTTGCCAGACCTATTCTTGAATACAGCTCATCCGTCTGGAACCCATACCACATCTCTGACATAAACACAATAGAATGAGTCCAGAAATATTTTACTAGAAGAGTTCTTCACTCCTCCGAAAATAACAAAATACCTTATACCGACATACTTGAAATCCTGGAATTAGAAAACTTACAACTCCGTCGACTTCGACATGACCTGTGTTTAATACACAAAATTATCTATTGCAATATCCTTCCTATAAAAGACTACTTCAGCTTCAATTGCAATATTACAAGAGCAAAAAATAGATTCAAGCTAAATGTCAATCGCTTCAAACTTGATTGCAGAAAATATGACTTCTGTAACAGAGTTGTTAATGCTTGGAACTCATTGCCTGACTCCATAGTCTCTACTCAAAATCCCAAAATCTTCAACTAAAACCTGTCTACTATTGACCTCACCCCATTCCTGAGAGGACTATAAGGGGCGTGCATAAGAGCACAGATGTGCCTGCCGTTCCTGTCTTATTGTTCCCTTCATTATATCCAATTACTATAGTTGATGCATAATTTTAATTTTATATATATATATATATATATATATATATATATATATATATATATATATATATATATATATATATATATATATATATAAATATATATATATATATATATATATATATATATATATATATATATATATATTCTGTTTTATCTATGACATTTGTTTGTGTATACTGTTGTGACAAAATAATTAAATAAATAAATAAAAGAGGACCATAAGGGGCGTGCATAAGCGCACAAACATGCCTACCGTTCCTGTCCTATTGTTTTTCTTTTCTTCTTTATATATATATTTGTTTTCTGAGGTTTTCGTGGGTGTTTGTATGTAGGTCTTTAGTTATTCGGGTTTTCTCCCGCGTATATATATTTGTTTTCTGAGGTTTTCGTGGGTGTTTGTATGTAGGTCTTTGGTTATTCGGGTTTTCTCCCGTGTAAAATTGGAAGTGTCTTGAAGACGTTTCAACGAAGTCTCATTCGTCATCTTCAGGCTTCAGCTTTGTGCTTCTGGGAGCAATGTGTGATTGTAGCTGAAACATATATATTCAATATATATATGCTTATACCTCCTTATATTTACTCATATATGTGTTTATATACTATATAATCTTTTTGTATGATACCTACATATATTGTTGTGACAAAATAAAATAAATAAAATAAAATAAAATAAAATAAACAATCCCCTCTCTTTGTTTTTGTTTTTTTATAAAGGGGCTTGCAGTGTGTTTTCCGCCTTCCACTTTTCTTCCACTTCTGTCTGTCAATTTGCAACTCCAAGTTCAAACATTACTAGGTGACTAGTCAATTTACTGATTATAACCACTTTGCAGGAATTTGAGATTAAGAAACTGGTTAAAAAAAAAGAAAGAAGAAAACTTAAAAAAAAAAAAACCTCAGTTCAATCCCATGTGCGTGTATTCCAGCATGCCTGTTCGCACAGAAGGGACGAAAATGGCTATACATGAATGTTCTTCCAACACTGCACGCCAGGAAAAAACTATGCAAGCTTCAGGACGGAACAGAATTCCTCCTCAGAAACGCGTTCACCTTTTTAGTACGGATTCTTCTCCTCCTCCTCCTCCCTTAAACGGTTCTTTACTCTCCTCCCACGCGTCGTCTTTCCATTAAACTTGAGACTTTGCTGGACCAATCCGCGCCACCTTCTTCATCTCCCTCCAGCAAAGGGAAGTAGCTATGCCTTCTGCCTCCAATATGCTGTTTTTCACTTTCGCTTTTGACTCCTTTGCCCCAAGCTTTACAGAGCCTGGCCCGGTACAGGTAAGATAGCAAAGGGTGGGATCGACTTCTTTTAAGGACTTTTGTTTTTTCCCCGTCCCTTCTGCCTCCCTGATTCGCCTTTATCTCTGAGTTAAGCTCAGCTGGCCAAGAAAAAAAGGGTCGCGCGTCGTGGTTTTGCCTCATGAAACGCCACCTGTCTCCTGTCATTTGGCGATATTTAATGGCATTCACGATCAGCTCGCGTTTCCGAGCTTCACTTCGACAAGGAGAGAACTCGGAGAAGTTGGGAGGGGAAAAGAAAACGATATCTCACTTTTCTGCTCGCTAGAGAGTATTTGGATTCTGCCAATGAAGGATCAGAGAAAAAGTGGCAGCGAGCGAGAAGTGGGGGTAGGATACCCATCAGGCGCGGTTTTCGAATAGTTTCCTCTGCTGTTTCACCAAACAACAATAACAATAAAAAGGAAAGATTTCAGAGGAAAATCCAGTTGTCTTACTGGAACTACGGGAGCTGGCGGTTTTTGCTTGCATCACCGGTAATAAAAAGGTGAAAGGGGACATAACAAAGATGATTATTTTTATTTTTTTCCTACAAGTTGCCCTTCAGAACAAAGATAAGGAAGGATGATTAAAATAGAACACGGAGTTAAGGAGCGGCAGATAAGGTGCTTTACAGCTTCAAATAAAAATGGAGGTTGGGGCAAAGCTTGTTTTCAAATCCTGCACGTGTCAGATTAGTAATAAGGGCTAGGCAGGCTGGATTAGACCTACAGAAAATCTGTGGGACAAATTGCTATTCCAGTTTACTGGTTATTGTAGCATAGCCAACTTCTTCCAAAAGGAACAGAGATGCCATATGTGCGCCATATAAATTTGATTAAATAAATAAATAGCAAGTAGTCTCACCCAAAAATTTCTTCAGCAGTGTCGTTGTTGTTGTTAGTCACGAAGTCGTGTCCAACCCATTGCAACCCCATGGACAACGTTCCTGCAGGCCTCCCTGTCCTCTACCATCCCCAGAGTCCATTTACGCTCATTTACACTCACATCAATTTCTTCAGTGACTCCATCCATCCACCTCATTCTCTGCCTGTTTCCTTCTTCTTTTGCCCTCAATCGTTCCCAGCATTAGGCTCTTCTCCAGTAAATCCTGCCTTCTCATTAGGTGGCCAAAGTATCATTAGTTATTAATAAATTATTTTGTCAGCTCCAAAGCAGTCTTTCCCAGGAGAGTGTTCTCCAAATTGTTGGACTTCAAAATCCCAAATTTATGAATCAGTAAAATAGCTGCGAATTCTGACACATGAAGTCCAATAGATGCCGTGGTGCCAGGTTTAAGAAAGCTACTTTGAAGTGGGATTGCAAGACTATACAGAGATTGCAACTATACGGTTGTCTTCCTTGGTGTAAGACCTTAGATTAATTTGATTAATTCTTCATTCTGGAGAATTCTTGAAATTGCCCATTTCTTAACTCATATGGATCAAGTTCAAATCTTGGCATTTCTTAAAACCAGGTCTTAATTTTTCAAATCTCATAGTTTTCTACACCTCTTTTTGGAGATTCTTTTTCAACTTCCCAGTCTAGCCTATGGCTCCTTTATTTCCTGGTGGTGTCTCATTAAACAGGCAAAACTTTGATTAACTGTTTAAAGATCAGCCATGGTCATTTAGATGCTTTCACCTAGCTTGATCTACCCTAAAAGTGTAGGTTTGTTAGCCTAGAAGTGTTACTAATGGTAAGTAAGTACCACTACTGGATTAGCAGTCAGAATTGCCTGCAAGAACAAAAAGATAATGTAAGAAAATTCTCACTGGAGGGAACCAAGTCTTCCTAATAGCAATTATATTATTCATATTCTGCTTTATCACAAAAGGACAAAAACGTCTTCTATTCTTTGTTCTAATCTTTGCTATCTGGAGGTACCTATCCACTAAGAATCCCCCCCCCTTTTTTTAAACTCCAACTATCTTTTAGGGATATATCTTATGGAATAGAATAGAATAGAATAGGATTTTATTGGCCAAGTGTGATTGGACACACAAGGAATTTGTCTTGGTGCATATGCTCTCAGTGTACATCATCTCAGTGTACATTATCGTATCAACACAACACATCATAACACAACGAACATGACACAACACAACACAATACAACACAACACACCATAACATAACATAACATAACATAACATATAATTAATACAGCATTGTTAACTAATTGCTTTTTGCCTCAATATTAATGTGCAATAATGTGCAATTAATGTGCAATATTAGTGTGCAGGTTTTTATAAGTTAATTGAACTAAAATAATATGGTTTGATGTCACATGCTTCAATGGGGACTTCAAAATGAAAATGTGAAGAGGAACATGTGAAAGTCATATTATTTCCTGGCAGGCTTTTCTTGCTTGGCTGGCTTTTCTTATGTCCCCACCCTTGCTAATCACACTTAAATGCATTAAAAAAAAGTGCCTAACATTAAGACATTCAGGAACAGAATCAGAAACTATGGATATGGTTGAGTACAGCCAGCCCTGAAATAGTGGGTCGATGATGTTACAGAAATAGAAGATGAAATCTATTACAAAACTCTTTGTCTCTAGCAGTAGGAAACAAGGGCAGATGTTCAGAAGAGTGGAAGAATCAATTTTCTTCTCTCTCTAATTTGCATGGTACTGAAAGCTACAGTGTTCTAAAAACAAAAGGCAATATAATTTAACATTTGCTCTTTAGCTTCCTCAACTTGTTTTTGAGTTCACTAAGTATTAGAAAGATCGCATTTAAGAAGCCACTGTCAAAGACTGAAATAAAAATATATAATATTTGGAGACCTTTCTTACAAAAAGACTTTGTGCTATAAAGACTTTGCATTTCTCACTTCAAACCCAACCATCAAGAACAGGCATTTTTTTTCTTTGTTATGACGTGGATGAATGGCAGGGATGAACAATGGCAACTCACTCTAAGCTAATGGTTGAAACCATATAAACTGAAATAAGCTTCCTCCAGAAATAATATTCATAATTCTAAATCTATCTTGCAAGTTTAATGTGTAATGACCAAATTAACAAATTCCATAAGCCTTTTTTAGCTTGTTATCCCCTAGATAATTTGGACTATAACTTCTGTTATCTACAGCTCAGCTTAAGGTAATTTATCTATTCCGTCTCGCAGGACTGGCTTGAATTTTAATTTTGTAGGTGATTTTATGGGTTTTAATTTTTATTAATTTTATAGGGTTTGATTGTATTTTAAAATTGGGCCAAATTTAATAAGTTTTTTAACGTCTGTTTTTAGTATTGTATGTGTTTCCATTGTATTTTATCTTGGCTGTAAACCGCCCTGAGTCCTTCGGGAGAAGGGCGGTATACAAATTAAACTATTATTATTATTATTATTATTATTATTATTATTATTATTATTATTATTATTATTATTATTATTATTATTATTATTATTATTATTATTATTATTATTATTGAACTTGTAATCCCTTGCATCAGGGTGAAGTTGGGTGACTGAACAGAGCTTGAGTATTTACTGGCCAGGTGTCCTTCCTGATGCCTGTGGGGAGTTCACAGCAGACAGCTACTCATTGCACCTAGATAGAGAAACATTTGCCATACGTAGGATCAAACTCACAGCCTCCTGATTGGGAGGAGAGCACTTCTAGGCAACTATGCTGCTCTATCAATAGCCCATTTAACCCATTATAATACTCTAAACTTAAAATTAAGTCACTCTCTACCTTGCAGAGTTATTGTTGTGGGGAAAATAGAAGGAGGAAGATGTGTTGCATATGTTCACTGCTTTGAGTTATCTGTAAAAACAATAAAGGTGAAATACAAATATATAAATAAAACACAATAGGATTTTCTAATTAAACAGGCTGACTGAAATTAGAAGAAAGGTCTTTTTGTCTGCACTCAGCTGGGTAACTAACTCTAACCTTCTTTGCCTGATTTTGACAATTTAAGCAGAGTTTGTACTCAGATAGAAAACCACAAGGAAACCCCAAGTCCAAATGTTAGACTGGAAAATTGAACAATTACAGCAACAAATCACTAAAGCAATGGTAAACTATTATTGTATTATTTCTTTTTCATAGATGTAACTTAGATGTGCTCATAAAATCACCAGAAATCAAGTTGTCACCTTTATCAGGGAACAAATAGGCATGACAACTTTAATGAGAATGTCCTGTTCCTTTCCTTCTATTAATCGAGTTTCTAGAACAAATCTTTACACATGATCAGAACTGTAAATTCTTTTCAGTGAGCTTATGTTCTAAATCTTCCCTGGATGGTGGACGGAGGATATGTTCAAATATTAAAAAAATCCTTAAGAAAAAAATTCCAAGGTCCTATATGTTGCCTTTACTCCAGTGGTGAGTTTCAAAAAATTTTTTACTACCGGTTCTGTGGGTGCGGCTTGGTGGGCATGGAATGGCTTGGTGAGTGAGGCAGGGGAAGGATACTGTAAAATCTCCATTCCCACCCCACTCCAGGGGAAGGATACTGCAAAATCCCCATTTCTTCCCAATCGGCTGGGACTTGGGAGGCAGAGAATAGATGGGGGCGGGGCCACTCAGAATTTTTACTACCAGTTCTTCGAACTACTCAAAGTTTTTGCTACCAGTTCTCCAGAACTGGTCAGAATCTGCTGAAACCCATCTGTGGTTTACTCCTACTGTACCCCATAATAAAACCTTCTAGGATTTCCTACAAGGTCCCTTATATATTTATCCCATTTCACTGTTACAAAGCTTTTTAAAAAAAAGTTTGAAGCTTCTGTTCTGTACATTGGCATTTCCCAATTTAGCCGATTCCTAATATTTTGGATTACAGTCCCCATCATATCCAGTTTTATTTTATTTTATTTATTTATTTATTTATTTATTTTGTCAAACACAACAATATATATAAGTATAAGCATGAAATAACCACACGAAGTGAATACAACCAAAGGGAACATTAGGACAGGAACGGTAGGCACACTGGTGCTCTTATGCACGCCCCTTACAGACCTCTTAGGAATGGGGTGAGGTCAACAGTAGACAGTCTTAGGTTAAAATTTTGGGGATTTTGGGATGAGACCACGGAGTCAGGTAGTGCATTCCAGGCATAAACATTTGCTAGACCAATTCTTGAATACAGCTCGCCTGTCTGGAACCCATACCTCATTTCGGACATTAATACAATTAAGCATGTCCAGAAATATTTTACAAGAAGAGTTCTCTACTCCTCTGATTACAACAAAATACCTTATGCCACCAGACTTGAAATGCTGGGTTTAGAAAATTTAGAACTCCACCGCCTTCGACATGACCTGAGTTTAACTCATAAAATCATCTGTTACAACGTCCTTCCTGTTGAAGAATACTTCAGCTTCAATCACAACAATACACGAGCACACAATAGATTTAAGCTTAATGTGAACTACTCCAATCTTGATTGCAGAAAATATGACTTCAGTAACAGAATTGTTAATGCCTGGAATGCACTACCTGACTCTGTTGTCTCTTTTCAAAATCCCCAAAGCTTTAACCAAAGACTATCTACTATTGACCTCACCCCATTCCTAACAGGTCTGTAAGAGCACCAACGTGCCTACCGTTCCTGTCCTAATGTTCCCTTTGATTGTATCCAATTTCATATAGTTATTACATACGTATGATTATATTTATGCTTATATATCGTATAGTTATTTCATGCTTATATTAAAGTGACCAGATTTCAGCGATGGCAAAGCGGGACACCATTAACGGGGGGGGGGCAGGGGCGGGAGGGGCTGCACATGCACGCTGAGTCTTGCCACCTGCCTGAAGGAGGAGGACTGGCTGCTGCTTCTCCGCTCTTCCAGGCAGACTTAGCTTTCCTTGGCTCTCCTCTCCGCTCTTCTCTTCCTCTCAGGTGAAGTCAAGTGGCGTCTCTCCTCCCTCTCATGCCCCCTTCTCCACCACTCCCCCTTCTCTGCCTCCTCCTCTTGTGTTGCCGCCTCCCATTTTCAGAATGGGAGTGAAACAAAAAAAAAATCGGGACTTTTTGGAATTGCAGCGGGACGCGGGACAATTAAAAAGCGGGACTGTCCCGCCAAAAGCGGGACGTCTGGTCACTATAGCTTATATATACTGTTGTGACAAATAAATAAATAATAAATAAATAAATAGACCTAGTTGTTAAGGCACGAAACCAGAATGCAGGAGTCCATGAGTTCAATTCCAGCCTTAGCCATGAAAGCCAGCTGAGTGACTTTCATCTAGTCACTCTCTCTTAGTCTAACACAGCCAGCAGGATTGCTTTTTTTAAATATATATATATATATATATATATATATATATATATATATTATATATATTTATATATATATATATATATATATATATATATATATATTTTTGTTTTCTGAGGTTTTCACGGGTGTTTGTATATAGGTCTTTGGTTGTTCGGGTTTTCTCCCGTGTAAAATTGGAAGTGTCTTGGCGACGTTTCGACGAAGTCTCATTCGTCATCTTCAGGCTTCAGCTTCGTGCTTCTGGGAGCAATGTGTGATCGCAGCTGTTTCTTCCTTTTAACTGCTAGTGGGGTTTGAACTGATTGGGTGGGAGCTTGGCTGTGCTCTGATTGGATGGGTTTTTTCTGTGCTCTGATTGGATGGGGGTGTGTCCTGTGTTGGTGGGGGCTTGGTTGTGCTCAGTCTAGTCTGTGCTGCAGGGGGATTTGAGCTGGTGAGCTGCATAGCTGTTGTTTGGCTTTGTGGTCGTGCTACATCTTCATAGTGGGTGTCAGTCTGCTGCATGAATGGATTGGAGGGGTTTGAAATGGCTAATGTTGCAGCTGCGGTCTGGCTTCTGGTCCTTGGTCGTGCTTCATGATCAGTGTGGGTTTGGGTCTGCTTTCTGGGTGGATGTGCGGTGGTGACATCCTGTGTGGACCTTGTGAGTGTGGGTCTGGTGTCATTCCTCGTGTTAGGGACTCGTTTGTCAATAAGGGCGGGTTTCCAAATGGCTGGTAGGCGGAGGTGTCATCTCGTTTGTTCATGCTGTGTGGGCGTTTTCTATCTCAATGGCTTCTCTGATTATTCTGTTGTTAAAGTGTTCAGTTTTGGCGATAGTTCTGGTCTTTTAAAGTCAATATCATGTCCTGTGACTTTAAAGTGTTGGACCAGGGAAGAAGTTGGTTCCTCTTTTGAATGAGTTCTTGTGTTCTTCAATGCGTGCACTTATTCTTCTGTTGGTTTGTCCAATGTATGTGGTGGGGCAGGCGGTGCATGGGATTTCATATACTCCTTGATTTTCTAACTCAATTTTGTCTTTGGGGTTTCTTAGGATGGTGGATATTTTTCTGTTTGTGCAGAATGCTGTCTTGATGTTGTGTTTGTGGAGGATCTTGCTGATTCTGTCTGTGGTGCCTTTTATATATGGGAGGAGGGCTGTGCCGTTTTCTTGTTCTCTGTCTTGGATTTTAGTGGGGGGTTCTTTTTGGATTAGCTTGGTAATCTTATTTGTTTGGAATCCATTGGATGTTAGTACGTTAGTGAGAGTGTCTAGTTCGGGTTTTAGGTGTTGTTCATCAGCTAAGCATTTTGTTCTGGAGATGAGTGTCTTGGCTACGGAGTTGATCTGTGCTGGGTGGTGGTGTGAGAGTGCGTGCAGATAGCGGTTTGTGTGTGTTTTCTTCTGGTAGATGGTGTGTCCTAGGGAGCCATTGGGGTTTCTGTAGACTAAGACATCCAGGAAGGAAGTTGGTTATTAACTTCTGTTTCCATGGTGAACTGTATTTTGGGGTGTAGGCTATTGAGGTGTGTGAGGAAGTTGTCAAGTTTTTCTTTCCCGTGTGGCCAGATTATGAAGGTGTCGTCTACATATCTGAGCCAGAGTTTGGGTTTGTGATCAGATTTTTCTAGAGCTTGGGTTTCAAAGTGTTCCATGTAGAGATTGGCAATGACAGGTGAGAGGGGTGATCCCATGGGTGCTCCTTCTACTTGTTTGTATTTTTGTCCATTATAGATGAAGTATGTGTTGGATAGGCAGTGGTTGGTCAGATCTAGGATGTGCTTATTTGTTTTGGATAGCTGTCAAGGCTTCTTTGATTGGCACTTGGGTGAAGAGGATATGACATCAAAGCTCACGAGTAGGTCGCTGGGCTGTAAGTTTTGTTTCTTTATGATATCTATGAACTGGAATGAGATTTTACATGTGAGGTGATGGATTGTGCATAGGGCTGTAGTTGTTTGGCGAGAAATTTGGCTAGGTTTTGTAGAGGTGAGCCTATGGAGCTGACTATGGGTCTGAGTGGGGGTTCCTTCTTTGTGTATCTTGGGGAGGCCATAGAGCTTAGGGCATCTGGATGATTTCTCTCTGGGAATGATTCTTTGTTGGATTTCTTCGCTGATGGGGGAGGCTTTTATTTTGGATCTAGTGGTTTTTTCTAGGTAGGTGGTGGGGTCTGTGTTTAGGGGCTTGTATGCAGGGTCTTGGAGTAGGTTGGTTAATTTGGTTTGGTAGTCAGATGTGTTCATAACCACCGTGGCGTTGCCCTTGTCTGCTGGTAGGATTATTATGCTGGTATCTTTTTTCAGGTTAAGTAGTGCTGTCTGTTCCTCTTTGGGTAAGTTGCTTTTGGGTGGCTTGCTGGTGCAGAGGATGTTGGAGATCTCGAGTCTGATATATATATATATATATATATATATTGTACGCAAACAACAACATACAATATATCTTTTCTGAACAAAATATCAGCCAGGTACATGTTTATATCCAGTTTAGTTTTTTCCAACACTTCTTATATGCTTTCATCGATATATTTCCCTTCCTTTATTTTTTTATTTCCCTATTTGCATTTCTCTTAAAAATCTAATCTAACCCTCCATCCCCAAATTTAATCTTTGATCAAATTTATTCCTCTTTTTCTCCCCTTTCTCTTTTCCCATTTATGTTGAACCCTTATATCCCCATTTATTAATTTCTTTCTTTTCAATCTCCTGTATAGAATCAACATCAATCATATCTTTACATTTCATTGACTGTTTTTAAATTGTTATCCATAATTCTATAAAGAATATAAAAAACAAGTCAAACTCTATTTTTTTTCAAATTAGCTTCTACATTATTCTTAATAAAAACATAATAACCTTCAAACATTTCCATCATTTCAAAAAGTCCAATATTTATGTAATCCCATCTTTTTAATATTTCAACCTATAATTTATTTCAGTTCTCTTCTTTTCTTTTTCTTTTTAAAAATTCCTTACTCTCTTTGCTTGTCCTATGTTTCTATCCATTCTCTTTTTCTTCCCTTCTCCCATTTTTTGTTTTTCTCCATTAGTCCCTATGTAATCCTTTGATTTTGTGCTTTTTCCCTTCCTTTCTTTCTTTCCTTGTCTCTTCCTTCCCTCCTTATTCTATTTTTTCCCTTCTTGCTTTCAGTGTTTTCTCATTTATTTTCCTCAATTTCTTTATGCTATTTCCCTTTTTGTTTCCCCTTTTTCTGGGAATCTCTTTACCTCTCCCCTTAAACTGTTTTAAAGTTTCACAATCATTTAATAGTTCATCATCATTATTTTTTTCTTTATCTTCTAATGCCCTCTCTTGCTTCATGGATTCTTTGTTTCCTGTCAGTTCCGATGCAGTTCTTATTTCTTCTGGTTCCTGCTTTCCATACGGTCTTGTAATTATTTCTTTTATTTCTTGCTTAAAAGTCATGTGCGTCTTGCTCATCATTTCAATTATTCTCTATGCCAATTTTTTTAGGGTTGTAGTTCTTGTTTTTATCAAAGTCAGACAGTTTGTTGACAAAATCCTCCCTTTCGGTTCTCACCAGCCTTATCACAACAGTAAAGAAGTTTTCCACAGCAAACATTAGTCAGTAATTTTCTCTTTTGCCTGAGGGTGTAACTTTCCAATCCACAGTTCTAATCAACAATTAGCGAAGGTATCCATTTTGTTTCTTTTACTTACTTTTGTTTCTTTTACTTCTTTTATCTTGTTTTGTTTCAATTTTTTATTTCTTCCAGTTAGCACCATTTAAAATCTATAATCCAATTTACTTAATTCCAATTCATAGAGGAAAAAGAAAATCAGAGAAATTCCACCAGATTGTAATTTTAAATCCTCTGATTTTTTTCCCTTTTTTTCCCCTTTTTGTATTCTGCAACAAATTTTAAAAGTCTCCAAATTTTCCAGTTTTAATTAAGGATTGCCTTATTTTTTCTTTATTGTTTTAGGGGTCTCTGCTTCAATTTTAAAAGTCAAATTTCTCTCAGGTCTTTGGGTGCTGCTTCTTTGTTTTTTGTTCTCTAAAGTCCTTCTTAATTTAGCCCCTATTCCACCGCCAAAGAATATTTTGCAAATATCAAGTTTTAAAATGCTTCTCTGTGAGTTGGTATTCACTCACCCAGCTTCGATATTTCATCCAAATCACTGTTCCTGCTCAAAAACTTGGTTCGGTTGCCCCAGCTTAGTGATGGCTGCCATAGCCGTCTCCCCCGCCATTGGGTCGAAGAGTTCTCCTCCAACCTCTGAGGAACTTGCCGGTTCTTTTCAGTCGTCTGAGGCAACTCTCCTTCTTCACTGTCCCTACAGGACAGTTCTGGTCCAAAGACCCCTCAAATGGCGGTTTGTCGGCCCGGGGATTTGCAGAGCTCGGATTTGCAGAGCTCGGCGGAGCTTGCTTTCCCCTGTCTGTCTCACCACAATGCTTCTGGTCGAATCAGCCAGCATGTTTGTTGTTGTGAACAAAATAGGAGACAGAAGCAGTGGTGGGTTTCTACCCGGTTCGGGTGAACTGGTTATGGCAGCGGCGGGAGGCTCCACCCAGCTGCCCGGACATCATCACAGATGCTCTGCATATGCGTAGAAGGTTCTGCGCATACATAGAAGTGCCATGTGCGAGCATCCACATGTGCATGCTCCTGGTTCCAAACTGGTAGCGAAGGTAAGAGGAACCCAGTACTGGACGGAAGGTATGTTGGATATGTTTATTGCCTTGATTTATTTATAAAATAATAAAAGCAGATAATAAATAAATAAATAATAAGGAAAAAAGGAGGTGAGTCTGCTTAGCAATGTGATCTTCTCTATTCTAGAAAGGAGGACTTTGGAATCCAATAGAATCTTGGTCACCACAGAATGGGAAACAAAAATAGTGCTAAACCGTGAGTTGGTTCTTTATTTTCCAAAGAAAAATATTTGGGGAAATAATGCTGAAAGAATTAATGTAATAACTTGATCTAACTTCTATGTTCTCATCATCTTCACCATGACCATCTCTACTTTGATTTATTGGAATATCGGTAAAAATTGTAACTTCCTAGCAACAAAGAATCATACATTTTTTAAAAATGGTTGAGTACCAAGAAATTAAGATTCTGTGAGATGTGGCTATTTATTTATTTATTGATAAAAATTATGCTATTTCTGTGAATTTTTATTTTACTTATTTATTTTTATCAAAACATTTCCAGTCATTTCAGAAATCATTGCAACTTTTGTATTTTTCTGTATTTAGTATTACTGTATTTTTATTTATTCTTGTGATCAATTTGGAATTCTGTGAGAAATCGATGTAATCTAAACACTTTAAATAATTTGTAAGCCCTTTCTACAGTGAAGAATGACAGCTTTAAGAATTCAAATCAGCTAAAAGAAAAACCAGAAACAGAAATCAGTGTTATCTAAGTCCACCTATGATTTATTGATCAGTTAACCCTGATTATCTTTTCAAACACTAAGCATTTTATTTGTTTACTTTTGATGAGTCATTTTCTCAAGAAGTAATAAAGGAAAGGCAATCATGTCACCTAGATTTCATTTTTGCACTTAAACCATAAAATGTAATGTTGCAAAGTTAATTTTCCCACCATAAAAAAAAGGTTGCCACAAAGGGATATGACAAATATAAAAATAAGCCAAAATACTATGTATTATTATGTAATTGTTTTGGACTGCGGAATGCAGTCTTTTCACTTTTACTCTTTGGAGACAAACAGAGATCACAGGCCAGGATAAAGACAGTCCATTTTTTGTTCTGTCAGAATAACACTCATTGGAAATGGATTTTAGGAGGAATTGAAGTCACTGATTTTTTTCATTTAATATTACCTTTTTCTCTATATAATCTTTTGAATGATACTTATATATATTGTTGTGACAAAATAAAAATAAAATAAATAAAATAAATAAACATTCCTTTTTCTCTGGTTTTTAATCTCCCACCCCCATCATTACCTCCTCCTCCTCCTTGCATACTGCCAGCCTCTGACTTGGGTAAATAACATAATCAGATTTAATTCCTATGAACTACCTACCGTATTTTTCAGAGTATAAGACACACCTTTTCCACCAAAAAACAGGGTGAAAATCTGGGTGTGACTTATACTCTGAATGTAGCCCGCCCAGCTTCTCAAACAGAGGTTTCAGAGGCTGAAAAAAGCCCCAAATGGAGCTTAGAAAAAAAGCCCCAAACAGAGCTTCAGAAAAGAAGCTCCAAACAGAGCTTCAGAGGCTTTTTTTCTGAAGCTCTGTTTCGGAGACTTTCAGAGGCAAATGGAGCAGAAAAAAAAACAAGGCACAGAGCTCACAACCAAGGAACCTGTTGCTAAAATTCACCTCTGGGAACAGCTGATTGGGGGTATTCCAGGAGGCCGATCCACCTGCCAATTAGCTTTTTTCTTATTTTCCTCCAAAACATTAAGATGCGTCTTATACTCCGGCTCATCTTATACTCTGAAAAATAGGGTATACACTTGGTCTGCAGACAGTGATATAGTTCGGCATTCTCTCCATTTCAGTCATGATGCTCATCCTTCAAGATGTGGCTTCTGGATTTCTGAACAGCACTTTGGTCCTACAATATCACATGAAGCAAAACTAGAGTTATAAATGGGAGTCCTGGCCTCCCATGGTTTGATTTCAGTCCTTTTTCTTTGCCTCTTTCAGACCAACTTCCTCAACAGTCCCTACATCGAAGTCTGTAGGAGGCATGATCCAGGATCTTCAGGAAGACATCAAATGTTCCATTTGTTTGGATTCCTTAAATAACCCTGTCTCCATAGATTGTGGGCATAATTTCTGTCAAGAATGTCTGTTTGTTCACTTGAATAATTCTCCACAGTCTGAGTACAATTGCCCTGAATGCCGCCATCTCTGCCACCCTGAACACATGAAGCCAGATGCACGGCTGAAAAGTTTGGTGGAAAAAATTTCACAGTTTCCTCACCTGGAGGAGGTCAACAAGGTGAGATTGCATCTAGATGGAACTAAGAAGCTTTTACTGGATTTCATCAGGGGTAAAATGCTCCCAGTTTGGACCGGATCATGTGATCCAGTAGCGATCTTGGCTGGTAGTTCGGAGAACTGGTAGCAATCGCAGTGCGAGGCTCCACCCTATTGTAACAGCTATTGTTACTTCCTGGTTTTAACCAGGAAGTAATGTGTTTTGTACCCTTTACGCATGCGCAGAAAGGTTTTGTGCATGTGCAGAAAGTGTGCGTGCAAATGTGACGCATGGCACTTCCAAACCGGTAAGAAGGCAAATAGATTTCACCTCTGGATTGCATATCAGGATAGAATTCAAAAGCACTACAGGTTTACTTCATGCTACCTAGACACAAGTGTCTGATATACTAATGTTAAAGACAAATTGGTTGGGTCAATGGATTTTAAGGGAGACTTAGGTCTTTTATGGGGATGTAGCGATTCCAAACTGATGATGCATTTATTCCTCTCTCGGCTCAATGTGGTCATCTCCTACATTGCATGTAGTTAGATTGATAATGATAGATAGATAGATAGATAGATAGATAGATAGATAGATAGATAGATAGATAGATAAATGTATGTATGTATGTTTAATTCAAAGATAGATTGATCTGATTCACTAAGCAGGTGAATACAGGAAAAAGCAGCCTTGCATATGACCAGATTCAGAGCCACACAGGACCATAAAAGTGACAACCAGAATCTTGGCTTGCAAATGTAAGACAAGGTACAGCCAGCTCAGCTGCCAAAACTGAGTGGACTCCCAAGTATAACAGGAAATATTCTTGTTTCCTGTTATAATTGGAAACATTCATCATAGTTCAGGGCTGCCACATTTATATTAGCTTTAGCTTCCAAATGCTTTATAGGTGCAGCCAAATGTAGATCATGTTATAGTTATCCAGACAAGAGATGACTAGGGCTTGGATGAATGGGAGCAAGGTTTCCCAACCCCAAAATGGTTGCATTAGTGCATTAGATGTAACTATTCAAAAGTCCATCTTGCCGCAAGTGTCGCCTATCTGAAGAAGAGCTATAAATCAAGAAGTATCCCAAGTTCTGGACCACTTTGAACCAATGCGTATAATTCTCCATAGAGTTATGGGACAGCACTTATGGTTTGGAGTTGAAATATTATTACTGTTGATACATGACTGTGCTGGTGGTTGACTCTTCCAATGGTTTCATATAGATGCGAAGATAACCTGGACCACTCCATGAAATAGAGGTCTCTGAGCAGAGCTGCCATCTGCTCCTCTGCTGAGAACCACCCTTTAGGAAGAGAAAGAATTATTGAAAGACAATATGTCAGTGTTAATTGATTTCTTCATTTCCCACTCAAAGTTATTCAGTCCCTTTCCAATAAAAGCTCACAAATAGCAAGTTCCTTACCACTCCTGTCAATCTGGCATGGCCATCACAGTTGAGTTGCCCTAGTTTCTTCTATCTTGGCTCTCTTCAGACCTGAGACCTGTTTCCAACGGAATAACCATAAAAGTTGTACACAACTTATTTTTACCTAATTGTCTCCCTTTTCAGAAGATGCCAACAGCTTCATTGGAATTGGGGCAGCCAGTACAGCTAGTAGGTTTGGATGAAAATGGGGATCTCTACTTGGATGCGGAGGCCCTGAGTAGTTGCTTAGAGCAGGAAGAGGTGAAAGATACTCCCATCTGCTTGATTTCCATAGTTGGGGAACAGCGACAGGGTAAATCTTTCTTGTTAAATTTCCTCCTACGGAGACTTAAAAACTTGGTAAGTCTGAGAATAAGTGTTTATTTTATTAGAGTTTTAACATGATTTCAATTGGTAATGACCTTATAGTGTTGTGTAGATTTTATTCAAGAAATAAAGCATGCAGAATGTGTTTATTTGGGTTATATTTTGCACATGTTGAACTTTCTAAAGACTATGAGGAGAAGGGAAAATGTATAAGGCATACATTCCTTGTCTGAAAAAACAAATGTAACAGTTTAATAGGAGGTAGAACAGTATCTCATATCTCACCAGTATCTCACTGGCAGAATACAAATGACTCTCAAGGGGTTTCTAAATTCCCAGGAGATTTATGCCATAAATAAATCATAGAAGATAATTAAAAATAAATAATAAAATGAAGAATAAAAGAAAAACATGCATTTCACTAAAAGGCAAATCGATGAACTTTGCAGAAATTAGGAGCAAAATAGAGAACATTTCTTGGCCAAGTAATTTTTGACATATTGTGAAAGATGTGTCATTTGACTAACCATGCTATTGCAAAAGCTGCATGTTTCTTATCTAATTTATTTCTTCCTTGATGACAGGCTGTTACAGATAACTCTTGGCTGGGCCAAGAAGATGAGCCATTGACAGGTTTTGAGTGGCATCCAGGAACTAAGAGTATCACCAAAGGGATATGGATATGGAATCAGCCATTTTTGGTCCCTGATGAAAATGGAAAGGTAAATGTTTGAGTTCAATCCAGGAAGTAATTTCCCTCTTTTTTTCTGCCTTTTGTTTTCTTCTTTGTATTCTCTATGCCAGGTTTTTCAACAATTTTCTGAATTTAATGCATTTCTCACCTCCTATACATCACAACAATCTCCAAACTAACAAAGATTTCATTGTTGTTGTTAGTTGCAAAGTCGTATCCGACCCATCGCGACCCCATGGACAAGATTTCATTAATGCTACCCAAAAGGTTGATACTATGATAGAAAACATAGATCTTGCCAAAAACAATGTTGCTTGGTCAAGCTGGAGGTTGATCTAACTGAGATATTGGCATGATTGATTTGTTGATTGATTGATTGATTGATTGATTGATTTGTTGATGATATGCTATCAAGTCAATGTTGACTTCTACCAACCAAATGGATAGTTTTCTTCACAATTATCTCTCCTAACCTGGTCCTTCAGATCTTCCAATGTGTACCTATCATTGTTGTAATTGTATTTATTCACCTTGCTGAGTGTCCTCTTCTCTTTCCTTCCACTTTTCCCATCATTAAAATCTTCTGTAGAGAGCTAGTGCTTCATATAATACATTAGTCCACCTATGATTTATTGATCAGTTAACTCTGATTATCTTTTCAAACACTAATCATTTTATTTGTTTACTTTTGATTAGTCACTTTCCCAAGAAGAAATAAAGGAAAGGCAATCATGTCACCTAGATTTCATTTTCCCACTTAAACCATAAAACGTAATGTTGCAAAGTTAACTTTCCCACCACAAAAAAAGGTTGCCACAAAGGGATATGACAAATATAAAAATAAGCCAAAATATTATGCATTATTAGTGTAATTGTTTTGGACTGAGGAATACAGTCTTTTCACTTTCACTCCTTGGAGACAAACAGAGATCACAGGCCAGGATAAAGGCAGTCCATTTTTTGTTCTGTGAGAATAATACTCATTGGAAATGGATTTTAGGAGGAATTGAAGTCACTGATTTTCTTCAATTAATATTTCCTTTTTCTCTTCACTTAACGTTCCTTTTTCTCTGGTTTTTAATCTTTTGTATCGTCCTTTTGATTTTTTTAAAAATGTCAAGAATGCTGGGAGTTGTAGTTTAACCAGGACAGAATCTAAAAGATTTACCATTTCTGCTAAGAGCATATAATATACTTTTGAAATGAATTTCAAAAGTAAGCCTACAATAAGCCTACAAACTTGAAATTTGCCATGTATGTTCCTCTTGCCTTCTAGGTGCTCACTAAGAAAGTATTTTTCAAAATGACCATCACAGCATTAATATTTCCTATATTATTATAACATGCTCTGATGCTAATTAGTTAGACGTACTGTTCCCCCTCCCAACTTGAAAATAACTCTAGAGAGAATGGGATAGATAGAAAGAGGCATCTGTGAGGCAAGCCTCGTGGAGAGAAGGGGCTACAAAGTCTGAAGAGAGAAGGGGATAGGATAGGAGACTTTTCTGTGGGGCAAGCCTGAGGGAGAGAAGGGGAGAGGAGAGGATCTATGGGGCTAGCCTGCGAGAGAGAGAAGGGGAGAGGAGAGGATCTATAGGGCCATTGAGGGAGAGAAGGGGGTAGGATAAGAGAGGCTTCTGTAGAGCCAGCCTGACAGAGAGATGAGGAGAGGCTTCTGTGGGGACAGCCTGAGGAAGAGAAGGGGGGAGGAGAGGGTGTATGGGGTCAGCCTGAGGAAGAGAAGAGGAGAGTAGAGGCCGATAGTAACTACTCATTAATTTTCAAACTCTTAAGTGTCGATTTATCAAGCCCAATCACATATTTTGTAGCGGAGCTTATTCAGCTAGTAAGAATCTAAATGAAAAGGATAGATTCATATTATATTTATCCACTTATTTCTCTTCTTTGTTCCATCTCCAGGTAGCCTTGTTTTTGATTGACACCGAGGGCTCAATGGATATAGAGAGAAGCAAGGATAATGGTGTCAAGCTTTCAGCTTTCTCCATGCTGTTAAGCTCCTATCAGGTGGAGTTCTAGAAACCAAATCATCTTTTTTTCCTCTAGGCTGTAAAAATAGCATATACGTATTACATCTTTTTTGTGTTTCTTAATTATCTTTTAGATTCTCAATTTATCCCATAAGATGAAGGATCCAGACTTGGAATACATGGAAGTGAGTTGGGTTTTAAATATTAAAAAGAGGTCCTTTTCCAAGGTGGGAGGTGGGAGACAATGCAACATTATCAGGTAGAGGCAATATAAAAAATATTGCTAAAAGAAGATGGCATAAACCAAAGCCCAGACTTCTTGTATCCTTTGATTCAGGTAACCAAGTTGGAAAGATCCTAGATTATTTTACTTGGTTACCTTGACTGAAATGCAAGAGTCTGCCAGCTGTGATACCCAAGCAGTTTGAATTAGTTTCAGCACCCTACATGTAGACAATCAATGCCTTTGCAAAAGACTCCATAAGCAGTAGGGTTATGCAGTACTTCGGATCCCTTTACAGAAGAAGCTGAGCAGGATGAAAAAATGGTAAATGTAATACCCTTTAAAGCACCTGTATCTTTTTCTAGGATATTTGGCAGCTACAGAAAAACCAAGCTAACCTCAGAAAAGATGTGCCTATTTTAAGAGTTTTGATAGGTGTTACAATCATACTCCAAAGAATATTTTCCAAAGTGTTCCCAAAGTTTTGCCAAGTCTCATTGTGGAATAAATATTAACAGGAATGTCAAACGACCAAGTCAGATTGCAAAAAAGGCCATTTAATTTATTAAGCACGATTAGGCACATCCACCTGCCAGGACAAACTGATTTCAAGACAGCTTGATTAATCTTTGTTCCAATGGAAAACATGGGCACCTAGTAGTTATTATAAGATCCTTATCACTCTTGCCCCAGTGTGTGCATATGCGACCTACTCTCTCTTCCGTTTCCACAATGAAGACATCAAAATAGATCAGGAAAACCCAGTAAGGAAATTTACAAATTTACATGGTTGACTCAGCCATGAATACGATCACTGAGCAAAGCTTGGATCCCCACAGCATGTTGATCTTAGGTACGAAATTAACCCATTGTCTGAATCTTCCCATCTATTGAATCATTAACTTACCTCTGGTGCTTGGTTCATGCAATTCACTGTGTCACAAAAACACTCCAATTTTACAATTTGGCATGTTGTACAAATGCAACTGATAAGTCTTTAACTGATCTGAATAAGTTGGTTGTCTCAATAACATTAGAAGTATTAGCTGGAAAACTAATATTGCTTTGTCTTTGTTTAAAAGCAATATGTTAAGTAGTTTAGGGTGATTACTGTATTACATTTTAAAGGGGGGAATAGATATAACCCCCATCAGCTTAAATATAGTACTATATTTAAGTATATCGTTCTAAATTCTCTGAAATAGGTCAGAATACAAATGTGATAAAAGAAAAATTTGTAAATTTAAATAAGTATTATTGTAGTCTTACAATAATGATGATGATGATGATGATGATGTAAAAGAAGAAAAATGAAGTTTGAATGATTATGTGAACCAAAGTACATAAAAGTTGCTGCAGGCTGTGAAAACAGAGAACGTTATAAAAACAACAGAAACAAAGGCAGAATATAAGGAAAAACAGCTGGATGACAGTTTAAAAAGATGGAAAACCAAAGCTCTGCATGGACAACACTTGAAAAACATTGAAGGAAAATGTGATGACAACTTTACATGGGCATGGCTTAAGATGGGAACAATCAAGAAAGAAGCGGAAAGTTTAATACTCGCTGCTCAAGAACAAGCACTACAAACTAATGCCATGAAAGCAAAGATACAAAAATCCACTGACAATCCAAACTGCTGACTTAGCAACAACAAAGTCAAAACTGTTTCACATTTAATATGTGAATGCAGCAAAATCGCACAAACTGATGACAAAGATAGACATGACCGAGTGTCTAAATTAATCCACTGGTCATTATGTAAAAAATATGACTTACCTATATTCAGAAAGTCATGGGAACATAAAGTGGAAAAAGTTATAGAAAATGAGAAGGTGATGATCTTGTGGGACTTTAGAATACAGACGGATCGTCACTTGGAACACAACATGCCAGATAACACAGTTGTGGAAAACCGAAACATACAATTTATTGACATTGCGGTACCAGGAGATGCCAGAGTCGAAGAAAAAGAACTGGAAAATATCATGAAATATTGTGACCTGGCCATCGGAACTACACAGCTATGGATGAAACATGTAACAGAGATACCCATTGTCATTGGGGCACTTGGTAACATGTCCAAAAAATTTATGATACATCAACAAATTGCAGCTTCCTGCAATAACACCAGCAAAACTGCAAAAAACTGCACTACTTGGGACATCATATATCTTAAGAAGGTACTTGGTTGATACCTAGGACATTGGCAGCAACCCGTATCAACCATTCGCACCAGTCAGTGGTATCTGTGATGCATTTTTGAATGTTCAGTTGACTGAGTTTCATGTTTAATGAATAAAGTAATAATAATAATAATAATAATAATAATAATAATAATAATAATAATAATAATAATAATAATAATAATAATAATAATAATAATAATAATAATACCATCACCACTATCACAAAATGACAACCTCTGCCTATCCTGTGTCTTGGGGAAGGACTCAATAGGAGGATAAAAATGCCAAATCCAATTTAAACATCTGGTTAGCTGTGCAATGAACCATTATTATATCATTTCTAAAAATATAATTTGTATGTGTCTCTTTATCTTTCCTGTCATCAGACACTCAAGGTAGCCAACAATAAAAACAATATCTCACAAAATCATTTATTTTCTCAATCACATTTTAGTTTTTTATGTCTGCCATTGAGTGAACAGACAATTAATTTCAATGAAATTAAATCACCTAATTTAATAGTTGCCTACTTCTTTTATCCAACAGATGTTTTTGTACATAGCGAAGACTTTGGGCCATCAATTCAAGCTGAAGCCTGTTCAGGTACAGAGACCCATCTTTTTCCTTCTTTCTTTTTACATGTAATGTATATTTTTTTCCCCTTCTTCCACTGACACCATTCCCTCAGGACTGTTGCCCTTATACATGGTCAAAGAGGCCCTTTGTTCCTGAATTCCTGTTCATAGCAAACGCCTCTTCATCTCTGTTTTCTTCTGCCTGGTACTCGCATCTCTCTTTCCTTTTCTTTCGTTGTGAATACCAATGAACTTTTTTTTTTACCCACTGCTATTTGAAAATGCATTATTTATCTCTATAATGTATTCATTTTTCATCTTGAGAAAGGGCAATAATCTCTGAATAATGCTTTTTTTAAAGAAAAAATCAAAAATTGGATAGAGAGGAATATTTCCACTATATTCATAAAATTAGGACAGGTTGAGTAGGATGACTTATTTTTCCAAAGCACACACCCCATCCTTCCCTTACTGTGCTGTTGCTTTAAGAAAGTTTCTCTCTGCTTGATTTGAATGTCAGAACCTAATCAGGCAGTGAGAAAGTTAGTACAGCAAGATGAGATTTTCATCAAAAGCATGGATTGTACTACCTCAGGTCCTGAGGCTTCAACTTCCATTTTACAGCAATAAGATATTCTGTTCAGAATTATTTTTACAAATAGATGTTGTAAGCCATTAAAAGTCCAAAATTCATATCTATCCAAAATGAGAAAAAAACAACCCAAATGTTGCTATGATTCCCTTGGTCACAATAGCAGTAGCAATAGCACTAAGATTTATATACCGCTTCATAGTGCTTTTTCAGCCCTCTCTAAGTGGTTTAGAGTCAGCCTATTGCCCCCAACAATCTGGGTCCTCATTTTACCCACCTCGGAAGGAGGGAAGGCTGAGTCAAGCTTGAACCGGTGGGACTTGAACTGCCAAACTGTTGACAACCAGCAGACAGGAGAAGTAGCTTGCAGTACTGCACTCTAATCACTGCAACACCACATAGTATCATCAGCCCTACCTGTTATGATCTTTGGAAATTGAAAAGGGGGAGGTTGTTAAAAAGAAACAGGAACAGCCTAATTGGAATGGGAATGTCACTTACTTAACAAATGTTTCACTTAGCAACATAAACAAGGGAAAGCATTGTCTTATTTTCACTGTAATTATGCTTAGTAAATAAAATGAAAACCAATCTTTAAAAGTAGGACTGGCCTCAGAGAGTTGTCAGAACTATACCTCTAGGGAGAACAGATTCTTTTCATTATTATTCTCCTGCCCTCTATAAGTGAAGAGATGAGACAGCTTTGGTGCCCCTCGGCTGCATAGCCTGGGACCAAAAGGAAGAATAAGTGAATAAACTGAGTAAGAAAGAATCTGACAAAGTAGGAAAACCCTTAGAAGGTACAGATAGTCCTCGAGTTATGACCACAATTGAGCTCAAAATGTATGTTGTTCAGTGAAACATTTGTTAAATGAGTTTGCCCCATTTTATAACATTTCTTGCCACAGTTGTTAAGTGAATCATTGCATTTCTTAAGCTAGTAACCCAGTTGTTAATTGAACCTGGCTTCCTCATTGACTTTGTTTATTAAAAAGTTCCCAAAAGATGATCATATAACCCCAGGACACTGCTACATCATAAATATGAATCATTTGCCAAGCATCTGAATTTTGATCATGTGACCATGGGAATGCTGCAGCGGTTGTAGGTGTGAAAAATGGTCATAACCAGTGGTGGGATTCAAAAAATTTTACTACCGGTTCTCTGGGCATGGCTTGGTGGGCATGGCATGGCATGGTTTGGTGGGCATGGCATGGCTTGGTGGGTGAGGCTCGGTGGGCGTGGCAGGGGAAGGATATTGCAAAATCCCCATTTCCTCCTGATCAGCTGGGACTCAGGAGGCAGAGAATAGATGGGGCCAGGGCCAGTCAAAGGTGGTATTTACCGGTTCTCCGAACTACTCAAAATATCCGCTACTAGTTCTCCAGAACTGGTCAGAATCTGATGAATTCTGACCAGTTATAAGGGTCATAAGTCCCTTTTTTTCAGTGTGCCATTGTAACTTTGAATGGTCACTAAATGAACTGTTATAAATCGAAGACTACCTATATTTCATCCAGGGCCTAAAAGTCAGCTATCTTTAATAGGGAATAATCCTAGTTTTGCAGCGGTATGTATTATTCATCTATCTCTCTGTTTTGGCAGCATTGATGGACATGCCAGATGCATCCTTTTGGCAGGAGAAGGCAATAAGGTTGAAAATACTTCCTGTGGTTCTTTGTAATGGTAGAATCAGCCCCATAATTTTCCATCCATATGTATAATCTACTTTCTAACTCACCTTTGCTACCGTGCAGAGTAGGTTTGTTGCTTCCATGCATCCAGTGAATATGCAGTGGGACCAGAATAGGAAGGAAGGAAGTCAAATGCAGATTCTCTTGCTTTTTTGTTGCAGCATCTTGATATCTTGGTTCGTGACTGGTTCTATCCCCCCACCTATGGATTCGAGGGTGGAAAAAATTATCTCCATGACATCATCCAGGTAAACCTATTATAGAAATTATAGAAAGATATCCTGTGTTGATAATGAAGAGATTCCACAGGAGTCCATCTAAAGAAGAGAAACAGAGTGACTGTGAAATGGTGTTACAATGGTTGCATCTTCTCCCTTCTATTTGATGATTTAACCTCAGAAGCTGGAAGGTCAACCCAACCGGTATTCACAATCCCTGGAAACATTCAAAAGCACCAACACTTCTTGTTACCTGATGCCCTTCCCTGGCAAGGCATTGGTGATGGGAACTGAAGGCACCATAGCAGGTAAGATCCTCTTTCTTTCCATTATACCTTCTTCCTGTTCCTCCCACAAGTCTATTCATCTGGCATTTGCATGAAATTTAAGAAGGGATAAGCACAATGACTCTGTTCTATCAGAAGGAGGAACATTAATACCATAAATCCTTTCTGATTAGCGATGGAGTTTCAAAAAAATTAAATCAATTCATTCTATGGCTTGAAATGGAACTGTTTGTTTCTTTCATTGGGTTGAGATGTGGGGAAAAAAAACTATGGAACAGGGGTGTTTTTGTTTTTTGTTTTTTGCTATTATCATTGTTTAAACATTGTATCTCTATCCAAAAGCCAGTGTAAAATAACTCTGGTGAAGCCAACAAGATTTTCCACTTTCCCAGAGTATTTTTTTAAGAAATAAATTCTTATTGTGCAAATAATTGCCATGACCAAAAATTCACCGAAAACTTTCTTATTATGCTATTTGATCTTTGTGGCTAATAGCAAAATATGCCTTTTTCCGAAAGAGCTCCTTATCCCTCCCTTAGCACTACTCACAATTGAGAGAATCAACTTTGTAAGCCCTCAGCTGCACTCATTTTCCCCATAACTTATAAGATTACTAAAAGTGTACAAAGTCTGAGTCTGGGAGATATTAAAAATATTCTAAAATACAGGGGTGAAATCCAGCAGGTTCTGACAGGTTCTGGCGAACCGGTAGCAGAAATTTTGAGTAGTTCGGAGAACTGGCAAATACCACCTCTGGCTGACCCCAGAGTGGGGTGAGAATGGAGAATTTGCAATATCCTTCTCCCAGGAGTGGGGAGGGAATGGGAATTTTGCAGTATCCTTGCCCTGCCATGCCCACCAAGCCATGACATGCCCACCAAGCCATGCCCACAGAACCAGTAGAAAAAGAATTTGGATTTCACCACTGCTAAAATAACAATTTCATTTCTCCAACCACCAGCACCTAAACACACTGCATATAAGACATATATACTGAAGCCTACATATTTATCAGATAGGATAGTTCCCCCAACACTCTGTTGCATTTTGGAATCTTGGGCTAAATTGGGTTGTATTCAGATATTTTTAACCATTATCTCCAGAAAAAGTTTTTTTAAAAAATACCTTGTGCTGGCCAGAACAGTCTGAATTGTTTTTTGCAGGTATGGATGAGGATTTTAGGGGATTCCTAAAGGATTATGGGAATCATATTGCCAAATCAGCTGGAATGCACGTACAGAGAAATCAGGAGAACAAACCTCTCACCGGGACTGAACTTGCTGATAAGATAAAGGTGAGAGTTATGGGAATCAAATGCCTTTGTATTTGTGTTTGGCATATAGAGATTTCTATTATATCCAAAAGAGATCAGTTTCTTGAAGTGTTTCTCAACCTCAAGAATTTTAAGATGTGTGGACTTTAATTCCTAGAAGTCCCAGAAGTATTGGCTAGGGCAGGGGTATCCAACCTTGGCAACTTTACAGCTTGTGGACTTCAACTCCCAGAATTCCGCAGCCAGCGCATGGGAGTTGAAGTCCACAAGTTGTGAATAGAATAGAATAGAATAGAATAGAATAGAATAGAATAGAATAGAATAGAATAGAATAGAATAGAATAGAATACGTTATTGGCCAAGTGTGATTGGACACACAAGGAATTTATCTTGGTGTCTATGCTCTCAAATGTACATAAAAGAAAAAATATGTTCATCAAGAATTATAAGGTATGACACTTAATGATAGTCATAGGATACAAATAAGCAATCAGGAAACAATCAATATCAATATAAAGTTGCCAAGATTGGAGACCCCTGGGCTAGGGAATTCTGAGAGTTGAAGTCTACAAATCTTAAAGTTGTCAAGTTCGAAAAACATTAATACAATTATTCCTTCTCTAATAAAATTACGTATATAATATTATTTATTACAATTACATCTATGCTGTAATCTGTACTGTACAACACTGTATCTCAACCTCAGCAAGGATTTTAACTCACAAAATTCCCTAATTGGTGTGCTGTAAAACATACAGAATTTATCCATTACTATCTACCAAACACTGATGTCTTCTTATATACAGGCAATCCATAACTGAACCCAGTGAGACATTTGTTAAGTTAGGTTTGTTAGGTGGAGCTGTGGCCTAGAGGTGGAGCTTTTGCCTCATGATCAGGAGGTTGTGAGTCTGATCCTAGGTAGAAGCAAATGTAGGGTCTCCCGCTTGGGTAGGGGATTGGACTAGATGACCTGCAAGGTCCCTTCCAACTCTGTTAATCTGTTAAAGGGAACTTTACCCCATCTTACAATGTTTCTTTCCACAGTTGTTAAGTGAATTGCTGCAGTTGTTAAGTTAGCAACATAGTTGTTAAATGAATCTGGCTTCCCCATTGATTTTTGCTTGTCTGAGGGTTGCAAAAACTCACATGAACCTCGGAATACAGCAACCGTCATAAATGTGAGTCAAATTGCCAAGTATCTGAATTTTGATCGCCATTGGGAATGTTGCATCAGCTGTAAGTGTGAAAAATTGTCATAAGTCACTTTTTTCAATGCTGCTGTAAATTTGAATGATCACTAAATGAACTGTTGTAAATCAGGGACTATCTGTAGTCTATTCTGACTCTTTCCCCCTCCTTTCTGGAAATTAAAAGTGTTGTCACTTTTAACAGCCAGCAGGTGGAGCACTTACACTTTTCTAAATTATCCTGTTTCTTTCTGTACATTTGTTTTCACTGTCCACTCCTTCCAAAGGAAAAACAACAACTTGTTTTTTTGCTGCTGATGGCAGCAGAAAACATACATCTCCTATCCTCCATATCACACCTATGGCAAGGCTGCTACTTTATTGGCAACTCTGCTACCCTAGTGCTAGAGGAAAGGTTCAAATGAGAGGGAAAGGAAGGAGTGCAGAGAGCTGAAGCCAGCAAGTGCAATCTTGTGAGATGCCCTATTCTGGATAGATAAAAAATGGTTATATGGAGCGGGACCCTATAATCCACAATTTGGAGTAAAGTTTGGACTAAAATTGTATGTGTGAATTGACAGGCAAACAGGAAAAGTCCAGTGGTGCCTGTTCAAAACATGATTTCACAGAATTCAGAGTTAAAATCCCTGCTTATTTCAAAAATCTAATTAAAAACATCCAGGCAAATGAGCATTGAAATACCACTTAAACATGTTAAGCAAAGGGTAATTTAACTCCACTTCTGCTTGGCTCTGTTTATAGCCAGTGGATAGGTACCACATCAAGGTGGTTGTTCTGAATCTCACTGAGAGCTTTAGTCCCAGATTCAATTGTTGTCTGACTTGGTTTGAGCTTTGTTACTACAGACTCTGAGGGAGAGGAACATGTTGTCTCCATTCTTTTATCCAGTTATTAATGGGAGAAATCATATGATATGCTTTGGCTTGACTTAGCACAATGATGCAATTGATGTTCCCTCATAGCATGTCCAAAATTAATGCAAGTCTAATGAAATCTAGTGAATGATGACACACACACACACACACACACTGGCCTGCCTTGGCACATTTGTGAATCTTTTCAGCAGTTGACATATGTGTTCCATGTGGGAGTAATTGTGTATTTGTTTGTGGACGGTATGCATCTTCCTCACTCTCCTGGGTCTTCTGCCAGGGGCCTTGGAATTTGAGGGTTCTGAGTAGAATCTTAGCTGATGCTAGTTTGCATTCGATTAGAAAGAGAACTATGTTAGAGGCACTCTCCCAGCTTAGGAGTCACAGCCCCACATGTTGTTACCACAGCATTTACTTTTCACATCTTCCTTAGTTCCTCCATCCGGCTTGATACTTCTCTAGCTTCTCATATTGATATTGCTATGGCACCACTACATCTATCACCACTGTTGTCTTCTGGTCCTTTTTTACTGTCACAACACTAATAGTAGTACTACCTACTTTGATAACATATAATTTTATTCAAGATTTTTATGAAAATATACCATGAAGTGTTGAAAAAAACCCCTGCAAAGTACAATATAGACGAGGGATGTCAAACTCAATTTCATTGAGGGCTGCATTAGGGTTATGTTTGACCTTAGGGAGCAGGGGGGCATGGCCAGTTCAACATCACTCACATTGGGAATGCCTATGGTGGCCTGAGCACTCTGCCAGCGAAAACAGGCTCCCAAGCTCCATTTTTTACTTTTCTTGCTCTATATCAATGACTTATATAATCAACTTAAAAGCAATTGCATCCTTTTGGCTGATGATGTAAAATTATTCAATACTATAGATCATTCTGTTGTTTTGCAAAGTGATCTTGATTACCGTATATACTCGAATATAAGCCGATCCGAGTATA
Organism: Ahaetulla prasina; assembly: GCF_028640845.1. Taxonomy (NCBI): domain Eukaryota; kingdom Metazoa; phylum Chordata; class Lepidosauria; order Squamata; family Colubridae; genus Ahaetulla; species Ahaetulla prasina. The sequence goes on along the minus strand of NC_080542.1, from coordinate 28,988,464 downwards.
AGCCGAGGTCCCCAATTTTACCCCAAAAACTGGGGTAAACTGGGGACTCGAGTATAAGCCGAGGGTGGGAAATGAGGCACCTACCGGTCGGCGAAACCCTCCCTCCCTCGGCCGAGAAGGCTGGCGGCTCCCCCGCCCCGCCCTCTCACTGCACCGGCAGGGCTTCCCCGCGCTAAAGCAAAAGCCCGCCAAGTTCGCGCCGGCCGGTATAATGTGAAAAAAACGAAAAAAAAAAAAAACTCGAGTATAAGCCGTATATACTCGAGTATAAGCCGAGGGGACGTTTTTCAGCACAAAAAACGTGCTGAAAAACTCGGCTTATACTCGAGTATATACGGTATGTGTCTGAATGGTCATCTATTTGGCAACTTCAAATTTTGATTAATAAATGCTCTGTCTTACATATTGGTGAGCATAATCAGAATATCAAGTATAAGCTAGGTGGCACTGATCTAGCAGATGACCCTCAGTTTGTCAGGGACCTACGTGTACTTATCTCTGACGACCTATGTTCCAAAGTTCACTGTAACAGTGTTGCTAAAAAAGCATTAAGCATTGTAAATGTAATTTTGCGAAGCTTTTTTTCTGGAAACATTGTATTGCTAATTATAATTATAATTTTTATAATATAATTATAAAATTTATGCTAGACCAATCTGAAAGAGTATTGTTTGGAATCCTCACCATATATCTGACATCAGTACAATCAAGTGGGTTCAGAAATATTTCACAAGAAAAGTTTTGCACTCTTCTGTACACAATAGAATTCGCTATGCTTTGTTGTTGTTAGTTGCGAAGTCGTGTCCGACCCATCGCGACCCCATGGACAACATTCCTCCAGGCCTTCCAAAATTCTCAGTTTGGATAACTTAGAACTGCATTGCTTGTGGTCAGACCTAGGTATTGCATTCAAAATTAATAGTAGTAATGCTTTACCTGTAAATGACTTTTTCTGTTTTAATCGCAATAATACACGTGTGAACAACTGCTTTAAACTCAGTGTAAATAATCTAAACTTGACTGTAAAAAATATGATTTCAATAATAGAGTTGTCAATGTCTGAAATGCTCTACCTGATCCACTTGTCTCAGTTACAAATTTTCACAGTTTCAGTCACAAATTGACTTCTGTGGATCTTACTTCATACTTAAGTGGTTAGTAGAGTGGGCGTGCATAAGTGCACTAACGTGCCTATCGCCCCGGGCATTGTATTTTTTTTATTTTATTCTTATTCTCGTTTTTGTTTGATGCAGTCTAATAAATAAATAAAATAAATAAATGATATGGGGAAAATACTCTGCGTTGATCTATCCATATAGTCTGTGTGCAGGTGGTTTATAAATTGACTCTACATATCTGGAAGTATTCTGAATAGCCATCTAGGAGAGTCTTTTGTTAATTTATTTTTACATGTTAAATCCTCCCCTCCCCACTTTTTTTTTTTTTTTATTCTTTCAGGCTTTGTCAGAACTCATGAAACAATATCACAGTGGTTTTTCCTCACCAACAGAGGTACTGACTTCTCCATTTTCCTTCTGTATCTTTCCCCGGTATACACTTATAACTAGTTTGCACTTTTTAAAAAGAAAAACATCTTTCAGATCAAGCTCCGCATTTAAATAGAATTCTATTGGCCAAGTATGATTGCTGATTCCATGAACACATCCAGGTTGTTTTCTGGGCAGCTGTGTAGAAATGGTTTGTGTTCACCCTTTCCTGTTTCATTTTGCTTTAATCTTAGCCTAACTTACAATTCTAATATTGCTGGGTGGGTTCCCAACAAGGAATTAAAAGGGCCTGATAAACACAATGGGGTGGGAAGAAGAGCAAAGGAATCTTGCTGAAGCTAAATTGGACTGGGCCTAGTTAGCATTTGGATGGAAGAACATTTTATTTTTATTTTATTTATTTATTTTTGTCACAACAATATATGTAGGTATCATACAAAAAGATTATATAGTATATAAACATCCATTTATTGAATTCTATAGAGGTGGAAAATAGGATAAGCCCATCATAAATAACTTGTCAGATATAGCTTTGGAGGTCCATAGTAGGAAATCCTATTTCTGATAGTGATAGATTAACCAGTGGAAGAAATTGACTTCAGAAGTTGTGATACTTCATCACTGGAGGTATTTAAGAAGAGACTGGACACCACTTGCCTCAAATTGTATAGAGTCTCCTATTTGAGCAGGGAGCTGGACTAGAAGATCTACAAGATCCCTTCCAGCTCTGTTCTGATTGGTTGGATTCTGCAGTTGTAACCATTTCCATTAAAAAGGAGCAGATATGAAGCTAAATAACTGATATGGATTGACCTGCTACACAATCCAACTTTTCTCTTTATTACTTTCCTTATCTCTTCTGGGATGTGAGAGAATTCAAGGAAAGATTAAAATTTTCTGTACCCACATCTGCTAATAATTACTTTTTCCTCCTGGTCAGATGGCCTATACCTTCAACCAGAACAACAATAAAATGTTCCAGATGAAATTTAAAAAGTTCATCCAAAAGCAGGTAGGAAAAGTCCAGTTTTATTATAGTTTTAATGTTTTAAAAGGCAAAAAATGAGGATTCTGAAAATGCAAATACTTGGAATGTGTTAGAGAGAGAACAAATTTCTATGGTTTGCCTACTGTAAATTGGCGTGTAGTGAAGGGGAAAGGATTGGCATTTGGTCAGAGAAGGGTAGACTAGAATCAATGGTGTAATAGAAACCAGAGGACTAAGCTTTTAAAGTTCAAGTGCAGATAAGGACCAGAATTTTGGTTGCTAAACGATGTGGTCATTAAGTATTAAATCATCCCGTGATCAGATCCCTATTTTACAAACGTTTTTCCACAGTTGTTAAGCAAAATACCATAATTAAGCCAATGAATTGTTAAGTGAATTATGTGGTCATTAAGTGAATCTGGGTTCCCCCACTGACTTTGTTGAAAACTAACTAGATCACAAATTGCAGTCATGTGATAATAGGATGCTGCAACTGTTGTAAACGCAAGCTGGTTGCTGAGGTTCCAAATCATCACTTAAATTCAACAACAAGTTGTAACTCACTTTTTTCCAAAGCTGTCGTAACCCTAAACTATCATTAAATGAACAGTCATAAATTGAGGACTACCTGTAGTGGTGTTAGTGAGTATTTAAATACAGGAAAAGGAAATCAAATGATTTTTGATTGATATTGTCTGATGATGGACTGTGTTTTGCAAAAGTTAGTAGATAAACCATTGATTCCTGATAGTGCAGTGGTTAGATACAGTATTGCAGGCTAACTCTGCCCATAACTTGGAGTTCAATACTGAGAGGGCTCAAGTTTTGACTCAGCCTTCCACCTTTCTGAGGTCAGTAAAATAAGGACCCAGATTGTTGGGGCCAATATGCTGAAATTGTAAACCTCTCAGAGAGTGTTGTAAAACCAGTGCTAAAATCCAATTTTTTTTTACTACCGGTTCTGTGGGTGTGGCTTGGTGGGTGTGGCAGGGGAAGGATACTGCAAAATCCCCATTCCCACCCCACTCCAGGGGAAGGGTACTGCAAAATCCCCAATCCCACCCTAGTCTGGGGCCAGCCAGAGGTGGTATTTGCCAGTTCTCTGAACTACTCAAAATTTCTGCTACCGGTTCTCCAGTACCTGTCAGAACCTGTCAGAACCTGTGTAAAACACTATGAAGTGGTATATAAGTCTAAGTGCTTATAGTGCTTCCTAGACCCATAAAATAAGTTAAAATATTTTGGCAGTTCAAAAGCTTATCACACAGGTATGGGTTTCTTTGTTTGTTTGTTTGTTTCACCTTAATTGACCAGAAAAGACTATTGGGAATATAAAATGGTGAATATAAAAAAATATGAGGGTCTTAGATATAATGGCAGATTAAGCATATGATAAATAGTGGGATAATAAGAAGCGGCATTGTTATGAATAATGAGATGATTAATATTTTCAGGGGTTTTTTTCTATTTCTGTACTACCCTTCCATCTTCAATCTTAGGATAAATTCTCACGCTCAGTGTTGGCAAGCCTACGAGTGTCCCCAAATTCGATGGCTAAGCGCTTGAAGGAGAAGCAAAAGAAACTGCTCCAAGAGTTCCAAGACTCATTCCAGGGTGACGAGCTACATCGGACCGAATTTTTAACTTGCCTGGAGTCATACCAGGAGTGTGAAGCTAGTGACTTCTTGGAAGATTATAGACGCCGCTTCAAATCCTCTGCTATCAAAGCTGGAGTAGCCATCGGGGTGGGTGCTGTGGGGTTAGCTGGTGGAGCTGTTGGAGCTGGTATAGCAGCAGCCTTGTTGGCAGGTGAAGCCATCATGCTGGGCACTGGTGTTACTTTTGCAATTGGGACTGTGGCTGGGGCAAGCACATTTGGACTTGTTGGGGGAGGAGTGGGAGCTGGTGTGGGGAGCCGCATGGGGGATTCTAAGAGCAATGATAACAAGAAAGAGGCTAAAGATGATAATAAGACAGAAGAGGAAGAGGAGGAGGAGGAAAATATGTCAGATGAGAAAAGTCTTATTAGCTGATGAGGTTAATCTTAAGAATTGAAGCCCCACACTTCATTAAAGAACAAATCCCTGCTATAAAGACACAAATTTCAAGAGACTGGTCTCATGTGCACAGAATTAGTTATTCTGTGACCATTCTGGGATAGCCATAAAATAGCATAGTTCCAGCACAAAGATTTGGACTTGCAAGTGACAATATAAGACAAAGGCAAATGCTTCATCTATCAGCAATTAAAAGAATAATTATTTCCGCTGAATCTACCCCTCCTACTGGGGGAGAGTGGGCTGCAATGAATTACCAAGCCTTTTACAGTAGCATGTTTCTCCTGCTCTAGCATCTATTCCCATGATGGCAAACCTATAGCATGCATGCCACAGGTGACATTCAGAGCCATATCTGTGAGCACGGGAGCATTTCCCTAGGTCAGCTCCAGCACGCATGTGTGTGCCAGCCAGCTGATTTTCAGGCCTTCCAGGCCCACTGGAAGTCAGGAAATGGGTTGTTTCTGGCCTCTGAGGGAGTAGGGAAGGCTGTTTTCACCCTCCCAAGGCTCCCAGAAAGATCCTGGAGCCTGGGGAGGGCAAAAAAAGGGCCTACCTGATCCACCGTACCAAAAGCGGGGAAGCAGGGGGGAGAGCGCATGCATGGGTGCGTTGAATTATGGGTGTGGGCATGCATCTGACACCACCCCCCCATGCTCCCCACGCTTTTGGCACGCAGCAGTAAAAAGGTTAGCCATCACTGACCTATTCTAAAGGAGAAAAGGAAATTATATCTACAGCATTAGCTGTAAACATGGAGCTACTTGATGATATCCATTCTGCAATAGTTTGCCTTGGATCAAAATCTAGAACAGACTGAAGTGGGCTTTGTTGTCATCTCAAAATTTATTACAAGAGGCAATTCCTTCACCCTTCACAGAAGAATTGTAACACCTCCCAGATGGAGCTGCATCAAAATTTAAATGTGTGATTTATGTTGTGTCATAGTTACAACCTTTCCTGAACAGGGAAGCCCTTCACTTGATTTTTCATGCCCCAGTCATCTCCTGTCTGGATTATCGCAATGCACTCCACATGGGGCTACCATTAAAAATTATTCAGACTCTTCAGTTATGTGAGCTGATTGGGTTCTGGTTTATTTCCATATCCAATATAAGGTGCTGGTTACGACCTTTAAATTCCTATATGACATAAGGCCAGATTACCTGTGCAATTGTCTTTATCCCATTACATTGATCTGCCCCCACCTGGTCAGGCAAAGAAGGTATGCTGCAGAACCCATTAAGTAAAGAATTTTGACTGATGGGCTAAAGGAAGAGAGCTTTCTCTGCCATTGCCCTCATTCTTTGGACAGTCTCCCCCAGCGGTGAAGCAGGCCCCCACTCTCCTAGCTTTTCATAAATGCTTGAAGACTTGGCTCTGTTGATCCAGTTGGGACCCACAGATGAGCACACAACCATGGGGCTGGCTAGCACCCCAAAGCCTCTCCCTGCCTTTTTAATCTTGAACTTTAACTATTCTGTTCCTGTTTTTAATTCTTTTTATTATAATATGTATAGCTTTTATGGTTTTATAATCTTTTTATACCTTGCCCAGAATCCCCTCCCACGAGGGAGTTGGGCAGTTTGTAAATATGATATAAGATATATATTATATCATGTAATATATATGACATATTACATGATATAATATGATTCAAGATTCTGGTGATCATCTTAAAAGCAGTATATGGCCAAGACCAAGTCAATTGATGGCCCAGTGAGAACAAGACCTGTTAAAGGTCCCTGTACTGAGAGAATATCATGTTCATGGTTCCCATTCCTAAACTTGAGTTCCCAATCTGAGGCCATAGCCCATTCCAGTCCGCAGCCTATTTGCAATGATTGCATGAGTAACCTGGTGCATGCACATGTGCGAATGTTCACTGCCCTACTTGCATGAGCATTGGGGCTTGCGGTCCCACTCATGTGAGCAACAGGTGCTTGCACACGCCCACGCCCACGCCCTGCTTTTACCATAAAACAATCACCTCTTTTCCTCCCCACCCCCCACCGGCTGCCACCCTGGAAAGGCTAGGGAACTTTGCCTAAGCTTTTTCAGTGGTAGCAACCTCTTTTGCAAATATCTTTCCCAAAACATACATTCCCAATAAATTTTCAGAGAATTTTAAAGACTCTTTTGGAAGATATTTAGGAGAGAGATGAAATGCTGGGATCATAGGATGTTCTTTGTGATTCCATGTTTTTAAGTTGTACTACTATAATAGATTGTTGATAATGATGGATTGATGATAACTGATGGATAACAAGCTAAACATTTTTTTTTTACAATAATGTAAATACTTTGGCTGTATTGGCTGCACATTTACCAAAAACTTTCCTTACTAAGCTTATGATGTACTGAATCTTATGACGTTACCGGAATAATAATAAAAAAATTCAATTTTTTTTAACATTGACGGTTTGTATTTTAAAGGCTTATTTTTATATGTGTATTGTTTTCATGTAATTATACTACACCACCCAGATCATTTTGTGTTAGATGGGCAGCTCTATAAAGTTATTTAATAAATAAATCCTAGGTCTTTAACCGGAACCTGAATTTCCAAAGAACGCCAATCAAATAAAGATTTTGTTTGTTATTTGTATTGTGTTATAGGAAACTAGATGGGAGAATGAGTAAAAGGACTTAATTTTTCCCAGAAAGGAAAGGAAACCCAATTCCTACCAGCTTCCTTTATTGTGTTCTGTTGCCTTAAACAAAATTTCTCTTAGCTTGCCTGGATGCCAGAAGCAAACCAAGGTAATTTGTTACAGGACAGTTTAATTGACATACTTTCAAGTTCCTGGTTATTCAAGGAGCAGACCAGAGGTGGGTTTCAGCAGATTCTGACCAGTTCTGGAAAATCGGTAGCGGAAATTTTGAGTAGTTCGGAGAAAAGGTAGTAAAATGCTGACAGGCTCCATCCCCATCTATCCTCTGCCTCCCAGCTGATGGGGAGGAAATAGGGATTTTTCAGTATCCTTCCCCTGGATTGGGGAGGGAATGAAGATTTTATCCTTCCCCTGCCACGCCCACCAAGCAATGCCATGCCCACCAAGCCACACCCACAGAACCAGTAGTAAAAAAAATTGAAACCCAGCACTGGAGCAGACCTCCAAAATCTTTCTTAAAACAATGAGAATCTGTGTTCAGGATGACAAATTTTCTCTGTTCAGCCAGAATATTAAAGACATTTCATGTTTCTCTACACCAAATGAAGATCACCAAGAAATTTGGTCCCACTGCTTCTGTTGTCACTATAGTATCACCATCCTAATCCAGAAGATCCCTTGAACGCTTTAGTAGAAGTAAAAAAAAAATTAAAAGAATCATTTATAATTACTCCCCCTCTGCCAGGCTACAAAAGAAAAGAAGCTTTCCTGAAAAAAGAGGAAAATTGCTTTGCAGATTCATGGGTGATCTGAAATTAGAAGTTTGGGCAGCTATTTGTTTAAGGAGTTGTGAAGATTTCTGCTGTGATTGGGGCTTGGACTAAAGGCTCTCATACAATGATTCTATAATTCTATTTTGTCCAGGATCTTCCCAGACAAGCCAGATGTAATTCCCATAACAGCTCAAGATTGTAGGATTACAAATATTTTTCTAGAGGTTCTTTTCATTGGGCTAATCAGCCCTTTGCCTTTGCTGCCATATGCACAGTTTTGTTTCTAGGTTACCTTTGGAAGGATTTGCAGAAGGTCTGCCAGATCCCTCAATTGACCCATGGTTTTGGAAGCTACCAAGCAGAGAGCACATTTGTTGCTATCATCCTTCCAGAGGGTCTGTAGTGGGAGGAAAGCAGTGGGAATGGAGTTTCTCTTATCTCTGTTTCAACATCACAGTCTCTCGGAAAGTAACTAGATCATCTCAGGCACATATGGGATAGTGAGGAGGACAGAATTCCCCCAACCCCCAAGATAGGTGGGCAATTAATTTTCCCAAGGGGCCACAGGAGAAATTGGAGCTGAAACTGTTGTGTTCTAAGTCCTCTCTGGGGTCCGTTCCCCTAGTGGAGAACAATAGGCCGTGGTGGCTCAGGCTGTAAGAAGCCTGTTATTAAAACACAGCAGACTGAAATTACTGTAGGTTCAAGCCCCACCAGGCCCAAGGCTGACTCAGCCTTCCATCCTTTATAAGGTAGGTAAAATGAGGACCCAGATTGTTGGGGGGGCAATAAGTTGACTTTGTATATAAATATACAAATAGAATGAGACTATTGCCTTACACACTGTAAGCCGCCCTGAGTCTTCGGAGAAGGGTGGGATATAAATGTAAATAAATAAATAAATAAAAAATAGAATCATGCCTCTGTGCTGATTGGCTAAGGCGTTTGACAGCGAGTATATAAAAAGCTGTCAAACAGGCGCAGCCGTGGTTGTTGTTGGAATGTTAGCACGGTTAAATAAACAAGTTACCTGTTAAGGCGAGTCTCGCCTCAGTCAATGCCCAGCCGCACGAGCCCAAATGAAACAGAAACTATACAATCTGATTTGAAATCCTCAAACTCCATCACTTTAGCTCCACAAGGTTGCTTTAGGTGAGGGGTGATGCTGCATAGCTGCAGAAAAATACTTTCTCTCCTTGTCCTCTTGCAGCTGCCAGTCAATTGTAAGAGCACACTGGGACTGCACAGAGCCACACTCAGCTTGGCTTCTTCTTCTTCCCCCTGTTGTTGCACTTATTTACGTTTGATTTCTAATTTCCGATTTACCTCATGTGGGCTAGACAGGAACAACCAGAGCTGGATGTGGCCCAAGAGCCATAAAATTCCCCTTGGTTTGCCTCAAGACATCATTCAGATAAACATGTTGCAGATAGCATGAAAAGCTGATATCCTGTGTTCAGAATAGGAACTTGATGTTTGAGTCCATCTTCTCCCTATGTGATGGTTTTACAATGGCTGCACATTGTTCCCTCTATTCCCTCTGTTCCCTCTATTCATCCATTAATTCAGGAGCCTCTGAGGCCCTCAAAAGCAGCGATAAGATGGCCTTCCCTAGCAAGAAATAAGTAATGAAACTCAGGGTACCTCAGTCAGGAGGCATTCTTTTCATTATAATCCTTCTTATTTTTCCCATTTACTTGTATGCCCATTATTAGCATAAATTCGCAGAAAGAAAAATAGGATTGCTGCATTCTATCACTAAAGGGAGCTTTGGTGCTATAAATTCACAATTTTAATCTTTGGTGGACTCCAAAAAAAGATTTAGAGTAGACTAATTCTCTTGCCAGAAATGAAAGTGGGAAGCTTTGGAGGAGGAGGAGGAGGAAGAGGAAGCTTGGAGGGAGGAGTTCTCACCAGTTTTGCGTTGCCTCTGGTTTGGACCGGTTCTATAGCTCCACCCACTGACCCGAACGTCATTAAAAGTGATCTGCAGAATGTGCAGATCGGGTGCACATGTGAGAGCGGGCACGATGCGAACTGGTAGCAAAAGTAAGTAGAAGCCACCCCTGGTTCTCACCAAAAAGAATATAACAAATAGAAGACTTTTGTAGAACTATAAAAAAGCAGTGATATTTAATCTTTCCAGTGAAGATTTAGGATGTTTTTAATTTGAATTTATTCTCAAGAGAACTATGAATATGTCTTGATTACCTTCCTTCAAACTATTTTCACAATATCAGTAGCAGTCATTTTGCAGGCCAGTGAAAAAGAAATGATAAGAATTCAGTACGTATTTATTTTAATCTTGCTTTTATTATTTTATAATAATAACTCAGGGTGGCAAACATATCCAACAAATTTTTCTCCTATTTTTCCCCACAAGAAGCAGGTAAGCAGCTGCCTTTCATGGCTAAGGCAGGATTTGAACTCACAGTCTCCTGGTTTCTAGCCTAGAACCTTAACCACTAGACTAAACTGGTTCTTCATTGGACTAATATGGGAGAAGACAATTATTTAAAGTAAACTGAACTGAACTGAACTAAACCTGCAAAGAAAAATGTTTCTGCAGGGGGACAAAGATGCTAACCCCACTTTGCTGATTTAACCATTAATTTTATATTTTCATTTCATTTAATTAATTAAAATATGATTATATATTTTACCAAGAACTTTATGATATTGAAATAATTCCTTCTTTTTTTGTCTTTTCAATCCTTACACTCTGTTCTCTTTATTGTAATGTCTTACTGAAATTCCCACAATTCTGAAATTCTGTGGAAAAGCATGTCATATTCTTCTATGAACATATTCATTACTACAGAAACTACTAATTCTGAACAGATTAACGTACAAGACTGGACATCAATACTTATTTTTGCTTTGCTTTGCTATCCCAAATTTGTAATACATTTTTTCTTAGGTTGAGAGATTTATATTTTCCTATCCTTGCATTATCCACTCTGGCCAGCAGGAGGTGCAGCATCTCCGTATAGGTGGTATTCTGAATTTTGTCAGATGGCTCTGAATTATTTCTTCCAGTCTTCATTGAGGTTTTAAAGGACACTTACGAGATTGTGGGACTGATATTGTCAAATCAGATGGAATCACAATCAAGTGATTGGAGGGTGCTGTAATGGCTACAGTTTCAAGGGCTGGCCACACATCTCCTTTTTTAGTACCTTTCTAAATTTGAGTTACTGAACAAGTGCTACCTTAATGGAGATAAGCATGCATTTAATCTCTTCTTCTCAAACATGCATATTAAAGAGATACATTTTAAATTTCTGTGTGCCTAGAATAGAGATCTGGAAATAGATTTACAGGAATCATGCTGAATATATGAAGTAGAAGCAAGCTTTTGTGGCTGAGGAAACATACTTGGTATGTATGAAAAACAGGAGAACAATTACAAAAAGACTAGATAAGAAGACAACCGCGTGGCTAAAGTAGACTTTATATTGACCAGAATGTTCAACTAAGGATAATAAGAAATAAGTTTTGTGGGATGTAGGTGGGTGAAAAAAAACCCAAAGATTACTTTGGATTGATATTGTCTGAGATATGATTGTAAAACTGTAAAAAAAAATGCATATTTCAGAAATAATGTTAGTTGAGGTTCTGTGATGTTTAGAAGCTGAAATCTTACCCCAGATATACTTTGATTAACATTTTCAGTTAGCTCCAAAATTTTAGCTCACCAATTAGTTTGGTAAACTAACCTAACAGAGTATGGATTTTTTTTTAACTTCAACCGACCTCAGATGGTAATTCTGAACTTGAAATGGGGTTGGGGAAAACCTGGTCATACAAGAATGACAAGAACAGCAATGAAATCCTCTGAAGTCTGCTACCGGTTTTATAAGTCTGCCCGCACAGCACTAAAAAAGGAACATTTTGAAGCCTTCTGAGTCTGCAAAGGTAAGTAGAACAGCAATGGGGGGGGGGATCCGCTGTGCCATGCAATTTAGATTAGCTAGAAAGCAGGAAATCCAGTTATTCTAGCAAATATAAACCGCACATCACAGCTGATTGTCACCCAGCTGATCATCGGAAATACTGGTTCACCTGAACCAGTAACATTTTTTACTACTGATTCACCCAAACTGGTCTGAACCGGTAGCATTTCACCCCTGGATAAGAGGAGGAGGAAAAGGAAGAGCTTAAATTGTTGACTTGTAACTTGATTAATACCTCCCTTTCCCCCTTCCTCAGCCACTTCTATGCTGCTTCCACTTCTTCCCTCCGTTTGTGAACCCAAGAGAAACATCCATCCCTATGACTCAGCTCCTTCTGAAGAAGCAGCAAAAGCTAGTCCAAGAATGCAATGAGTCACATCAAGGTGGTGAGCCAATTCGGACAAGTTTCACCTCATTATTGGAATCCCAACTGCAAGATGAGGCTGAAGGTTTTCTGAAAAACACATCCATCATTACCAAACTATTTGCTTTAAAGACATTTTGTTGAATGCTGGTAATTTACCACTGGGATTATGGGAGGTGCAAGCACCTTTGCACTGTTGGAGAAAGAATGGGAGCTACCGTAAGCATTAGGAAACTCAGACTCAGAAGACTGAGAATGAGGTTAAATAATATTGCAAGGTTGGTAGGGGGAGACTTTTTCTGAGATGGTATATATCTTAAGGGTTGGAAAAATCTGAAGCCTATAACTTCCTCTGCTTTAGCTCTCTTTTTTTGGCCATGGATATCCCAAAGGATAGGTTACGCATGAATTTCTCTATCCTAAAAACTATGAAAAAAGCCAATCCTTTATTATAGCACCATTAAGGAATAACAACAGAATGACATACTTGCCAGCATCAAAATTTTGATTTGCTGGTAATGATAAAAACTAGGGCAACATGCTCTCTAGTGGTAAAGAAAGACATAAAGCTTTCACTGTGTCTCTCCCTCCTTTCTTTGATAAACCCTTGATGAATTGCCCATTCTTTTTCATTACATGTATCTTTGTTCTAACAGCTATCCTAACGTAATAAGCAAAATTGAGGGAAATAGCAATGAAATAGCAACTTAGACTTATGTACCACTTCACAGTGCTTTTACAGCCTTAAGTGGTTTACAGAATCAGCATATTGCCCCCAACAATCTGGGTCCTCATTTTATCCACCTCGGAAGGATGGAAGGCTGAGTCAACCTTGAACCTGGTGAGATTCAATCTGTCAAACTGCTGGCAGCCAGTGATCAGCGGAAGTAGCACTGCATTCTAACCACTGTGCCACCGGGGCTCTCTGGGGTGATAAAATGGGGAATACCATCCTTGGCTGGCTTCTAGACTCAACATAGACCTGGAACTGTATGTCCATGTGAAATCCACTCTGGGATTGCTTTGGATGCAAAACTAAAGCAGTACATAGTGGGCATAGCTATCATATCTTAAACTACGCTATAAGAAACTCCTTTATTCTTTGTGGAAAAGAGATGAAATATGAAATAAAGAAATCAGAAAGATTCTAAAAGTGTGGAATTTGGTTCTTCTAGCTCCCTCTCTGTACTCTTTTCATCTTTTTTTCAAATAGTCAATAAAATTCAAATGGCACTACTGATTTTCTTCAGTTACCTAAAGATTTAGTCTTTCAGTTACAGAACATGGGGGAAACTATGCAGTTCCCAATTCTGTTTAAACAGCACCATGGTGTGCTAAGAAATTTATAGTGACTTAGGAAATCAAAGCCCCTTATCTCATCCTCAAGGAAGCTCACTTTCAAATAGAATATATGTAGCTCAGGGTGGACTAAGTACACTAAAAGTCTTCTTTCCTTTATATTCTCAGCAAACTATTTCATTGTGCCCCACAAAAAAGGAAGGCATCCCTTTCTAAGATTTCAAATGCTTCTGTTTTCTCCAATACATTCATTGTCTTAATTTGCATGGTTGCTAATGACTTGTTCTTACCTCTTGTATAGTCTTTCCAGAAATTAATTACTTTAACCTTTTGGTTTGGATTTTCTACATCCCCTTTTCACAGACTACAGATCCAAACTTTCACTGTTGTAGGTCTAACCACCAATTTATCACTCTCTCCCACAACATGCTTTTGCAAGATCCAAACTGATTTCTTTGGAACATGCAAAAGAACATCAGGTTTTCTGGGATCTCTGCCCATTTCAGTACTGTAGCCTCAGGTGTCCTATAAACTTAATTGCTGAAAACAGAATCCAGATGTTGAACAGGCTGTAGTCAAAACAAGTCTTTTGGCAAGATACAAGAGCAGGCTAGAAGGAGGATTTTCATCTTCAGATTTTTACTTTAGAACTTGGACCATGTCACTGTCCAGACAGATGCTGTACAAACAGTTTAATGATAGGGTAGATGTATGGGGGTGGGATTTGGCCCAGAAAGGGTGGCCTTAAAAGCCTTTGTATTGTTAATAGTTTCACTGGTCTCTCAATTGTCCATATTTGGAGAACAAACTTTCATTTCATTTCACTTTTTTTAAAAGCAGGATAATTGCTATCACCTTTGGGAACCTTTTCCCTGACCCTCACAATACTTGTTCCCATCTGCCAGAAACTTCCAACTGGATGTGTCTTCTCTGATCATTCTTAATTTTTTTCCTACATTTTGTCTTAAATTGTCTGGTCCTTGTAGTTCTGAATATTACAAATCCTTTGTTGTATTTATTATCTTGGACTGGAAAATGGGTAAAGCAGGAACATGGCTTAGATTAACCATTCTTCCAGTTCTGCCAATTCATTTTATCTCATTTTTATTCGTTGAGGCAGGGAGATTAACCTGGAACTCTGCTGTAACCTCTATAGCCTCCTCCATTTTTCCTTTCCTACTGGGCTGCTGAAGAGGAGCAGTCAGCTAGAAGCGATGGGGTTTATTTCTGCTTTGTTCCCAATGTCTACATTTTTGATTTGGGACATTGAAATGGCAGGTAGAACCCATGACTAGTAATATTGATGTTGGTGAAACAAACCAACATCAAGTTTCCTGGAAGAGCAGGGATGTTGGCAGCTACAAAAACTGTGGTGATTAGCAGGATAGGGCACTGGCAATTATCTAGTTGTGTTGGATCTCAGTAATGCAGGGCCTGAGAAATGGATATCTTTATTGAGAGTTGTGTTCTCTGAGGAATAATTTGGTGCAGGCTGCATGCTAAAGGAAGGAAAACAGAGTAATGAAATACATTAATAATTGGGAACTCAGTCTACATTAAGATTCAAGTGGCCTCTAGAGTAGAAGAATGGGAAAAGCCACCAGTTGCCTTGGATCTCAAACACGACGTATTTTCATCTCACTTCTCTTGAGGGAATAGTAGAAGCCTTTCCACTGGAACCAGTTAATGCCATTGGCATAAGACAGATGTGGTCCACCAAGGTAGAAGCCATTGAGGTTGGAAAAATGGCAGCTCTTGAACCACCAGGCACCTGATGACAGAGCTGCACAGTTCTGCACATAGAGATCTTGGTCACGGTCAAATGTGGAGAATTTCTGGCCACTGTGATAAGACAACGAATCACCTGGTGGGAACATCAAGTGAAATAATGGTAAAAATGAAAGTTCACGAAGCTGGTAAGAATAAGGAGCAGTGTTCTTGCTTGTATATTTCAGAGTAGATCCATTGGAGCCTAAGTATACTGGCCTAAGTGCTGGAATGTTTTCATGCACATCTCATAACTTATGTTTCAAGATTGGATGGTACATGCTATAAAAATCTTTTAAATGACTTCTAATTTCCCCATAACATACTCTGATCCCATATACCAAGATACAGAGTAAAACATCTGTCTCAGGGAAAGAAAAATTGCTGGATGCTGTAGACATCTTGTTAACTCATATATGAATACTTCAGCTTCAACCAAAACAATACAAGAGCACACAATAGATACAAACACACGGTAAACTGATCCAAACTAGACTGCAGAAAATATGACTTCAGTAACGGAATTGTCAATGCCTGGAATGCACAACCTGACGTTGTGGTTTCTTCCCCAAATCCCCAAAACTTTAACCTAAGACTGTCTACTTTTGACCTCACCCCATTCCTAACAGGGGCGTGTAAGGGCATGCAATAAGTGCACCAGCATGCCTATCATCCCTGTCCTAATGTTTTCTTTTATTCATATCCTTTTCATGTGTTTATAATTATGTTTATATTGTATCTGTCATAAAATACATGCTTGATGAAAATAAAAATAATAAAAATAAATATGGGTTTATGTTAGTATTTGGACACCCCTGGCTCAGAAGTGTTTTGGAAATTATAGACTCACTTGATCAGGACAACAAACTGAGGATGACTGATTGATATACTAGACTGAGGACAAACATAATCCTAGTATTCATGATAATACACAAATCCAAATTGATCTTACCTAAATGTCTGATTACCAAGTTTGAAACAAGACCACACTTTCCATCTTTTAAAAAAAGACAGCTGCAAATGTGTCACAACTACAATAGGGTTTCTTATCCTCGTTTTAAGACTCAGACTTACTCCATTTGGTACTCAAATGGGATTGGGAACCTTGGTCTCTTACCTGCCCCTCCATCAGTAAACCCAGATACATGGAGTGTGTAGCCATCCTCTTCTGCACTGATTGCATTTGGGGAAAGGGAGAAGTCAGCATATTTGGCAAAGGCGGTATTATTCTCAAAGTCATCCAGCTCCACACGTAGCTCATACTTTTGCTTCAGGGTGAGAAGATGGATATTTTGCAGTCCTAGGCCAGGTGGGAATAGAAAATTGTTTGTGGGCACATTGTTAGGTTGCCTTGCAAAGAAGTCCAAAGCACCTCCATTTATTTTCCTACCCTTTGGGGATGAACCCCATTCTCTTAACAAAAAAGTGCTGGTGAGACAGAAAAGCAAGACAATTCTTGGCTGAGCTTGCTGGCCTAGATTCCTAATAAACAGACCAATTGCACTTCATGATGTAGTTTTCTGGCTTAGGTTTCAGCTGCTTAGGGGAGAAACCCAAACATTTTACATTCCAAACGTTTCTGGCAAAAGGAGATGTCTGGATCAAGAGATGCATAAAATTATGAGACTGGGGAGAAGCCAGTGAGGGAAAGGGTGGGAAAAATCAAGGGCTCTTGGCAGAGGCTGTTCAGAGAGGAGAAGAAAAAGGACAAAGAAAAGAAGGAGGAGGAGGAGGAGAAGAAAAAGAAATATTCTTTATCCCTTCATACTTACCCAGCCAATATTCACCATCTGCTTTGCCAAAGCCAAATCTGTAGTCATTCCATCCCCGAAAGAAACTGATTGACCCATTGAAGCGTTTCTGGAAAACCTACAACATATAAGAGTTTTGAGGAAAGACAATTGTTAAATTAACATCAATTTGTCAACAGTTACTCTGAAGCTGCATTCCTGTCAACACCATGGAAAAGAAATAATCAAGGAGATTATACATTATGCTAAAACATGATTAACTGGATAAGCCAAAATGATTAATATACTAGGTTAAGCCTTAATCTTAACAGCCTTGGTTTAAGCATACACACAATTCATCCCCCTCCTATTTTAAATGTGTATTTGTTTGTTTGATTTCTGGTCTTTTTATCCCACTTTTCCATGCTGGACACTATTTCACTTCTACATTGGCTAAGAAGACAAGGAAAAGTACTAAATATTGATTATATCTGTTGAAGGATAGTGTTCTTTGTGATTTTTGTGGCCTACATCCACAAACAGGAGGACACCACACAAAAACAGAGGGATGGAATCAAGATCACATGAAGTGTTAATACCACTTTATAATGCCTCGATAAGGCCACACTTGGAATATTTCATTCACTTTTGATCACCACAATGTAAAAAAGATGTTGAGACTCTAGAAAGAGTGCAGAGAAGGGCAACAAAGATGATTAGGGGACTGGAGGTTAAAACATATGAAGAATGGTTGCAGGAACTGGGTATGTCTAGTAGTTTAATGAAAAGAAGGACTAGGGAAGCAGTGTTCCAATATCTCGGGGGTTGCCACAAAGAAGAGGAAGTCAAATTATTCTCCAAAGCACCTGAGGGTAGAACAAGAAGCAATGGGTGGAAACTAATCAAGGACAGAAGCAACTCAGAAGTAAGGAGAAATTTCCTGAAAGTTAGAACAATTAATCAGTGGAACAACTTGCCTGCAGAAGTTGTGGCTGCTCCAACACTGGAAATTTTTAAGAAGATGTTGGACAACCATTTGTCTGAAGTGGTGTAGGGTTCCCTGCCTGGGCAGGGGGTTGGATTAGAAGACTCCAAGGTCCCTTCCAACTTTGTTGTTGTTGTTCTTGTTGTTATTATTAGTGTATGTTCCTGATTAATCCTAAATGTTCTGATGTTCAAATTAAGGAGTGAAAAGATTCACACGAGACACAGATAACTTGGCGCCATGAAAAAGAGTAATGTAGGACCTGAACTGGAAAGATCCAGAGTCATAGCCCCATTTGACATTAGAACTCAATGAATTATTTTTGCAAATTCCTCTCTTCTGGTCCAATTTATCTGAGAGGGGTCTATGGCGATAAAATGACACACCCTTCCATATTTGTTGTCTTGAACTCCCAGGGAAAAATGCTTGCAATATAAATACTACAAGTTTCTTAAAGCTTTATATAGAGCAATATCAGCACCATAAAATGCTCGCAATATAAATACTACAAGTTTCTTAAAGCTTTATATAGAGCAATATCAGCCCCATAAATGAATTGAAACTATAACTGGAGAACAGGCCAAGATCAAAGAAATCAAAGTTATGAGAATTTCCATCAAACTAGCACCAATGGTGGGATTCAGCCAGTGTGAGTCAGTTCGGGTGAACCAGTAATTAAATTGCTGGGTGGTCCCTTGCCTCCCAGCCCTGCCCCTTCCAGAAGCCCCCACGTGCCCCATTTTGGTTCCTAGGTAAATTCAGGGAGGCTCCTAGGCCCAAAACTGGCACAGAGGAGGTGATGTGGCCCCCCGTGGCCCATTTTTGCTCCCAGGAGGCTGCAGAGAGACCTACTAGGCCCAAAACAGGATGCAGGAGTACAGCACAGGCCCCCAGTGACCCATCTGTGCTCTCAGGAGGCTGCAGACAGGGCTACTGGCTGAAAACCAGGGCACAAGGGGTAGCACATCCCCCCTGCAGCCCATTTTTGTTCCCAGGAGAGTGCAGGAGGCCAAGTGCTGCCTGTCACACCCCTTGGCCATGCCCACCTTGGTCATGTTCACCCAGCTGTCATTAGGACAGATAACCAGTTGTTAAATTATTTGAATCCCACCACCGACTAGCACTAAACAGCCACTACTAATCTAACCCAATCCTAGGATCTCTTGTGCTTCCATAGGATACACTTTCCTATCTTGGATCCATCCCAGGGATTTCATTACCGTCCACTTTCCATCATCAGTGGTCATGTCACAGTACACGGGGACAGGGACACTGGGTCCTGCTGGAAAAATGAGGTATACGCCATCTGTGTCTGAACCTTGATCGTATATGTCCTCACAGTCGAGTGGAAAGGAATCTTCTCCACAGGGTTGAGGTTGCTGAGCTGTCCCAGTTTGAGGAAAAACATATTACTTTAAATTTAAATAAACCATCAAGCATATGACATTACTTTGGTTTCTGATTGACCATTTTGCTTTACAACAGAGAATTAGTAGTCCAAGACAATAATTATAAATCTGTTGCTGTTATTATTTTACAAATATCACAATTCTTTTGTTCAAGATCATCTTCTATTTGGGCAAAGTGAGAATATCTTAAAAAGCTAAGAAATAAATAAAAGTACTGTTAATCAAAATTTTGATTTTTTTTTCTTCAAACTTTATATTAAAATTTATATATATTTCAGTACATATTTGTCCAAATTTATACATATTTTTGACATTCACCCAATGCAAATAGATTATATGAATAATTTTCCTTACTGATTTTTAGGGGGATATTACTTTAATAAATATATGCATTTCAATGCAGTATTTGCTGTCACATACAGTACATGTATATTAATTTTGGAAATTTGGGGGCAATTGTAAAATTTTGGAAGTGCTAACTTTTAATGTGCAATGCAGTTTTGTTACCCCAAAAATATAAAATTAGATTGTTTTATCACTCAGAAATGATCTGAATGAATTTGTATGTGATCTGCTTGATATTTGTTCAAGGGAGGTTAATGATTACTTTTAGATAGCTTGAACCTATAAAGTTTCTAAGTTGTATATATCCAGATTTTCCAAATCTTTCCAAACAAAGATTATAAAATATGCCCAAGCCTACCTAAATACACATCCCAAACCCTTAGTCCGAATTTCTCATGCTAATCATACTGTGATTAAGTCACTAATCAGATAAATTTCAATGTCACCGATTTCTCTAGGCACCTGCATAAGGGATAACCATTTTCATTTCTGGATAGATTTCAGATCTATACCAAATTTTTTGGAGTATAAAACGCTCCAGAGTATAAGATGCACATTAATTTTTGGGAAGGAAAGCAAGAAAAAAAATTCTGCCTCTGCCTACCAGCATCCATCAGTATTCATCTGGCTAGAGTTATTGCAGCAAGTAGCAAACAGCCTGGTCAGCTTCAGCATATTATTGCAGCCTGATTCAACATGAGCAGCTGATTGGCAGATGGATCCTATTAAGTTTGTCGTTAGTGGGTACAGAATGAGTCCACACAGAGGTTGTAATGAACACAACCTTTATTCAACTCTGCCGAGGCTAACGTAAGTATCGTGAGGAACAGTAACAAGCGAAGACTCCTTTGACAGCCCTTAAATACTCACAGCCTCAGAAGCTTCTCCAATGACAGGGCTCTAAAACTCCTGCTTTTTATCCAGGCGCGTCTAAACAAATCAGAGACCGCCTGGCTGTTGTTAAGGCTTAATCAGGTCGTAACCGCAAGGACTTTGTCAGAGCCTACAAACATAACAGATCCGCCACCTGGAATCCCCCCAATCAGCTGTTTCCAGCTGCAAAGATTGCCACAGACTATCACCACCTCTGTGCCTCATACTTTTGGCCTCCAAACGCTCCATTTTACACCCGTTCCAGACTGTGGGGATCGCTCCAGCACATTGCCATGGATTGCTGCCGCTGCATGTCGCGTTTTTAGCCTCTGCGCATTGTGTTTTTGGGGTTGCCTGGAACCACCTGAAAATGCAATGTGTGGAGGCCAAAAATGGGGCAAGTTGAGGCCAAAAATGTGATGAATGGAGGCAGCGATCGGTGTCGATGTGCTGGGGCAGTCCCCGCAGCCTGGAATGGGTGTAAAATGGAGCATTCAGAGGCCAAAAACAAGACACAGTGTTGTGTCTTGTCCGCTCTCACCGCAGCCGGGGTCTGCTTATCTGCTCCCGAACACGGAGGAATGTATGCCTCCCGGCCCCAGTCCTGGCTCCATGCCCAGACAAGCTGCAGAGGAGGGGGCACCTCCCGGTCCCAGCCCTGGCTCCATGCCCAAGCAGGCTGCAGAGGAGGGAGCATCCCCCAGCCCCAGCCCTGGCTCTATGCCCAGGCAAACAGAGCAGCTAGACCCCTCCCCCTCCTCCACAGCATGTGAGCCTGAGGAAAGTTTACTTCCAACAGCTGATTGGAGTGACCCTTGCATCAGAAGATTGGATAGGCGGAGGCAACAGAAGGAAGGGAGGGGCAGGCCTTAATGAGTGCTGAGTCATGGAGCCACACCCCATGGCCTATATAAAGGATCTGCTTTCTGGCAGTCTCTGAGTCAGGCAAAGTCGAACTTATCTTGCTGAAGTCACTTACTAGTCTCCTGGCTGCTCTGAGGACTTTGCTAGGACTTTGGGCAGAGCTGCAGAGGCAAGCCTGATTCGGATTTCCCTGACCCGGCCGTCAGCGGAGGAGTGGGACACGACACAAATGGACCAAAAACGTGAAGCACAGAGGCGGCGATGGTCTGTGGCAATCCTGAATCCTAGAACAGATCTGAAACAGTGACATGTGGAGCCTGAAAATGGCCGACGGGTGGGGGCCAGCGGGTGGGCGGGGCTACATTCGGTGTATAAGATGCACCCAAATTTTCACTCTCTTTTAGGGGAAAAGTGTGTCTTATACTCCGAAAAGTAGGGTACTTATTTCTCTTTATTCCTCATTGAAACAGGTGTTTATAGGATGTGGGGATTGTGGATATGTGCCTGTAACTAAAAGACATCAAGCATGAAAAGCATGCTTTACATTCATATAAGCAAGCATCTTCTAGCCAAGAGTCCTATTAAGGAATTGTTTTAGTTATTATCTCTGTCAAAAGCCACTTGTGAAGGAGTGCAGGGAAAGCAAACAGTGATCTTTATACTGTAGTAACTGCCATTAATTAAGACTTTTCTAGACATTCTTCCATACAGGGCAAGCTATTTGTTCAGCCTTCCACTACAATTTAAACAATATATGTGGAGCAGAAAAATCAACTAACAGATAGAAAATCATTAAAGAGACATCCAATCTAGAACTAAGGAGAAATTTCCTGACAGTGAGAACAAATAATTGATGGAATGGCTTACCTCTGGAAGTTGTGATTGCTCCACCACTGAAGATTTTCAAGAAGAGATTGGACAGCCATTTGTCCAAAATGACACAGGGTCTCCTGCTTAAGCAGGGGGTTATTATTCTATGTTCTATGAAATATTCTGCCTATTATAGTAGGATCATCTGACATTACTTGAGACTCACAAACACATTTCATTCTCTGACAAATAACATTACTAATAGAATGGTTATTGTGAAAGAAGAAAACAGTGGACAGCAATATCCTAAAAGAGCAGGCTGGTCAATCGTAAACCTATGATATTTTGTTACAAAGGAAGGAGTGTGATAAAATGCCACAAAGGTTAGATGTTGTCAACTTCATTCAAATTTTATTCTTCTTTCAATGATATATATGGAATACTTTGATTTATTATCCCAACAGATTACTGATGATGTGAATTTGGATAATAATGACAGAGATTTTTCACTGCATCTGGTATGTGAGAATTATCTTAGGAGGCCAAGAAAAAAAGATTCTGCCTAGTGAATGGTCAGAAAAGAGAGAGCATAGCCTACAGCTCCATAATAGGAAGAGTAAGAGGCTGAGAAGGGATCCTTCCTAAGTTATCAGGCTGTAATAGAGATGGCAAGAGAATTGTACTTTCATATTTCTGTTAATGTAGCTTTACAATAAAGTAGAATTAGCTTATCCAGTTTTGTTTCTTCTCTGGTCCACTTGGTAA
This sequence comes from Ahaetulla prasina, assembly GCF_028640845.1. Taxonomy (NCBI): domain Eukaryota; kingdom Metazoa; phylum Chordata; class Lepidosauria; order Squamata; family Colubridae; genus Ahaetulla; species Ahaetulla prasina. The sequence goes on along the minus strand of NC_080542.1, from coordinate 28,965,356 downwards.
GGTTGACTCCATCACACCAGGATGGGATTTTTCCATTCTTGTAGATTAATGCACCTGAGCAACCAGATCAATATTTATGATCCCTTCACCATCTGAGGTATGAAGGCACTAAACAGCAAGAAAGTTCTTTCTATCGTAGGACTAGATACTCTAGAGTCTTCTTCAAGCAGACCTCTCTCTGACTCTATAATTAGTGCCACTCATCAGTCAGAAACAGGATCTTCTAAAAGACTTTCAGATAAATGCAAACACATAGCTTAAATCTCTTCGGGTTTTTTTGTTTGTTTGTTTTTTTCCATAAACTTTTCCAAACCCAAGACAGATTTGTGTGTTTCTTTTGAAATAATTATTGAGTTGGTGAATTAACATTGTTCTGCAGTATTGATTAGGAATCTTTCAGATATAAAGATATGATATTTATATTGTAACATATAAAGTAAACTGAGCAAAGGATTAATATGGAAGTAAGGGAACAGGACAATCACAGCTCAGTCAATTAATATTTGTATTGCATGGAAGAAAGATCCTGTCGGAACACTTCAGCATTTCTCCAGTTCAGGCAGCATATGATCAGCATAGTCTCCCCTTGGAAACCTGGAACACTGCTTTCAAAGTAGCCATTTCTGGACTAGATGGACAACAGACCTGACACTTCTTGCATATTTCAAGATTTTCTATGCTGCATTGTAAAATTAAAGAGACATCCCATCCAAGAAACATTATTGTTGTATATATCTGTGGTGGTGCAATAGTTAGATTGCAGTGTTGCAAGCTAGTTCTGCTGACTGTTGGCAGTTCGATTCACACCAGCTAACCTTCCATCCTCCCGAGGTCAGAAAAATGAGGATCCAGATTGTTGGGGGAAATATGCTGACTCTGTAAACCGCTTAGAGAGGGCTGTAAAGTACTATGCAGCAGTGTATAAGTCTAAGTGCTCTTCCTATTTTGGATATTCCAGAACAGTGTCTTTAATAATGGTGAAATGATCTGATGATTAAAAAGGCAAAAGATGCAATAATGTAAACCAGGCTGGGCAAGCTGCAAGCCACAAATGACCTCCCAACATGAGACTTTCTGGCTAACTGGAAGCAGTGTATTTTTCTGTCCAATTTGATTGCAAACAGCTGTTCAGAAGCTGAAAATATAATTTAAATGCTTGTTTGTGTCTTTTGTGCTTGCTTGAACATGGACTATGTTTTGATGTTCTTCATTTATTGTTAAATGGCTCAGTCTGCTCGGCAAGCTAATGCTGGCCCAGATTTTTTTAGGAAAAAAAAATATGTATGCAAAGAGCAGCTCTGGCAGCAAAAGTTTATCTGTCTAGAAATATTTTAACAAATGGACTTGGCTGATCTCAGAAGCCATGTAGGGTCAACCCTGATTAGTATTTGGATCTGGAGGATTATGAAAGGCCATGTCTGTTAGCTAGATTAGGAAATAAAAGAAACCACAAAGCAACAGCAAACCTTCATAATGCTGCCAAAAAAGCTTCACTGTCAGAATCACCAAGAGTTAAGCTTGACTTGAGAGTTTCTTTACTTTTTAGCACAAATGATCTATTTAATAGTAGAGGAAGATGCTTTATACTGAGTTGTGCCAATGACATTAATATACTGAGACAGTGAAAATGGCCATAGTTTTAAGACTCTTAGTTGAATCTATAATCTTTAGAAAACAAATGTGGTTGTTGTAGAGCTGACATACAACCATAAGAGCCCTGTTGGCACAGTGGTTAGAATGCAGTGTTGCAAGCTACTTCTGCTTACTGCCAGCTGCCAACAGTTTGGCAGTTCACGTCTCACTGGCTCAGCATTGACTCAGCCTTCCATCCTTCTGAGGTCGATAAAATGAAGACTCAGATTGTTGGGGGAAATATGCTGACTCTCTTAACCCACTTAGAAAGGGCTGTAAAAGCACTCTGAAGTAGTATATAGGAGAACTCCTGAGCTGCTGCCCTTTCTCCCTGACAAAAGCTTGTGTATGCAAAGCCCAAGCACTGGAACACATGAAACCCTGAAGTCTTCAACTCAGTAGTCGGCTCCACTTACCTTTGCTATCGGTTTGGAACTGGGAAAACACACACGTGTGCACACACCCACTTTGCTCACATGCAGCAGTTTTGTGCATGCACACAGCATCCATGATGATGTTCAGTGGGTTAACAGAGTCTCCTGCTGCCACCATTACTGGTTCACACAAATCAGGGCAAACTGGTAGAAATCATCACTGCTTCAACTGATGAGTCAAGTTGGAATGGAGACCCAGTTTGGTATAGTGATTAAAGCATCAGATTAAAATCCAGGAGACCATGAATTCTAGTCTGCCTTAGGGAAAAAGCTAGTAAGGTGATCTTGGGCCAGTCATTTTCTCTTATTCTTAGGAAGTAGACAATGGTAAACCATTTCTAAAACCTTGCCAAGAGAACTGAAGGAACTTTCTAGTCAGTCGCTAATATAGACTTGAAGGCACAAAAAATAAGTTAATGTATGAAGAGGCATTTGAGAGGCTTGTTTTGGAGTTTAGAGAATTCTACTTATGCCTCGAGGCATAACAAGCTCTGTATTTCCTATATTGACAAGCAGATTTTCATGGTCTTAGATAAGAATTCTTTCCTGTCCAACCTAAAGATGGCTAAAATTACTTTATCGAAAGCTGCTGCCACTGCCTTCTTTCAGGTGACATAATGTGGAATGAGCATGTAGAGGATGCCATAAATCGGTCTCAAGAGCACTTACCTGAGTTGATGGCCTGTCCTTGCAATGTTGGCAGCTGAAGAAGTAAAAGGAGGAACAGAGAGATGGGCAAAAATGAGGAGGCCTGAGAAAACTAAAAAAAAAAGCATGACTTGTCATCCATGGTACATAGTGAGGAAAGAGGCAACTTATTATTAATAATAATATAATTATCATTGTACTATAAAGATCTGCAAATAGAAGTAGAATGAATGTGGCAAAGGAAAACAAAGATAGGAAACTTGAATGCAATTCCAAAATATCTGGAACATTACTTGAACACTATCAGCATTGACATAATCACCATCAGTCAATTGCAGAAGGCAGCTTTACTTGGAGCAACTTAAATATTGTTACAATATCTTCATTATTACTATCCTTACTATTCTTGGGAAGGGCTTAATGGATGGATATAAATGCCAAACCTAGTCTAAACGTCTGTCTGACTGTGTGACCAACCTAATTATAATATAGAGTATATACTGCCCAATTCCCACCAACTCTTTCTGGCTTGGAAAGACGCTGTCCTAATTCATTTGGCATTGTCTACCAAGAAAAATAAAAATAGAAATCTGGGTCATGTGTGCTCAGTTTGCCCAGGGCTTATTTATGTTGAACCTTCCTTTTGGTCATTTTTGCATTAAATATTACAATGGCAAAAGATAAAAATCAGACTTTGTTGTTTCAAATGAAAAATGTGAATGGACATTTTCTTGGGTTCAGAAGCTTGTCGAGGGCCTAACAAACTTCTTTGCTAATGATAAATATGCTCAAAGTTTTATACCAATATATGGTAAGAAGAAAAAGAAAGAAATGGACTCACTGATTGAAAATAGAAAAATATTTGTCAGAGATGGAAATATATCACAACATAAGCCTGGTAGTTGAAACTTGAAAAGTTGCCTACATATTTATTAGTCAAAGCCTCTTGTGGCTCAGACTGTTAAGACAATCTGTTATTAACACAGCTGCTTGCAATTACTGCAGGTTCTATTCCCACCAGGCCCAAGGTTGACTCAGCCTTCCATCCTTTATAAGGTAGGTAAAATGAGGACCCAGATTATTGGGGGCAATAAGTTGACTTTGTATATAAATATACAAATGGATGAAGACTATTGCTTAACACTGTGTAAGCCACCCTGAGTCTTCGGAGAAGGGCGGGATATAAATGTAAAAAAAAAAAAAAGCAATGCCTGTAGAAGGAGCAAAATCAGATTGATGTAAGTGCCTTGTCTTGCTGTAATACCAACCCTGCTCCTTTTGTAAATATGTTGCAATCTTGCATGCCTGCTCCACAGGGAAAGATCTTACAGTATGGTGCTGGAATGCGGTTTTTGTCATTGTGAAGCAAGCAGCAAAAAAACGTGGATGTGGTGGAGAACATGATTTAGAGACATTAGCTCATAACTGGCCTAATGTTTAGGTCACAAGAAGCCTTAAATATTAAGATTCAGAAACTGGCAAATAGATATTCTTCCATCTGATCCAACATTAATTAATATTTGTTAGTTCCCAAAGTGGGAGAATTAGAAGGAAAACTCTAAAGTTCATCTACCATTATTCATTTTCTCCCTAACTTTGATAATATATCAACAATCTGCATGGCAGACACAAATTTAGGTAGAAACTTTTGTGTACTCTGTTGTTTTTCTTGGCCTCAGAATTTACTTTTGGCCTGCGGCCTACCAGCGAGGGGAAAAAAGCATCACAGGAACATTTTAACCAGATTTGCCAATTTGTTGAATGTGTTCATGTCCCAGTTACTTATTTTTTAAATAAAATGTTTATATAATCTGGTCTGCTGCTGTTATTATTGTTGTCTGTTTTGTTTTAAAGTTTGTGAATTTGCATCTAGGTATCTATCTGCTTTTCTGGAAATATACACTGTATTCTTACTGAATGAAGAACCAATGAAGAAGAAAGCGGAGAAAAAAATGAAAAAAATACATATAGTTAATTTGCATTTATACTTTTATTTGAAGCTCTGACTTATAGTGGATAGGTAGTCCTTAACTTATGACCACAGTTGAACTCACAATTTATGTTACTAAGTGAGAAATTTGTTAAGTGAATTATGCCTCACTTTATGATTTTTATTGCCATGTTTCTTAAGTGAATCACTGCAGTTGTTAAATTAGTAACACAGTTATGATGTGATCATGCCACATCAGTCTGGTTTCCCCATTGTCTTTGCTTGTCATAAGGTTGCAAAAGGGGATCACGTGACCTCCAGACATTGCAACTGTCATAAATGTGAGTCAATTGTCAAGCATCCAAATATAAATCAGGTGACCATGGGGATGCTGCAACTGTCATAGGTGTGAAAAAAGGTCATAAGTCACTTTTTCAATGCCATTATAACCTTGAATGGTCATTAAATGTTACAACTGTTGTAAGTTGAGGACTACCTGCATAGCAGTGTTTCTCAACCATAGCAACTTGAAGAAGTGTGGATTTCAACTCTTAGAATTCCCCAGCCAATTGAAGTCCACACATCTTTAAGTTGCCAAGTGTAGGTGACACTGTTGCATAGTGTTGCTCACTCTTTCATTAATGTATTTAAGATTGCAGCCAAGCCCTTAAAGAAATTAGGTGGAAATCATAGCTCATCCCTAGCATACTTGCAGTAACATTTGCAAACAAGCAAAGAGCATATGGAAAATGTGAAGAAGTCCTTTCTGTTTCCACATCGTGTCCCCTAGCTATCCCTCCAAGCACTTCATATTTAGGGCATCACACGTTGACTAGGAAGCATAACAAGTAGGCAACATTGAGTTTGATTCTGGCATGGATATAGGAAAGCTGCCTGCAATAAGCGGTATTCTATTTGAAACTGCCCCAAAATAAGCATCAGGTCTTATTTTCAGGGGATATCATATCTGCTTACCTTAGGACCATTGCAGCCATGCCTCCTGTGCCTTGACACTTGTCTCGCCAGTGCCACCATGAGCAGCAGGAGGCTACATGGTGTGTTGTGCTATTGCATGTGTGACAGGTGGCACCAGTGCGACGAGTCTTGTATTGTTCTGCCATAAGCAGCAGCACCAGGTAGCATCCACTGCAAGGGGCTGCAGAAGTCAAGCAGGTATCTGAGCATGGGGGCCCTGGCTGCGGAGGTCCTAAGGTTAAGCGGGTGCGGGGAGCATGAGGTAGCTCCACCCCGCCCATCCCCACCCTGGCTTGATTTTTACATCTGCACCTCACCCCACCTTGTACAACCAGATGGTGGGTGGGGCTTAACTAGGGCTTATTTTGTGGGTAGGGTTTATATTAGGTGTGTGAAAATTGGGCTAGGGTTTGTTTTCAGTGTTAGTTGTATTTTTGGATATATATATATATATATATATATATGTATATATATATATGTATATATATATAAAACTGCTCGATTTTTGTATTGTAACAAATTTTTGTATTGTAACAAATTGTTTTCCTTCATATCCAAGATAGAGGAATTATAAGTGCTAATTGATCTAACTGAGTCAGATGTGCTCCTTGCTGATCCCTAGTATATCTCTGTTCATGTACCTTCAGATAGATAGATAGATGAGAGAGAGAGAGAGAGTTATAATACATATAGTTATAGAAAGATAGAGATAGAGATAGAGATAGAGATATCCATAGTGTAGTTCATACAATCATCTTGGCTTATCTTCATTTTTTAAAATAACCTGCACCTTCTCATTCTGCCCATTTCTTGTTGATCATTTTTCTCTGTGAAAATTAATATTCCCTTATATCTTTTCACATGTAGGGAATCAGGGCTGTTTTCCTCACCACCTCTCCCATTAATTTTGCAAAGCATTTTGTATGAAATGGTTCACTTCATAGAATCATATAAGATACTCATTAGATAAGGTTTACCTTGCTCAATTAGCCCTTGTAATTCTACTATCTCAGATATGCAATGAAAACCATTTCTCTCCTTTGTTACAGAACAAATATAAAGTAGCTAAGCAGTCCATGGTTCAAGGTGTCTTTGTTTGGAAAGCAATCCCTTAATAGTATTACAGATAGAGAAAGTAAACATACCTTTGTTTAAAGAATCAACTTCATGATAGGGAAAACAAATGCCAGGATTTAAGAAAACAAGGAAAACCAGCCATATCAAAAGAAAAGTCTATTTCATTTAGCATTTTACTTCCCTACAATAGCCAAACAGAATTCTTCAAGAATCTTTTAGCGAAATCTTTGTCACATCTACCACACATTGTATTGGGAGGATAGCTTTATTGTTGTGTTAATTTTATATCCTTCCAGCAATACAGGGCACCTCACAGAAGAATCTTCCTCCATTTAATGTTCATAGCTATAACTTGGTGTGGTAGGCTGGGCCCAGAGAAAGGGACTGGCCAAAAGTTACCCTTTGATGGCTGAAGATAGACATGAATCTCCCAAGTCTTAATCTTAGCCAAACACCTTAACCACTCCACTTTGCTGGGTCTCAGTTTACCACATTCAGCCATCATACCTAAAAGTTACCGAAGCTGGCTTTCACCATTTCTTATAACTGCAAATTCCATTCATCACATACAACATTGAAATAGAACATTACAAACATTAATTTGATTGAGAGTTAGGAGAGAACGCAAAAATCCAACTGAAAAAAAAAATCAAACCTTATTTCAAAGCCTAATTCACCTCCCCTCCAAAAACATCTGTTGCTCCAAACCTTCAGATTCTTCATGACTTACTGTACCTTCATGTTGTTCTGTGGTTCCTGAGCTATCACTCCTGTTGCTCTCTGTATAGGACTTTCTGTTTTCTTTTGAAGCTGCTTTTTTCAGTCTCCTTTGCAGGCCTTTAGCTATACACCTCCCACCCACACTGCTGCCTGCCCACTAACTTACCCCAAGCCAAGGAACAGAAAGGATGTGTAAATCCTGGATTTATAGCCCAAAGAGAAGTCACAGGGTTGGAAAGAGAAGGGGGGGGCAAGAATGTGTTATAGAAAAGCAAGGCAGGAAATGAAAAATTGGAGAGAAGAGGGGAAACACAGAACAAGCCAAGAGCTAGATGTTTTCCAGGACTCTTGGCATAAACATAATGCTGTTATATGCCATTCTCACGTATGTGCAAGAAAGGCTCCCCCTTTCTCTGTCTCTGTGTTTGTGGGATCATATTGGAAAATGTGTTAAATTTTAACTGTAGTTGGGAGAAAATATTATTCAGGGCCAGAACATTTGGGTGTATTCTGTGAAGTCCCAAAGAGGGACTTCCAGTGAAATAAAAAATGATGGTCTTGAAATTAGGATTTTTGCCTACTGTGGAAGAAGGGTGTGACCTAGTAACAGCTCAAAACCTGGAGTTCTTGCCCACAGACACATTAAATGGAGCTAGTAGAAAAATAAATTGGCATAAAAGTGTGTTGCTCCCACTGGTGATTCACAATCTCACAGATGCACAATAATAGCAAATGTTGCTTCCTTATTTTCAGAGTCCAATGGATGCACCAGGTTTTGATTTCTTCAACTCTCAGCAAATGTTATTATTAGTAGAAAAACGCCCATCAATCACTCTCTCTATGTAGGCTGACACAAGTGAAGGACCTGAATTTTAACAGATGTCTATAGCAGTAACTTTGTCAAAAACTGCACTGGATGTCCACAAGAAACAAGTCACTTGTTATAGCATTCCTCTAGAAGAGAGATACCACAAACTCACATTGAAAAGTGATACCATTGGTTATCAATTAATGTCAGAAAAGCACTAAAACTTGTTATACTGTGAAGAAGCAGACAATCACCTCTTTTCTCCCCCTTCGCTTCTCTCTCTCCCTCCCACCCTCCCTCCCTCTCTCTCTCTTACTTCACTACTGCCAGTCATTAACTCTCAAAACGTATTCAGATCTCCTACCCAGAGTTTGTCTGGAATCATCAGCCATGTAGCAGGGTGGGGTTGAGATTGAGACAGAATAGAAGGGCCTTGGAAAATATTGCCATGGGATTGGAAGGAGAGGAGTTATCTCACACCAGCCTAATGTGATTGCATACCAACATAACATAAGCCAGACTGTCCCCACCTATAAGACTCATCAAGTGTAGTCCTAAGAAAATGGTAGTGCATGGTGCTTTTGCATACTGTAAGTCAATCAGGACAAAGATACAAACACTAATGCTGGTACAATTAACTGACAAATGTGTGACAAATAAATAAAATAAATAAATAAATAAAAATCTCCAGAGAATAAGACAATAGTCCTCTTCTTCACATCAAAATCCCAAAGTGATTTAACTGATTAAGGAGTTGTTGAAGCACAATGTATTTTGCAAATCAAAACCAGTCAATCAGAAGTGAGCAGCAGTATTTATTTATTTATTTATTTATTTATTTATTTATTTATTTTGTCACAACAATATATGTAGGTATCATACAAAAGATTATATAGTATATAAACACATATATGAGTAAATATAAGGAGGTATAAGCATATATATAGGAAGAAGAAAAGAAAAACAATAGGACAGGAACGGTAGGCACGTTTGTGCATTTATGCACGCCCCTTATGGTCCTCTTAGGAATGGGGTGAGGTCAATAGTAGAAAGTTTTTGGATAAAACTTTTAGGATTATGGGAAGAGACCACAGAGTCAGGTAAAGTATTCCAAGCACTGATGATTCTGTTACAGAAGTCACATTTTCTGCAATCTAGATTAAAGCAGTTGATTAAGTTTAAATCTATTAGTTGCTCTAGTATTATTGCAATTAAAGCTGAAGTAGTCTTTAACAGGAAGGACATTACAATAGATGATTCTGTGAGTTAAGCTTAGGTCTTGTCGAAGGTGACAGAGTTCCATGTTTTCTAAGCCTAGGATTTCAAGTCTGAAGTACATTCATTAGAGTTTATTTCCAATGAACTGCATAAGGTTGCAATCATGCTGTTCTTGTTACTTGCTACTTTGTGTGTTGTTGTGTATATAAAGTAGTCCTCCACTTATGATCACAGTTGAGCTCCAAATTTCTGTTGCTAAGTGAGATTTGTTAAGTACCCCATTTTACAATCTTTCTTGATGCAATTATTAAGTGAATCTCCACAGTGGTTAAATTAGTAATATGGTTATTAAGTAAATCTGTCTTCCCAACTTTGCTTCTCAAAAGGTCATAAAAAGCAATCACATGACCCAGGATATTGCAAACGTCATAAATATGAGTCAATTACCAAGCATCTGAATTTTGATCATGTGACCATGGGGATGTTGCAATGGTCATAAGCTGAAAAATGGTCATGTCATATTTTTCACTATTGCTGTAACTTTGAATGCTCACTAAATGAGTCAAGAACTACCTGTAAACACATACTATTACCATGAGTTCCTGAATTCCATAATATGCAATAAATGTATATTGTGTTTTTTTTCGCTAGTTCTTTTCTAAAAGCCCCGTTCAGGTGTATGTCAGAACCTAATGACTCACTGATTTTTATTTACAACCATTACACTGAAAGAAACACTTGCTAGCTGGCTGAAGTCACAGAAATCTGGGATTCCTCAGGACTTCCACAGGTTCCAAGAGAAGCTATCATCTTATTTTCAGAAGAAATGTATTTTACAGTAATGTTCCCGTCACTGAAATATATTGTTTACAACTGACATTCATAAGGCATCAATTTCAGATCTAAGTTGGAAAGACAGCCTAGCTAGCACATCCCACCTTTGGATTGCTCCACATTTTCCATTTGCTTATAACATTTATTTACTTAAAAAGCTCTTCTCCCACTTACCACATGCTTTTACAGGCGTCCAATAAATATAAAAATGACAGAGCTGTCATAAATTGGCTGTTTTTGCAGCTATTATGATTCTTGAAGTTCTGGACATTCACTGCTTATCAAATAAGTGGTAGGCTTGTAGTCCATGAGCTTTCTTATTATTTGGGGTGGGGGGAGAGAAGAAATTACAAGCAAAGTAGTAGGGTTAGCCTTATGGTACTTGAAATTGTTCTAAATTTTCAAGGAGCAAAAAAATGAGGAGAAATATATGAACCCACATTTTAATAATGTTTCCACATCAGTTCCTTCTCTCCTATGGAGAAGAGGGGAAAGTGTAACCCCTGAATGTATAAAGATTGTATATTTCATTGTAAGCAACACTGAATTCATTAGGTTTATATAACAAGGAAAGCAATAAATTGTGCTTTACAAACAACTGAACCAATTAAGTCAGATCAAACCAGGTGCATAGGATAGATCCCTGAGCATGAAACAGTTTCTGACATTCCTCAAAAATTAAGTGGCAGTGAGCACAGTAGATTTCTTTGCAGGTAAGAAATGCTTTGTATGGAATGGCAAGTAATTGTTTGTAAGATTTCCCTACTTATTTACTTAGAATACCTCTGTCTTGCTTTGAAAACAATGCCATCCCTGATGGCTTTCATAGGCATTCTCAAGAGGGAGGCAAGTGAGGAAATACCATGATGCAAATTCCATTTAGTTTCTGACATTTTTGCAATCTTTATTTTTCTTATTTTTGTTTCTTATTGCATTTTTTAAAAAACTGTTTTTGTGAGTCTCCCAGAATCATTGGGAGTCAGCAGCATACACTTTTGATAGAGAAACACACGAACAAATAGCAACTTAAAAATATGTGGCCTTCAGCTTCCAGTATTCCTTAGTTAGCAACAGTATGATTGGTAATATAGGTAAACACAATGCACTTCATTACAAGTGTCCAAACCAGTTCATTTATTTTGCTGAAAAAGACAAAGGGGTGTTCAACTTTTTTTTTACATAAATAAATATTGAGGCATTCAAGGCAAAGATACACATTTCAATTTTGTTTCTACAAATGGAATGAGCTGGATGGTTTAATGGGTAATGGGTATAGAAATGTGTTTTCACCCATATTTATAGGGATGTCAACATTTACCGGGAACTTGGCAATTGCTAATACAAATGCTTTCTATTCTTAAGTATATTCTAAATTAAAACAGATAATTAGGGACTGCCACAAAGAAGAGGGGGGCTGCCATAAAGAAGAGGCAGTCAACCCATTCTGAACCCAAAGTGTTTGCCACAAAGAAGAGGGGAGTCAACCTATTCTCCAAAGCACTTGAAGGCAGGACAAAGCAATGGATGGAAACTAATCAAGGAGAGAAGCAACTTAGAACTAAAGAGAAATTTCTGACAGTTAGAACAATTAATCAGTGGAACGACTTGCCTCCAGAAATTGTGGTTTCTCCAACACTGGAGGTTTTTAAGAAGAGATTGGAAAATCATTTGTTTGAAACGGTATAGAATTTTCTGCTTGAGCAGAGAGTTGGACTAAAAAACCCACCAAGCTCACTTCCAATTATGTTATTCTGTTATTACAATAATCTATTACAGCATTTGAAAGATACCAACAACTCAGACAGAACTATTCCCATCACTAGAAAATCTAAGATTTTCTGAACCTTGGTGGACTATTTCTAGAACTTTGTACATAGGTATTATAGGGTATTAATCTGTTCTCTCTTTTTGAGAGAAATCAAAGGGATCTGCTATAAAATTCTCCACCACTGATACATATTACATCCTAAAATAAATATTTTTTATGATCCGTTTGAAACTGCAAAAATGACATTTTTAACAAGTGACAATTATATTTAGCTTAGTGTACCATTATGGCCACTTCGTTATTCTTTCTTGATGCCTTATTGTGTCATTTGTTCTATCTTTTTAATGTTTTGCTTTTATCTGCTTGCAAACTGCAGTAATTTGTCAGTACATCAATATAATAAGAATCAGTAAATGAACAAGGCTAGATTAAGAAGAAATGCAATCTTTTGACTCCTTTTGATACACAAATTTCATTTATCAATTTCTTTCCTGGGTGGTTGGTTGTTTCATTTCAGTACAACTCCATCACAGCACTTTCTTCTATAGCATTTTCATCTATAGAAATTCCTTAACCTTTCCCAACATAATACTGTCCAGATTCGTTGGAGAACATTCTAAAACTTCCACCATCTCCAGCCAGCATGGCTGTTTCCATAATCTTCTGCCAATGGAAATTGGTTATGGGGCTGGAAGAACAGGATTCAATTTCCAACACATCTGGTGGGCATCAGGCTCTATATTCTATGTAGGGAAACATATGTGCCTGGCAAGGGAAAGAATTAAATCTTAATAAAGATAGATTCCAAGATGTTTTTCTTTTCTTTTTCTTTTTCTTTTAGCCTTTTCTTTTCTAAAAATGAAACTGTTTCTCAATAAACTTTTAAAGCCAAACGCCTATCTCTGAAATCTCTACGTGCATACTAGGCTAGATAAATATAACATAATGGTGGAAACTGTTGTGTTATATTTGTCTAGGCTAGCATGCATGTAAAGATTATTCCAGTATTTCAGAGAAGTTACATCAGAGTGAAGAAAAAGATGGAAATGATCCAAATGATTTTGCAAAGATGTGTTTCATTTCCCACCCCCCCAAATAGGGACCGTCCATTGATTTATTCAAACTTTATTTTAAAACTTGTAAGATGTGCCCAATTGAAATATAGCTCAGATTCCAAAATACAAAACTTCCATTGTGTCAGCTTTTGAATTCAATTTTCATGGAAAAGAATAAATTGATATAACAGGCATTAACAAAAATTTTATATAAAGATGTATACGTACAGATCAGATTTTGTTTTGTCTCGTTTTAATGGAAGAAGAGACTCCTGCGAGTCCCTTGGACTGCAAGGCGAACAAATAAGTCAGTCTCTAGAGGATATCAACCCTGACTGCTCTTTAGAAGGCCAGATCCTGAAGATGAAACTGAAATACTTTGACCACCTAATGAGAAGGAAGGACTCACTGGAGAAGAGCCGAATGCTGGGAAAGACTGAGGGCAAAAGAAGAAAGGGACAACAGAGAACGAGGTGGCTGGATGGAGTCACTGAAGCAGTAGGTGTGAGCTTAAATGGACTCTAGAGGATGGTAGAGGATAGGAAGGCCTGGAGGAACATTGTCCATGGGGTCGCGGTGGGTTGGACACGACTTCACAACTAATAACAAAATGGAAGAAGAAGAGTTCAGAAGAAATAATCAGCCAGAAAACAATTGTATTTCTACTTATATTGGAAGAATATAACTTTTAATTAGATTTGTGGCCTTAAAATAAAAATGCTTCAAATCTAAGAGAAACTACAGATAATCCTCAATTTATGATTTATTGGTCTATAACCTGGGACCAGAAAGTCCCATACTAAGCAAGACCATTGTTAAGTGACCCATGCCTGATTTTACAGTTTTAATAGTTATTAAGTGAATCATGCAGTCATTAATCTAACCCAATCTCCCCTCATTGACTTTGCTTGTCGGAAAACTGGCTAGGAAGGTTGCAAATGGTGATCACATGATTCCGAGATACTGAAACCATCATAAATATATGGCAGTTGCTAAGCACCTGAATTTTGATCACGTAACTGTGGAACTACTGCAATATTCGTAAGTACAAGAACCTGTTGTAAATCTGCTTTTTTCAGTGCTGTAACTTTGAATGAACACTAAACCAATGACTGTAAGTCAAGGAATATCTGTATAGTACCAGTAATAAACTAAACTAATGCTTTTAAGTCAAGAACTATCTGTATAGTAATTACATACATTTGGACTCTCAACAAAAGCTGAGCTAATGCTGAAAATAGAAGTGGACTTCCCTTAGGCGCATAAGAAAGCTTGCTGGCATCTTTCTCATTCATAATCCATCAGGTAAATACTGTTTCACTGTATATTAATTCTACAAAAGTCAATAGACACAACTTTAATATCCATAAGCTATAGTATGTCAGGAACTATGGTCAGGCAAGTTATTTCTGCTGCCACTTATGTGATTTATCACTATTGGGCCTTTGATAAATTCAGTATTTGGAATACAGCCATGGATCCACATTTTTGTAATATGTGAGATAACTGGAGATACCAGGATGTTTCCCAAGAGCACATCCCTCACCCAGACTAATAATACTAGCCAAAACCAATGACTGATCCACCAAATATACCATAGGACCGTGATGGTGAACCTACGGCATGTGTGTCAGAGCTGGCATGCAGAGCCCTCTCTGTGGGCATGTGCGCAGCAGCCAGCTGTTCTTCTGGGTTTCATCATGTGCGTGTGCACCAGCCAGCTGCTGTCTTCTGGGTTCCAGCACATGCATGCCCACAGAACCTGGAACCCAGAAGAGAGTAGCTGGCCAGATCACATGAGCATGGCAGAACCCAGAAAAACAGCTGGCCGCCACATGCATGTGTAGAGTTCTAGTGCTCCAGTGTGTACACTCACTCCAATTTTGGCACTCAGTGCCAAAAAGGTTAGCTATCACTGCCATAAGACCTTCAGAATCACCTTGTGAACCAGGGAGGGGCGTGGCAATGTCACGGCAGGATGGTGGTCCCTGGGGCTCCAGAGGAAATGCCGATATCCCAGCCATTTGGGGGTTCTTTATAGACCATAGCTGTCTTGTAGAGACAGTGAAGAAGGGAGGCACAGATCGGTGCAAACAGGGAAGTTGCAAATTCCCTGGAGCACCAACGTTAGCCTTCAACTCAATAGCATGGGAAGACAGCCATTAGAGCTGTCAAAAGCTGGAGTGGCCACACAAAGAGATTTGAGCAGGAGCAGTTATTGAATGGAGTATTGTTACTGGGTGAGTGATTGGCCAACTCACAGGTAAGAAGAAAATTTATTAAAGCTTAAAAGAAGTTTTCAACTTGAAATTAGCGACTGATTGGCACTCAGAAATATAAAGCAAAGAAAGTAAAAAGCAAAGCAGAACTTTGTGATTAAAGCCCCAAAAAGGAAACTTTCCATCTGAATTTATTTATTTATTTATTTATTTATTAATCATATTTATATACCGCCCTATCTCCCGAAGGACTCAGGGCGGTTTACAGGCACTTAAAAAACACATAAACACATAAATACAATATAAAAACAATTAAAAAACTTATTCTATAAGCCCGTTATTAAAATATAAAACAAAAACCCAATTAAAACCCATAAATTTAAAATCTAGCCCAGTCCTGCACAATTAAATAGGTATGTTTTAAGCCCGCGGCGGAAGGTCCGAAGGTCCGAAAGCTGACGAAGTCCGGGGGGTAGTTCGTTCCAGAGGGTGGGAGCCCCCACAGAGAAGGCCCTTCCCCTGGGCGCCGCCAGGCGACATTGCCTCGCTGACGGCACCCTGAGGAGACCCTCTCTATGAGAGCGCACGGGTTGGTGAGAGGTATTCGGTAGCAGTAGGCGGTCCCGTAAATAACCCGGCCCAATGCCATGGAGCGCTTTAAAGGTGGTCACCAAAACCTTGAAGCGCACCCGGAAGGCCACAGGTAGCCAGTGCAGTCTGCGCAGGATGGGTGTCATGCGGGAGCCACGAGGGGCTCCATCTATCACCCGCGCAGCCGCATTCTGGACTAACTGCAGCCTCCGGATGCCCTTCAAGGGGAGCCCCATGTAGAGAGCATTGCAGTAATCCAGGCGAGACGTCACGAGTGCGTGGGTGACCGTGCATAGGGCATCCCGGTCCAGAAAGGGGCGCAACTGGCGTACCAGGCGAACCTGGTAGAACGCTCTCCTGGAGACGGCCGTCAAATGATCTTCTAGAGACAGCCGTTCATCCAGGAGGACGCCTAAGTTGCGAACCCTCTCCATCGGGGCCACTGACTCGCCACCGATGGTCAGCCGCGGATTTAGCTGACTGTACCGGGATGCCGGCATCCACAGCCACTCTGTCTTGGCGGGATTGAGCTTGAGCCTGTTTCTCCCCATCCAGACCCGTACGGCCTCCAGACACCGGGACAGCACTTCGATAGCTTCGTTGGGGTGGTCCGGTGTAGAAAAGTACAGCTGGGTGTCATCCGCATACAGCTGGTACTTCACACCGAAACCACTGATGATCTCACCCAGCGGCTTCATGTAGATGTTAAACAGTAGGGGCGAGAGGATCGACCCCTGCGGCACCCCACAAGTGAGGCGCCTCGGGGCCGACCTCTGCCCCCCTGTCAACACCGACTGCGACCGGTCGGAGAGATAGGAGGAGAACCACCGATAAACGGTGCCTCCCACTCCCAATCCCTCCAACCGGCGCAGCAGGATACCATGGTCGATGGTATCGAAAGCCGCTGAGAGGTCTAATAGGACCAGGGCAGAGGAACAACCCCTATCCCTGGCCCTCCAGAGATCATCCACCAACGCGACCAAAGCCGTCTCCGTGCTGTAACCGGGCCGGAAACCGGACTGGAACGGGTCTAGATAGACAGTTTCATCCAGGTGTAAGGGAAACTGATATGCCACCATATTCTCTACAACCTTCGCCAAGCGGGTTGGAGACCGACGATAATTACCTAAAACAGCCGGGTCCAGGAAGGCTTCTTAAGGAGGGCCTCACCACCGCCTCTTTCAAGGCGGCCGGAAGACGCCCACCAAAGAAGCGATCGTAATCGCCTGGAGCCAGCCTCGTGTCACCTCCCGAGTGGCCAGCACCAGCCAGGAGGGGCACGGGTCCAGTAAACACGTGGTGGCATTCAGCCTACCCAACAACCTGTCCATGTCCTCGGGAGCCACAGGGTCAAACTCATCCCAAACAATATCGCCAAGACCACCCTCGAGCATCTCACCCGCGTCACCGCAATCTTGGTCCAGACCATCCCGAAGCTGAACGATTTTATCGTATAGATAACCGTTAAACTCCTCAGCACGTCCCTGCAACGGGTCATCCCGCTCCCCCTGGTGTAGGAGGGAGCGAGTCACCCGGAACAGGGCGGCTGGGCTGTTATCTGCCGATGCAATGAGGGAGGAGGCGTAGCTATGCCTCGCTTCCCTCAATGCCACTAGGTAAGTCCTAGTATAGGACTTCACTAGTGTCCGATCAGCTTCCGAACGGCTAGACCTCCAGGAACTCTCTAGGCGTCTTCTGCCGCGCTTCCTCCTCTCAGCTCCTCGGAGAACCAAGGAGCCGGTTGGGACCTGCGCCGGGTCAGAGGCCGCAAAGGCACGACACGGTCTAAGGCCCCCGCCGCGGCCCGTTCCCAGGCCGCAACAAGTTCCTCAACCGAGCCGTGAGCCAGTCCCTCAGGAAATGGCCCAAGCTCCATCCGGAACCCATCCGGGTCCATCAGGCGCCTGGGACGGAACCAACGTATCGGCTCCGTCTCCCTGCGGTGGTGAATGGCGGTCAGAAAGTCCAGGCGAAGAAGAGAGTGATCTGACCATGACAAAGGTTCAGTGACTATTTCCTTTAAGTCCAGATCTCTCAACCACTGACCAGAGAGAAAAATCAGGTCCAGAGTGCCACCCCCAATGTGAGTAGGGCCATCAACTACTTGGGTCAGGTCCAAGGCCGTCATGGAAGCCATGAACTCCCGAGCTGCCGTCGATGACGAGCCGGAAGATGGCAAGTTAAAGTCCCCCATGACTAAAAGTCTGGGGGTCTCAACTGCCACCCCAGCAAGCACCTCCAGGAGCTCGGGCAGGGCAGCTGTCACGCAGCAAGGAGCCAGGTACGCGACCAGCAAGCCCATCTGACATCTATGACCCCATCTCACAAAGAGGGATTCACACCCGGCAATCTGAGGTACAGTGGTCTCCTCGGCTCCAGACTCTCTAATCACAACCGCCACCCCACCACCCCTACCCTGGCCTCGGCTGATGGAATGCCCGGAAACCCGCGGGCACATTTGAACAAGGGCACGCCTTCTGTGCCCAACCAGGTCTCTGTAACGCCCATAAGGTCCGCGGCACCCCCCTGGATAAGATCGTAAATCAGGGGGGCCTTATTGACCACGGACCGTGCGTTGCACAACATCAGCCGAAGACCAGGGCTCTGAGGGTCCTGACCATCCGGGGAACGGGAGAAGTTTGAGGGCTCGGGACGCGCGATCGCCTGCAAACATCGAGCACGCGTCCCCATAACACGATATGAGCCCCCACTTCCGCCATATCTGCCCCTCCCCCTTACCATGGAAATAGCACCACCCTCAACCGATGGAACACAAACACCCCCCGTGACCCTCGGACCTATTAACTTACCGTCACGAGCATGCGCAGGAACTGGATCCCCACCCCACCGGTTTCCCCAACACCGCCTTTCCTCCCACCCCTTAAGAATGCCCTATCTAAAACCCCAAAGGCTCTTCCTCTTCGCATGCCACCTCTGTGGGTCCCAAAACTCATAGAGGCCGGCCCTCGGTAACGAAGCGGGCCATTCCTGCGAGGCGGGGGCACCTCGCAGGCGCAAGAGTTCTTGTGCAGCGTAACGCATAGAAAAGTACGAATCGGTGAAGGATGATAAGATGGCAAAATCCCAGGTGGTAGGACATTGGGAGATGGTAAAGCCTCCAAGGGATGTCCAGATGTCAAGTAGGACAAATAAAAGCCGGAACTGGATAATAAGGATGATACAGCCAAATAGGTAGCACAAAGGCCTCCATGATTAAACCTATGGATAAAGTCCCTACAAAAGGTCTTAACAAGGCAGAAACTACCATCCATAGTCACAGTCTGTGGTCCAGTCCAAAATCCCATAAGATGAAAATAGATGGCATCACAATCCCCCACCATCGGTGTCCGTTGTCGGTTTCTCCACCGGGCCCATCATATCACCCCCCCCAACTCCTCCGAGAATGGGCTGCGGACTACTGAGGCCCAAACCCGCCCACGGCCACTACTGACTCCAGAAAGCCACAGGCCCCAACGTGGTAGGGGTCAGCAGGGCCAGCTCGGATAGATGATACCAGGGGGAGAGGGCAAATGAAGGCCAGGAAAACCTTCACCCCTTCAATGATCGAAAAGTCAAGGGCGGACAGCCATAGGCTAGGGAACAATCCTTCGCCCCTTCGATGGTCAGAAGTCCGATGTTCGCAAAAAAGTCCGATGGGGGGGAAGAAAGGCAGACCAACAATAGGGGACCAGATGGAAACATGATGTAAAGTGCCAAAAGGGGGAACAAACCGTAGCCACATCTCAGGCCTCGCCTCAGGCCTCGTCTCCCACTGCGGCCTCACCACGCCCACCTCCGATGGAACCGTGGATCCGAGGGCGCCGCTGAAGAAGAAGACGCCTCGCGGCCCGCCCAGGCCTCGCCCAGCCTCGCCCGGCGCAACAAAACGCCGGTAGGGCGGACGGGCTGGAAACGGGCTGGGAAGGGCTAGCGACAGCGACGCAGCTGGAGTCGGGCCGGAAATCGAGGCCGGAGTCTGCCGGAGCCTGCAGGGAACAGCTGGAGCCCGAAGGGAACAGCAGGCCTCCCTCGCGCCCCAGCAGCAGGCCTCCCTCACGCCCCAAAGATGGCTGCCATCGCCCGGTCCGCCGCTCCTCCTCGGCCGTTCTCGACCGCCGCACACCTGAGAGGATCAAAGAACCTCTCCTGCGGCGGCCAGAGAGATGACATAGCCCACCGAGGGACAGGAGCAGCCGGGCGAGTCATCCCAGGCCCACCACTTTCGGGAAACCATCCCACGCCGATTCTAGCTCTCCCAGTAAGCCGCCATACTTGCGCATGCGCAAGAGCCAATTAAAACCAGTTTTGGAAGAAACCAAAAATAATAAAAGGAAAAGAAAATTGAAGGAAAACATTGTTTGCTAACAAAAGGACTGAAACAGGAAGTAATTAACTTTGTGGATTAATGTGACATTTTGTTGCTGAGGAACTTGTGAATTGGAGAGAGACATCTGCTGGAGGAAAGAACGTATTGCATCATTTAGACCAACATGGGAAAGTCTGAAGGAGGCTTTGTTTATACAGCTGCAGCAAGATTATAAAAAAAGGGAGTGGAATCAACAAAGACTTCAATTGGAATAGCTTAAAGGAACATTTGAATTGGACATTTTCAGAAACAAAGAAGAAAAGAAAAAAATAAACATTACGTGAACTCGAATTTGGGCTATATATAAGTCAAAGTAATAAATTTGAAAATTCTTTCTCCTTAAATTGAGAATATGGAGAGTTGGGAGGATGAATATGAGGAATTAAGGGAAATGCTTCAAATGGTATGAGAATCTTTTAAAGGGAACAAGGAAGCAGAAGAATGGCTGAAATGGAAAAAAAATATCTATGAGGGAGAAACAAGAGGAACAAGAATAAAATGCTGAAAAGGAAATAATTGAAGATAATTGTATAGATGAAGACAGAAATATAGATGATTACAGCGGGATTGACAGTGGAAAAAAATAGACAAGGGAAAGTATAAAAGGAGAGAAAAGAAGGCAATGGAAAAGATTGTGGGGGGAAATTAAAAGAGTGAAAAAAATAAATGATTACACTGGGATTAACAGTGACAGAGTTAGGAGGGAGTATCTCTCAAGGAAGAAGAGAAGAGGAGGAAATGGGGAAAGATTGAGGGGGAAAATCAAAAGAGTAAAAAGTAGAGAAAGAATGTGGAAATGAAGATATAGAAAAAGAAGAAAAAGAAAATATGAGAATGGGAGAAAGGAAGGAAAATATTAAAAAATGGAAGCTTGGAGAGTTTGAAGGAAAATGGTTAAAAGGGGAAGAAAAATGAATAGTAAAAAGAAGTTAAAATAGATGCAGAAAGTGTATGGAAGAAGTAAATTAGAAGAAAGATATAGATCATTGTAAAGGATGTAGATGAAATGTGAAAGATATAATGGGATATATGTTTTATTGTTTGAGGATGCATGGAATTGGAAAGAATTATAGTGGATGGTAAAGAAATAAATTTTAAATATAGAAAAGAATAAAGAAATTAATTGATATTAATATATAAAATTGGAAAAAAATAAAAAAGGGGGAAATATATTGTTTAAGAGAAATATACCAGCAGATAAAATGTGAAAGATAGAATGGTTTATAGATGAAAATAATTGAAAATGAGATGTAAAATGGAATAAAATTGAAATGTTAGTAAATGATATACCTTAATGTAAGAGAAAAGAATTATTGTTGAAATGGGTGTAAGAAGAAAAGAAAAAAATAAACATTACGTGAACTCGAATTTGGGCTATATATAAGTCAAAGTAATAAATTTGAAAATTCTTTCTCCTTAAATTGAGAATATGGAGAGTTGGGAGGATGAATATGAGGAATTAAGGGAAATGCTTCAAATGGTATGAGAATCTTTTAAAGGGAACAAGGAAGCAGAAGAATGGCTGAAATGGAAAAAAAATATCTATGAGGGAGAAACAAGAGGAACAAGAATAAAATGCTGAAAAGGAAATAATTGAAGATAATTGTATAGATGAAGACAGAAATATAGATGATTACAGCGGGATTGACAGTGGAAAAAAATAGACAAGGGAAAGTATAAAAGGAGAGAAAAGAAGGCAATGGAAAAGATTGTGGGGGGAAATTAAAAGAGTGAAAAAAATAAATGATTACACTGGGATTAACAGTGACAGAGTTAGGAGGAGTATCTCTCAAGGAAGAAGAGAAGAGGAGGAAATGGGGAAAGATTGAGGGGGAAAATCAAAAGAGTAAAAAGTAGAGAAAGGATGTGGAAATGAAGATATAGAAAAAGAAGAAAAAGAAAATATGAGAATGGGAGAAAGGAAGGAAAATATTAAAAAATGGAAGCTTGGAGAGTTTGAAGGAAAATGGTTAAAAGGGGAAGAAAAATGAATAGTAAAAAGAAGTTAAAATAGATGCAGAAAGTGTATGGAAGAAGTAAATTAGAAGAAAGATATAGATCATTGTAAAGGATGTAGATGAAATGTGAAAGATATAATGGTATATATGTCTTATTGTTTTAGGATGCATGGAATTGGAAAGAATTATAGTGGATGGTAAAGAAATAAATTTTAAATATAGAAAAGAATAAAGAAATTAATTGATATTAATATATAAAATTGGAAAAAAATAAAAAAGGGGGAAATATATTGTTTAAGAGAAATATACCAGCAGATAAAATGTGAAAGATAGAATGGTTTATAGATGAAAATAATTGAAAATGAGATGTAAAATGAAATAAAATTGAAATGTTAGTAAATGATATACCTTAATGTAAGAGAAAAAGAATTATTGTTGAAATGGGTGTAAGAAGAAAAACAAAGTAAGAGATGGAAGGTTGGATTATTAAAGAGTGGTAAAGCAAAGATAGTACAAGATGAACATGTTAATAATTAAAGTATATGAGAGGAATTCTGAGAAACAGATTCAATAAATGGGAAAATTGGGATTCTCTGGACACCATAACAGAAAAATCAAAACGAATACAGCAATGGAGAGAGGTAAGGAGGAGAGAGGTAAGAAAGGGAGAAGGAGAGAGAGAGAGAGAAAGAAGAAAGGGAGAGGAGAGGAAGAAAGGGAGGGGAAATAAGGGAGAGAAGGTCAGAGTGGAAGGGAGAAAAGAGGAGTGGGAAAGGAAGGAGATGTAGAGAAGGAGTAGGAGAGGAGAGAAGAAAGTAGGAAGGTTAAAAGAAGGAAGGGACAGGATAAGAAAAGGAAGAAAGTGCTGTAAAATGGGAAAGATGAAATGGAAGAAAGATAACCCCGAACATATTTGAATACATTAGGATAAAAATTGAATTATCTAAAAAATAAAAAAGAATATATGTTAGTTAAAATGCAGAAACTTGAATTTGAGGGTGAAAGAAGATGTGGTTTATATAAATGAGCACAGAAGTATTGAGATTGTGATTAAAATATGGTGAAATAATATTTTGGCAGAAATTGTAACTGAGTAAAATATATTTGGATATGTTAAGTTAGGGTGTATAAGAGATGATATAGTCAATACTCTGTTCATAAACAATGTGTGTGTGTGTAGGGGGGGAATTAATAAAAATTGATTTAAAAAAAAAAGAATCACCCTGTGAACCAAGAAAATTGAAAGGAATATTGGATGAGAGGAATGAAACTATCTGACATAGACAATGAACAGCATTCTCTGAGAGCAAAAGGAAGTGATGAGAAAAATTGGACACTTGATTTTATTCCCTGAAATTTAAATCTCACTATTGAATTTCAGTCACTGGATCACCTTGAATCCAGGTTTCATTTAAAAACTGAGCATCATAGCTCAGTCCCATACAACTGTCCCTTTGTATTCGCAAATAAAATCCAATTGTTTCTAAATGAAGATCAAACTCAGCTTAAAACCCAGGATCTCTTACTTACATACAGGTTTTGATTTTCCAAATGTCATAACTAAGGGTGGTAGAAGTTGAAGAAAGTTAATTTTAGCTTTGTACGGTAACTGTGAGGATGTATAGGTAGTCTTTGGCTTACAACCATTCCTTTAGTGACTGTTTGAAGTATCAATGGCACAGAAAAAAGTGACACTATTATTTCTCATTCTTCTGACCGTTGCAATATTCTCATGGTAACATGATCAAAATTGGATGCTTGGCAGCTGGCTCATATTTACAACAGTTGCAGTGTCCCAGGGTCATGTGATAACTTTTTGTGATCTTCTGACAAGTAAAGTTGATGGAGAAGCCAGATTCATGTAACAACCATGTTACTAACTTAACAACTGCAGTGATTCACTTAACAACAGTGGCCAGAAAGGTCATAAAATGGGGTAAAACTCACAACTGTTTTATTTAGCAAGAGAAATGTTGGCTTGTGACCATAGGTCGAAATTGTGGTTGTAAGGTAATAAGCATGTAAAGAGTTAGGATATAATGTTTCTGGATTCTTCTGTATGGTTGACCATGCAGTATCTGCCCATTTTTGCAAAAATGGGCAGATACTGTATGTGGTGCTTTCTGAGCTTACTTGTTGTCTTGCAGATGTTTCATCACCAAACTTGATAACATCATCAGTGCTATTAAGGAGTGTAGTTTGTTATCAGTTTATATTTTAGTGCTTGTCTGTCAGTGTTAGTGGGGGTGGTCTTAGAGATTCTTTTTATTGGGCTGTTTGCTGTTGGCTTCTTTGGCAGTTTACTTGATTGTTGGTCTGAAGTTAACCTTGGAGTTAATCTATGCTGATCTGGGTGCTGTTTGCTGGTGGAGAGCTGCTTGGGTCTTTTTGCTTCTCTTTGGGCTGGGTGATAGTTTCATTTGCATAAGGAGATATATTACATATATTATAATATTATCCAAATAGGATTGTTTTCTTTTTTTAATTACGCAGACAAAATAATTAAGCTAGAATTCTATATAAATCTCACATCTCACATCTCTCTACCACTCTTCAACCATTATTTTCCTCTTCTTATATGTAATAGCATTGGCCTTTCTCTCTCTCTCTCTCTCTCTCTCCCTCTCTCTCTCTCTCTCTCTCTCTCTCTCTCTCTCTCTCTCTCTCCCTACATATATATATATATATATATATATATATATATATATATATATATATATATTATAATATTATCCAAATAGGATTGTTTTCTTTTTTTAATTACGCAGACAAAATAATTAAGCTAGAATTCTATATAAATCTCACATCTCACATCTCTCTACCACTCTTCAACCATTATTTTCCTCTTCTTATATGTAATAGCATTGGCCTTTCTCTCTCTCTCTCTCTCTCTCTCTCTCTCTCTCTCTCTCTCTCTCTCTCTCTCTCTCTCTCTCTATATATATATATATATATATATATATATATATATATATATATATATATATATATATATTTATTTATTATTTAAATTTGTATACCGCCCTTCTCCCGAAGGACTCAGGGCGGTTCACAGCCAAGTAAAAAACACAATACACGACCTCCAACCTTCTATATATATGGCTGTATGTATGTATATTCCAGCATAACTCTGGAACACCTTGAGCGACTTAAACCAAACTTGGTACACAAATGACTTACCCTCTGGAAACAAATACTGGGGGGTAAGACACCCTGGTGGGTGGTGTGTATATGTGTATGTGTATTCCAGCATCACTCTGGAATGCCTGGGCTTTTAAGGAGAGCAAGTACAGTGTCCTAGAGCGGCAATTGTTTGTGATGTCAGTTTCTTCACAACTTACTCTGGAAAACCAGCTGTGACATTCACCCAGGGAAGCGCCTGATGTTCCTTTCTCTTGGCAGAAGGCACACCCTGGTGGATTTAGGGCAAAGTGCCATGATTGTAGACATGGGTGGGAAAGAGGAGCACATGAGAGGGAGAAGGGAGAGGGAAAGGATGATGGGCATGGGAGTAGAGGGAAGAAAGACCCCTCTCAATGGCTCCCTGGTATGTGTGTGTGTGTGTGTGTGTGTGTGTGTGTGTTTGTGTGTGTGTGTGTGTTTCAGCATAACTCTGGAACACCTGGGCTGTTAAGAAGAGTGAGTGCGGCGTCCTACAGTGGCAATTGTTTGTAATGTCAGTTCCTTTGCAGCTTCCTCTGGAAAGCCAGCCATAACGTTCACCCTCCAGTAGACCAATGGGGAAGTATCTGATGTTCCATTCTCTTGGCAGAAGGTGCTCCCTGGTGGATTTGGGGCTAAGTGCCAGGATTGTAGACAGGGTGGGAAAGAGGAGTGCATGGGAGAGGGAAGGGAGAGGGCAGGGGAGTATGGGGAAGAAAGGCCTCCTCTTAATGGCCCCTCTCAATGGCTCCCTGGTGTGTGTGTGTGTGTGTGTGTGTGTGTGTGTGTGTGTGTGTGTGTGTGTTCCAGCATATCTCTGGATCACCTTCAGGATTGGGATAAAGAAATACCCAGGCAATACCGGTTTATCAGCTAATATATTATATATAGAGTGCCTTTGGGTCAATTTTTTTCTTTAGATATTGAGCAACTGCTTGGACAAATCCCTACAGTTTTCTTGGCAAGATTTCAGAAGTGGTTTTCCATTGTCTCCTTGCCTGACACTGAGAGAGAGTGACTGGCCCTAAGGTCACTCAAGTAGCTTTGTGCCCAAGCGGGAAACATGAGACACATGATCTCCTGGTTTCTATCTTGATGTTTTAACCACCATACCAGAGTTGTTTTCCATAATTACATAATGTATCTGAGTAAGGACACTACTTATCTTTCAAGGTATCTTGAATGCACACCACAGAATATATCATCTTAAATACCCTGTGGAATCAGGCCATCACTCATGTTCCTGTGATAAAGTTCAGTGCATGTCTTTGAGTCATACTTAACTTCTGAAGAATTTGTGATGAGGGAAGGTTGACTGCACTGACAACATTATGTGGCACTAAAACACTTATTTTGAAGCTTTCCTCCCTGCCATTTTAAAAGGATCTCAGATCCATGATTTCCATACAGCATTTCACATTTTTCTCAGTTTTTTTTCCTTCCTACTCTCTCTCTTTTCACTTTTAATCATACAGTTCTTCATCCAAATATTTATTGTTGGCCTCCTGCAACTGACTCTGCTACTTATTTGTTAAGGCATAGGTTGGGACCAGAGGTGGTATTCAGTCAGTTCGGACCAGTTCAGGTGAACCGGTAGTACCCACCACCGCCTACCCACTCTGGCGCTATGCCATCCTATTTAGTCACGTTTTCAAGCCATGCACGTGCGTGGAAGCCGCACATGCGAGCAAAGTGCATGCGTGGAAGGCCACATGCATGCATCCACACACTCTCACATTTTCAGTGCTGGCTGAACCGGTAGGTAAATTATGTGAATCCCACCCCTGGTCGTGACATTTCTGGCACTCAGAGTCATTGTTGCCTCATGTTGCCTAATAAGTTGAGTATTAAGAAATTATCATAGTTTTTTTTTTAAATGAAAACAGCAGAAGGCTGTTTCACAAAATGGCCCAAGTCTCACAATTTTTAGCAGTCTAACCTTCCCCATCCCAAGATCTTTGCTGAAGTTGTTAATTTCATATTTTAAAAGCATTAATTTGAGATTTTAAGATGCAGGTTCTATATTTATGGGTGAAATATTCTAAAATAAGGCACATTCTTTTTAATGTTTTGTGTATGTTATACTTTTCCTGTAAAGAGGACACAAAGAAAGTAGTAGATGGAGGACTGAATTCACAGCAAGATTAGAGTAAATGAGCTTGATATCAAGAACTTGATAGCAGTGTTCCAATATCTCGTGTTGCCACAAAGAAGAGGGAGTCAGGCTGTTCTTAAAAGCATCTGAGGGTATAACAAGAAGCAATGGGTGGAAACTGATCAAGGAAAGAAGCAACTTAGAACTAAGGAGAAATTTCCTGACAGTTAGAACAATAAATAAGTAAAATGACTTGCCTGCAGAAGTTGTGAATACTCCAACACTGGAAATTTTTAAGAAAATGTTGGATAACCATCTGTCTGAGATGGTGTAGAGTTTCCTGCCTGGGCAGGGGGTTGGACTAGAAGGCCTCCAAGGTCCCTTCCAACTCTGTTGTTATTATTATTATTATTATAACTTTTCTTGGAATGCACTATTTGGACTATTTATTCAATTGGTTGCATGTTTCAAACCATAAAGAGTCTGGGTCACTGTTTCAGACTAACATACTGTATTTTATTAAAAATCACAAACTTTTATCAATGAGCTACAGTTCATTTCATCAAATACAGATCCCACTGACGTAGGATTTAAATTGGAATGAAGCAGGGGAAGAGAAAGGCAGGTTGGTTATGCAGATGCAAATTATACAACATGTGAGACAGGTTACAAGTAACTTATCAGTTGGCAGTAGTAGTATCTTAATAGCCCAATGTATTTATTAATAACTTTTGTAGTAGTCTGAAAACTTTTGATATATGTGAATTTAGCAATGAATTCAGCTCTTAATGATTATTTTGAGATATGTAATGGAATATCCTAGGAGGTTGAAATTCCCTGATAATATTTTACACTTCTTTTTGATATCAAATTTATATCCATTGATTATATTAGCCTGCTTGTTCTATATAGAATCCAGAAAAGCAAACTTCTGCATTTTTGGCTAAGAGTTGATAATCCAGTTCATCTGCATTGGAAAATTCTGCACTTAACCATTTGAACACTGAAATAAGCACCATGAGGTCTACTGTTGAAATATTTTGAGCTATTTATCCATGTTCAAGGGATTCAGTTTGGTCCAAGGAGTTCAGCTTCACTATTGAAACTTCATCTATTAATCTATAAATCTTAATTCAAGTCTGTCAAGGATCTTGACAAACTTGAACATTGGGCACTATCTAACAAAATGAAATTCAACAGTGAAAAAGTAAGGTTTTACATTTAGGCAAAAACCCCCAAAAAACACAGGTACCGTATATGTGGTACCTTGCTCAATAGTAGTAACTGTGAGATGGATCTTGGAGTCCTATTGGACAACCATTTAGATATGAGCCAGCAGTGTGCAGCAGCTGCTAAAAAAGCCAACACAGTTTTGGGCTGCATAAACAGAGGGATAGAATCAAGATCACGTGAAGTATTAATACCACTTTATAATGCCTTGGGGAGCCACACTTGGAATATTGCATTCAGTACTGGTCATCACGATGTAAAAAAGATGTTGAGACTCTAGAAAGAGTGCAGAGAAGAGCAACAAAGATGATTAGGGGACTGGAGGCTAAAACACATGAAGAACGGTTGCAGGAACTCGGTATGCCTAGTTTAATAAAAAGAAGGACTAGGGGAGACATGATAGCAGTGTTCCAATATCCCAGGGGTTGCCACCAAGAAAAGGGAGTCAAACTATTCTCCAAAGCACCTGAGGGTAGAACAAGAAGCAATGGGTGGAAACTAATCAAGGAGAGAAGCAACTTAGAACTAAGGAGAAATTTCCTGACACTTAGAACAATCAATAAGTGGAACAACTTGCCTCCAGAAGTTGTGAATGCTCCAACACTGGAAATTCTTAAGAAAATGTTGGATAACCATTTGTCTGAAATGGTGTAGGGTTTCCTTCCTGGGCAGGGGGTTGGACTAGAAGACCTCCAAGGTCCCTTCCAATTCTGTTGTTGTTGTTGTTGTTATTAATTCACACTGAGCTGCATATTTTCAGCTGTCTCTGTATTGTACATTGTGATTTTAGACAGTGGAAATTTTTCAGTCACTACTCAAAATCAATGTGAAGGATTGAATATGAGTATGGAATACTTTGGATTTAGCTTTTGTGTGTGTGTATGTGCACAATTTGTAACCATACCACTGATTTGATCGCATTTTTACATTACAAGCTATTCTGGGAATTTAATTAAGGAATAGCAAAAAAGTGAAATCTCTTTGAATAAATATTGACTCTTGATGTCTTCATAGAGACATCTGGGCAGGGATATTGTTTTAATTTAGTATGTGGATTACAAATATTGAACTGATTTGCCATTTTTGTTTTCTAAACTTGCCAAACTAAGCTATAGCCCTGGGATTTCCTGGTGTCCAACAAACATCCAGATTTTTCAAGATCAGTCAAAGTGGGCTGGGTAATGTATAAATCTTTAAACAGATAGGTTTGAGCCACTACAATCAAAATAAAACTGTTACAGAAGTTAGATATAGCAGAGATAAATTGTGACAACATGGTCATGAAAGGGGCTTTCCATGCACTTTTTACAAAAACTGAACCAATGACCAAGATCACAGAGATTTGTGCCTTTGCTTTTGTTAGTAAGATTCCGTATATTATTCTCTGTTCTCTCTGATAGAAACAATGTACTGTAGTTATCACTTACCCTTCTGAAGTGAGAGACACTCCACAAACTTGCTTTTAGTCCAGTGACAGGCTTTCAATAAGAACAACTTAACAACTGAGTTGGGAAATTATTGAGAACATATAGATCCTAATCAGCATTACTATGTGCTGGAAATAACTTGACTTAGTTCCCACTTAGCCCAGTTGCTTTGTTTCTTTAGCAATACATTTAAGCAAACATAGAATGTACATAAAGGTTAGCATTTTTCTTATGAAAAGAAACTAAGCAAAGAGGTGTGACTCATGCAGAAATGAACAGGCAGATTCCTAACACAGAGAATCCTATTTCTGTAACAATAGTGATTGAATGTTCCAATTCTAATGTGATGAGGAAAGAGGAAGAATTATCTTCCGTTCCTGCCCTATTGTTGCTTCATGCTTATGCTTATGTATGCTGTTATGACAAACAAACAAACAAACAAATAAATAAATAAAATAAATTTCTACACCAAACAGAGAGAATACATAAGAAAAGCCAGAGACAATAGTTGTGTAAGCTTATCAAGAAGCCTCATTCATTCCAAGCTCACAGGAAACTCGGGATAATTTAATATTCCATTTTGCATATTTTAGATATTTCCTCTGCCAGATGTGTCTCAGGGACAACTACCACATCACACCCCTCAAAAACAAAAAGCAAAAAACCCCACACACCTAAAGGCGCTTTGTTGTTTTTTTTCTTGAGAGCTGCATATGCTGAAAGAGAAGCAATGACACCACATATCCTTTTGACTAGGCAGCTGATGACCCAGAGATATGACAGTCTTGGAGAATGTGCACCTAGAAAAGTTAAACAACCTTTCTGAGAGATGCTTCAATCTGATTCCTGCATGGGGTAGGGAATTAAGCTAGATGATCTCTGGGATCCTTCCATCTCTAAGCCTATGCATTCTTGAATTACAAAAAGAATGACAATTTTTTTATCTCTGTTGAAACTATTATCTATCTATCTATCTATCTATCTATCTATCTATCTATCTATCTATCTATCTATCTATCATCTATCTATCTATCTATCTATCTATCTATCTATCTATCTATCTATCTATCTATCTATCGTCTATCTCCTGAACCACTAAAAACAGTCCATAATCAAAATGTTGTTAAAATAATTCTAGGGGATTTATTTGATTAGGGAGACATAATAGCAGTGTTCCAATATCTCAGGGGCTGCCACAAAGAAGGAGTCAAGCTATTCGCCAAAGCACCTGAAGGCACGACAAGAAGCAATAGGTGGAAACTAATCAAGGAGAGAAGCAACTTAGAACTAAGGAGAAATTTCCTGACACTTAGAACAATCAATAAGTGGAACAACTTGCCTTCAGAAGTTGTGAATGCTCCAACACTGGAAATTTTTAAGCAAATGTTGGATAGCCATTTGTCTGAAATGGTGTAGGGTTTCCTTCCTGGGCAGGGGGTTGGACTAGAAGACCTCCAAGGTCCCTTCCAACTCTTTTATTATGTTATGTTATGTTAATTCAAGAAATAAGATAGATGAATTAGGCTAAAGTGCATCAAAAAATTAGAAGTCCAAAGGAAAGTTTACCTATAAGTAAAGTGATACTGAGGTCAGTTCATTAAGAGGAAAAATGGAAAACTGGGGGTGGGAGCAAACAAATAATAGTTTGACACCACTAGGTCTTCCCTGGAGTACAAAGAAAATATACAGGACTGATATTTCAAGATTGAAACCATCTGGTTGGATTTTGGAAGGATGAGGTAATGTGGTTCTCAAAATACAGCTGGTTAATATTTGTAAATGATCTTCACAGAAACATTAGAACTGGACCTGGTGTTGAGAAAGGACACTGAAGCACAAGTGTCCTTTATGGAGAGGCTAGAAGTTATTTGAAAACTATCAAGACATATCTGTATAAGAAGGCACCTTAAGTGTGCAAAAACATTGAGCCATCTAGCATATGGGCTAGAGTTAGCTATTTTGGGTGTGAGACAGATATATTTCAACCATTCAAACAAAAAGATGGCATAGCCCTAAACTGTTTGCTTGAAAAGAATCTAATCTACTCATAAGGAATAGCCCTTTCCGTGTAGTTCTGCTGTGCTATGAGTACAACAGATTCCATAAGTTTTTATTTTCAGTCAGTCACTAAGGTTAAACAATCTTATGGAAGAATTCAATTTTCCTAGTTCTGTTCTCCAGTCTGACAAATTCTAAACATATTCAACTGGAGAGTTGATCTTACTAAATCAGCAAGATTTTGCAAGATCTCTTTACAATCAAGAATCAGTGGTAGAAAAGGTCTCAGATATTTAGATGAGAAGTCCCAACTCATTAAAAATATCTCAGTAAGAAAACATAAGCACAACTGATTAATCTGCATAATTTTATAACTCATGAGAGAATGATATCCCTTTCATGTTGTTTAAATGTTAGCAAAGACTTATTTAGCCAAGTTTGCCGATTCCTGTGATGATCAACCAGAAGACTTTGCAAAGTTGGGAATGCAAGTTGGGAAAACAATACAGTAGCTTTCTCCCTTGGCTATTCTCCAGTAATGCAATAGCCTTACTTTGGTGCTAACCTATTGCAACCGTTTGAATATAACTAAAATAAGAAATAGGCTTTTCCTATGTATGCACAAAAGTACTTTCAGATTTAATGGACACTTCTTTCCAAAAATGGCCTGTTAAAGGAAAAAAGGTCAGCTAGATCTGTTAAATAAAAGGAAAAAGATCAGCTTAATCAGTTCTAGTCACTGATAATTGATAATAAAGATTGTATTTGCTTTGAGCATGTTACTATTGTAAGAGGATATAATAAAGATCACAAGAAACTTCATGTAACTATTGAGTCAACAGGACAACATGTTGGATTTAATAAAAGTTAACAAGCATTCACAACTTAGCAGTAGGATTTGAGCCTTTTAAAATTTTGAATTAAAAGTTTTTTGAATTAAACTATTTGTAAGAATTTGCTAATAAATTGGCAGCTCCTTATGAATTCAAATGGGAAAAGAAGTCTTATTGCAGGAAGAGAAAATTTTATTCATTTCTGTCTAAAGAGAAGCCTGAGATAAAGTTGAGGGGTGGGGAGTAATTTTCTATTAAGGCCTTTAGGAGAGGGGAAGATGAACTGCATAAAAAAAGCTTTTTCAATTCTTTGATAAAGAATTTATCAAAGTTTGTACTAAAAAATGTATAAAAATGTATAAAAATTAATGTGTAATTTTTATTCAAATTGTAGCTGTTGTTAATTATTATTATTTAGTTTATTCATTAAAAATGAAACTCAGTCAACTGAACATTCAAAAAGGCATCACAAATACAATTGACTGGTGCTAATGGTTGATACGGGTTGCTGCCATTATCCTAGGTATCAACCAAGACCTTCTTAAGATGTACGATGTTCCAAGTAGCGCAGTTTTTTTCAGTTCTGCTGGTGTTATTGCAGGAAGCTGCAATTTGTTGATGTGTCTTATAAAATTTTTGGACATGGTACCAAGTGCCCCGATAAAAATGGGTATCTCTGTTACATGTTTCATCCATAGCTGTGTAGTTCCGATGGCCAGGTCATGATATTTCATGATATTTTCCAGTTCTTTTTCTTCGACTCTGGCATGTCCTGGTACCATGATGTCAATAAATTGTACGTTTCGGTTTTCCACAACTGTGATATCTGGCATGTTGTGTTCCAAGTGAAGATCCCTCTGTATTTTAAAGTCCCACAAGATCTTCACCTTCTCATTTTCTATAACTTTTTCCACTTTATGTTCCCATAACTTTTTGGATGCAGGCAAGTCATATTTTTTACATAACAACCAGTGGATTAATTTAGCAACTCGGTTGTATCTAGATTTGTAATCACTTGGTGCAATTTTGCTGCATTCACATATTAAATGTGAAACTTTTTCGACTTTGTTGTTGCAAAGTCTGCAGTTTGGATTGTTGGTGGATTTTTGTATCTTTGTTTTCATGGCATTAGTTTGTAGTGCTTGTTCTTGAGCAGCGAGTATTAAACCTTCTATTTCTTTCTTGATGGTTCCCATCTTAAGCCATGCCCATGTCACGTTGTCATCACATTTTCCTTCAATGTTTTTCAAGTGCTGTCCGTGCAAAGCTTTGGATTTCCATCTATTTAATCTGTCATCCAGCTGTTTTTCCTTATATTTTTCCTTTGTTTCTGTTGTTTTTAAAATGCTCTCTATTTTCACAGCCTGCAGCAATTGTTTTGTACTTTGATTCACATAATCATTCAAACTTCATTTTTCCTCTTCTACAGTTTGATGGATTTGCAATAGTCCTCTGCCCCCGATTTTTCTTGGCAGGTACAACCTGTCAATGTCACTTTGTGGATATAAAGTGTGGTACATACTCAAAAGTTTCCGCCTTTTTCAGTCCAAGTTTTCTAGTTCAGCCAAAGTCCAGTTGATAATTCCAGCTGAGTAGTGTATCACTGGAATTGCCCATGTATTAATGCCTTTAATTATGTTTCCAGCGTTCAGCTTTGATTTTAATATTTTGTGGACCCTCCTGATGTATTCCTTTTGCATTGACTCTTTGACTTTTCCATTCAAGATGTTATCTGCTTCCAATATGCCTAGGTATTTATAACCCTCATCCTTTGCTAATGCTTTTACTATGTTTCCATTTCCCAGTTCTATTCCTTCTATTTTTTCCATTTTTCTTTGCTGCATGGATAATATAGCACATTTTTCAAGTCCAAAATTCATTTTGATGTCGCTGCTGAACAGTTGAACTGTGTTGAGTATTGATTTAAATTCAGTGGGGCTTTTCACATACATTTTTAAGTCATCCATGTATAGTATATGATTTATCTTTTTATTATTATTATTATTATTATTATTATTATTATTATTATTATTATTATTATTATTATTATTATTATTTTGATTCGGAGTATCTCTTGAGTCATTCAAAGGTATCACACAGCATTAGCTTGCTGTAGATAACCCTCTTGAAAAATTATTATGTCACATTGTGTTGCGTTTTGTTTGTTTTTGTGCCTTCCAGTCTGTCTTGATTCCTGCCAACTGCCTGGACAAGTCCCTGCAGTTTTCTTGGCAAGATTTCAGAAGTGGTTTGCTATTGCCTAGCATTGGAAAATAGTGACTGACCCAAAATCACCTAACTGGCTTTGTGCCTAAATTGGGACTGGAATGCCCTCCTGATCTCCTGGTTTCTAGACTAATGATTTAACCACTACATCAAACTGGTTCTTGTTATGTTAGTGTCATGTTTTATAATTATTTACTTTCTTTCACTATGTGCTAGCTGGTATTGGCTTTGAGGATGACTAGCCACTCCATTTTTGTGGGTATTTTACTACTAACTATTCCAAGCCCTTTCCAGTGAGCTTGATCAGATAACATAGCTGAAATAAGTTAAGGCAAACTTTGTGATTTATGTCTGATTTAATACACTCCAGTTTCCATATAATAGAATATAATAAACCAATGTACAATGCAATAACCTGATTTTGTTGCAGTTTCCCTATGTTAAGGTTTGGATTTTAAATTATGTTTCATGAAAACCTTCTCTCCTTAAACTTACTTTTGCTTTCAGACAGAATTCATATCTAGCCCATGCAGCAAATAATGGATAGAATTATCATTGTGTAGAACTGCGGAAGGTCTTAAGGTTAAGTATCTCACACAAATGCATTGTAAAATCACAGGAATTTCTGATCTAAATTTGCAATTCCTTGGTTTAGCTTCATCCTCATGTATTATCAATAGACTGATGCTGACCAATCCCAGTTCTGAGCATATTCTTCTAAGGAGGTTACCATATGAAGTACTGCTTTGTTGGTGTCTCCAAAGTATTGAAAAAGATAATTAATTTTCTTTGGTTTTTGCAAAGAGATGCAAACATGCTGCTCACAGCAAAACAATATGCCCCCCTCCCAAAAGAAAACTAAAATAGCAAAACTATGCTTTGGGGAGTATAGGGGGCCAGGGGAAGTAAAACCTAATGAACACATGATAATTCATTCCAGAATAGACATATAAAGTATGTTATAATTAGAGTAATAAAATATACATTATGGGAAAAAAAGATATCTAGACCTTAATCACTCATCACTGCTATTAGAATTGCAGATTCATTACCACTCTATTCCTCACCACCACATTAGCACTTTTACTTTGGAACTAGTGACAATTTGTGCTCAAACTGATCGTTTTAATTTTTTTTAGTTTTAGTTGAATAGGAATGATTTGCTTGTTTAGTCCGATAATATTAACAATCAGGAAAAGAAAAAAAAAATGGTAGGCTTCCTTACCCATTAATGCCAACAGAAGTAGGAGCAAGTGAGTTTCACTAAAAGCCTCAAGGCCATGCTGTCTGGCTGCCAACCTTCCATGATGGGCTCTGCTTGTACCAGGAAATAATCAAGCAAGAAGAATCCAAACCCTCCAGAAAGATTGGGAAAGGCTGTCGTACCCAATAAAAGGGAATGGAAACCAACTGGTTTGTATAACTGACAAAAGAAACTGTGCCAGGTGGTGCTCTAGAATGTTAACCAACAAGTTCAAGTGATTTTAGTAACTTCACATTTCTTCTAGAATCTCTCCTGATGTAGCCAATTTTCTAGGTTGTCATGAAAATGCAATAAACAACTAAGATCTTATTTTTTCATGCTTAATTTTCTGTCTTCCTGATTTTTTTCACCATCTGTTTTACGTTCACTTTATGATTCTGTATTGCATTTGGGAGTGGTAATCAGAGCTGAACTCAGCTCCTGGAAATAAATTGACAAGGTAATATAGTGTACCAAATTTCAGTGTTTTCAATATTTAACAGCTTTATGATACCCCTGATAAAAATAGAAAAGGAAACTATTGTCTTTTGCCTTAAATCATGAATTCGTAATTTCAAATTAAGAGGAGACATCTATATAGATCTCCAAAAGAAAACAGTAAAGATAGCAAAGTGATAAAGCTATAGTTGTTACTATAGCAATTGCTTGTAAAGTCTCTGTTATGCTTAGTTTGATTCCGTATCTATGTAGTTCTCTTGATAATTCTATAGAAAGAGATGGACAAGTGCCTTTTTCTGGATTTTTTTTTTACTTCCTTAAATTTTAAGGAGTCTTAAATTTGCTAGTGATTTTGCACCCATTTAGATATAGAGATTGAGAGCCAGTTTGGTTAAGGTGTCAGGTTAGAAGCTGGGACTGCGTAAGTTCTGGTCCTGCCTAAGATACAAAGGCAACTGGATGACCTTAGAATAGTCACTTTCTCTCAGTTCTAGAAGGGAGCCATTTCTGGGAAAAAAACTTGCTATGGAAACTGCATGGACTTGTCCAGCCAGTCTGAGAGAATCAGATACAATTGAATAGAAGAAAAAAAGGGACAGAGATTAGCTAACTGTTGCCACCTGCCGTGACTTCCAAATGCATATAAAAGTTAGCCACTCTGCTCAAATTTTATGTTTCCATGTACATTTCTCTGGTGTTTTGTCTATACATTATGGAATACTTTACAACAGAAGTGTCAAACTCGATTTCATTGAAGGCCGCATCAGTGTTGTGTTTTACCTCAGGGAGAGCTGGGGAGGGTGTGGCTGTGGGAGGGAGTGATCAACTTGACATCACTTGCATCAGCGGCCCAAGCGCTCTGCCAGTGAAAACGGGCTCCTGAGCTCTGTTTTCACTGGCAGAAGCACCGTGGGCTGGTCCTTCACTATTTCCAGGGAGGCCCCACCGGCCAGATCTAACCAACCCATGGGCTGAATCCAGCCTTTGGGCCTTGAATTTGACACCCCTGCTCTACAATATGCTTCATATTATTCAGTCCAGAATACTGAGCTCTGTTAGTAAAAAGACATAATCCATTGCTGCAATGATAATGCATGTATGATCTGGAATCTCATCCTATTTTGTTTCTGCTATTGGAACAGTGGTTCTTGCTAGTAGATAAAGATACAAATTTATTAGCTATTACAAAATTCTAGCTGCAGATTGTTCTTTTTAGTCTTGTCTATATATGCTGATTATTAAGCTGTTTGCCACAAATTGCTCATTAAAGAATGTTTAATTATCTTAATTTTAACAATTAAACACACACCATATACATAGATATACAGGTAAAGGCACATGTTACCTTGAGTTCATATACTGAATTTAACATAGTTGCAAATAATATCAGAAAGTCTGTCAAGATATTCTATTCCAGATGCATTCAGCTTTATATGAACTGTCAAAATGGAAGGGAAAAAAGGATACAGTCTTGAAGCAGGTTTTTTTTAAAGCACTGCAATTTTATGCTTTGTAAGCATCTTAGACTGCCTTCCTAGAGCCCTGATGGACTTGGATTATCTGAGGATTTAAACTGTGGCCCTTTTTATTGATTGATTGAATTATGGTATTTATTGATTATGTACCATCAAGTTGGTTTTGATTCCTAGCAATCTTTTTCCTTATAAATCCTTCCCATTTTTCTATTGTTTAGGAAGATTTTGTTTTGTTTTTCTCTTTAATGGAGTTCTGTTCTGGTGCCAAAATTCACACACTAATTTTTTTTGTCTTAGTTGGCCTACTAAAGTTCTTGTCTAATATATTTCCTCATCCACACCTCCCCCAGAGCAAGCCAAATTAGCTATTATATCACTAGCATGGCAATTCCCCTTTCCAGCATATTTCTAGCTAAAAGAACAATCACTCCTTTGTCTTTTGAAACTATGTGGGAAAGAAATTTAGCATGCAAGAAAACATTCAGAGAAGCTAAATAGAAGTTTTGGGTTCAGTTCCTGGTATATCTCATCTCATCTCATCTCATCTCATCTCATCTCATCTCATCTCATCTCATCTCATCTCATCTCATCCCATCCCATCCCATCCCATCCCATCCCATCCCATCCCATCCCATCCCATCCCATCTCTCTTCTCTTCTCTTCTCTTCTCTTCTCTTCTCTTCTCTTCTCTTCTCTTCTCTTCTCTTCTCTTCTCTTCTCTTCTCTTCTCTTCTCTCTCCATCCCTCCTGCCCCAACTTTTAAAATAAAGAATTTGCAGATAACAATGAATACTTCTGCCAGAAATTTTAGACTATTATTTCCAGTTAAGATAGACAACACTAGATGGCAAATAAACTAATCTGGATTAATTCCTGTATGTAGACCATGAACACAAAGTATTCTTCTTTCAGAACAGGATTTTATTACAATCATCACCTTGTTTTCATCTATGAACATTGAAAAGTAACTTTTACCTTTTAATTTAAAAAATACTTAAATACTTAAAAAATGGAAATCAGTAATAGAAATTAGAAGCTGGAAAAAGGCTGAAAACCCAAGGACCTGGATAGGTACCTATCCTTCCATCCCCCCCCCCCCCCATTATCCAGGCACAACTGATGAAACTTCTTGGATGAGAAGCAAAACTACTTCTTCTTCTTCTTCTTCTTCTTCTTCTTCTCCTCCTCCTCCTCCTCCTCCTCCTCCTCCTCCTCCTCCTCCTCCTCTTCCTCCTCCTCCTCCTCCTCCTTCTTCTTCTCCAAAAAACAGTCCAGTTGCCTTTTGAAGAAAAAAAAATCACCTTTGAGATTACTGGATTACTGAGAATCTCCATAGACTGGGAATTCTACTCCTCCATAGACTGGGATTTCTAGTCCTGCCTTGAACATGAAAGCTGACTGGATGACCTTGAGCCTATTACTCTTTCTTATCCCAACACATCTCACAGAATTGTTATTGTGGGAAGAGGAAGTATTATGTATATTCTTGAGTTACTTACGAAGTAATAGAGATGGATAATAAAAATTAAAATTAAAAAAATATCTGTTTTGTTATTTTGAGAAAAAACTGCAACTGTTTGAATACAAAATGGGGAGAGCAATAAAAATGGAAGTATGGGAACAGATGTCATTTACATATATCTTCTGTTGATAGGGTTGCTTCCAGAAAAACTATAGATATATGCAAATTCTTTACTAACAAGTACCTATATGGAGCATACTTTGAAAACGACCAATTCAGAATATTGGTATGAAACATGAACCTATGTGAAATGTCTCTTCTCTAAAACATACTAGCTGATTCAGTCACTATAGATCCAATCCTCCCGTGTCTTTTGTTTTGTATATAAGTAAT
Source organism: Ahaetulla prasina (assembly GCF_028640845.1). Taxonomy (NCBI): domain Eukaryota; kingdom Metazoa; phylum Chordata; class Lepidosauria; order Squamata; family Colubridae; genus Ahaetulla; species Ahaetulla prasina. The sequence goes on along the minus strand of NC_080542.1, from coordinate 28,925,120 downwards.
CCTTGATTTACAATGGTTCATTTCGTGAACTGTTACAACGGCACTGGAAAAAGTGACTTATGACCATTTTTTCACACTTACGATCATTGCAGCATCCCCGTGGTCATCTGATGAAAACTCAGATGCTTGGCAATTGATTCATATTTATGACAGTTGCAGTGACCTGGAATCATATGATCAGTTTTTGCAACCTTCTGACATGTAAAGCTAATGGGGAAGCCAGATTCACTTAATAGCTGTGTTACTAACTTAACAACTGCAATGATTCACTTAATAACTGTGGCAAGAAAGGTTGTAAAATGGAGCAAAATTCACATAACAAAAGTCTTGCTTAGCAACAAAATTCTGGGCTCAGTTGAAGTCAAAGACTACCTGCATGCTATATTATGGTATATCTACAGTATACTTTCAGATGCTTTAGAGATGTGAGCAAAAGTATCTATGAGTTTCACTTTCATTTCCTAAGATGTTATCTCCTGATTTCTTTATTTTAGCCTTCCTTTCTATGGGCATTGGGAGTCCAGCCGATGGACAGGCTGCTGAGCACATTTATGCATTTAACATAACATAACATAACATAACATCAGAGTTGGAAGGGACCTTGGAGGCCTTCTAGTCCAACCCCCTGCCCAGGCAGGAAACCCTATACCATCTCAGTCAGATGGTTATCCAACATTTTCTTAAAAATTTCCAGTGTTGGAGCATTCACAACTTCTGAAGGCAAGTCGTTCCACTTATTAATTGTTCTAACTGTCAGGAAATTTCTCCTTAGTTCTAAGTTGCTTCTTTCTTTGACCAGTTTCCACCCATTGCTTCTTGTTCTACCCTCAGGTGCTTTGGTGAACAGCCTGACTCCCTCTTCTTTGTGGCAGCCCCTAAGATATTGGAACACAGCTATCATTTGTTTATTTATTTGCTGAAATTTCAATGCTGTTCAGTTTTCATAAGCTTTTAGCAACTTATACCCCTCACCCCTAAAATTGGGTAAAAACCAGGGGTGAAATTGGGTAAAAACCAGGGGTGAAATCTAAAAATTCTCCCTACCAGCTGTGGGTGTGGTTTAATTGGTGGGCATAGCTTGTTGGTCAGGTGATTGGGTGGACATGGCCAATAACAATAAATAATAACAATAATAAACAAAGTACACAAAACAATAAGAGGTACCAAAAACCAACTTTCACACTTTACACACACAAAACACAACACAACTGATTCACACACACACACACATTTTATGTGTTTGTGTAGTTAGAGTGAAACACTACAAAAACACACCAAATCTCAGAAAGCTGCACAAATATTTTATTTTATTATTTTATTTTATTTTATTTATATTTTTAGATAAAAGCAGCTAAATTTAAAACTTTCTTAACTTTAAATTGCTATGTCTAAAAAAATTAAAACTCCTTAAAAAAACCTTAATTAACTATTTTTAAAAGCTCCCCCGCCCCCCAAAAAATACCCCAGTTACTTACCCAATTCAGGGACAAGGCAGGCAGATTGAGTTGTCAGCTGATGCAACTGATTGCAACAGCCGAAGCAAGGAGAGCCTGAAAGAAGCAGCAAGCTGCCAAGTAGGCAAGTGGGCGATTGAGTGGGCATGGGCAGGGGGTGGACAGGGATTTTTGCTACCAGTTCTCTAAACTACCCGCTCGCATTGCTACTGGATCACCCAATCTGGACTGAACTGGGAGCATTTCACCCCTGGTAAAAACAAACCAACAAAAACCAAATCATGTCCTAACTAAGATACCAAAAGTGGGCCACTCAAGAGGTTGCTGGGAAGGGCAAACCAATTGCTTTATTGTCCTACCTAGTCAGCCTGTTTTCCCATTGCTAAGAGCAAGAGGGAGAATAACCAACTTGAACTGAATCCCTGAAGAGGATGGCAAAATCATCTTGCCCCCACCTGCATCCTTAAGATAAGTTATGTAGATTTACACATCCTGTAACAAGAGTGATCTGAGGTCAGATTGCTGGGAAGAAGGTTGAAGGATTATGTAAGGAATGGGAAACAAACAAGAATGCCAGAAGCTAAAGCTGTGGAGATTGATGTCTGAAAATAGATTGGTAAAATATCCACTAGATATGCACCCTCCTCAAAAATATATCCTTTCCTGAAGCTCTTTCCTCTGTAGGTTTCTCTGAATTGTAGGAAAAATAAAGTTATAGGAGCCGCAATGGCACAGTGGTTAGAATCTAGTATTTAAAGCTAACTCTGCCCATAGCCAGTTAAATTCAGGTCATGTCGAAGGCGGCGGAGTTCTAAATTTTTTAAACCCAGGATTTCTATACATGCTATTTGTGTGTGTGTGTGTGTGTGTGTGTGTGTGTGTGTGTGTACGCTATATATAGATGCTATTTGCTCTATGATTTTAAGAAATACATTTAAAGACGTAATGTCGTAAGTTTATTTTTAAAAAGGATTTCAATCTTACTTGCTTAGGAGTTCCAAATTTGAATAATGCAGGGTTATGTTCAGTGTATGGGGGAAGAACAGAGATCAATAGGAAATATTATCCCAGTCATACAACTAGTTTTATTTTTCAGGTTCTGCATCCCAAACTTGTTCAAACAGGAAATCTGAAGTCTCTTGTAAAGACATGCCTTAATAATAATAATAGAGTTGGAAGGGACCTTGGAGGTGAAAATATTTGCAGATCCCTCGCATCCTGGACATAAACTGTTTCAACTCCTACCCTCAAAACGACGCTATAGAGCACTGCACATCAGAACAACTAGACACAAGAACAGTTTTTTCCCGAAGGCCATCACTCTGCTAAACAAATAATTCCCTCAACACTGTCAGACTATTTACTGAATCTGCACTACTATTAATCGTTTCATAGTTCCCATCACCAATCTCTTTCCACTTATGACTGTATGACTATAACTTGTTGCTGGCAATCCTTATGATTTATATTGCTATATTGATCATCAATTGTGTTGTAAATGTTGTACCTTGATGAACGTATCTTTTCTTTTATGTACACTGAGAGCATATGCACCAAGACAAATTCCTTGTGTGTCCAATCACACTTGGCCAATAAAATTCAATTCTATTCTATTCTATTCTATTCTATTCTATTCTATTCTATTCTATTCTATTCTATTCTATTCTATTCTATTCTAGTCCAACCCCCTTCCTAGGAAGAAAACCCTATACCTTTTCAGACAGATGGTTATCCAACATTTTCTTAAAAATTGCCAGTGTTGGAGCATTCACAACTTCTGCAGGCAAGTTGTTTCACTGATTAATTGTTCTAACTGTCAGGAAATTTCTCCTTAGTTCTAAGTTGCTTCTCTCCTTGATTAGTTTCCATCCATTGCTTCTTGTTCTACCCTCAGGTGCTTTGGAGAATAGTTTGACTCCCTCTTCTTGGTGGCAACCCCTGAGATATTGGAACACTGCTATCATGTCTCCCCTAGTCGTCCTTTTCATTAAACTAGGCATACCGAGTTCTGCAACCGTTCTTCATGTGTTTTAGCCTCCAGTCCCCTAATCATCTTTGTTGCTCTTCTCAGCACTCTTTCTAGAGTCTCAACATCTTTTTTACATCGTGACGAATGCAATATTCTGAATGCAATATTCCAAGTGTGGCCTTACCAAGGTATTATAAAGTGGTATTAACACTTCACGAGATCTTGATTCTATCCCTCTATTTATGCAGCCCAGAACTGTGTTGGCTTTTTTGGCAGCTGCTGCACACTGCTGGCTCATATCTAGATGGTTGTCCACTAGGACTCCAAGATCCCTCTCACAGTTACTACTATTGAGCAAGGTACCACATATACGATACCTGTGCATTTTGGTTTTTTGGCCTAAATGTAGAACCTTACTTTTTTCACTGTTAAATTTCATTTTGTTAGATAGCACCCAATGTTCAAGTCTGTCAAGATCTTTCTGTATCTTGAGCCTATCTTCTGGAGTGTTGGCTATTCCTACCAGCTTGTCATCTGCAAATTTGATGAGTTCCCCATCTATCCCCTCATCCAAGTCATTGAGGAAGATGTTGAAGAGTACTGGTCCTAAAACAGAGCCTTGGGGTACTCCACTGCATACTTCCCTCCATGTGGATGTAGTTCCATTAAGGACTACATCAGGGGTGAAATGCTCCCAGATCAGACCGGCTTGCGCAATCTGGTAGCGATGGCGGTTGCTGGTTCGAAGGACCGGTAGCAAAAATCCCTAGCCCCGCCCCCCGCCTCTGCTGAGCTGCACCATCTGCAGAGGTTTTTTTTTTTACTTTTAAAAGCCGGTTTTGCTTCAGCCGAAACATGCCTTTAAAAGTAAAAAAAAGCCTTTGAGGATCCCGCCCCTCAGCTGAGATCAGCAGAGACTTTAAACTTAAAAAAAATATTGAAGTTTCCTCTGACGATCTCACCTGAGTTCCTCATCAGCAGAACCTTACTTGTACTCTTACTTGTAGAAAACATGTTTTCTACAAGTAAGAGTAGAGATTCTAAGGCACTTACCTGATTACTGGTGAACGCATGGCTCCTTTTCCAGCCCGAAAGCAGTTTCACTTTCAGCCAGACAGAATCAATTGCTTAGCTAATCTATTTCCTTGGTGATCAACTGGCTGGCTTTGCTGGCTGAGGAATTTTGGGATTTGAAGTCCACAATAAAATAAAATAAAATAAAATAATAAAATAAAATATTTCTGCAGCTTTCTGAGATTTGGTGTGTTTCTGTAGTGTTTCTCAGAAAGCTGTATGTGGCATTGTGTGTGTGTGTGTGTGTGTGTGTGAGTTGTGTGTGTGTAAAGTGTGAAAGTTGGTTTTTGAGCTTTTTGTGGCTGTGTGAAGTGTGAAGTGCAGCTGATTTTACATTGTGTGTGAGTCAGTTGTGTTGTGTTGTGTTGTGTGTGTGTAAAGTGTGAAAGTTGATTTTTGGTACCTCTTATTGTTTTTTATACTTTGTTAATTATTTTTATTATTTATTGTTATTGGCCATGCCCACCCAGTTATCTGACCACCAAGCCATGCCCACAGAACCAGTAGGGAAAATTTTTAGATTTCACCCTTGGACTACATGTTGAGTGCGGTTGGTCAGCCTTCACTCTGTCTTTGTCCCTGTAGTCAATTTGAAAGAGAAGAGGTATTGTCTGTGGCATGATCAAAACAGTAATCTCAGGTTTTAAAACAAACAATTGTAATGGTATGTAGAAAAGATCTTGAGAGACAGATGAAGAGATGCTGCCTAAGGAATGATCAGATAAGAAACAACATAGCTGGCAGCTAGATAGTGGAAGGACAAGAGGCTCAGAAGTCACTCGCTCTAGTTTTTTGGGGAATATCAAGGAGATGGCCGGAGAAATTGATACTTGAAAATATTCATTTAGCTTCCCTGTATATTCCCTGTATATGCCTGAATCCTGTACTAAACATATCTTCATCCAAGACCTATCATGTTGAAGTTACAAAATTAAAAAGAATCACAAGGTTAATGTGTTATTATCGGTGAGGTTTCCTTGCTTATTCTTTTTTGTGGGGTCCATTGTTTTGATCACCAGATCATTCTTTTATAAATGTGTACTTAATGTTCTATTACTGAGGGCTATCAAATAATTCTATAACTGACATTCTGTCTCCAAACCCTTCTGATTCTAATGTAAAATAAAAATTATACAAAGTGTTTGAACCATTGATCCCTTAATTATTTCATATTTGATCTTGATCTCAGAGTGAAACAGATCAAAGAGAGAAAGCTACCATCTGCAATAAAATCTCACGATTGGATGACTTCAAATTACATTTTATCAGCTGTACATATTTTGTAGAAAAAGATATTGCTAGAAGGAAGACGATTGAAATCATCTTTCAACCATCAACATCAACCATCCACAATGGAAAGCAAAAACAAAAATTAAACTTTTTATTATTACATTAATAACACATAATTGCTTCATTTTAAATAATAGCAAAGGGCACTCTCCTTTAAACTCATTCCTTTTTTCTATTCATTAGTTGTTCCTTGCTGTTAAGGTTGGGCTTGAACACAATAATATAATATTTGGGGGAAAAGATGCAGCCGAGCAAAGCAGCACTAGAGGTTAAGATGGAGAAAATCTCCACAGCCACCATGTACTTTCCTTTAGTGCTCAAATAAGTTGGAACAAAGGATATCCAAATGCTGCAGAAGACCAACATGCTGAAAGTAATGAACCTGGCTTCTTTGAAAGTATCAGGTAACTTCCTAGCCAAGAAAGCAACAATAAAACTAGTAAAGGCCAAGAAGCCCATATAAATTAGGACACAATAGAACATAATCTCAGATCCATGATTACACTGCAGAATGTTTTCTTCAACCATTGAATGCATGTCTAAATCTGGGAATGGGGGATACATTGCAAGCCACAACACACAAATGATTGTTTCAATAAGAGAGCAGGAAATGACCATGGAGTTGGCAAGTCTCTTTCCCACAAACTTTCTCAACCTGGAACCTGGTTTGGTGGCCAAGAAAGCCAGAACCACTGTGACAGTTTTTGCCAACACTGAAGAAACAGCCATGGAGAAGGAGATGCCAAAAGCAACTTGTCAGAAAAGTCATACCACCTTCTTGGGCTGACCAATAAATAAGAATGTAGAAAAGAAGCAGAGCAGGAGGGAGATGAGGAGAATGTAGGTGAGGTCTCAGTTATTGGCTATAATAATGGGAGTGTTGTGGTTTTTCATAAAGATTACAAGCACCATCATTGACACCAAAGAAAAGAAAAATGCAAAGAAAGCTAAACTGATCCCCAAAGGTTCTCTATAAGACAAAAATATGATAAGTTTAGGATTGCAAGTATCCTGATTTCTGTTTGGATAGCTTCCATCTTTCCAAGCATGGCATTCATTGCTATCTGAAAAAAAAATGAAGAGGCAGACAATGAGGTCTTCATCTCAGGAACCTTTCCAGAACATACCGTATATTTCAGCAATACACAGCTAAATACTGTATGCAGGGCAGGAGGTGGGGCATCTGTTATGTTCGCAGTTCTTACTCTGGTCCACTACCTAGGGGGCGTTGCACTTGTTTCTGATTGGTTATTCTGTTTGACAGCCCTATAAAAAAAGAGTGGCTTGCTTGAACTCAGTTGTTTCCAAAAGCTGAGCAGGCACCTTGCTAGCTGCCTCTTCGGCAACCATTTGTTAGCCAATAAATCCTTGTTAGCGTTAGCTTCCATCTCGCCTCTATTCTTGCGCCCCCTCATTCTCTGCAACAGAACAATTGGCGATGAAGCTGGGATGTGAATGAGGCAATGGAATGAACGAAGTCACTCAACAAGAGCTGTCAAGTCACCATTAACCAAGGCTGAAGTCACTAATAGGCACAGTATGAGTCACTAGAGCTGAACAGATGACGAGAAGTCGTGCCCAGCAAACAAAAACTTTTCCTCAGATGCATCTCTAGTTACCACAGTCTGACAGAATGGCAGCCCTAACTCAGTTTGTGACTTTTCATCAGGCTATCGAAACTTGGGATTCTTATTTAGCCCGATTCATGCAGGGCAGGAGGTGGGACATCCATCACATATAGTGTATATTCTTTATGCATTTACTAGAGGCTGAGCTTGTCGATCAAAAGGTCGACAATTCAGTGGTTCAAATCCTTAATGCAGCATAATAGGGTGAGCTCATGTTACTTGTCCCAACTTCTGCCAACCTAGCAGTTCGAAAGCACATAAAAAATGCAAGTAGAAAAATAGGGACCTCCTTTGGTGGGAAGGTAACAGCGTTTGGCTTTGAAACAGAGATGAGCACCACTCCCTAGAATCGGGAATGACTAGCACATATGTGCGAGGGGAACCCTTTACCCATTAATTATTCATATTTGTATATATAAAGTAGTTATATAGATATAGTCTTAATAATAATAATAATAATAATAATAATAATAATAATAATAATAATAATAATAATAATAATAATAATAATGTAGCTCATCAGAGAGATTTAACTGAAGAGTCAGTCTAAATCTATTCTCAAAACCTCATTCAATATGGTGACAATATGTGATTCAAATTTCATGCCAGATTGAATGTTGCCTAGATTAACAAGAGTCACACTGGATAAGATGTTTTCTGAGCATTCACTGAATAATATATATATATAGGAAGAAGAAAAGAAAAACAATAGGACAGGAACGGTAGGCACGTTTGTGCGCTTATGCACACCCCTTATGGTCCTCTTAGGAATGGGGTGAGGTCAATAGTAGAAAGTTTTTGGTTAAAGCTTTTAGGATTATGAGAAGAGACCACAGAGTCAGGTAAAGTATTCCAAGCACTGATGATTCTGTTACAGAAGTCATATTTTCTGCAATCTAGATTAAAGCGGTTGACATTTAGTTTAAATCTATTAGTTGCTCTAGTATTATTGCAATTAAAGCTGAAGTAGTATTTGACAGGAAGGACATTACAATAAATGATTCTGTGAGTTAAACTTAGGTCTTGTTGGAGGCGACGGAGTTCCAAGCTTTCTAAGCCTAGGATTTCAAGTCTGGTGGGGTAAGGTATTTTGTTGTTTTCAGAGGAGTGGAGAACTCTTCTTGTAAAACATTTCTGGATATGTTCAATTGTATTGATGTCAGAGATGTGGTGAGGGTTCCAAACAGGCGAGCTGTATTCTAGAATTGGTCTAGCAAATGTTTTATATGCTCTGGTTAGTAGTGTGGTGTTTTTGGAAAAGAAGCTACGCAAGATTAGGTTTACAACTCTTAGAGCTTTTTTTGCTATGTAGTTGCAGTGGGCTTAGGCACTTAGATCATTTGACATGAAAACTCCAAGGTCTTTAACGGATCATGTGCTACAGGGCTCAGTTTCTTCTGTAAAACAACCAGGACATGGAGCTAACATGAAGCATGGAAGCTACTGGAAGACAATCAAAAGAATCCTTTCCATTTCTACCAATCAAAACCACTGAAGTGAAGATTTTAAAATGAAATTATTATTATTATTATTATTATTATTATTATTATTATTATTATTATTATTATTATTATTATTATTATTATTATTATTAATTCAATTTTTATACCGCCCTTCTCCCGAAGGACTCAGGGCGGTGTACAGCCAGGTAAAACAAACAATGTAATATACAATTAAAATACGAATTAAAAAACTTATTACATAATTGGCCTAAAACTTTGGAACATGAAAACTAAAACCCACTAAAAATTACTAGTAAAAAATTTAAGACCAATAAAATTTAAAACCAATAAAATTTAAGCCAGCCCCGCATGAATAAATAAGTGTGTTTTTAATTTGCGGTGGAAGGTCCGAAGGTCAGGTATTTGGCGTAAGCCCAGGGGAAGGAATGTATCAGCTTTGGAAAGAAAGATATTTGGATTTAGAATTAATGAACAGATACTGAGAATCTAAGGTGTGCAATTTTGAAATAAAGGTTCCATTGCTGAATTGAAGCAATTGAAAAACAAAATTCAGGTTTATTTAGAACTGTCCTTAAGATTAGATTGCCACCATTTTCCTCGCTGAATCTAAGCAGCACATTTCTTACCTTCCTTCTCTGAAATCTTCCCCTCAGGGCAAGGGACACAATCATAGCAGCAAAAAGATTCCCCTTCCTTCACCTTCTTGCTGGAACCACGACGACAACTGTCACTGCATGTTGAAAGAGGCGGAGTCTAATTTATAAATGAGAAAAAAAAAACAATGGCAATCTTGAGTGTTTGGCTTTGATATATCTTTTGAGATATTTTTTGTTAATGTTCTCAACTGCAAGCACTTTAATAGGTGCTAGTATTTTTATTTATTGAAAAATTATGAAGTGCATTTAGGAAGTGCAATGATCAATTAATTGATCAAGACTGATATACAGTAAATAGAATAAAAATAAAGTTTTACAACACAGTTTTAAAGTTATATGCTTGTATGTACAGGAAGTGAGGAAGAAACTTGAAGAGCTTTATTTTACTTGAACTATTATATTTATTTATTTATTTATTGGATTTATATACCAGCCTTCTCCCGAAGGACTCAGGGCAGTTTACAGCCAGAATAAAAACACAATAGCACAAAAATTAAAAAGATTTTAAAAATCTGATTCAATTAAATTATAATTACTATTTGTTCACAACAATGTGAATTCACAGTTACAATTCTTTAGGTGGTGTTGGCCTTAAAATGCTTGCTTTATGTCATCAACTTGAAGAATGTTTAGGCATTTGTAGTAATTTCCACTTATGATTTTTTTTGGCAACTCAGTCATGTCTAGCTTTGTAATCAGTATTACAACAACAACAACAACAACAACAACAACAACAACAACAACAACTATTATTATTATTATTATTATTATTATTATTATTATTATTATTATTATTATTATTATTATTATTATTATTATTATTATGGTTTGTTGCATAGTCAACCAGATGTTCAGATTGGATATAGCATTTTTGTCCATCTATCAAGTTCTTCCCAAGGATTAGGAAAGGAAGATGTGGATATTTCATGGTATTACAGATATTGTCACAGAATGTAAGCTATTCCAAGTAAAGTTATCTTTTACAACTGACTAATGTAATTTTGTTAATGCCGATGGTGTTGAAGAGATAGTCCAGGTGTTTTGAGAGTGCACCAAGATGTCTATCATGATTGGTACTATCATTGCTTTCTTTTGCTATGATCATGTGCAGGTCTCTTTATTTTATTGTTTTTTAGGGTTATTAGCATATTGTCAAAGTTCCAGAAAACCCTTCCTGCAGAAAAGACTCCAAAGCCAACATCTTTCAAAGTTCTTTTACTAGCATAGGTAAACTGGCACAGTTGGATGAAAACCGAAACTGGGGATTCTGGTTCATCCCTCAGTAATACAAACCCCTCTGCCGGTCACACACTCCAATCCTCAACCATCGCATGTCGAAGCATCACTCCATCCATTCCTTCTCCAGATGCGAACCCAGCCTGACCTTGACCGGCAGGAAAAATGTTGTTATGTCTAATTATTGAATTAAGGAGGTACATCGACACCAACCTAGCCAGAGGGTTCATCGAGCCAGCAAAATCACCACTGGCCGCACTCATGCTGTTTAAAGAGAAAAAAGATGGATCTCTAAGATTATGCATTGACTTTAGAAACCTTAACTGCCTTTGCGTACCCCATTACCACTAATAAAAGACTTATTAAACCACCTAGCAAAAGGCTACGGGAGAGCAACCTCTGCGAAGGAAGGGATGAATTGGCAGTAAAAGTTCGCAAATCCCAGGAAACATTGAAGCTGTTTATGCATGCGTGAGGGTTGCCTGTCCAATACTGCCTTTACTTTTCCTGGGTCCATTTCAATCCCCTGGTTTGACACCCAGTAGCCCAGGTAGTCCAAGGATTCCTTGTGGAATTCACATTTTGACAGCTTCACGTATAGTTTGGTGGCTAGGAATTTTTTCAGGACTTGTCTAACTAACTTGATATGGTCTTCCATATTCTCGCTGTATATAAGAATGTTGTCCAAGTAGACAAGAACCCCATTATATAAGTGTTTATGCAGAGTTTCATTGATCAGTGCATGAAGACTACTGGGGCCCCCTGGAGCCCAAAAGGCATGACCTGGAACTGGAAACTGCTCAGGGGGCAGTTGAAAGCAGTTTTCCATTCATCACCATCACAAATGTGGACCCGGTAATAGGCCTCTCTTAAATCCAATTTGGTGAAAACCTTGCCTTTTGCTAGGTGGTTTAATAAGTCTTTCATTAGTGGTAATGGTTAGGTGTTTTGTTCACAAAGGCAGTTAAGGTTTCTAAAGTCAATGCATAATCTTAGAGATCCATCTTTTTTCTCTTTAAACAGCATGAGTGCGGCCAGTGGTGATTTTGCTGGCTCGATGAACCCTCTGGCTAGGTTGGTGTCGATGTACCTCCTTAATTCAATAATTTCAGCGGGTGTCATTGAGTACATACTGGGTTTTGGTAGTTTCGCCCCAGGTTGTAACTCAGTGGCAGTCAGTGGGCCAACTGGAGGGGGGAGGTTACATTCCTTTTCATTGAAGGCCTCTGCCAAATCTGCATATGCTTTGGGAACCTGGAGGTGAATCTGATCCAGTGGCTGCTGGCTCCCCCTGGTGGTTTTCATGGATCAGTTGTTTCTCGGGAGGGGGGATAGGGGCTAAGGGACCGACATTCAATATGATTTTTCTGAACCCATCTTCCCACTTGATTGTGGGGGCCCATTTGTCCAGCCAGGCTAGGCCTAGTATAATGGATTCTGACATTTTTGAAATTACTATGAATCTTATAAGTTCATGATGTTTTCCAATTTCTAGGCCAATCAGCTCTGTAGTTTGGGTGGCTGGGACTCTACCAATGACTGTTCCATCGACTTGGTGGAATTTTATTGGGAGTTTTAAGGCTAGTGTTTTGATACCTAGCTGATTCACAACTGACTCCCCAAGGGCCGGTTTAGCTCAGGCTGGTAAGGCCTGTTATTAAGAACACAAAGCCTGCAATTACTGCAGGTTCGAGCCCGGCCCAAGGTTGACTCAGCCTTCCATCCTTTATAAGGTAGGTAAAATGAGGACCCAGATTGTTGGGGGGGCAATAAGTTGACTTTGTAAAAAAAATATACAAATAGAATGAGACTATTGCCTTATACACTGTAAGCCGCCCTGAGTCTTCGGAGAAGGGCGGGGTATAAATGTAAACAAACAAACAAACATTAGACATCTGGTACAGCTGGTATCTATAATGGCTTGCACCTCTTTCCTTCCCCCACTTAGTGGAATTATTAAGTTCACTTTGATAGTGAAGGGAGGAATGGGTGCACTCACCATTGGGTCATCTTCTCTGGCAGGGTTGTCAGGAAGTGATGGAGGTACTGATGGAGGTGCCTCAGTTTCTTCAGTGGGGAGGGGAACGTCCATGGCTTGTCTTGCAAATCGACTGGTGTCTGAGTTTCTTCTTGGAGGTTTGCTTCCTCAGGCAGCAGTTGCTGGATGCTGTAGTGGGATGAGTGTTGGAGCCAGGCAGGCCGAAGCACGGTCTCCTAATTTGCCGCAGCAGTAGCATTTTATAACTGTCAGTGATTGATGGGTTGAGAGTGTTTTTGAGAGGGGAGGTCTGGCCAATGGTCTTCGGGGAGGTTTTTTGGCCGAGGGATGTATGGCGGGGGTTGATTTCTCTGTCCAGAGCTATGGACATGTCGTACCAGTCCTGTATTTGTTCAGGCACGCCCCTATAGACTTTTCTGACTTCTTGATTGATTGTCTCTTTGAAATAGTGGAGGAGAGTGAGGTTTGGCCAATGGCTGAGATTTCCTGCTACTCGTCTAAAGTCCCATACAAAGTCTTTTAAGGTCTGTTATCTTGTTTCATTGTTTTTATGGTGGCTTCACTGTCTGCTATATGATCCTCGTCTTCAAATCTGGTTCTGAGCAGTGTAACAAACCCTGCAATGTCATTCAATTCTGGAAATAGGTTCATTGTGGAGTTGGGCAATCCATTCAGAGGCCTCTCCTTCTTTCATCCGATCAGAGATGGCTGTTATTAAGTCCCTTTCCTATTGGTATTGATTTCCAAATTGATCTATGTGAGTCTAGATTTTGCTGAGGAAATAAGTTAGTTTGTGTGGTGTACCATAAAAAGTTGCTCTGAAGCAAGGCGGGGTTGGGAGGGGGGAGGGGGGGTGGCTGGGCTGCCTGCAGTTGGGGAGGAATTTGAGGGACAGCCACTGCAGGTTGCTGGAAAGGCCCCTGTTGAGGGGAAATGGCTGTCGAGACCAGAGTTTCTTGGTGAGTTGCAGAGGGGGGTGGAATTCCAGCTGGCTGCTGGATCAAACTGCCTTGTGCTGCTTGGCTAGATGGGTCATAAAAGGGCCAGGTAGCTCTATGGAAGAATGGGACAGAAGGAGCTGGCTGCCACTGGCACTGGATCCATCCTTGTCTTGGGTAGAATGCCCTGCCTGGGGGTATGGAAGCACCAGGGGGGAGCACGGGGCCTGGCCGGGGGAAGGGTTCCTTAAGGGGGGGTTGCCCTCCCCAAGCCATTTGCTTTGGATGCATTCTTGTCATGTAAATTCTCTGCTGTGCCTGGGAGGTGATTGGATTGTCTCTGGGCTCGTCGGAATGGGTTTGAGCTCCCCCAATTTCCCCCTCCTTCCAAGGGGGAAAGGTGAATCGCGGTGTGCCGCGGTGTGGCTCAGGCTGTAAGAAGCCTGTTATTAAAACACAGCTGCCTGCAATTACTGCAGGTTCTAGTCCCACCAGGTCCAAGGTTGACTCAGCCTTCCATCCTTTATAAGGTAGGTAAAATGAGGACCCAGATTGTTGGGGGGGGGCAATAAGTTGACTTTGTAAATATACAAATAGAATGAGACTATTGCCTTACACACTGTAAGCCGCCCTGAGTCTTCGGAGAAGGGCGGGATATAAATGTAAACAACAACAAAAAAAAACCTAGGCTGGGCTAAGTTCCATTTCTCTTGAGGGAGGGGGGAGGGGGTACATAGGTCCCCACTTTCAAACGTTCAAACCTTTCTGGGAGCCCAGTAAGGGATTGCAATCTTAGGGGGGTCAGCAGACTCCATTCCCTTGAATCGGCAGATCTCCCGGGTTTTCCATCTCTCCACTCTGGCTGGAAGGCTGGAAAGGTAGACTTCACTCAGCCGGGATGCCACGCTCTGGAGATCTCACCTCTGGTCCCCTTTCAGGAGTCGGGTCAGACTGGCAACTTCTCCAGGAATCAGATCCCTTGGGCCGCTCTCCTAGCTCTTGAGCAGTTTCTGCAGCCTTGAGGCCCCGCACCACCTCTTCAGATGGGAGAATCTGGTATTGATAAATTCCTGGGACTCTGGGCTCACTGCCTCTTCCAGGATTTCTTCTTTTTTTTCCCATTTTCGCTCGGTCTTTGTACCACCAAAGGGTTTTGGTGGATGCTGGCACCCAGCATCCCTAACAGCCCAGAGGCGGTGCTGCTATGCTAAAAAGCAGTTTCAGTTTAATGTCAAAGTTCCAGAAAACCCCTCCTGCAGAAAAGCCAACATCTTTCAAAGTTCTTTTACTAGCATAGGTAAAGGTAAACTGGCATAGTTGGTTGAAAACTGAAATTGGGGATTCGAGTTCCTCCCTCAGTAATACAAACCCCAAGATATCCACCCTCATGACCCCTCTGCCAGTCACACATTCCAATCCTCAACCGTCCCATGTTGAAGCATCATTCCAGCCACTCCTTCTCATGATGCGAACCCAGACTGACCTTGACTGGCAGGAAAAATGTTATGTCTAATCATCCCTTGCACTACCACCCTCCTCCCCTCCTTTCCCACAGAGGTGTATGTGGCAGCGTGTGGAAGCCTTCGGCCTAGTATGGCTTCCAAAGCTGATATATATGATTAAAGATTTCATGTCTGGTGAAGAAACAGAAGCTTTCCAAAATTCTTTGACTTTGAATCTTACCTGGTTAAACCAGCTGTGCCATGTTATGGTATCATCATTAATAGTGAAACTTTGATTTATGGGAACTCCAGAATCTACCTTTCCAATTTTCACTTGATCAAAGGATTGGTTTGGAAAAACAATCCAGTTCATTACATCCAGACCAGCTAGTACTTCTCCATTAGAATCAAGAGAAATCATATCCTCAGCACTGTTATTAAATGAAAGACTTTTCAAGAAGTAATGCAACTAGAACAAAAATGGAAAGGCAGAGTTTTAAAAAGATATAGTTGTATGTTTGTGGAAAATGTCTAGTAGGCCAAGGAGGAATATGGAACCTATAACTCAACTGAAATAAAATTTTCTGTTGACAGGTACAGGAATGAAATATGGTTTACAACCACCTTTAGAATATGTTAGCTCTTGCTATTTACAAGAGCATTGTAAATTAACTGATTACCTGAGGATATTCTTGCCATTTACCTGCCAGCCAATTTGATTGGGAAGGTTCAAAGGGCCTCCATCTATTGTTTTTCTATGTCTAAATTTAGATGTCAACATGGCATGTAAAGCATAGGCCACTGCATACACAGA
Organism: Ahaetulla prasina; assembly: GCF_028640845.1. Taxonomy (NCBI): domain Eukaryota; kingdom Metazoa; phylum Chordata; class Lepidosauria; order Squamata; family Colubridae; genus Ahaetulla; species Ahaetulla prasina. The sequence continues at coordinate 28,909,157 of NC_080542.1, read as the reverse complement.
ATTATAGATGCTGTAACTGTGACCAATCATGCTCGTTTTAAAAACAATTTTAGGAAGTTTTTCGATATTCTCCCTCCCATTGCAGAAATCTCCAACCACCTTGTCCAGTAGTGACCTTTGAAATATACAGTTGAAAGCCTGCTGCCAGAAGTCTATTATAAATCCATCTGCTTTTGGATTAAGAGGATTTCTGCTTTCAAGAAAAGGTTTGAATCCTGGGGGGGTGTTGGTTTGAATTGTGAAGGATAGAGCACCATGGATTATTTGTGTATCCCAATCCTTTTGATGTACAGTTGATGCAAGTTCTGCTTGAGAATTCAATATCCATACTTTTCCTTTTGTTGCATCTCTATCATGTTCTTTGTTTGAAAGATATGGTAACCATCTTAGGAAAACCAAGGCATTGGACTCACCATAGATAATCATAACATTGCTTTTAGTTGTCATAATTTTATCATGTAATTTTGCACCATGTTTAAATACAGAAATCAATCCATTAACTGAGTGTAGCTAAGCAATTCTTTCTATGAATGTAAAGCAAATACAATGCTTAGAAAATAATGGAATGATCCTATCTAGAACTCGTTCTCCATTATCATTATCCATCACAGTAATGCCAATCCATGTCCAGTTGAAATGGAGGAGCAAAGATAGAATCCCATCACACTGAAGTCTTTCCATAGGGCTCATTTGGAAGAAGGAAAGACCTGGAGTTTTATAATTCATGACTGGAGCAGAGCCATAGATGAGCTGAAGCAGATTTAAGGGGAAAAAAGACAGACAGAGAAAAAGACAGGAGGGAGAAAAAAAAATCTTGAAGATCCAGAGAAGTTAGAAATGATGTTGTGCTCTAATACTTATACATAGTCTGAAGCTGATATACTATACCTGTGGAATCTTGTAAATATCCAAGAGATTTGCAATGACAATAGAGGTTTTGGAGTCTAGTCCCCCAATCACCGCTTTCATATTATTCCGGATGACACAAATGTAATTAGGAACAAAACTCTTCAGGTTGTAAAGCAGTAACATTGTGGCAAGGTAAGTCTTCTGTGCGTTGAAGTGACTGTCATAAATGTGGAAACCCAAGGTGACATTTGGTAAGAGATAAGGGTTTTCATTGATCTCTTTCACTGTAAATACCAAGGCCAGGATGTGTTGGTAATTCTTCAGCATTAAACTACAATAGAAAATACTCTGTGAAAATATGTATAGCTTCCCTGAAAGGAACTCAAAAGCACCAAAACAAACACAGTTCTTCCTTTTCCTTATAATTACATTTTTATATTCCTCATTTCTCCTTTATGATTATTGGTTTACTTATTCAGAAAGTTATATCAGTATAAAAATCTGTATTAATTCTCTTTTCTTTTCAGAAATTATCAATTAGAAAAGTTGCAGATTCCAAAACATAGATTTTTAATATTAGATAAATGTGATCCATTTCTTATTTCTTGAGTGTTTTGATGTTTCAACACACTTTCTTATGCCCCGTTGTTTTAATTCTGCAAACACCTCTACAATTCTTAATTTGTATTTAGTTTCTAAATACAATAAATCAAAAGTAGACATCAATATAATAAAGGACTAGTCTTATTCATAATTTTTATTAAATAATATATTATATATAAAACATAGATTTTAGGAGATAAAATGGTATCTCTGAAGAAATAAATATAAGTTTAAAAGAAAAGAATCTCTAAAGAAGAGAAGCAAGTTTTGACCCATCTAAAAATCTAGAAACGGGAATGCATGCGAATATTGTGTCTGAATATACTGAAATCCTTCAATCATATGCTGAATTGGAAAAGTTGATTCATAGACTGTATAGACACAATAGATTTTTATTAATTTCACTGTTCTCTTTCTTGATGATTTATTTACCTGGTAAATTTGCAAGCTTTACAATAATATATTGTTGTGCAAGGGGTTACCTTTACATCACTTTGGTCTTTCACAAAACATCTTCTATAATAAATTTCAGTAAACTTCTAGAGTTTACTGAAGTAAGTTTTCTATTTTCTTAATTTTTTATTTTCCCAAAGTATTTTTTTATTTAGTATTTTAAGAAATCAGCAAGCAGTTTCTAAGAAACAAACATGAATGTAGAACAAAATTAATTCTCAAAACAAAGAATCAAAACATGGTTTGTCTTAGATTCAAAGTTAACATCTTTCTACTTTTTCTTATCAATATGTTAAAAAAAGTCTATAAGTAATAGGCGCTCCTACGCTTCCACCCTCATTGCGTCGGCAGATAACCACCCGGCCGCCCTGTTTTGGGTGGCCCGCTCCCTCCTACATCAGGAGGTGCGGGATGACTCGTTGCAGGGTTGTGCCGAGGAGTTTAGTGGTTATCTATACGACAAAATCGTTCAGCTCCGGGACGGCTTGGACCGAAATTGGGATGATCCAGGTGGGAGGGCGGAGTCGCGTCTTGTGGAGGTTATTTGGGATGAGTTTGATCCTGTGACTCTCGAGGACGTGGACAGGTTGCTGGGGAGGCTGCATACTACGACATGTTTACTGGACCCGTGCCCTTCCTGGTTGGTACTGGCCTCCCGGGAAGTGACACGAGGCTGGCTCCAGGGGATTACTAACGCTTCTTTGCTGGAGGGAGTTTTCCCTGCTGCCTTGAAGGAGGCAGTGGTGAGACCCCTCCTCAAGAAGCCTTCCCTGGACCCAGCTATTTTAGGTAATTACCGTCCGGTCTCCAACCTTCACTTCACTGCGAAGGTTGTACAGAGTGATGTGGCACGCCAGCTACCCCAGTACCTGGATGAAGCCGTCTATCTAGACCCGTGCCAGTCCCGGTTTCCGACCCGGATACAGCACGGAGACAGCTTTGGTCGCGTTGGTGGATGATCTCTGGAGGGCCAGAGACAGGGGTTATTCCTCTGCCCTGGTCCTATTAGACCTCTCAGCGGCTTTCGATACCATCGACCATGGTATCCTGCTGCGCCGGTTGGAGGGGTTGGGAGTGGGAGGCACCGTTTATCGGTGGTTCTCCTCCTATCTCTCCGACCGGTCGCAGACGGTGTTGACAGGGGGGCAGAGGTCGACCGCGAGACACCTCACTTGTGGGGTGCAGGAGGGGTCGATTCTCTCGCCCCTCCTGTTCAACATCTATATGAAGCCGTTGGGTGAGATCATCAGTGGCTTTGGGGTGAGATATCAACTGTACGCTGATGATACTCAGCTGTACTTTTCCACCCCGGGCCACCCCAATGAAGCTGTCGAAGTGTTGTCCCGGTGTTTGGAAGCCATACGGGTCTGGATGGGGAGGAACAGGCTCAAGCTCAATCCCTCCAAGACGGAGTGGCTGTGGATGCCGGCACCCCGATACAGTCAGCTGCAGCTGCAGCTGACTGTTGGGGGCGAGTTATTGGCCCCAAAGGAGGGAGTGTGCAACTTGGGTGTTCTCCTGGATGCACGGCTGTCGTTTGAAGATCATTTGGCGGCCGTCTCCAGGAGAGCCTTTCACCAGGTTCGCCTGGTTCGCCAGTTGCGCCCCTTCCTTGATCGGGATGCCCTATGCACAGTCACTCACGCCTGGATTATTGCAATGCTCTCTACATGGGGCTCCCCTTGAGATGCACTCGGAGGCTTCAGTTGGTCCAGAATGCAGCTGCGCGGGTGATGGAGGGAGTCACACGTAGCTCCCATGTGACACCTCTCCTGCGCAGACTCCACTGGCTTCCTGTTGCCTTTCGGGTGCATTTCAAGGTTCAGGTAACCACCTTTAAAACGCTCCATGGCTTGGGACCTGGATACTTACGGGACCGCCTTCTCTTACCTCATGCCTCCCACCGACCCGTACGCTCGCACAGAGAGGGCCTTCTCAGGGTGCCGTCCGCCAGACAATGTCGGCTGGCGGCCCCCAGAGGAAGATCCTTCTCTGTGGGGGCTCCCACTCTTTGGAATGAACTCCCCCCTGGTTTACGCCAAATACCTGACCTTCGGACTTTTCGCCGTGAACTGAAAACATATCTGTTTGTTCGTGCGGGGCTTTCTTAAATTGTAGTTTTAAATTCTAAATTTCTCTCTGGTTTTAATTGGGATTTTTTTAGATTCTTAATTATTTTAATTTCGCTTTTTAATTAAGCTTTTTAATTGTATTTTAACTGTATATTGTTTCTTTTTATTTTGGCTGTACACCGCCCTGAGTCCTTCGGGAGAAGGGCGGTTTATAAATCTAATAAAATAAATAAATAAATAAATAAATAGTACCTAAAAAACCTTAATTGTAAATAATCAGTTTAAGATTTAAAACTTTATTGTACAACAAATGCTTTAATGCATGTGTACTGAGTTTTTTATTTTTATTAACATTCACTAAAATTAATTTATTCTTTCCTTTAATGTTATATTTTCACTGAGTTTTAAATTTAAGAACCCTATTTATTGTTTTAAATGTAATTTAACAGTATGTGTGTAAGATGCCTCGAGTTACCTCTGTTGAGATGGATGACATGCAAGTTTAATAAATAAATATATAATAAAATAAATATTCATTCTATATGAAAAAAATAAAATACTTCTCTTAACTTTAATGTTCTAAAGTTCAATTAATACTTATATAGTACATTTTGTTAATTTTATTATCCACATTCAAATTTATCTAAATATGAATTAATAATTCTCAATCAATATTACAAATATTACTATATCAAAATAATATAATATACAGGCACTCCTCCACTTATGATCACAATTGAACCCAAAATTTCTGTTGTTAAGTGAAGCATTTGTTAAATGAGTTTTGCCCCATTTTATGACCTTTCTTGTCACACTTACCACAAATGTTAAGTGAATCACTGCAGTTGATAAGTTACTAACCTGATTGTTAAGTGAATCTGGTTACCCCATTGTCTTTGCTTGTCAAAAGTTTTCAAAAAATTATCACATAACTCTGAGATGCTGCAACCGTCATAAATATGAACCAGTTGCCAAGCATCTGAATTTTGATCACATGATAATGAGGATGCTACAAAGGTTGTAACTCTGAAAAATGGTCATAAGTCACTTTTTTTCAGTGTCATTGTAACTTTGTATGGTCATAAATTAACTGTTGTAAGTTGAGGACTACCTGTATTCAGATTTACAGCACACAATAAACACTTCAAGAAGGATTCAATACTTATGATTCCATGAGAATTTTCTATAATAAGCTAGTTAAACTTATTACATTGCTGGTTTAGGACTTCTAAATCTTCCCAGAAAATATATGAAAGTAAAAATTCTTACATAAGATCTTCAATCAATGGTGGTGGTGGCTCTTCCATGAAATTTAAACCATTGTTCAAGAAAGTTGCTAGAGTTGCTATGCCACCAATTATAACATCTCCTGATTCACAATATGTATGCTGTGGTTTATCAGGAGTATAAATTTTACATTTCATATTATAAGCATTGCATGGTTTAAAAGAGAATAGTGTTACCAACAAAAATATTACCAACTCCATTTTCAATGCAGGTCAAATCTTCCTTCTTCATGGAATTCTTATTCATTTGTCAGAAATTTAATTCACAGATTTTAATCATAATTAGACCACTTGTGATTTAAAGAAAATTCCTGCTCTTAGGAATGATCATTCAAAAAAAGAAAGACCTATTCCAGATCAAGCTAAAAAATCTAAATCTGTGTTTATTCTTTCTTCACTTCAAATAGATCCACGTATTTTCTCCTTCTTTTGTACTTGCAAACTGAAAATCCAAGGGAGACATTAATTACAAGTCTTGGGATAATTAAACAGTAAGCTATTGACCACTTCAATCCCCACAGTATGTGAGGGATTGTTGTTTTCAACTTTTAATGAACTCCAACTTTGAAAAAAAGAACTATATATTAGAAATATCCAACAGCAAAAGAAAATTAAAAAAAGATGATGGAAATAACTAGGCCATCTTTGCCCAGCATGGCATCTTCCGGGTATATAGACTCCAAGCTTGCAAAATTTCCAGTCATTTACAAATAATTGGAGAAAATTATGCTAAAATTACTTGTCTTGATGTGGTCAAATCCAATACTGCAATTTTTGGCTTCCATTAAAGATTGGGGGGAGGGTTTGTATCTTTATTTATTTATTATTTATTTATTTTTGTCACACAGTATATATAAGCATAAGCATGAAATAATTATACAATATATAAGCATATATATGAGTATGAGTATGTAATAACTATATTAATTGGATATAATGAAGGAAAACAATAGAACAGGAACGGTAGGCACGTTTGTGCTCTTATGCACGCCACTTACAGACCTCTTAGGAATGGGGTGAGGTCAATGGTAGATAGTTTTTAGTTGAAGCTTTTGGGATTTTGGGAAGAGACCACAGAGTCAGGCAGTATATTCCAAGCATTAACAACTCTGTTATTGAAGTTATATTTTCTGCAATCAAGATTGGAGCGGTTAACATTAAGCTTAAATCTACTGTGTGCTTGTGTATTGTTGCAATTGAAGCTGAAGTAGTCTTTGACAGGAAGGACATTATAATAGATGATTTTATGAGTTAAACTCAGGTCATGTTGAAGGCGGCGTAGTTCTAAATTTTCTAAACCCAGGATTTCAAGTCTGGTGGCATAAGGTATTTTGTTGTATTCGGAGGAGTGGAGTACTCTTCTTGTAAAATATTTCTGGACACGTTCAATTGTATTGATGTCAGAAATATGGTATGGGTTTCAAACAGTTGAGCGGTATTCAAGAATTGGTCTAGCAAATGTTTTATATGCTCTGGTTAGTAGTGTAGTGTTTTTGTAGAAGAAGCTACACAATTAGGTTTAAACTTGTAAGGCCTTTTTTGCGATATAGTTACAGAGGGCTTTGGCACTTAGATCTTTTGATATGAAAATTCCAAGATCTTTAACAGGGTGGGGATCATCAATAAGGTAATGTCCATTAAGCTTGTACTTAGTGTTTAGGTTCTTTTTTCCAATATGTAAAACTGAGCATTTGCTGGTTGAGATTTGGAGTTGCCAGGTTTTAGACCATTCAGATAAGAAGTCCAGATCTTTTTGGAGGATAGCTGTATTGTTGGTGGTGTTAAATAGGTTGACATCGTCAGCAAAGAGAACACAATTACTTGTAATATGGTCACAGAGACCATTAATGTATAATATGAAGAGTGTTGGTCCAAGAATGCTGCCTTGGGGAATGCCACTTTTAACAGGAACAGGGTTTGATAGCGCATTGCCAATTTTGACCACTTGTTGTCTGTTTGATAGAAAAGCTGTTATCCAGTTGTGGAGGGGTCCTGAGATGCTGTAGGATTTTAGTTTTAGGACAAGTTTATCATGTACTACTGAGTCGAAAGCTTTACAGAAGTCTGTGTAGATTGCATCTATTGCTTTGCCCTGATCAAGATTTGTAGTCCATATGTTTTCGCAGTGAAGAAGTTGTAAATTACATGATAATATTTTTCTGAAACCAAATTGTTTATTAGAGAGTAGGTTGTTTGTTTCTAGATGGAGGGTAATGGATTGGTTGATGATAGATTCCATTATTTTGCAGGTGACACAACAAAGAGAGATAGGTCTGTAATTTTCAACTAGGCTGGGGTCTCTTTTTTTGAAGATAGGGATGATCGTGGCAAGTGATCAAAGTTTGGGAAGGGAACAGGTCATGAAAGCTTTTTCAAAAATTATGCTTAGGGGTTCTGCTATATTAGTGGAAATCTTTTTTAAGAAGTATGCACATAGTCCACCTGGTCCAATAGATAGGGATGGTTTCAGTTTGCGAAGAGCTTTTTCAACATTATCTTCTGTGAAATCTATGTGTGTTAGGTCGTTGCACTCATTGTTGATACAATTGGGGAATGTCGGGTATAAGTCATTACTGTTAACAAAGACTGTGTCAAAGATCTTTCCACCATAAGCAGAATTTACCAATCCTCAAAGATATATAGAAAAGTTAACCTGTGATTATACCTGAGTGTGTTGGGCATTTCCTGTTTTCAGTCTTGTGCTTCAATTCTCTGATAAACAAGAATTTAAAAAGGGAGTTCAATCTATATGTCATCCATAAAGCCAAGAGGGAGGGGGAGGGGGGGAAAGGGGGAGGGAGCGGGAGGGAGAAGGAGAGGGAAAAAGAGAGAGATGTGGGGTCCTTGGTACTCTCTGGGCCTGCTTGTTTTTTTTTAGATGTTTCATTACCCTAATATCATCAGTGCTAGTAAGGAGTGCTGTTTGTTTATATTCTGGTGTCTTGTCAATCTGTGGGTTGTTTTTTTTTAGGATTTTAGAGATCTTTGTTTGGGCTGTTTACTGATGGCTTTTTGGCAGTTTTTTGCCTGGGGTATGTTTACTTGATTGTGTTAACTGATGTTAACCTTAGAGTTAACCTATCTGAGCTGTGTGCTGATTACTGGTGGAAAGGTGCTAGAGTCTTTTTCTCTATTTTGTAAATTGCATTGTAATTGTAAACCAAAATGGATGCGGTATTCCAGGTGTTGTCTTACTAAGGCTTTATAAAGCAACACTAATACTTCATGTGATTTTGATGCTATGCTCTGTTTATACAACATTTTTGGCTGCTGCCACATACTGCTGGGTCATGTTTAAGAGATCGCCCACTAGGACTCCAAGGTCCCTCTCACAGTTACTGTTTTTGAGTCAGGTTTTGCCTAATTTGTACTTGTACCTTTGGTTTTTCCTCCCTAAGTGTAAAAACTTACTTATCCACATTAAATTTCATTTTGTTGGATAAGGCCCATTGTTCAAGATTGTCAATATCTCTTTGGATCCTTAGCTTTTCTTCTGGGTGTTGGCTATTCCTGCCAGCTTAGTGTCATCTGCAAATTTGAAGTTCCCCTTCTATTCCCTCATTTAAATAAGTTATAAAGATATTGAAGAATATTGGGTCTAAGACAGAACCTTGTGGTACCACACTGCTTACTTCAGTTCATGTAGATGTAGTACCATTAAGTACTACTCATTGAGTATGGTTTTCCAGCCAGTTACAAATCCATCTGGTGATGATACTGTCTATCCCACATTTAACCTCTAGTGTTGGTTTGATGGAGTGCATCTTTCTTCCCAAATGTTATATAATTGTTTTAAGGCCAGACTTGAACAACAAGGAAAATTTAATGAAGAGAACAGAGGAATTATTGAGTCTATCATTTGCACCTCTATAACTGTCTGGTTCGGTTCTGCAACCCAACAAGAAAGACACAGACTTCAGAGGATAATTAGAACTGCAGAAAAAATAATTGCTACCAACCTGCCTTCCATTGAGGACCTATATACTGCACGAATCAAGAAGAGGGCCATGAAAATATTTACAGATCCTTCACATCCTGGACATAAACTGTTTCAACTCCTACCCTCAAAACAACGCTATAGAGCACTGCACACCAGAACAACTAGACACAAGAACAGTTTTTCCCCGAAGGCCATCACTCTGCTAAACAAATAATTCCCTCAACACTGTCAAACTATTTACTAAATCTGCACTATTAATCTTCTCATCGTTCCCATCACCAATCTCTTTCCACTTATGACTGTATGACTGTAACTTTGTTGCTGGTAATCCTTATGATTTATATTGATATATTGACCATCATTTGTGTTGTAAATGTTGGAATGTTGGTTGATGAAGGTATCTTTTCTTTTATGTACACTAAGAGCATATGCACCAAGACAAATTCCTTGTGTGTCCAATCACACTTGGCCAATAAAAAATTCTATTCTATTCTATTCTATTCTATTCTATTCTATTCTATTCTATTCTATTCTATTCTATTCTATTCTATTCTATTCTATCAAGTGTAGATTTATTACTCCGCTGAAGGTTATTCATTCTTATGAGCATCTAAAAGTTTAAAATTTTTGATTAATTCTTATTTCTGGTATTATAGTGTAGGAAGTTAGCACTCAATCCTCTCCTAGAAGAATGAAATATTTTGGAAGATATTGAATAGGGCAGAGTATTGTGTTTCCCTGGATGAGAAATGGGGAAACCTGTTTTAAAGACAAAGCAGCTTCCTGCCTCATCATATCTTTGTCAATGGGCCATTAAGGCCTCAGCCAGCTCACTCATTCCCCCCATCTTTGTCAATGGATCATCATCTGCAACACAATAGGACCCATCTAGCAACAGAAACTCACCACATGGCAAGGCTCAAGCAAGCTTGAGAGACAACCTACAAAGTTAGCTAAGACCCCTAGACCACCTAGGAGTTTGACAACCAATCAGGGTACATTTCTTATACAGGAACACCACGGTGGGGCCCCACAGAGAGTATAAACTCAGGTACTCAGCACATTGTCTTTCTCTTCTCCTTTTCTTCTCTTCTTTTCTTCTCCTTTCCTCTCTGGTTCTTCACCCAACACCTTGAAACATGTGATCATCTTTTCTACTCAGGAACGCAAGCCATTTGCTCCTGTTCAGGAATTCAAGCTATGTGATTCCTGTCTACCATTAAACCATCTTTCCAAGCAGTCTCCATGTTTCCAGTGTCTTTTTCCCACTTGGAACTGAACCCAGATGGACATTTCTTCCAACAATAGCTAAAGGGACATGTGCTGTCTTGACTAACAATGATCATCCTTAACTTATTTTAGCAATCATATATAGCAATTGAATAAGTTTAGACCATGACTTTCTCATACTATCTTTCGTGTCTTGCAGCAAAAAAGGGTAACCAATTTCCCTTGGACTGCAAGGTAATCAAACCAGTCAATCCTAGAGGAGATCAACCCTGACTGCTCTTTAGAAAGCCAAATCCGGAAGATGAAACTCAAATACTTTGGCCACCTAATGTGAAGGAAGGACTCACTGGAAAAGAGCCTAATGCTGGGAAAGATTGAGGGCAAAATAAGAACGGGATGACAGAGAACGAGGTGGCTGGATGGAATCACTGAAGCAGTAGGCATGAGCTTAAATGGACTTCAGGGGATGGTAGAGGATGGGAAGACCTGGAGGAATGTTGTCCATGAGGTCGCGATGGGTCAGACATGACTTTGCAATTAACAACAACAAATTATATGTTTGTGTAAAAGTGTATATCACAGCTCTCAGCAAAGCAGTTTTATAGCTGTCTGTGTTGATAAATTGGCTTGTTTTTGTTTTTTAATTAACTGATTATAATTATAAATAATTTATATGGTATTGTCATCAATCTACAATCCTGAAACAGTCAGTTCATGTGAGAGATAAAGAATAGTTGAAAGTAGAGCCTGATCTTTTAATCAAGATCTTTGTTCACCTCAAAGGACCCAATGATTCAAAAAAACATGCATTGTCCCCAGCAGTGAGTTTCAATTTTGTTCGCTACAGGTTCACTTGTGAGTGCGTGCGCACATTTTCAGAAACATTAGGTGGGTGGGTGGGTGGAGCCTCCCGCCACCACCGCTACCAGTTCACCCGACCCAGGGCAAACCAGTAGCAGCCACCATTGGACATCACTTCAAAATACTTTAATGCCCATTCCAATACTGACATGATGGTTTCTAAAAATGATCTTCTGAGGGGGTCATTGATAACTATCCAGAAGTTGCTTGCTTGTGCCTTTCAGATGCTGTAACTTTAATTTTAATATTAAATAGTCCTACCTTTTATAAATAATTTCATGTCTCACTTTTTTTAATAAAACCCATATGCTCCTTATTTTTATTACAGTATATGCAGAACTCAAAAGAAATTGACAGAAAAGACAGAAAAGAAATTGTTTGTATCAAACAAGTATCAAACAATGCTCTGTGTAATGACAAAGCTGGCCAGTATTGAAAGCAGCACAACATCTCATTCAAAGATGACCAGAACACTTGAATTTTGGGGAACAGGGACTTTGGGTCTGTATGAAAGCAGAGACCATCAGACCTATAGTTCATTCATATGATATATATGCTATGATACTGTCCTAAAATGAGAATCACATTCATGATCATGCAAGACAATAATGTTATAGTAACATCATCCTAGAACAACATGCTGTTCAACAGAACAACAAAATCCTGCATCCAACCTCTTTGGTGAGCACAAACTTGAGGGAGTATTGTCTTTGGAATTTTTTTTTTAAAAAAATCTCATTCATTTTTAGTGTTTTCTTTTCAAATGAGATAGAAACATTTTTTTTTATCAGTCAAAACATGTTTCCTTCAATTCTATTGGGATCCATAAAGTAATTGCATACATATCTAATTTTGAAAGAATGGTAATTAGTTTGTTTATGTTCAGATACAGAATTTCAGTGTCCAAAGACAAAACATGAATAATATTATAAATATTGCAACTTTTTTCATGTTAGGCAGAATAAAAACAACTACAATTATACAACATAGTTTGTGGAGGCTTCTTACTCTTTTCCAAGGTTTGCTTTATAATCACCTTTTGTTACTAGAATACTAATCTCACTGTATCATCAAAGAAGCAAGAAAAATTTAAATGTCAGGGAAAAATTTGACTTTCTCCAACAATGTTAGCTTTAATAATTGTCTCACTAGCATTATTTAATCTCCAACTTTCCAAGTCACATAATATCAAATGTAGAGTTCAAAGTCCTCATGATCCATATCATACGTACTATCAGTCAGGTGATGTCACTGTGGGTGGCATTGTCACTCTAGCTCTTTTTCTGCATGCTACTCTAGAGTTCAGCGAAGTCCCACCATCACCATTGCTTGAAGATCTTATGTAAGGATTTTATGCTTAGTACCACATGAACTATGTATGAACTGCTACTTGATCATAATTCAGTTAGTCTACTTTGTTTAAAATTGTATTGAACCATTGGAAATTTGTATAGTTTTCACTAGTTTCCCCAGTCAATTTTCCAATGTTTCATGATAAGTCTGGGCCAGAATATTAAGGGAAAAAATTCACTGAAATTTTTACTGTTCTATAAATGGCAAGGTTTAATAGTCTGCATCTTCTGTGAGAATTTTACACATTCTTCCTTGTGGTTTTCTGAATTTTCATTTATATATTATTGAGATAATTATAATAAAATGTGGCATTTGCTCATACTTTTAATGATATGAATAGCTGTTATTAATATATTTTACTAATATATTATATCATATCAAAGAAAAACATATTTCCAAAAATAAAGAAAAAATAAATGGATTAAATCATCCATATATTTTTTCTTTATTTTTGGAAATATGTTGTTCTTTGATATGATATAATATATTAATAAAATATATTAATAACAGCTATATTTCCACTAAAGTTGATGTTTTGCATAAATAAGTAGACATATATAAAATACTATTTTCTAAGTTTTAATATACAGTATTATATAGTATTAAGTAACTACTTTATGAAACTTTCACTGTATTAGTTTCATATACTTGCTAATAAAAATAAATACACTGAGATTTATAACATGAGATAAAATAGATACTTTTTTTCCTGTAAAATATATTTTAAAAATGTATATGACACTGAATTTATCTTATATTTCAGATTAGTTCCTAAATATTACCAAAATATTGTGGCTCTGGCATTTGCAATCCAGGAGATGAATAAAAACCCAGAGATCTTACCCAACATTACTCTTGGTTTCAACATCTATGACAGTTACTTCAATGCACAGAAAACATACCATGCCACAATGTTACTGATCTACAACATGAAGAACTTTTTTCCCAATTACATCTGTGGTATTCAGAATCATCTGACTTCAATAATTGGGGGACTAGATGCCAAAACTTCCATTGACATTGCAAATCTCTTGGATATCTATAAAATCCCTCAGGTGACATTTATAGCATACCTGACTTTTTAGAATTTCTAGATTTCATTTGGTAAATTAGAGGCAGAAAGTGGGATTCTTCTAAATAACAGCGTATCTTGTGTGCTTCTTCACTTTTAAAATCTTCTTACCCCATTTTTAAAAAGGACAATGACAAGCTAGAGAATCTTAACCTAAGAAACTTCTATAGCATGAATGAAAAATATGCACTCTGATTAAATGACATGGAAGTATTCCATGTTACAACCTTAAATACCAAAAAGTCTTCTAGCATAGTTTAGTCTCTCAAATATATTATCACATAAACTTTGGTTAAGTACATTAAATTATTTTAGAAATGAGCAACCAAATTAGATACAGAAGAAGTTGCAAAAAAGTGAAGCGCAGGAAGTACAGTATACATCAACTACAGCTCCTGCAGAAAATAAATATTTTAATGATAGCTTAAATGTATTTTTATGCAACCACAATCAAAACTACTGTTGGAGGTTTATGTAGAAAATGTACAATATAAACCATGCACAATATAAGTAGTAAAAACACAAGTAATGCACCATTGGAAAGAAGAAAGGTTAAAGGAAAACAAAAATATGAATTATTCAGACTGTCCAGAACAGTTCAAAGATTTCTGCAGGAACAAGGGCCACTTTAAGATTCACTTTCCCTATTACGAGTCCTTCATGGATGTGAATGTGCAAACCGAACTCACAGTAACAAAGAGGGAAGTGGTCTGTTCTGGACAACAATAATTCTTACCACTGCCCTTAGTTGCATACAAAACTCTCTCATATATTTCTGGCATATAAAAAATATAACAGTCAGAATATCACATTTCCTGAAATACTTCTCTTAAAGCCTAAATCTAATAGACATACAGTAGGTACCTATCATAAAATATAATTCATTCATTCATTCATTCAATTGAAAGCAGTACATTGCATTTAAAATTGTTCAAAATATGCTTATTTGTGAATGAAGCGATTAATTTGGGTGTTCATAGTCTGCTCAATCAGGTAAGCAGTATTTTCTCTGAATTTGACCACATTTTCTCTATTTTTTCTCTATTAAGGAGGATACTTGTTTGGATTCCTCCTATCTCTAGCAGGGGTCCTTGCTTTAGCCATCTTTTGTCTTTTCATTCTAATTTTGGCAATGCTAGTTTTTGTTCATCCACATAAGCTTTTTGCTATATGAATGTATTTTTATGCAACCACAATCAAAACTACTGTTGGAGGTTTATGTAGAAAATGTACAATATAAACCATGCACAATATAAGTAGTAAAAACACAAGTAATGCACCATTGGAAAGAAGAAAGGTTAAAGGAAAACAAAAATATGAATTATTCAGACTGTCCAGAACAGTTCAAAGATTTCTGCAGGAACAAGGGCCACTTTAAGATTCACTTTCCCTATTACGAGTCCTTCATGGATGTGAATGTGCAAACCGAACTCACAGTAACAAAGAGGGAAGTGGTCTGTTCTGGACAACAATAATTCTTACCACTGCCCTTAGTTGCATACAAAACTCTCTCATATATTTCTGGCATATAAAAAATATAACAGTCAGAATATCACATTTCCTGAAATACTTCTCTTAAAGCCTAAATCTAATAGACATACAGTAGGTACCTATCATAAAATATAATTCATTCATTCATTCATTCAATTGAAAGCAGTACATTGCATTTAAAATTGTTCAAAATATGCTTATTTGTGAATGAAGCGATTAATTTGGGTGTTCATAGTCTGCTCAATCAGGTAAGCAGTATTTTCTCTGAATTTGACCACATTTTCTCTATTTTTTCTCTATTAAGGAGGATACTTGTTTGGATTCCTCCTATCTCTCTAGCAGGGGTCCTTGCTTTAGCCATCTTTTTGTCTTTTCATTCTAATTTTGGCAATGCTAGTTTTTGTTCATCCACATAAGCTTTTTTTGCTATATGAATGTATTTTATGCTTTTAAAAAGCTTGAAAATAATAATTAAATGTGACTTTTTCTCCATCTCTTTCCTTTGCTCTTAATCCTTATGCAGCTCATCTATGGCTCTAGTCCCATCATGAATTATAAAACACCAGGTCTTTTTTTCTTCCAGATGAGCCCACTAGAAAGACTTCAGTATGAAGGGATTCTGTCTCTGCTTCTCCATTTCAGGTGGACATGGATTGGGATAGTTGTAATAGCCAATGATAATGGAGAAAGAGTTATAGAAAAGATTGTTCCATTATTGTCTCAACACAACATCTGTTTTTCATATATAGAGAGAATTGGTGAAGTAAAAACAATTCATCAAATCTTTGACTTGTTCAACCGTGGTGCAGAAATACATGATAAAGTTATGGATAGCAATGCTAATGTTCTCATATTTTATGGAGAATCTTATATTATGGTAAGGCTGAGATGGATAGCATATTTATCAAGAAAAAACATAATAGATATTGTCAAAGGTAAAGTGTGGATATTTACAGCACAAATGGAGCTCAACTCACATTTATATCAGAGAAATTGGGATACTGACATAATGAATGGTGCTCTGTCCTTCACAATTCATGCCAGTGACCCACCAGGATTCCAGTCATTTACTGAAAGTAGAAATCCTTCCATGACAGAAGATGGATTTATCAAGGATTATTGGCAGCAATCCTTTGTTTGTGCATTTATAACTTCAAGTGTAGGTGAGGTAGCTGGTGATATTTGCACAGGAGAAGAGAAATTGGAAGATCTTCCTGTAACTTTTTTTGAAAAGAGAATGACTGGTCACAGCTACAGTATTTATAATTCTGTCTATGCAGCTGCACATGCATTGCATGCTCTGATTTCATCCAGATCTGCCCAAAGGTCAGTGGCAAATAAAAGAAGATTGAAGCTTCAAAATCAAGATTCATGGCAGGTAATGGACTGAACATGATCTTGAAGAAAAGCATTATTTGTATTAAAAAAATGAGGCCCATACTTTCAGTTAAAGGAATTATTTTTATCTCCTTTCCTATCCCTGGAAGGGACATAAGGTTCTCTGGTTTGATTAACCACATCATATCCTGATTAACTAACTGTCACATCCTAGACATAAATTGTTTCAACTCCTCTCCTCAGGAAGCTGCTACAGGACATTGCACAATTCACACAATACTGTCTTATGTCTAAGTACATTTTCCTACGTAAATAAAACATTGCCATTCTATTCTGTTCTGTTCTGTTCTGTTCTGTTCCGTTCTATTCTATTCTATTCAATTCCATTCCATTACCTCCAGTACACCAATATTTTCTTAGACTCCCCACCCCCCAAAAAATAAAACTCTAATTTTTTATCTTTTCTTTTCCATCTAGCTGCATTCCCTTTTAAAAGGCCTCTCATTTAATAACAGTGCTGGGGACCTGGTTACTATTGACTACAATGGAGAATTACTAGCTGGATACGATATACTGAACTGGATTGTTTCTTCTAATGAATCCTTCATTAGAGTTAAAGTTGGAAGGGTAAATCCTGCAGTTTTATCAGACCAAATATTCACCATAAATGAAGATGTCATAACCTGGCACAGTTGGTTTAACCAGGTGGGATTCTACTTCTGTGGAATTTATACCAAACCTACTTTGAAGCTAGATGAATAAAATGAATAATTCAGACCTGATCAAACAAGAATGTGTACTGTAATGCAACCAATAATGTGTCCAAGTTGTTGCTTCAGCTGGATTTTTTAATGAATTCATTATTTACTATGATGAAAGAAAATATTTGAGGTGATATCTGTGGAACAACCTTTCCTCTATGAGATTAGCCTGCCCTGTTTGTGCTGGTGGAAGGGGCCTACTGCTAACCCAACAGCCAAGGAATTTCAGCTGGTGGGACTTGTTAGAAGAGGTTTTTCTGCCACAGCTCTCATCCTTTAGAACATCTTGGCACAGAAGAAAAGATCTCCCCTCTCTCTTTTAACCTTTAGGAAAAGCCTGAAAATCTGGTATGAGGTCTTAAGGAGAATTTATTGGCTGGAGGTGGTTGGTGCACTAATTTATTTAAAATAATTGCAGTTTTGCTTTTTAAATATTATATTCTATAACTGTGGGTCTCTCATACACTCTTCCCTTCAAATTTTAATGTATAAATTATAGAATGGATGAAGATAGTGATTTGGTTAATTTTATTTGAATCTGTTATTTGGTTATTTCAGTAGCACATATACAAAAAGTTCTTTCTGGATCAATATTTACAATTAAATTTCAACTGTACAAAATTTATGATGTTCTCACCCCAATTTCTGACCTAAATGTTTAGACAGAAATTGAGCAATGAGGTCTGCTTTAACTATTTTTGGATGGGTATTAATTCAAATGGGAATTTGATAGCTTATTTTTCATGCAATTCAAATGGCTGAAACAAGCAGCCCACCTTTGTTGGAAACTATCCAATCATGATCTAAGAAAAGTCTAAAAGGAAAATGTTGAACATCTCTAGTACTCTATCTGGAGACAAATCTGTCCAAACTTAAAAATTTAATGTATGAGATTTTTTAATGTGCATAAACTTGAATTTACTACATCAGTGCTTGGCCACATTGATTCTGGTTGATTCCTTTCTTGCACCCAGGAAATAAGATCTCAGCAAAATATGGTACAACATGGTCTTATACCCAAGAAGACTTTGAATATGGGATATGATCACATAAAACCATATCTTGAAATGGAGATTCATTTATATACTTAAGTAGGTAGATCAATGCAGAATTTCTGCAAGTGTCCTAGCTAGTTAAATGACATGGTATATGTTCCCCAAGCAGCCCAATATTTTAAATATCTCACTTTCTCAAAATTCTGGAAAATTTTCACTCTTCATTACTTTCATATGCTTCCATCAGCAATCCTTAAGTAGGTATGATATAGATATGAGATCACCCAGAGTTAAATCAAATCATAACAATAGCATTCTATCACTGGTGTTTACAAAAAGCCAAAACTACATAACCAATAACAAAACTATTACTCAAACTATTTAGAAAGAACCATGGTTAGAATCATTAAAGTCATGAAGCTAGGATATGTACCATGGTTAGACATGAGAAAACAAACCCTCAAAGAAGATTTCAGGAAAAATCAATTACCGCTCCAGGATAACTTGACAATAACCTTGAATATTGCCTCTATACATTGAAAGAATCAGAAAAATCTTTCAAAATTTTAAAACTGGTCTTTTTATTTTATTTATTTATTTATTTATTTGTCAAACACAACAGTATATATAAGTGTAAGCATGAAATAACCATATGAATTGGATACAATCAAAGGGAACATTAGGACAGGAACAGTAGGCACGCTGGTGCTCTGATACACGCCCCTTACTGACCTCTTACGAATGGGGTGAGGTCAATAGTAGATAGTTTTTGGTTAAAGCTTTAGGGTTTTGGGGAAGAGACCACAGAGTCAGGTAGTTTATTCCAGGCATTAACAACTCTTTTACTGAAGTCATATTTTCTAAAAATCAAGATTGGAGTGGTTCACATTAAGTTTAAATCTATTGTGTGCTCATATATTGTTGCGATTGAAGCTGAAGTAGCCTTCAACAGGAATGACATTGTAGCAGATGATTTTATGAGTCAGGTCATGCCGAAGGCAAGGGAGTTCTAAATTTTCTAAACCCAGGATTTCAAGTCTGGTGGCATAAGGTATTTTGTTGTGATCAGAGGAGTGGAGAACTCTTCTTGTGAAATATTTCTGGACACGTTCAATTGTATTGATGTCCGAAATGAGGTGTGGGTTCCTGACAGGAGAGCTGTATTCGAGAATTGGTCTAGCAAATGTTTTGTATGCTCTGGTTAGAAATGTAATCTTTCTGGAGAAGAAGCTATGCAAGATTAAGTTTACAATTCTTAAAGCCTTTTTGGTGATGTAGTTGCAGTGGGCTTTGGGACTTAAATCGTTTGATATGAAAATTTCAAGGTCTTTGACAGGGTGAGGGTCATCTACAAGGTAATGTCCATCAAGCTTGTATTTAGTGTTCTGATTCTTTTTTCCAATGTGTAAGACAGAGAATTTGCTGGTTGAGATTTGGAGTTGCCAAATTTTTGACCATTCTGACACAAAGTCAAGGTCTTTTTGAAGGGTAACCGCTTTGTTGGTAGTATTAAATAGTTTAACATCATCGGCGAATTACTTATAATATGGTCACAGAAGTTACTTATAATATGGTCACAGCTATTTATAATATGGTCACAGAGGTTGTTAATGTATAATATAAAGAGTGTTGGTCCTAGAACACTGCTTTGAGGGACACCGTATTGACAGGAGCGGGATTTGATAGGGCACTTCCTATTTTGACTACTTGTTGTCTGTTTGATAGGAATGCTGTTATCCAATTATGGAGGGGTTCGGAGATGTCATAGTATTTTAGTTTTAGAAGACTAAAGTTCTAGTAACAATGTATCAAGATATGATATAAGAACTCTTCAACGAAATGCTGTATCCATCATTAAACATTAAAGAATGACAAGCTGCCATTTATAGATCCCTCTACCACTGTAAAAGAAAAAATGCATTCGAGAGAAAAAGTGGATATTAAGTATACTGAGAAAAAAAACTAGCAAAAAATAAGAAGTTGGTAAAGTTGACATGAAGCGCAAAAAAAAGGAGTCCCTACCAATTTAATTCTGCTGGTCATTGTGGCTATGAGGGCAGTGCTCATCCCTATTTCAAGGTCATTGAACCAGCACTATCTAAAGACATTTCCAGGGTCATGTGGCCACCATACATCATTTTTTGTTCCCACAAAAGTAGTACCTATTTATCTACTTACATTTGCTAGGTTGGCTGGAGTTAGGGCGAGAATGAGATCTCACCCTGTCAGATCTAAAACCTGGGTTGCCAGGTTTCCATCTGACAAGCCCAGGGTCTTAACTGCTGAGCCACTGCATTCCCTTGAAGAGCAGTAAAAGCATTAAAATCACAGCCTATGAAGCCCAGTAACTGCCAAATAAATCTCTGAGAATACAAAATAACAGAGTTGGAAGGGTGTTGGAGATCTTCTAGTCCAACCTCATATCTTGATTCATTGTTACTAGACCAGTTTTAAAATTTTGAGTGGGAGATCCTGTACCAGTTCAGAAAAATGGCTGTCCAATCTCTTCTTAAAAACCTCCCATGGTGGAGAACCCACAACATTTGGGGGAAACCATTCCACTGTTTAATTGTTCTTTGTTCTCAATGTAAGGAAAGTTCTCTTTAATTCTAGGTTTGATCTCTCTTTTATAATCTCTCATCTGTTATTTCTTGTCCTTCCTCAGATGCTTTGAAGAATATCAAAGTTTAACAGAACAGATGGAACAATTTTAGAGAGGTCAAAAAAGAAACGAATTTTTTTATACTCATTTAATAATGCCAATTGTTTATTGTGAAATTACTGAACATTTGTACATCGTATGTAATCATTGTATAGATTAGCAAATCATTTTCAATATCATGGTCAGTGTGGCAGCTTCATGAATACCTTATTCTAGTTTGCCTTTAAAAACAGTCAAAAAGTAGAACTTAGTAGTTCCTATTCCTATAAGAACATTCCTATAAGAATGTTATGCATATGAGTTAAATAAGATTTTTGTTGTTGTTTTAAACATTCAGTCATGTCCAATTCTTAACTTTATAAGCAAGTGTTCACCCAGCTACCCTTTCAAGCATAGCTTCTTTCAGTTGTTGGATGTTCATCTTTGTATCAGTTTTGATGTTATAAGCCAACATGTTCTTTGCTTGCCTCTTCCTTTTGTTCCACTTACCATTCCTAGTGTAAATGACTTCTCCAGGGACTTTTTATGCATGATATGTCAAGGTAAATTAGATGGATTCTTGTGATTTTGACATCTAATGATGTATCTGGTTTTATATGATTCAGCATCTCTCTGTCGGTTGCTTTGGCTGGGTGGTTGGTTGCTCTGGTAATTTATGTCAGCACTAAAGCTCAAAGGTGTCCATTCTTCTTTGATTAGCCATTCTTAGTGTCTAACTCTCACACTATACATCGCTTTAGGAAAGACTATTGCTCCAACTAGCTGCTTTTTGTATTTGTATCAATATCTCTGCTTTTTCAGATCTTACTTGTATTAATTTATTCATATTTAAGATTGTGTCCTAAGATTATCCTATTTCAAGAGTAGAACTGCCATTGTGAACAAATTTTGATCCAAGGAAGATAAATTCTTGAACTAATTCAATTTCATCTTTGTTGATTTTGAACATCTCATATCCATCTGCAGCTATTGTCATTATCTTTGTTTTTCTGATGTTAAGATTCAGTCCTACTTTTTCACTTTTGTCCTTGATTTTCCATATCATTTTCAAGGGTCTTCCTTATTTCCAGCCAATAGTGTTGTCTCATTTGAGCACCTCAAATAATTTGTGGCTCTTCTGCCAATCTTCACTCCAACATCAGACACTTCCAGATCTAATTTCCACATAATCACTTCAGCATAGAGATTGAACAAAAATAGCGATAGAATATATCCCTGTCTAATTCTCTTGCTGAGCCAATCTCTGTCACCATAGTATTCTTACTGTTGCCTCATGATCGGTGTACAGTGATCTGATGAGTCTGATTAAGTGGATTGGGACACCAAGATCATGCAAAGCTGCCCTTAGTTGATACATAATCAAAAGCTTTTCTGTAATTGATAAAACACATATAATGGTATGTTTTATATTCACATGTCTTTTGTATGATCCATCTATCATTGGCAGTGTGATTTTGATTGCTATGCCCATTTCTTAAAGCCAGCTTGTACATCAAGTAATTCTTGATTGATGACATTCAGCAGCCTATTTTAATTACCTTTAGAAGAATTTGCTTGAATGTGAAAGCAATACAATCGTGGAATAGTTGGAACAGTTTCTGGCCACACCTTTCTTTATTAGTGAGATAAAAACAGATCTTTTGCAGTCCTGATGCCATAAACACATAGACCATATCTCTTGATACGGGGCAGTCCCATCAATACCTGAACCTATCCAGTTCAGCAATTTCTCCATGTGCTATTCTACTACTTCTTTCATGATGTTAGGTTCATTATTAATTGAGCTGTCATTGTTGTGATCTTGATAGTAAAGTTGAACTGCTACAGAGGTCTTCCATATATCTTTTCTACCTGTTCTTGGTCTTCTGCTGATCACTTAGTACATTCCTGTTGCAGGCTTTAACAGTTCTTTGGTTTAGTGTAAAGCTGGAACACATCATTTTCACTAAAGTAAACATACCCTTAGAATGCCCCTTCCTCTTAGCTTCAATCAATTGTTAGGTTTTCTGAAGTCTTTCACCCAACAACATTATAAAATCCCTAATACCAAAAGGTAGCCCTTGCTCTTTTCTATAGCTTTCAAGTTGCCATCCAGCCTGGAGGGTCTGCTGTTGGTATCCATATCTGAGTCATATTGTCATAAAGAGTTATATTGAGATTTTTTACAGGTAGTTTATCATTATTTTGCCTAGCCTTCTCCATTTATCTGGGCTTTTGACTGACATATATTTGATGAATCAATTAGATGGCTGGATTAAACATTTTTTATGCAACCGAAAATGGTCAATGAAGCTGCAGTTCCCCTTTAAAAAATTGTTGCCAAGTGGAATACCATAGATGGTCATAGTAACAGTTACCTATATTTGGAAAGGCTAGAAATCTGATGCATCTTTCTATGGATAATATTGTGGATAGTAGGCCTGTATCTACATAAGTAAAAGGCAGCATTTAAACAACTTTATAAATTAAATGCATATTAACTTCATTGTAATCCTTTGTTTGATGGCTATGAGCCATTGAGTTAGGCAGCAAAGAAATTTTTAAAAATATTGTTAATTATATCCTAACTCAGACTAATATGATACCTCAGAATGTTCTTTGTTTGTTGTTTTTGCTTCAGTCCCAGCCTGTTTCTATATGCACTGGGAGTTGCCATCCCGGTACTAGCAAGAAAATGAAGGAAGGGCAGCCCTTTTGTTGCTATGACTGCATTCCATGCCCAGATGGGAAGTTTTCAGAAAAGGAGGGTAAGAAATGTTACGTTGGGATTTATCTCACACAGTGAGGTAGCAGTTTCTAAATGCAACATTGCACACCTGAATCTCTTTTTGCCCACTATTATGTCCAATATTTTGAATGGGATTGACATCCTGTAGTATTAGGACTTGTTGAAGACAAATCAGGTGACCATTATTATCCTACCTAATTCAAATACATGGATTATATGAAGAATTATATAATTATATAAAGAATTAAAATTCTAAAGATCATTTACATATTAAAGTTTTGAAATTAAAATACAATATCCCCACCATTAAACAGATTGTTTAAAGAGTTAGAGCATTCTTGAAAGCTACTTAAATATTACTGTTTAATGAACAGGATATAATAATAATAATAATAATAATAATAATAATAATAATAATAATAATAATAATAATAATAATAATAATAATAATAATAATAATATTTTAATTTTTATACCGCCCTTCTTTCGAAGGATTCAGGGCGTTTAACAGCCAGGTAAAATACAGTACAATATAATACAATAAAATCACTATTTAAAAACTTATTCAATATGGCCTATAAGTTAAATTAAAAAATACATAAAATAATATAAAACCCCATGTAAAATCCAATTTAAAAACCCATTTTATGCCAGTCCTGCTCAGAAAAATAAATACGTCTTCAGCTCGCGGCGAAAAGTCCGGAGGTCAGGAAGTTGTTGAAGTATTGGGGGAAGCTTATTCCAGAGGGTAGGTGCCCCCACAGAGAAGGGTCTCCCCCTGGGGGCCGCCAGCCGACACTGTTTGGCTGACGGCACCCTGAGAAGACCCTCTCTATGGAAGCGCACCGGTCAGTGGGAGGCATGTGGTAACAGAAGGCGGTCCCGAAGATATCCCGGTCCTAAGCCATGGATCACTTTAAAGGTGGTGACCAGCACCTTGAAGTGCACCCGGAAGACCACAGGCAGCCAGTGCAGCCTGCACAGGATAGGTGTTATATGAGAGCCACGAGTGGCTCCCTCTATCACCCGCACAGCTGCATTCTGGACCAACTGGAGCCTCCGGGTGCTCCTCAAGGGGAGCCCCATGTAGAGAGCATTGCAGTAGTCCAGGCGAGAAGTAACGAGGGCATGAATGACCGTGCATAGGGAATCCTGGTCTAGAAAGGGGCACAACTGGCGAACCAGGCGTACCTGGTAAAAAGCTCTCCTGGAGACGGTCGCCAAATGAACTTCAAAAGATAACCGTCCATCCAGGAGAACGCCCAGATTGCGCACCCTCTCCATTGGGGCCAATGATTCGCCCCCAACAGTCAGCCGCGGTTGCAGCTGACTGTACCGGGATGCCGGCATCCACAGCCACTCAGTCTTGGAGAGGTTGAGCTTGAGCCTGTTTCTCCCCATCCAGACCCGCACGGCCTCCAAATACCGAGACAACACTTCGACAGCTTCATTGGGATGGTCAGGGGTGGAAATGTATAGCTGGGTGTCATCCACGTACAGTTGATAACTCACCCCAAAACCACTGATGACCTCACCCAGTGGCTTCATGTAGATGTTGAACAGGAGAGGCGAGAGGACCGACCCCTGTGGCACCCACATAGGAGGCACCTTGCGGTCGATCTCTGCCCCCCTGCCAACACCATCTGCGATCGGTCGGAGAGATAGGACGAGAACCACCAAAAAATGGTGCCTCCCACTCCTAAACTCCCCAACCGTCGCAGCAGGATACTAATGGTATCAAAAGCCACTGAGAGATCTAGGAGGAGCAGGTCAGAGGAATAACCCCTGTCCCAGGCCCTCCAGAGGTCATCCACCAACGCGACCAAAGCTGTCTCTGTGCTGTACCCGGGTCGGAAACCGGACTGGAACGGGTCTAGATAGACAGATTCATCCAGGTACTGGGGTAACTGATATGCCATATTCTAACTGATAGTTAGAATAAAAATGTTCTAACTATTCTTATAATATGTAAAGGATATTATTAAGATACATTTTATATTCTACAGATGATCTCCAAGTCATTTTATTTTTCAGATACAAATGATTGTTACTTGTGTCCAGAAGGAAGCTATCCAAACAAGAATCAGGATTCCTGTATTCCTAAAATTTTGTCATTCTTGTCTTATGAAGAACCTTTGGGAATCAGTTTAGTCTTCTTTGTTCTTTTGTTTTCTTTGCTCTCAGTGACGGTGCTTGGAATATTTTTGAAGAACCACAATACTCCCATTGTTATAGCCAATAGCCGAAATCTCACCTACATTCTCCTCATCTCCCTCCTGCTCTGCTTCCTTTCTTCATTCCTATTCATTGGTCATCCTGAGAAGATGGTATGTCTCCTGCAACAAACAACTTTTGGAGTTGTCTTTGCAGTGGCTGTTTCTTCTGTGTTGGCAAAAACCGTCACAGTGGTTCTAGCTTTCCTGGCCACTAAGCCAGGATCCAAGATGAGAATGTTTGTGGGAAAGAGACTGTCCAACTCCATTGTCGTTTCCTGTTCTCTTATCCAAATAGGTATTTGCATGACATGGCTAACAACTTCTCCCCCATTCCCAGACAGAGATATGGATTCAGTAGTTGAAGAAATTATTCTGCAGTGCAATCAAGGCTCTGTGACTATGTTCTACAGTGTCCTAAGCTATTTGGGCTTCTTGGCTGTTGTTAGTTTTGTAGTTGCCTTCATGGCCAGGAAATTACCGGATACTTTCAATGAAGCCAAATTCATCACTTTCAGCATGTTGGTCTTCTGTAGTGTTTGGATATCCTTTGTTCCAACCTATTTGAGCACGAAGGGGAAGTATATGGTGGCGGTGGAGATATTTTCCATCTTGGCCTCTAGTGCTGGTTTGCTGAGCTGCATCTTTCTTCCCAAATGTTATATAATTGTTTTAAGTCCTGACTTGAATAACAGAGAAAACCTAATGAGGAGGAAAAAATGATGATTTTATTGAGTGATGCCCTTTCCCACACTTTACAAGATAGCATTTTTTTATAGAGCTGTTTAAAAGAAATTGTTTAAAACACTTAAAATGTGCAGACAAAGCTCCTCTTTAGAAATTGTAAAAGCAGCCTCTTTTTTCATCAACTTACGTATGCAGAATACCCCCGACCTACTCATTTTACACATCTATGTATACGCCTAGTCTTAAATTTGTGATAAAGAATGTGGTGCAATGTGTAATTCCACAAAGATAAATAAGCTGACAGTTTCTGAAATTACCTTATTCATCCTGAAAAATATAAAGATATTTCACAATAGCAATAGCACTTAGATTTATATAGTGCTTCACAGCACTCTCTAAGTAGTTTACAATGTCAGCATATTTCCCCCAACAATGTAGGTTCCCATTTTACTTATTTTGGAATGATGGAAGGCTGAATCAATCCTGAGCCGGTCGGGATCGAATCCTGGCTATGGTCAGAGTTAACCTGCAATACTGCATTCTAACCACTGAACCACCATGGGTCCTCAGTGACAACTAAGATCATTTGGAAAAAAGGAATTGTTTCTTGTCCCCAAAGTTTTACTTGCAATTTTTAATTTGAGAATATCTGACAATACTATGTTTCAATAGGCAACAATATATGTAGTTCAAGGTTAAACTGTGAAATTCTTGGGGCTCTCTGAACTTGGTTGTTTGTCCGATATTGTTACCTTGTTGGTTAATAAAATGTCTGCAACCAATCTCAAAGAGCATCAAGGACTGGACCATATTCTATTTTCATGGTTCTAATTGTGACAGTTTTTTTTATATACAGTTCTATAGAGAATCTTCATCTTTTGATATCAGGAAAAACATTAAAACTCTATCCTGAGAAAATGGGGTTTCCAATTTTGGCAAAAATGCAGTCATTTTTAATAATAACTTTCAATTTAGGCCCCAAAATAAGATGAATTTTGCAATTCCATTATCAGGCTAAAGTGTTACTTAAAATAAATATTGAATGCTAAGTCAGAAAAAATGGAAAATTAAAATGTCATTTTCTTAACTGCCATTTAAACATTATTCCATTAGTTATTGCTGACTATATGGGGCTGTGCTCATCTCCATTTTGAGGCTGTGAGCCAGTGCTGTTTGAAGACATTTCCACAGTCACATGGCCAGCATGATGTCATGAAGCACTATTTCATCCACACCGAAATGGTACCCTATTTAGCTACTTGCATTTGCATGCTTTCAAACTGCTAGGTAGGCAGGAGCTAGGTGAAGACAGTGCTCATCCCCATTGCACAATGCTCGAGTCACAAACCTAGGCTGTTGGCCTTCCAGGTGACAGAAAGACAGATCTCAACCATTAAGCCATCACGCCACCCTATGACTATAACTAAATTATAGTTGTAACTAACTGTAGTTTATATAAACTACAACTACTATAACTAAATTACATAAATATTGTTAAGAAGCCACAATTCTAAAGCAACTAAAGCCTATCAGGGATCAAGAGTATCTTTACCAATCCTTCTGTCACCTCACCAAAGTCAGCATTGCAAGCCAGAAAAAAAATACATCATCCAATAAGAAGACATTATAGTATTAGTCATTCCAAACCCAGCATGTTACCCTCACGAAGACTCAGTGGTGGGATTCAGCCAGTTCGCACCACTTCTGGAGAATTGGATGTTAACTTTCTGAGCAGTTTGGCAAACTGGTTGTTGGAAGAAATCATTAGGGCAGAGAACGGATTTTTAAAATACTTGAATCCCACCATTGTGAAGACTCTTCTGAGGAAGGTCAGTTTCATATCCTCTTTAACCACCTCCCAGTTGGTGAAGAACTCTTCTGAGTTTTCAGTGTCTGGCCTTTTTAACATTGTAAATAGCTACACTTTTTCTCAATGATTTCATGTCTCCTTTTCTCTGTTTGTATGTTCCTGTGTTTTATGCTAATGAGAATTTCGAACTTTTAATCCCAGAAAACGGAATAAAAGAATGACTTGCTTGTTTGTTTGTTTGTTTTTATGTAGGCTATAGCATTTTCTGTTCTTTCAGCAAAACCTAGGTCCATCATTCCCTATTTTTGCTCTGCTTCCCATAATAAGGGATATGATTTCATAAATGCCTTTTGGTAAAGATCTCAAAAAAGGGACACGGTGGCTCAGGGGCTAGGACGTTGAGCTTGTTGATTGAAAGGTCAGCAGCTCAGCGGTTCGAATCCCTAGTGCTGCCGTGTAATGGGGTGAGCTCCCGTTACTTGTCCCAGCTTCTGCCAACCTAGCAGTTTCGAAAGCATGTAAAAATGCAAGTAGAAAAAATAGGGACCACCTTTGGTGGGAAGGTAACAGCATTCCTTGTGCCTTTGGCGTTGAGTCATGCCAGCCACATGACCACGGAGATGTCTTCGGACAGCACTGGCTCTTCGGCTTTGAAACGGAGATGAGCACCGCCCCCTAGAGTCGGTAATGACTAGCACATATGTGCGAGGGGAACCTTTACCTTTACCTTTTAAAGATCTCAAAGATGTTTAATTGAAATTAGGCTAATACACCAGTTGTTTGCAAACTATGCTTATGAATGCCGGTGTCACTACATTGTTTCCAATGTGCATTCCCCATTGTATCTGTCAGTGTTCTGTTTCCCTCCCCCAATACTCCCAATAAAGAGTCAGTCAAAGGCCTTCTTTTCTAGTTTATTTACATCAATAAATGTTCTGGCCACGTCTACCCATGCACCTGCCAAGTCTCTGGAGATAACTAGGAAATTATAGATAAGGCCAGAGTTACTCACGAATATATTCTTCCCTCCATAGATACAGTTTGCCCGCGCAAATTCATTGTTTTGTCCAAGACAAAAAGCCAGGAAATTCCGCCTCTGTGGATGTCACTGTGGATGTCACTCCGTGACTCATCATTCTTTGATTTTGTCCCAACGCCTCCTCTGCTGCGTGCGCCGGTCACGTCTGCGCAGTCTTGCATCAAGCCAAAATTGTTCTTGGGGCATTGCCAAATCAGAAGAAGGCCCAGGGGAATCAGGCCTTGCCGGCCCCTCCTCCTCCCCTTGGGTGGGTGCCAGGGAGGGAGAGGGCCCAGGAGAAGCAGGCCTTGCCAGGTCTTCTTCCTCACTTTCTGAATCATCCGAATCCAGGAGTCCGAGTCCAGGAACCTGGGTCACAACAGTCAGGTCCCAAGCTAAGCAAAAATGAAGGACACAAACAAACCAGGTTTGCTGCTGCCTTTATTTCTGGCACTCACTGGCAATCCTAGAAGGAATTATTGTTAGGGCTACCAGCCCGTGTTTCCCACCACCTTTTATTAATCACCTATTACCTCCAACCAATCACACACATTGTATTCATCCATGTGACCTGGAAGGGTTCCTCCATGCCATAGCTAACATTCTCATGGTACCCCACATCCTACACCACCATGCTTCTGTCATGTCCACTATGGAAGGGGACTCCCCTCCTATGCTGATTGGTCACCCAATCCAAGAAGAAAGGTAAGCACAGAAGAGCTGCCCTGGAAGACTGGCCAAGAAGCAGGGAAGGCAGCAGCTTTTCTCTCCAGCAACACCAATCCTTGCAGTGATATCATCAGTGTGTGGCTATCTCCCAGCTGTTCAGTGGCCACACCTCAAGCCTGCGGATCATAACGGTGTGTAGGATGGTGCATAGCAGTTCCATGGGAAAGACAGGCAACAGGGAAGGTAGAGCGGGCCGTCAATCCCCTCAGTATGTCTGGATGCTGGGTGGGCACCCCCCTCCCGAATGGCAGCTCTGGGCCGGATGGCATGCCAGAGCTGACAGTATCCCTATATATTTTATTTTCATTCATTCCTCTCCAATAAATTAAGTACAAACATTAATTCCATTCTTGTTATTTATCCAGTACTGGTGTAAGCATTCCGAAGGTCAGGGGAATAGTTGACCAGCATACAAAGATTGGGGTGTTTTGTTTTATTTTTATTTTCTTCTCCCCTCTGATACATAGTGGAAGGATATAAAATCAATATATTGGAATATATTTATATTATACATCAGTATCCTGTGAGGATGCTATTGTCTTCTCCTCTCCTCTCTTTTCCTCTCCTCATCTCATTATATTAATTCAGTAGTCAAGTAAAATTTCCACTTTCAGTCACAGGCTCAAATACAGTCACCCCAGTATGAATATTATATTACTCTGATTTATATTCATATGTACAGACATAGAAATATGGCATTTACAGTATAATTATATTTCCAACCTGTTGTCCTCTACAGAAGTCTGTACTTCAACTTCCAAAACTCCAGGCTATCAATATCATTGTGGTTTCAACATATAATGTTGAATGTATATAAAGAAGTAGGCTAATAAATACACTTAAATTAACACTTGGCCTGTAGTGTTAAATAAAAGTTTACTCTGCCATCATGCAAACTTGCTTAGTTTGCAAGCTAAAGGCTGCTTAGTTGATAATATAGTCTTGCATTATGATGGTCAAGTATAAATGTTCAAAGTAAATAATAAATATGAAAGACAGGGCAGCTGGTTCATCAAGCTGAATGATTAACATCTACTTTTTTCTACTGATACCTTTACAATAAAATTAATGAATTAGGGGGGCGTGGCCATGACCGTGGCGGGGTAAGGACCTTTCCTTCACTTCACAGGGCTTATTAATGAAGTTTTATGAGAATTTATGCTGTTTGGAATGCACTGTTATGGATGAAAGTTAATAAATCATGAAGTGAAAGTGTTAATAGCCCAGCAGATTGAATTTAAAACTGGTAGGTCATCTGAAACGGCTTGAATTAAGGAGTTTTTACAGCGTGGGATGACCAAGCCAGCCGGCAGACATGATAAGTTTGGAATAAATTGCTGTGTTTTGTTTTTCCAATTATAACTATCGTGTTCTGTGTTAAAAAAAAAATTTTTATTGCTGAGGCTAAGGAGTGAATATTAGACTGAATCTGTTAATGAGAAGAATTTAATTGAAGAGAAACTGACTTTTTGTGTTGGACTGTTTGGCAGCAAGAGGATTTTACTGGGCAGATAATTTTTTCTTTATTTTTTTTTTCTTGAGAGCAAATTAATAGCTTGTCTATATCACAGAAAACAAAAAAAGGACTTTATTTCGAAGCATAAGTTGGTTTCTTTTTCCTTCTGCTTTGCTGACGTGGAGAAAAAATGGCACTGATTAATGTTTGCTGTGAGGTTCTGTGTTTCTTTGTGGAGTGATTATGAGTCATAAATTACTGAGAGATTATCCTTGAAAACTTGAGAGATAACAAGTGCAAATAAGCCGCTTCGCTTCAATTAAAAGACTGTCGTCCTTTGATCTTCACTAAGACCCTCTGTAAAATTGGTTTGGAATCCTAGTTTGGAAATTTTTTTGGTTTTTTTCAAAATGACTCAACAACTTTCAGAAACGCAGCAACTTGCTGCAGCTTTAAATAAAATTGGGGAAAAAATAGCAGGACTATCAGAGCGTATGGATAATATGACATTGGAATTGACATCCGAAATGAAAAAGTTGAAGCAAGAGATGAATGAAAACTTTGCGAAGCAAAGAGAGGAAATGATAATGATTAAAGATGAAATGGAGCAGATACATGTACATGAAGTAAAAGTAGATCGGCAAATTGGCGAAATATTTTATAAAAATGAGTAGCAAGATAAGAGAATTTGTCTTTTGGAAGAAGAGATGAGGAAATATAATTTGGTTATCAGAGGAATCTCGGAAGAAAAGGAGGATAAATTGAAACAGTGGGTTTTGAAATGGATTAATGATTTGGATACGCAACTTACGTTTACAATAGCAGACCTGGCAAGTGTTTTTAGAATTGGATATAGAAGGCAAAATGGCTCTAACAGGAATGTGCTTGTCAGGTTCGCAAATCTTGGTGATAAGCTGGAAGTTATGGCCAAGGTGAGAGAGATGGGAGATGCTTTGAAGTTTGAAGGGAAGACTATTCAAGTCTTCCCGGATATATCAAGAGAAGAAAGGGCATGGAGATTTTTTTTAAAACCAATTACAAAAGTTTTGAGAGATAATGGAATTAAATATAATTGGAGGCCACCACAACAATTGAAATTTTTTTATAAAGGAAGGATGCGTACAATTACCCCAGATATAGATGCATTATTATATTTACGGGAGCTTGGACTGATTGAGATGGAGGATTTAATGGAGATAAAAGATCAAATGCTTAAGATGGGTGGAACCTACGTGGAAACATCAATCCCAGAAGAAGAAAAAGGGGCTATTGGAGGGCAAGACTCTAAAGGGTTAAAGAGGAAAGAAATATCACCTGTGTTGGTTGAACAGAAGAAAAGTCGTGAGGATACAGCAGGAGAAGAAGCAGATAAGAGTCTTGGAAAATACGAAGCCGAATGCGGGAGAGAATCATCACTATCTTTTTTTTTGAGTGATGAATTTAAATAGACAGCCCGAAAGAAGTGGCCCGGGCATTGGCACGTCCCCTCTCCCCCATTCTCTTTATAGAGGCGAAACCGATGAGGATGTGGGGGAAGAAGATTGTTTGTATTTTATTGTTTGTCTTGTTGTTGTTGTTGTTTTTCTTATCGTTGTTTATATGTTAAATGTAGGTTATATGGTAGTTTAATGTTGGGTTGTGGGCACAGAAAGGAAGATGCGGGGATAGGATTAAAAAATTTATATTTTAAATGGGAGTTATAAAAATAATGTCATGGAATGTGAAGGGTACAGGGAATCAGATTAAAAGAAGAAGATTGAAATTTAAGATTAAAAGAGATTTACCAGACATTTTATTTTTACAAGAAACCCATCAGAAATCTGAAGATTCAAATAGAATGTATATAAAAGGTATGCAAATATATGAAAAAGCATTTGGAACTTCAAAAGCTAGAGGAGTTGCAACACTGATATCAGATAGGGTGTACTTTGAAAAACATCAGGTAATTTTGGATGAAGATGGAAGATATGTAATAATTGTTGGAAATCTTAATGAGGAAAAAGTGACACTTGTTAATTTATATTTACCGAATGAAAAACAAAGAGAATTTCTTGAAAAATAACAAAATTTTGGAGAATGAAAGTGTAGGAAAGTAATTGTGGCTGGGGATTTTAATTTAATCAGAGATAAAATAGACAGTACTAATCCCACCCGCTGTGGAGGAGCAAATAAAATGGGGATTTTAAATATGTGGATGCTTCGAAACGGCGTGGTCGATGTGTGGAGAGAGGTCAAAGGAATTGAGAGAGTATACACTTTTTTCTCTAAGATATATAATACATATTCTAGAATTGATTATATTTTTCTTTCTAAAGATTTGTTGAATAATGTGGATAAGGTAGATGTGGGAATTTTTAAAGATTCTGATCATGCAGAAGTTATGGTGGATTTAGATTTTAATTTTGAGAAAAAAAGAAGCTATTGGAGATATGAGGAGAAACTGTATAAAATGAAAAGGATAAAAATGGATACTTAAAAATTGGAGGAAAGTTGGAGATTAAATGATAACGGGAGGTTAAATTTGAAATTGTTTGGGATGCGATGAAAGCGGTGTTTAGAGGAGAGTATTAAATTATCAAGTAGGAAATATAAAAATTATAAAATTAAAATGGAAAGAGATAAAATCAGATTAAAGAATTGGAAAATCAATTTTGCTTACTAAAGAAAAAAAATTCTTCAGGAGCTTAATATGTTAAGAAATAAAATGATAGAAGAAGATACAGAGTTAGTAAAAGAAATTTGAGATTTTAAATAGGAATTTTTGAATTTAGTAATAGAAATTCTAAATTATTGGCAAAGATGGCGAAAGATAAAAGAGAGAAGAGAGAAATTGGAGTTTTGATAGATGATAGAGGTATAAGATGTTATAAAATTAGAGAAATGTGAAGTGGTTAGAAATTTTTTCAGAATCTATATTCAAAGAAACCAATTAATCGGGAAAATTGCAAAGCTATTTAGAAAAGTATGTGGTGAAAATTGATCAAACATATAAGGAATTGATGGAAGAAGATATAACACAAGATGAGATTAATGGAATAATACAAAAATTAAAATTAGGGAAAGCTCCAGGTGAGGATGGATTACCTGTTGAGTTTTATAAAGAATTTAAAGAATTAATAATACCAAGATTGCAAAAATTATTCAATGGAATATTACATGGTGGGAAGTACCTTCGTCATGGAATAGAACGGTGATATCCCTAATTCCTAAACCAGATAAAGATTTAGAAAGGATTGAGTCCTATCGGCCCATTTCTTTAATTAATCAGGATGCAAAGATATTTACTGCTATTATAAGTAATAGATTAAATAGATTTATAGATAGATATATAAGTTATAATCAAGTAGGTTTTGTGAAGGGTAGATACATGAGTGATATTGTTAGAAGAGTATTAAATATTATAGATGTAGCTGAATATAATGGTGATAAAATTGGTATAGTATCATTGGATATTTTTAAAGCTTTTGATTCTGTACAATGGGAAACTATTAAAGTAATTGTGGAGGCTTTAGGCTTTGGTAATAACTTTATACATGTTATTTCAAAATTGTACCAAAGAGCAGTGCAAGAGTGAAGGTGAATGGAATATTAACTGAAGAGATAAAATTAGAAGCAGGTACGAGACAAGGATGTCCCTGTCCCCAACATTATTTTTATTGGCTATGGAAATATTGACAAAATGATAGAAAAAGATGAAGAATTAGAAGGATATAAGGGGTATAAGATAAATTTGTATGCGGATGATACTTTAATTATTTTGAAAAATGTAGAGAAAGACCTGAAAAAGATATATAAGCATTTGATAGAATTTGAGGAAATGACAGGATTGAAAGTAAATTGGTCAAAGTCAGAATTATTGATGGATAGTAATGGTAATGAGTCTGAGAATATGCAAGAGCAATTTGGGATAAGGATTAAAAATACATTGAAATATTTGGGTATAGTGCTTTCACTCAAGGTTAAAGAATTGAAAAAACTTAATTATGATGTGGTGATTAATGAAATTGAGAAGAAGATAGATAAATATAAAATTTTAAAGTTGTCTTGGTTTGGTAGAATTGCAATGTGTAAGATGATGTTGCTGCCCAAGTTCAACTTTTTATTCGAGATGCTACCACTAAATTTGACAGAGAAAGATATTGAAGGAGATCAGAAAAATTGGATAAATTTTGTAATGGTGGCAAAAGACCTAGATTAGTGAAGAAAATGTGGTATCAAAATCAAAAGGAAGGTGGATTAGGAATCCCCAAATTATTTAATTATTACTGTGCGTATGGATAGTGGTAAAAATATTTAAAGGTGAAGATAACTATTGGAGAGACTTAGAGTTAAGGGATATAGAGAAATTTGGATCAAGGTGGTTTTTAGATAAAGCAAATTCAAAATGTGTAATTAGAAGTTATTGGTTAAAGAGATTAAGTAAAATGTGGAATAAATTTGTTAAAATTTTAATTCCGGATATAATCTTTTTGGGGGAGACAATTGGAATTTGGCCGATTAAAAATAATATAAAACGTAATGAAGTGATTAAAGAGGAAAATATAGAAATTATTAGAGATTGGATAAAAGTTATGGAAAATGAAAGGAGGAATAAAGAAATTATTGAAAAATTAGGGTTAAGTTGGTTTGAAAAAATACAGATAGAAAATGGACAAAAAATTAAGGAAAATTATTCGATAAATAGATGTGAAACTGAATTTGAATATTTAGTATCTCGGATTATGAAAGATGAAATTGGGCTAAAGGGACTCGTTAGTAGGGTTTATAAGATTATAAATTCTGATGAAAAATTACAAAGAGTGATGAGGACAAATTGGGAAAAAGATCTTAATATTGAAATACCAGAGTCAGATTGGAATGTGAATTGGAAGAGTAGAATTATGAGAACTTTATCTATAAGGATTAAAGAGCACAATTATAAAGTTGTTTGGAAATGGTATTTGACTCCAGTAAGATTGTCACAAATGGATAAAAAATTAGTAAAAATGTTGGAGATGTGAGATGGAATTGGGGACTTATGAACATATGTGGTATAATTGTGATAAGGTTAAAAAGTTTTGGCAACAATTGGAGAAAATGATATTTGAAATGATGGGGAAAGTAATAACATTGAGAGTGGAAACTATATTATTGTTGGTAATTAAGGAAATAGAATTAACAAAATATGAAAAAGAATTGATTAGAATTATGATTATAATAGGTAGAATTATAATAGCTAGATATTGGAAACTAGATGTGACTTTTAGAATAGAAGAGTGGAATTCTGAAATGTGGAAATTAGCTTTAAATGATAAAATGACATGTGATATTAAAATTAGAAGTGGTGTGTATAAAGAAGATATTTTCTGGAAGACTTGGAAACCTTTTGTGGACCTTGCGCTTGGAACATTGGACGCTTCAGAATGTGGATTTTGGCGATCGTGAGGATATATCCGAAGACCCAAATCTTCCTTTTTTTTATGTATAGCACAAGGGTGTAATAATGTATTTTCTTTTTTTTGTTTGTTTGTTGCAAAAAAGTAATAAAAAAAAATTAAAAAAAAATTAATGAATTAAACTATATTCATATGTCAGCTTCTATTTTATATGCTACAGCTAAGTTCTCCCAAAAACTCACAAAAAGTAAATTTGCATAAAGCAAGATACCGAAGCAGCTGGAAGGTTTCAAACTGGACAAAAGAGGTGCAGATAATGGCCTTGGTCCTTTCTCCATGCATGGTGCTAAAGGTTCTAAGGTTAGCTGAATTCATAATACTCAAAGAAGCAGTGCAGTACAGTGTACATAAAAGAAAAGATACGTTCATCAAGAATCATAAGGTATAACACTTAATGATAGTCATAGGGTACAAATAAGCATTCTATATTATCATCTTTTCTGAGATAAAACCATTTCTTTTTTCTTTCCAGACATGAATGACTGTCAGAAACATATAAATGGAAATTATCCAGATGAGACAGTATTTTTCTATTCCCACATTAATAAATTGGAGGGGGGGAATCTTTCAACTGTAACTCTGAACTTGTGTACTATTAACATACCCCTCTTTGCTAACCTATAGGGAATGCTGTTTCATCAGCAAATCCTTCGGGAATGGACATATGACTTAATAATAGCCTTTCTGTTTTGAATCTAAAGATTTGCATTTTATTCTGCTCCTTCACCATGGACTTCACTGCTCTCTAACAAAACTCACAACCAAGAATGTTGGTTTCTTCTTTTTCTCTCTTGAGATATATATGCATAAACACTGATGCCATTTAGAGCCCACAGAGAAGGGACAAGATTATGGACAGGTAAGAATCCACAATTCCAATGGTAGGCAGTCCAAGGTTCAGACTTTACCAAGAGATTGAGCCACCATTCAAGTCAGGCAGTATTAACCACAGATACGGTAATGGCTGGGCCTTAGAAGAAGAGAGAATCTTATCATTTGCCTTTGTACAGAGGATGGCATTTTTATTAGTTTTCCTGCTAGTACTACTGCCTCACATGGTGTGCAAGAGTGACAGGTGCAGCATATATAATCCACACACACCATATCACAAGTACCATTATCTGGGAGATCTGATGGTTGGTGGCATTGTTTCACAGGCTGCAATTGTCTTCAAACAAATCAGCTTAACTAAACCTCCCCCATCAGCAGTGGCTGGAGATTTTATGTAAGGAACTGTACTTTGAATTATCTTTCAGAGATATCAGTCACTGAAATAGTAATATCTAGCCCTGATATCTTACAACATAAGCTGATTATATCTGCTAACACTAAGGTGATACTAAGAAATATTCACACATTTAAATAATTCCCAAATCTTAGGTTCCTTCTATTTGTGACTCTCCTTACCAGTTTTCTGAAAATAGTTGGGAATTGAAGCAAGGGATAGAAGAAAGTATCTACTTAGATAGTGGAAGTCTAATTTAAACCTCTTCTTTTTCTTCCTGTAATATAATAATAATAAAAAAAGATGATTAGGGGACTGGAGGCTAAAACATATGAAGTTGCAGGAACTCAGTATGTCTCATTTAATGAAAAGAAGGACTAGGGGAGACATGATAGCAGTGTTCCCATATCTCAGGGGTTGCCATAAAGAAGAGGGAGTCAAACTATTCTCCAAAGCACCTGAGGGTAGAACAAGAAGCAATGGGTGGAAACTAATCAAGGAGCGAAGCAACTTAGAACTAAGGAGAAATTTCCTGACAATTAGAACAATCAATAAGTGGAACAACTTGCCTGCAGAAGTTGTGAATGCTCCAACACTGGAAATTTTTAAGAAAATGTTAGATAGCCATTTGTCTGAAATGGTGTAGGGTTTCCTGCCTGGGCAGGGGGTTGGACT
Organism: Ahaetulla prasina; assembly: GCF_028640845.1. Taxonomy (NCBI): domain Eukaryota; kingdom Metazoa; phylum Chordata; class Lepidosauria; order Squamata; family Colubridae; genus Ahaetulla; species Ahaetulla prasina. The sequence continues at coordinate 28,870,215 of NC_080542.1, read as the reverse complement.
AGAAGACCTCCAAGGTCCCTTCCAACTCTGTTATTATATTATATTATATTATGTTATGTTATATTATGTTATGTTATATTATATTATATTATATTATATTATATTATATTATATTATATTATATTATATTATATTATATTATATTATATTATATTATATTATATTATATTATATTATATTATATTATATTATATTATATTATATTAATATTATATTAATATTATATTATATTTCCTTATTTTAAATATAATTGAGTTCATTTATATAATCAGTACAAATTATTATAAAAGCATTCATATATATGAATGCTTTTATCCCATCCTTCTGTCTGTTACCTAATAAAGTTTCATGGATGATGTCCATATATATGTATTTATATATATGAGTATGTATCTGGGAAAAAGTTATGCATTGCTGTCAATTTGTGCAGAGAATGAAGTGTACTGAAGCAAAACATTGATATTATTTACCCCTATTCATATTCTCTCATTGTAGCCCCGTTGCTAAGAATTACCAACACATCCTGGCTATGGCATTTGCTGTAAAGGAAATAAATGAAAACCCTCAAATCTTATCCAATCTCACCTTGGGCTTCCGTATTTATGACAGCTATGATAATGCTCAAAGGACTTATCAGGCTACAATGCTTTTTCTCTCATCAGCGGAGAGACTGATACCCAACTACAGCTGCAACATCCATAATAATTTAATATCTGTTGTTGGAGGATTGGATGCTGAAATCTCTCTTCACATCTCCACCATCTTGGATATCTATAAAATTCCACAGGTATATTTTTTCTTCTTCTTCTTGTACCATATCCATTATTGGATGTCGGCAATGATGTTGGTGATCCTATTTTTTATTATGTGCATGAAATTTAATATAAATAAATCCTGTAACCTTCCATTTAGGTAGCTTTAATTGGTACAGAACAAAATATTGTTGAACAATTTCTTAACATCCCTTTCAATGGCAGTGGTTATAAATAAAGAAGAGACCAATGACTTGCAAAAAGGGCTCTCCTCAAACTAGGAATCAACAGGACCAGATCTGTAAATACTCAGAAAAGAAAGTTTGAAAAGAACATTCTACAAGTCAGACAAACCGACTAAGATTTAAAATGAAATAGCAACCAAAATATTGATGGTTTTAATTTGGGTAAAAGCCAGAACAGAACATCACACAAAAAATTGCACGTCAGATAAAAAATGAAAGTAGAATGCATCTTTCTTTACCTGTCAATGAATATGTCCAAATTCTAACAAAGTAAGGAAGAAGGATCCATGAATCTCTCTAAATCATTTTTAATTCCAGTAAAACATTTCAGAATTGCCTAATGCAATTTAACATTATTATGATAAGTTTGAAAGGATGTTCCAATGCGTTCTAAATTTAAGGCACTACCATAGGAATTATGATAAAACAAGGCATATACTAAATACAGCAGGAACTGAAATAGGACTTCAACTAAACATATTGAAGGGGGCGTGCATAAGTGCACCAGCATGCCTACCGTCCCTGTCATACTGTTCCCATTTATTCGTACTCATTTCTTATGTTTATACTTATATCTGTTTCTACTTATATGTTATATTTAAATTTATTTTGTCATACATACTTGACAAATAAAATAAATAAATGTTGAAGATTACTTTATGTAACTTCTGGTAGGATTCTTAATATATTTTATCTACATTATAAGGGTCCTATGCATGCTGTTGTTATTTTTCCCCACTCTCTAGCTTATTTATGGTTCGGCTCCGTTGATGAATGAAAAATCTCCAGAACTCACTTTTTATCAGATGGTTCCTCCAGATCTGCTTCAGTATGCAGGGATTGTCTCACTGCTCCTACATTTTAGGTGGACGTGGATTGGGATCCTTACCATGGATGATGATCAAAGTGAAAAATTTGTACAAACTGTGATTCCAGTTTTTTCCAAAAGAGGGATTTGCTACTCTTTCATTGAAAAAATTGACAAATTTACTGATATAGATGGACTTTATAATATGATTCAGAAAGGAGTAAAAATCTATGATCAAGTCATGAGTGGTAAAGCCAATGCATTTGTGATCTATGGGGAGTCCTTCACCATGATATTTTTGAGATGGTTGCAATATATACCAAGTATAGAAAAGACAAGTGCTAAACCAAAAGGTATTGTGTGGATAATGACAGCCCAGATAGAGCTGACTTCCTCAGCATTTCAACGTTCCTGGAGTACAGAAATAATCCATGGTGCCCTTTCCTTCTCAATGCCCTCTGCTTATCTACCAGAGTTTCGGTCATTTGCTGCAAAGCAAAACCCCATCTTCAGTAGAAAGGAAAATGGATTTATCAGTCAGTTTTGGCAAGATGCCTTCAACTGTGTTTTCTCAGATGAGGTTGTGAGTGATGTGCCCGAAGACATCTGTACTGGGAAAGAGAATCTGAAGAGCCTTCCTGCATCTATTTTTGAAATAGACATGACTGGCCATAGTTACAGTATCTACAATGGTATTTATGCAATAGCTCATGCTTTCCATGCCATATCCACATCTAGATATAAACATAGACCAATGGGGGTCAGAGGAGGAGAAAAATATCATAAACAAGATATCCTACAGATATTACAGGTAATTGATATCCTCATTTGCCAAAGCACCATGCATCTAGGTATGTTGGTAATCCTGCATCTGCATTTCATCTGCTTTCTCATCTCCTGGATATGAAATAACAGCTCATAGCTTTGTCACAATATTTCCTTTTCATTGTGACTATCTGAATGTTTTACTTTGAATTCTATTGAGTCCCTCTGTATGATGTTTAGGATATTAAAAATTATATTTGTCAGCATAACATTAGAAAACCCACTCTCTTTCCTTCTGAATCTCTCATGGAAGAATATTTGTCTTTCTCTCTGACTATGTGTGTGTTTGAGAGAGAAAGAAAGAGATGATAGCAGTGCTACAATATTTGAGGGGCTGCTACAAAGATGAGGAGGTCAAACTATTTTCCAAAATATCAATAGGCAAAATGAAAAACAATGGATGGAAACTAACCAAGGAGAGAAGCAACCTAGAACTGAGGAGAAATCAAGGAAAGCAATCAACCAATGGAACAACTTGCTTCAAAAGTTGTAGATGCTCCATCACTGGATCCTTTTAAAAAGAGCCAGGAAATTCATTTATCTGGAATGGTCACCTAGAAGAACTGCAAGGTCCTTTCCAACTCAATTGTTCTATATGTGTATGATTTAATTACAATAAATGTAAAAGATATGAACAAGAGTGCAGTTGTATATCTTTTTTTTTCTGTTATGAACACTACCATCATGGGAATGAGTAATTTTACCTTCCAAAAACTCTTCCATTTTTATTTATTTGGTTTATTTATTTATTTATTTGCTCAGCTTCATTACTTTCTAAGAGGAGTCTCTTTTAACAATAGTGCTGGGGACCAGATCTCCTTTGATCAAAATGGCATAGTAAGAGCTGGATTTGATATTATCAACTGGATTGCTTTCCCAAACAAATCATTTCTTCGTGTAAAAATTGGGAAGGTGGATCACCGAGCTCCTCCAGATCAAGGTTTAACTATCAGTGATGACCCCATTACATGGCACATTCTGTTCAACCAGGTAAGGTCCAGGTATCCCACATGTTTCTGGATTAATTCTGACTTTTACTTATTTTCTAGACAATGCTAGATGTGTATGAAATATTCAGTTTAGTAAGTTTTATGCCAATTCATGCGATGAGATCCTACTCATGTCAGCTTAGATGGCTAACTCCATGTATTATGTCTGGAACAAAAGTATATTATTTAATATTACAACTATTGCTGCAAATTGGTGTGAAATGCAGTTGGATTGTTCTACACTTGTACATATTGGTTTAATCTTTCTTAATATTGGGACCTTTGCTCTTTTAAATTTGAAATCTGTTACTTCATCTATATTGACATTTACAGTTAATCCTTGACTTTGTTTAGCAATTGTTCAAAGATACAATACCAATCGTTCCTCACACTAACAACTATTGCTGCATTCCCATGATCACATGAGCAAAATTTGGGCACTTGACACTTGGTATTTATTTGTTTGTTTATGTATTTCATTTATTTATTCATTTGATTTTTTAGTATATATGATGGTTACAGGATCTTGAAGTTATGTGATCATGATTTGCTACCTTCCCAGACAGTTTCCAACCAGCAAAGTCGAATGGGAAAGCTAGATTAATGAAACAACCACAATTTAGTTAACAACTGAAGTTTTTCACTTAACAACTGTAGCAAAAAAACTGACATTATTCAATCTTAACAATTGCTTTACTCAGAAATAGGAATTTTGTTCTCAGTATGGATATAAGCCAAGGACTAATAGCATGCAGCATTGGTCAAACATGAGTTTTTGCTTGATACAAGCAGAGTTAGTCATGACATGCTGATAAATTGATGGTGAATTTGTGAAATTTATATAGTGAAATTTATATATCTAAATTCTTTGCATGATATGGATTCTAAATGAGAGCTCACATATATCAAGTGACTGTCTAAATAAGAAATAATTGAGTCACTCTTGTTGCCTTTACTGATCATATAAATCTAGGAATTGTAATACCTCTTTCATATTCCTAACCTAGATCAAATTGGGCAAGGAAGTTGGGTGTGGATTAGAACCCCAATGAAGTAATAGCAGCAAGTAGTCACTCTTAGTCATAGTCCAATTTTAAATGAAATTACTAGATTAAAAAGATTGAAGAGGTTAGGACATAATAAACAATACTAGATGCATGTGGCTTGAATTAGATGAGCTTGCTATAAGAAGCACCGTCTTTTACTATATTTATTACACAAACCCTAAATACTCTAGTGAGGTATAACAAATACCATATTTCAGTGTTGATACCCAGATCTTCATAGTAGCACAGTTTACTTCAGACGTGATCATTGGGGGAATATTAAAATAAGAAGACATCCATTAGTATCACTTATAACATTTAAGATGTCAGGCATTATATGATAAAATGTTAGGATACTCCTAGCAAAATTGAGACAGGTAGTTCTCTGATTTATTTTGTCCAAAATAAAGTAAGCACCTGCAAGATAGTAGTCTCTTCTATTTTTTCTACAATAGCAATGTTTTGTTTCCACTTTTTGGAATACAATATTTTATTGCCTCCTAAAGGTTCTGCCAGTTGTTGTTTGAGAAATGGAAGTTAGCTCTTTTCTTGCAAGACAATAATTTTGTCAGAGAGCTATTTTACTATATTTGTTTATTGCCTGTTCTGCTTTAAACAAATTAATGGGGAGAGGGGTTTCTTCAAAGTATATTAATGGATGAACATAAGCAAAAGTGTTAAGGACCAGAAAGAGATTAATGGGTGCATTAAATGTTGACAAAACGGATGTCTTCTTCAGACTATTTTTATCTTCCTTCATTCCTAGGTGCAGCCTATTTCTATCTGTACTGAGAGCTGTTACCCAGGTTTCAGCAAGAAAGTCAAGGAAGGGCAGCCATTTTGCTGCTATGATTGCATCCCCTGCCCAGATGGTAGCATTTCAACTGAGAATGGTAAAAACATTTGATCTGGATTGCATGAAATAAATTTGCATAAAATAGAAGGACATGTAGTCTTCAATTTATGATCACAACTTAAAAATCCCCAACTTACGAGCCCAAAATTTCCATTCCTAAGCAAGACAATTGTTAAATGAGTTTTGTGCCAATTGTTTCTTGCCACAATTATTAAATGAATCACTGCAGTTAAGTTAATAACAAGGTTGTTAAGTAAATCTGACTTCTACATTGACTTTGCTTGTCGGAAGCTTACAAAAGCTGATCACATGATCTCAGGACACTGCAACTGTCATGAATGCATGCCAGTTGCCAAGCATTTGAATTTTGAATTTTGATCATGAGACCACAGGGATACTGCAATGTTTGTGACTGTGAAAAATGGTCATAAGTTAGTTTTTTCAATTCTGTTGCAACATTGAATGGTCACCAGACAAGTGTTTGTAAGTCGAGGACTACCTGTATATTATGTTTTGAGTTACTCCAGGTAATAAGAAGATGGGATATGTTGATACATCATTTTTAAAACCAATGGATATATTCCGCTCAATGGAAGTTCAAACATAGTTTGTTCATGAATCATCAGCAACTATTTCCTGCTTTAAAGAATCAGTCTTTTTTAAAAAAATTAACATCCATCATTGAGGAATTTATGAAATAAACTTGCATATATGTTCCTCTCTGTAAACACTATTTAGATTTTTTTTTCTTGTTTGCAGTCAAAAGGTATTTCTTGAAAATGTTCCTTTGAAGGTGTAGTTGATACTTTCATGTGTTTTTTCAAGTTGTTCCTTTTTTATCACGCTAGAGGTATTATCTACATACTGGACCCATATTTTGAGTTGCTTACATGGGAATTTCTAGACATTGCATTATGATCTCTGCTATGACTCTTGAGAGTGGTGATTTCAGTGCGTTCCTCCAATTGGTTGCATATATTTCCATCAAATTGAAAGTAGGTGATGAGGCAAAGGTTGATGAAATCCATGATTCTGGATATTTACATCTTAGTGTATTTGGTATATTTGGACACATGAAACTATCAACATCTTCAAAGGAATAAATTTTACAAGGGAAGAAGGAAGCAGTAATACACTCAACTTCCAGGATATTGTCATCAGCAGAGGGAGTGTCAGCAAATTAGAAACACAAGTCTATCATAAAACCCGCTACACTAATCAAATGCTCCACTACTAAAATCACAACCCAAAACTACCACAAGACAAGCTGTGTAAGAACACTATTTAGATGAGCACAAACACACTGTAGCAACCCTGAACATCAGAAAGAAGAAACAGCATTTCTACATCCTTCAACAAGATGTAGACCCATGCAATACAATATGTGAAAAAGGTTACACTGCCATACATGAAAACATTTCAGAAACAACCAATAGACTATTTCAACCACATGGCATCATGGTAGTACAAAAAAAACAACAACTGAAGGCCTCCATAACATCTTGAGTAAACCAAAAGATCCAATAGACTAAAAAAAGAAAACAGGAGATATCTACAATATAGTGTATTACAATATAGTATTTAAGACAGAAGACTAGCAGAGCATATCCATGAAGACCAACTAGAAATCAGAAGACATAATGAAAATTCCTTAATTGCATAACACATGGACAGACTTCACTGTAGTTTTAACTAGGAAACCATGAACATCATAGAGTAAGCTAAGTCCAAAATTATAGAGAAGTGCTGGAAGCCTGACATTCAGACAAATCAGCCATTAACAGGCACATAGAGAAACACAGGATCTACGTATCATTTCAAAAGAAATAATCAAAGAGCTAAAAGACCACACCATCTCCATGCTATCAATCAACACCCAGAAGAGATTAACACTGACATTAAGCGGTAAACAATACCCCAAACAAGGAACTACCAACTCTGACAATCAAACACTAATTAACAGCCCTGTAGTATTGCTGCTGTTATCTAGTTTGATAATAAAATGTCTGCAAGAAAACAACCAAGTTCAGAGAGCACCAAGAACCCTGCAGTTCAACCCTGAGCTACAAATTTTCTCTTCTGTCAGTATCATTATTTTTCTGGACTCCCTATCCAGAGCTTCTAGTTCAAATCTAATTTAGATAACAAGTCCAGCTGTGTCTCTAATATCTGGAGTTGCCTTGATGATTTCTCTTTCACTGAATTTGATCACTGTTTCACTCTTATGATATTGTTGTAAGATATCTATGCTTCTATTCTTCATGTAGACAGATTCTTAATTTTGAATAAAATTCAAAAGATAAAAAGATAATTAAGTTGTTCAAAATTTATCAAAAATCAGTGAGCTTGGACACATTTTATAAACCTATTTTTTCTTTTAAAAGTTGGCTTATTACTATGATAGGACACCATTTATTTTAATGACATGCTTGCAAAATAAATATAAAATCTTTTCTTCTTTTTTTAGACAAAAATGAATGCTTTAGATGCAAAGATGAGTATTATCCCAGCATAAGAAAAGACTTCTGTGTTCCAAAAAATGTCAGTTTCTTGACTTACAAAGAACCTTTAGGGTTGAGTTTAGCCTGTCTTGCACACTCTTTTTCCCTAGCCACAGTTCTGGTGCTAGGAATATTTGTGAAGAACCATAACACTCCCATCGTCATAGCCAACAATCGGGATCTGACCTACATTCTCCTCATCTCTCTCCTGCTCTGCTTCCTTTCTGCACTTCTATTCATTGGCCAGCCTGGAAAAGTGACCTGTCTTTTGCAAAAAACTACCTTTGGAATGGTCTTCTCAGTGGCTGTTTCTTCTATCTTGGCAAAAACTATCACAGTGGTTCTAGCATTTATGGCTACCAAACCAGGTTCCAGAATGAGAAAGTGGGTGGGGAAGAAATTAACCAATTCCATTGTTGTTTCCTGCTCCCTTGTCCAAGCAAGCATCTGTACTTTATGGCTGTTAATGGCTCCCCCTTTCCCAGATGTTGATATGGTCTCAGTGCCTGAAGAAATTGTACTACAATGTAATGAAGGCTCTGTGATCATGTTTTATTGTGTTCTTGGCTATATGGGTTTCCTGGCTCTTATCAGCTTCACTACAGCTTTCCTTGCTAGGAAGTTACCGGACAGTTTCAATGAAGCCAAGTTCATCACCTTCAGCATGTTGGTCTTTTGCAGTGTTTGGTTGTCCTTTGTCCCAGCATATTTGAGCTCCAAGGGAAAATATATGGTGGCTGTGGAGATCTTTTCCATCTTAGCCTCTGGTGCTGGGCTTTTATTTTGCATCTTTTCCCCAAAATGCTTTGTCATTGTGTTGCAACCAGAACTGAATAATAGGGAACAATTAATTAGAAGAAAAGAATGATAAAATCATTTGTTATATTCTTGGTTCTGGGACAGAAGATTCTGTATTCTATATTCATAGTAGAAGATTTTGGAAAATACTTTTAGCTACTTGTCTATATACATTTTGCCAAATCTATCCCTATTTGTTCATTAAAACTTTGATTTCTATGTCTATGTTATTAAACTTAAGCTGTGGACCAGCTCTCTAAAACGATCTAGGAAAGGACCAAGATTAGAAAGAAAAGACTGATAATGTCTAATATCTATTAAATTGTACTGCATTTCCGGTCCCTATTGTAGTATTCTTGGGTATTAACATGATCATAAAGTCTCCTCCTTTTCTATCTTAGCTCATGTATGGTTCTGAAAATCCCCAATTAATATCTAATAAACTAAGATAGTAAAGAACAAAGTATTAGTCTTAAACATATTTTGTAGTTCTAACACTGTCTAACAAAGAAAGAAAAACAAAAGAGGCAGTCACTGCTTTTTTTTAAAATTTGCATTTATATCCCACCCTTCTCTGAAGACTCAGGGTGGCTTACACTATATTAAGCTTGTTGGTATTGGGACGGTAAGCTCACTATCTACTGCATTGGAAACACCAGAAATGATACTGCAAAGTCCAAAAGAAAAGAGAGTTACTGGAAGGAAGTAATGGCAAGCAACATGTGCAACAGAATTACAACTGATTTAGCCAGATCACTCAAATGTCCTTTTCCTTGTGCATGAAAAAACTATTGTCTGTTTGGCCAACGAAATATACCAGTAAAGTATCCCCACAGATCCTAAGCTGTACTTAAACTTATTAACTTTAAGATCACTGCACTTCTCTTCTACTTTTCTGGTGTACTGCAGTTCCTCAGTACACCAAGAGGATATAATGGCTAATGATAGGTTAGAAAAGGCCCTTCAGGAGCCAACAGTTCAGCTCCGGGATGGTCTGGACCGAAATTGGGATGATCCAAGTGAGGGAGAGGAGGCACGTCTTGTCGAGTCTGTTTGGGATGAGTTTGACCCTGTGGCTCCCGAGGACGTGGACAGGTTGTTGGGGAGGCTTCACGCCACTACATGTTTACTGGACCCGTGTCCTTCCTGGCTGGTACTGGCCACTCAGGAGGTGACACGAGGCTGGCTCCAGGGGATTATCAACGCTTCTTTGTTGGAAGGGGTTTTCCCTGCCGCCTTGAAAGAAGCCCTCCCTGGACCCAGCTATTTTGGGTAATTATCGTCCAGTCTCCAACCTTTGCTTCGTTGCGAAGGTTGTAGAGAGTGCTGTGGCGCGACAGCTACCCCAATACCTGGATGAAGCCATTTATCTAGACCCGTTCCAGTCCGGCTTCCAACCCGGATACAGCACGGAAACAGCTTTGGTCACATTGGTGGATGATCTCTGGAGGGCCAGGGACAGGGGTTATTCCTCTGCCCTGGTCCTATTAGACCTCTCAGCTGCTTTTGATACCATCGACCATGGTATCTTGCTGCGCCGGTTGGGGGGATTGGGAGTGGGAGGCACCGTGTGTCGGTGGTTCTCCTCCTATCTCTCTGACCGGTCGCAGACAGTGTTGACAGGGGGGCAGAGGTCGACCGCGAGGTGCCTCACTTGTGGGGTGCCGCAGGGGTCGATCCTCTCACCTCTTCTGTTCAACATTTATATGAAGCCATTGGGTGAGATCATCAGTGGCTTTGGGGTGAGATACTAGCTGTACGCTGATGACACCCAGCTGTACTTTTCCACCCCGGGCCACCCCAATGAAGCTGTTGAAGTGCTGTCCCGGTGTGTGGAAGCCGTATGGGTCTGGATGGGGAGAAACAGGCTCAAGCTTAATCCCTCCAAGACGGAGTGGCTGTGGATGCCGGCACCCCGATTCAGTCAGCTGCAGCCGCGGCTGACTGTTGCAGGCGAGTTACTGGCCCCAAAGGATAGGGTGCACAACTTAGGTGTCCTCCTGTATGAGAGGCTGTCGTTTGAAGATCATTTGACAGCCGTCTCCAGGAGGGCCTTCCACCAGGTTCGCCTGGTTCGGTAGTTGCTCCCCTTCCTTGATCGGGATGCCTTGTGCACAGTCACTCATGCGCTCGTTACCTCTCGCTTGGATTATTGTAATGCTCTCTACATGGGGCTCCCCTTGAGGTGCGCTCGGAGGCTTCAGTTAGTCCAGAATGCAGCTGCGCGGGTGATAGAGGAGCTTCGCGTAGCTCCCATGTAACACCGCTCCTGCGCAGACTGCACTGGCTACCTGTGGCCTTTCGAGTGCACTTTAAGGTTTTGGTCACTACCTTTAAAGCCCTCCATGGCTTAGGGCCTGGGTACTTACAGGACCGCCTGCTGTTACCGCATGCCTCCCACCGACCTGTTCGCTCTCACAGAGAGGGACTTCTCAGGGTGCCGTCCGCCAAGCAATGTCAGCTGGCGGCCCCCAGGGGAAGGTCCTTCTCTGTGGGGGCTCCCACACTCTGGAACGAGCTTCCCCCGGGTTTACGCCAAATACCTGACCTTCGGACCTTCCGCCGCGAACTGAAGACACATCTTTTCATTCGTGCGGGGCTGGCTTAAATTTTATTGATTTTAAATTTTCTATTATTAATTTTAAGGGGTTTTAGTTTTATATATTTTAAAGTTTTTTTAGGCCAATTATAAAATAAGTTTTTTAATTTGTATTTTAATTGTATATTGTATTGTCTGTTTTTAGTTCTGGTTGTACACCGCCCTGAGTTAAGGACAACAGCATACTGCAATCTTCAATTAAAAGATGCAGTACCCAGTGGTGGGTTGCTACCAGTTTGCTACCAGATCGGGCAAACCAATAGCGGTGGCAAGAGGCTCTGCCCACCTGTCTGGATGCTTCTATGCATGCATGCATGAGCAAACGGGTAGTGATATGATTTGGACTGCCCCAGTACCTTAGTATAATTATTTATTTATTTATTTATTTATTTTATTTATTTTGTCACAACAATATATGTAAGTATCATACAGAAAGGTTATATCGTATATAAACATATAAACATAATCCCTACCAAATTCTGGATTTCCAAAAAATCCAATAAATGGCACATAAAAATGACTGTCATCAATATTCTAGCAGAAACTAACCAAGTGGAAATCCAAGTAGGATTTCTGTATTGCCAAGGTGATAAGGTTTTGTTTTCACGAGGAATTTTTAGTGAACGGTTTGACTTTCTTTTCTTGTTTCTATTGTTTGATCACTGCTTTAGTTCTGGGTACAACACAACACTCTTAACATTTTACTTAATAAACAGAACCTTGCATGAATTCTTGTTTTTCTTCCTCCTCTGTTTCTCCTGAAAATTATGTCTTCTGAAATATTTCCTTTGCATCATCTCCCTTTCCTGTTTCTTTTGTGGCAAAAATTATCATGGTGATCCTAGCATTCATGGCCATCAAACCAGGATCTATAATGAGGCAGTAGACATGGGGAAAATTGCCAATTTATACTGTACTTTCCTGTTTCCTCAAGTAATTCTACTGCATGTTTGGCAATTTTTCTTTCAATCCCAAATATCAGTGCACTGCTCTACCTTTCTGTATCAGAAAACTACCTGACATTTTCAATGAAGGCAATATTTGGATATTTTGCAAAGCTTAGTTATGCTTTTTTCTAACCTAGTGGAAGAGCAAGTAGAAAATACATGATTGCTAGAGATATTTTGTCCATCTCAACTTAAAGCTCAGGGATAATAGGCTGCTCTTCTACCTAAATTATGCATTATGATATGACATGAATAAAGAAGAATAGATTCATGTAAAAATATTTATCCTTTATCAAAAATGTTCATATAAGAAAGTCTGTATAGTAGCAGCACTTTCTCAAATTTGCTTATGTATTTTAATTATTCATGTTCAAATATTTTTAATTTTTAAATGAGGAAGATAACAGGCTGATAGCACACTGGGATTTTAAAGAAATACCGATAGTTGCAGAAGAGAATGACAACCCACTCTCCTAAGATTGGACTAGCTGACCTCCAAGGTCCCTTCCAACTGTTATTCTATACTTTACATTCCTATTTTGGCCAAGAATAATATATTTCAGTTTTATTTGTTTGCTTTTTATATTTAAATGACTGTCCTCTTGCTATACATATCTTCACAATTCAGAAAGCAAGACAAAGCCAACCATAAGAAAAGAAAACAATTTTAAAATAACCCAAAACAAGATCTGCCAGGACTTTGATGTAAACATCCCTAAACTCCTTCTCCAAATGAAGGGAAACACATTAACACAAACCCCCAGTCCCAACCATCTGTCTACCAACTTTCTTGATGTGGCTCTCAACCTTCTCACAGATGCTTATTTGTGGTACTTCAACTGGCAAAAAAAAAAATATGCCCATTTTGAATTAGGCCAAAATAGCCTTTCCTATCTGATTAGAAAAGAAAATACTTGCTGAACTGTAAGAAACACAGCTTCTCTAGCAATTCCATAGGGAATCAAGTTGTGTCTTAATAATTATCTTCCTATTCGGGAGTCTAAATAATTGCATTTAATTCTCCTCTTTTTCCAAATCCCTGTGGATTTCACTGCCCAATTACAAAACTTCTAATTGTGAGATAATTGTTTCTTCAACTTTGAAATATATGGAGATATATATATAGATAGATAGATATTTGTATATATACAAATAATATACAAATAGAGGGGGGAGAGGGTGGGAGTATGGTCAGATAAGATCAACTGTATCTATACAGATAGTCTAAGGTTCAGATTTTTCTAGCAGATCAAAGTCTTTCAAGTGCAGCAGCGTAAATCACAGGAATGTTAATATCTATGCCTTAGGAGAAAACAACCCACAGGATTTTTAACTAATGCCTTGTCCTGAGAATGGCAATTTTATTGGTCCTACTACTAGCATTGCTTCCTCATATGGTATGCAAGACTGACAGATGCAACATCAGTAATCCACACTCGCCATATCACAAGTACCATCAGCTAGGAGATCTTATGATTGGTGGCATTGTTTTTCAAGCTAGCATCTTCAGCGAACAAATCACCTTCACTAAATTCCCCCCACCAGCATTTCCTGGCAGCTTTGTGTAAGGACTGCTTGCTAATACTTCCTGGCTTTTGAACTCTGGAATAATCAAAAGTAGCACTGCCAATCCCTGACTAGCTTGAGCATCATTAAAGAGATGTTTAGGAGAGTTATCTTTCTGAATACAAAGGAAAAAAGAAAGACAATAAGATAATACTGTATATATTCCAATATTGAAATCAGTATTCCCCAAATTAAGGGCCATCCGAAGTATCATTTCCAGAATTCTCAACAAAGCCCATTCTGATTGGGGAATGCTAGGAAATGCAATTTATGCAGCTTGAAAATTCCCAGATTGAGGAGGACTAGTTTAAAGCTCTTTTACTGTTCTATGCTCCTCTTTTCAATGCTTTCTCCTGCCAATTCTCTCATTATGGCAGTTTCTCTCCTCTTCCTGCTTTGGACTTTGTCTACTCACCTATGTCTTCTAGTTACAATTGCCCATATAATTTTCCTCATTTCTAATTTTAAAAAATAATGAAATTAAAATTTCACTTATACCTTGAAGGATAAAAAAAATCCATTTCTCATATCCTGTATAACCCTTAATAAAAGATTGTACATTTTATTACTTTAACGTAACACTGCCTTTAAACATGCCATGGTGTGTAAAGTTGACACAAATGTTCCTAAGATCCAGCCAGATAGGAACATTGTTTTATCACTCCTCAGAGGACACCCCTGCTTAGCTCATTGGAAGTTTTTTTCTATAACGACATGGGTATTTCCAGGAACTGAATTTTTAGTAGCCCTTTTCTAATGAAATGCACTCTTTTGTGTACCAAAACTTCTACCGTTTCCTTCCTGCAACACTCTGCTATTTGGTGAGTTGAAACCCAGAGCTGAAATTCATCACTTTAGTACCTGTCTGGGGAAGGTTGAGCTAGAGTTTTTATTACTAATTAGAATTATTTTCCAAATATTCTGCTATTGTATCACTGCTTTCCTTTTGGAAAATATTATGTGATAATTTAGAGATTTAATCCTTTTTCATAATAAAATCACACACATGAGGGATATTTGTAGAGATATAAAATAGCAGTTTGAATATCTATCCCTCATGCAAATGTCACTATTGTTGAATTTTGAGCTCTTTTCAGACTTCTCTCTCTCTCTCTCTCTCTGTCTCATAATTTTTTCCTTCAGAAACTTCTTACAGTACTCTCAATTTTGTCTAATTTCTTCTTCTAATTTAAAATATTTTGAAAGAATACTTTCTATATGACCACATTCATTGCTTACATTTTTGATATTTAAAAAGATAAATTGATGTTTTTCAATATTTCAATATTGAAATATAAATTACCTGGTAATCAGGTTTCATGAAGGTTCTCAGTGTTACATGCTTGAATGCATAATTATGTGTGTCCATGTTAAATACATATGTTGAACTTTGCTGGATCAAAGTGTTAATTTTGAGTTGCCATATTTCAAAAAGACGTATTACCAGAAATGGGGATTCCTGTATCATGAATTTGAACAATTATTTTGTTTAGCGATGCTCAACTTTTTTAAGTAAGTAAATTTATTAGGCATTACTCCATATTTATCGATGTATTAGTGATATGTTGGATTTCAAAAAAGAATCTATATAGTAGTTGCGAAGTCATGTCCAACCTATCGTGACCCCATGGACAACTTTCCTCCTCCTTCCTGTCCTCTACTGTCCCCGGAGACCATTTAAGCTCAAATCTATATACTATAGACATTTAAATAATGGATATGTGTATAATTGGAATGTGAACATCAATGCAAAAGTGAATTACAAATTCTTTACAAAATTATGCACACTGGCCAAAATTGTAAATAAAATTGCAAAATGACAAATTTTGACAAATACATTTTAAATGTTCATTTTTTACAAACATTCAGAGAATGAATACATGGTTTTTTTAAAAAAAAAAACCAACTTCTTAGTAATATGATAATGGGTGACCAAAGCTTGCACATGAAAATCTCAGCGAATCCCAAATTAATATTTGTCAGTTACTAATTAATAAGTCGGCAACAACTAGCACGCATGTGCGAGGGGAACCTTTACCTTTACTAATTTAGATGGGAGAGGCTCTGTCATTTCATACTGTACATATTTGGACTTCAAAGTCAAAATGCTGCAAAGTTTACACTGATACGAAAGTCACTTCACTGCATCTTAACAGTATATGCCTGTGGCTACTAGTTTATAATATCAGACAAATAGTGCAACTAGGCTGCTCAATTTTTCTACCTCAATAATTCCTGTCTAGAAACCAGAAGTAGTTGAATATGGAATAGCACTCTCATATGCAACATAAATCTCATTGTAGCTTAATTCCTAAGAATTACCAGCACATCCTGGCTTTGGAATTTGCTGTGAAGGAAATCAATGAAAACCCACAGATCTTACCCAATCTCACCTTGGGTTTCCGCATCTATGACAGCTATGATAATGGTAAGAGCACCTATCACGCCACCATGCTACTTCTATCATCCATGAAGGGGTTGATCCCCAACTACATATGTAACATCCAGAACAGTGCAATAGCTGTTGTTGGGGGACTGGATGCCCATATCTCCTTTTATGTGGCCACTATGTTGGATATTTATAAGATTCCACAGGTAAGAGACTTTTATCTATATGCCAATTTAATGTTTTCAATTCCCTGATTATTCTGAATGCTGTATTGCACTCCAAACTATAAAAAGAATATTTCTGTATTTCCAACAGTCATAGAATCATAAGTAGTCCATTTGAATTGAATCTTTCATATATTTACTTGTAGTTATGCCCACTGAGTACATGGCATATAACATAACATAACAACAGAGTTGGAAGGGATCTTGGAGGCCTTCTAGTCCAACCCCCTGCCCAGGCAGGAAACCCTACACCATCTCAGTCAGATGGTTATCCAACATTTTCTTAAAAATTTCCAGTGTTGGAGCATTCACAACTTCTGAAGGCAAGTTGTTCCACTTATTAATTATTCTAACTGTCAGGAAATTTCTCCTTAGTTCTAAGTTGCTTCTTTCTTTGATCAGTTTCCACCCATTGCTTCTTGTTCTACCCTCAGGTGCTTTGGAGAACAGCCCAACTCCCTCTTCTTTGTGGCAACCCCTGAGATATTGGAACACAGCTATCATGTCTCCCCTAGTCCTTCTTTTTATTAAACTAGACATACCCAGTTCCTGCAACCGTTCTTCATATGTTTTAGCCTCCAGTCCCCTAATCATCTTTGTTGCTCTTCTCTGCACTCTTTCTAGAGTCTCAACATCTTTTTTACATCATGGTGACCAAAACTGGATGCAATATTCCAAGTGTGGCCTTACCAAGGCATTATAAAGTGGTACTAACACTTCACGTGATCTTGATTCTATCCCTCTGTTTATGCAGCCCAGAACTGTGTTGGCTTTTTTAACAGCTGCTGCACACTGCTGGCTCATATCTAAATGGTTATCCACTAGGACTCCAAGATCCCTCTCACAGGTACTACTATTGAGCAAGGTACCACATATACGGTACTGGTGCATTTTGTTTTTTTGGCCTAAATGTAGAACCTTACTTTTTTCACTGTTGAATTTCATTTTGTTAGATAGCGCCCAATGTTCAAGTCTGTCAAGATCTTTCTGTAACTTGAGCCTATCTTCTGGAGTGTTGGCTATTCCTGCCAGCTTGGTGTCATCTGCAAATTTGATGAGTTCCCCATCTATCCCCTTGTCCAAGTCATTGATGAAGATATTGAAGAGTACTGGGCCTAAAACAGAGCCTTGGGGTACTCCACTGCATACTTCCCTCCATGTGGATGTAGTTCCATTGAGGACTACACGTTGAGTGCGGTTGGTCAGCCAGTTACGAATCCATCTGGTGGTGGTGCTGTCTAACCCACATTTTTCTACTTTATCTAGTAGTAGGTTATGGTCTACTTTATCAAATGCTTTACTGAAGTCCAAGTAAATTATATCAACAGCATTCCTCTGGTCTACTAATTTTGTCATTTTGTCAAATAATGCGATAAGATAAGTCTGGCATGATCTGTTTTTGACAAACCCATGTTGGCTTTTGGTTATTACTTGGTTTGCTTCTAGGTGTTCGGTGATTTGTTGCTTGATTATCTTTTCCAGAATCTTCCCCGGTATTGAGGTCAGGCTGATAGGTCTGTAGTTTCCTGGATCTGTTTTTTTTTTCCTTTTTTGAAGATGGGAACTACATCAGCTCTTTTCCAGTCCTCTGGCAGCTCCCCTGTGCTCCAGGATCTTTGAAAGATATAGTTCAGTGGTTCTGAGATCACGTCTGCCAGTTCCTTCAGAATCTTGGGGTGTAATCCATCCGGTCCTGGTGATTTGAACTCGTCTAGGGTAGACAGGTGTTCACTTACCATTTTCTTCCCTATTTTAACTTGTGTTTCTAATCTGTTTTTTGTAGTGCTGTTTTTCATAGGTTGGATTGTTTTTTCCTTTTGTGTAAAGACAGATGCAAAATATGAGTTAAGTAGATCTACTTTCTCCCTGTTGCTTGTCATCTTCTTGCCACTTTCTCCCAGCAATGGGCCAATTGTTTCCTTGACTTTTTTCTTGTTTTTAACATGTTGGAAGAAGCTTTTTTTGTTATTTTTTACTTTTCTCGCTAGCCTTTGTTCATTGTGAGCCTTAGCTTTCCTCACTTCATCTTTACAGGCTCGGGCTATTTGCTGATATTCTGCCTTAGTTATTTGCCCCTCTTTCCACTTTTTATATTTGTCCTTTTTGTCTTTCAATTTGTCAGATAGTTCTTTATGCATCCATGCTGGTTTCTTTTGAAATCTATTATTTTTGTTCTTCATTGTTGGTGGATGACCTCTGGAGGGCCAGGGATAGGGGTTGTTCCTCTGCCCTGGTCCTGTTGGATCTCTCATCGGCTTTTGATACCATCGACCATGGTATCCTGCTGCGCCGGTTGGAGGGGTTGGGAGTGGGAGGCACCGTTTATCGGTGGTTCTCCTCCTACCTCTCCGACCAGTCTCAGACGGTGTTGACAGGGGGGCAGAGATCGGCCGCAAGGCGCCTCACTTGTGGGGTGCTGCAGGGGTCGATTCTCTCGCCTCTCCTGTTCAACATCTACATGAAGCCGTTGGGCGAGGTCATCAGTGGCTTTGGGGTGAGTTATCATCTGTACGCTGATGATACCCAGCTGTACTTTTCCACCCCAGGCCACCCCAGCGAAGCTGTCGAAGTGCTGTCCCGTTGTTTGGAGGCCGTACGGGTCTGGATGGGGAGAAACAGACTCAGACTCAATCCATCCAAGACGGAGTGGCTGTGGATGCCGGCATCCCGGTACAGTCAGCTGCAACCGCGGCTGACTGTTGGGGGCGAGTCACTGGCCCCAACGGAAGGGGTGCGCAACTTGGGCGTTCTCCTGGATGAACGGCTGTCGTTTATTTATTTATTATTTATTATTATTTATTATTTATTATTTATTATTCATATTTGTATACCGCCCTATCTCCCAAAGGACTCAGGGCGGTTCACAGGCACATAAAACATTTATATACAAATTAAAATAATCATTAAAAAACTTATTCTAATGCCCAATTATTAAAAATAGAAATATAAATATTAAAACCAATTTAAAACCCCTATAAATTTAAAATCTAAGCCAGTCCTGCACAGATGAATAAATGTGTCTTGAGCTCGCGACGGAAGGTTCAAGTTTGAAGATCACTTGACGGCCGTCTCCAGGAGAGCTTTTTACCAGGTCCGCCTGGTCCGCCAGTTGCGCCCCTTTCTTGACCGGGATGCCTTATGCACGGTCACTCACGCTCTCGTCACTTCTCGACTGGATTATTGCAATGCTCTCTACATGGGGCTACCCCTGAAGTGTACCCGGAGACTGCAGTTAGTCCAGAATGCAGCTACGCGGGTGATTGAGGGAGCACCGCGTTGCTCCCGGGTAACACCACTCCTGCGCAATCTGCACTGGCTACCTGTGGTCTTCCGGGTGCGCTTCAAGGTTTTGGTTACCACCTTCAAAGCGCTCCATGGCTTAGGGCCCGGGTACTTATGGGACCGCCTGCTGTTTCCACATGCCTCCCACCGACCCGTACGCTCTCACAGAGAGGGTCTTCTCAGGGTGCCGTCCGCCAAGCAGTGTCGGCTGGCGGCCCCCAGGGGAAGGTCCTTCTCTGTGGGAGCACCTACTCTCTGGAACGAACTTCCCCCCGGTTTACGCCAATTGCCTGACCTTCGGACCTTCCGCCGGGAACTGAAAACTTATTTATTTATACAAGCGGGACTGGCCTGATTTTTAAATTTTAAATTTAAATTTTAAACTTTTAATGGTAATTTTATTGGGTATTTTTATGGTCAATCGACGGTTTTAATTTGGCCTTTTATTGAATAAGTTTTTTAATTGTTATTTTAATATGTATATTAATTGTTTTAAATGGAGGCTGTACACCGCCCTGAGTCCTTCGGGAGAAGGGCGGTATAGAAGTTTGATAAATAAATAAATAAATTGGTATTGTGTTAGACTGTGCTTTTATAATCTCACTTTTCAAAATTTCCCAAGCTTCTTGAGTCGTTTTCCCCCTGAGGATTCTCATCCATTGAATCCTTCTCAAGCTCTCTCTAAGTTTATTGAAATTAGCTCTCTTAAAGTCCAAGACTCTAGTTTGACTTTGTTCTACTACTTGTATTTGCTTAATGTCGAATTCCAATATTGCGTGGTCACTTGCCCCCAAGGTTCCTGTAGCTTCAACACCTTCTATCATTTCATCTCTGTTAGTGAGAATTAATTCCAATATGGCTGATCCCCTTGTCGCCTTCTCTATTTTTTGGGAAACAAAGTTGTCTGCTAGGTTTGTTAGGAACCTGTTGGATCTTCCACTTGGTGCAGAGTTTGTTTGATGTCAGGGTAGTTAAAATCCCCCATTACTACTGTGATGTGCTTCCTACATACCTTAGTTAGCTGACTAGCAAAAAGTTCATCTACTTCCTCTGTTTGGTTGGGTGGCCTATAATATAGACCTATGGCAATATCGTTTTATATTGACCCAAATACATTCAAGATGATTTTTATCATTGTTGTGCTCTATTTCTGTAGAGATGTAGTTATTTCTTATATATAGTGCAACTCCACCTCCTCTTTTATTTGGTCTATTTCTTTTAAATAATTTATATCCCTCTAGCTGTATGTTCCATTTGTCAGTTTCATCCCACCAAGTTTCCGTAATGGCAACAATATCATATCTACCCTCATTTACTTGAATTTCTAATTCACCCTGTTTATTCCTCATACTCTGTGCATTGGTGTATAGACATTTTAGTCCATTTGGATTGACCTTGTATTTACTGTCTATATAACCTGTGTTGACTGCCCCTACTTTCTTGCCACCTGTTGGTTTAGTGCACATGGTACAGCACTCACTGTTAAATGCTTGGTTTTGCTTGATAGCAGGGTTGATAGTCTTACCCATACAGACATGCACCGATAACCCTTTTAGTTTTCGATTGCTGGGGACAGAAATTTTCTATATCAGTTAATTCTCTGTCCCCACTGTTCAGTTTAAATGTTTATCCAGAAAATCTGTGAATGTATTGCTAAGTAACTCAGTCCCTTTCTTTGATGGATGCAATCCATCTCTTTTGTACAATTTTTCATTGGACCAGTTGCAGACATCATGACTAATAAAACCAAAGCCTTCCCTTTTACACCACTCCTTTAGCCACACATTAAACTCCACTACACGCTGGCCTTTACCTTTTTGTTCCTTATGTACTGGTAAAACCTCTGAAAAGTTAAGCCTACAACCTATGCTATTAAGTTCATACCCCAAGCTCTGGAAATCATTCTGCACAGAAAGCACATCCTTTTGGGACAGATCATTTGTGCCAAGATGTATAATAGCATCAACATCAGAATCCTTACTGGCATTCTTGACTATCTTAAGAATACGCCTCTTGTCTCTGCTGGCAGTAGCACCAGGTAGACACCTGACGTCTTTCAAAACCTCCATATCCTTTCCTAAATTTACATCCCTTACAATTGAATCACCAATCAGAAGGTGGCTTCTCTTTTTGGATACCATGCTCTTCTTGTGTGACCGATCTGTAATACTTGATACACACTTTTCCAAAGTAGGTTCACACTTTTCCAAAGTAAGTTCTTCATCTCGAACCATAATCCCTTGATTGTTTGAGTTATCAGTATCACAACTACCTTGATCTGTCACTTTAGTGTTCCTATTTATTTATTTATTTATTTATTTATTATTTAAATTTATATACCGCCCTATCTCCCAAAGGACTCAGGGCGGTTCACAGGCATATAAAACATCGATACACAAAATTAAAATAATCTTTAAAAAACTTATTCCAATGCCCTATCATTAAAAATAGAAATATAAATATTAAAATCAATTTAAAACCCCTATAAAATTTAAAATCTAAGCCAGTCCTGCACAGATGAATAAATGTGTCTTGAGCTCGCGACGGAAGGTACGAAGGTCCGGAAGTTGACGGAGTCCTGGGGGGAGCTCGTTCCAGAGGGCGGGAGCCCCCACAGAGAAGGCCCTTCCCCTGGGCGTCGCCAGACGACACTGCCTAGCTGACGGCACCCTGAGGAGTCCCTCCCTGTGAGAGCGCACGGGTCGGTGAGAGGTATCTGGTCGCAGTAGGCGGTCCCGTAGATAACCCGGCCCTATGCCATGGAGCGCTTTAAAGGTGGTCACCAAAACCTTGAAGCGCACCCGGAAGGCCACAGGTAGCCAGTGCAGCCTGCGCAGGATGGGTGTTATGCGGGAGCCACGAGGGGCTCCATCTATCACCCGCGCAGCCGCATTCTGGACTAACTGTAGCCTCCGGATGCCCTTCAAGGGGAGCCCCATGTAGAGAGCGTTGCAGTAATCCAGGCGAGACATCAGCAAGGGCACTATATCTGTTATACTGGGACACTGTAAAAGCTTTGTGTTTATGGTTCACAGCTCTCACCCTGCCAGATCCCACGGTTGTCCATATTGCCCTTTTCCTGCAGGATCTTTGTGGTAGAGGGGGCTGATGGCGCAGCAGCTGGAATGGCTGAATTGGGTACCTAATTTCTGCTTGGAGAGCATAGATTAGAGATTCTAGATATGTAATCTGTCCACGTAGACTGCTAATTTGTTTACAAAGAGGACAGTACCCAAATTTGAAAAGAGTACTGCGAAAGACAGCTGCAAAACAAGTATTGCACTGAACTAAGCCAGTCATTTTGAATAGAATAAAATCACAATCTCAAGTGGACCAACCCTGAATATATTATTGCTATTTTTGATTTATAGTGATTAGATTAGATTCACACGCCTAACGGCGCGTGGGTTGTGAAAATGAGAAAGAAATGAAGGCAGTTTCCCAGCTCCAATTCCTCCTTAAAGCAGCAACTCTACTCACGTGCTTCTCTGAAGCAAATCAGGAAGAAATGCAGGCAGTTTTCCACCCCCAATTCTCCTTAAAGCAGCAACTCTACTCATGTGCTGCTCTGAAGCAAATCAAATATGTACCTGTAAAGATTTTAAGAGAAGTTGAATTAGAGTTTTAATTACTGCATGACATTAACTGTTGTTGTTTCTTTGTTGCATTTAATTTCCATACAATAAGCCTGCTTTATTTATTGTAAATCAATGAACAGAACTATTCAATAAGAATTATTCTGATTCTTAGTGTTATGAATTGTAGGCTCAGTAAATATATTTTATGCACTGGATACAAATAAGGTAGCTATTTTCACATAACCTAAACTAACTAGCTAGCTTAAACTAAAACCAGATGGGTAGTTTATGGTTCAATGTGTAATGGGAAAGCTAAACATTAGCTTAGCTTACTGTGTGAGCCAAACTATTACATTAAATAATAATATGGTTTATTTGGTTGGTTAAAGCATATTTTGTGAACATAGCAATTTTACCCACATTAACTGTTGCTTAATTGTGTTAACTCAATCCTTTAGTTTCAATGAGATCCATAAGAAATTGATGCAAGAGTAAAAAGCACTTCCAAATAAACCTACACATACTATTATTTTTATGCATAACTACAAGTGCTTCAGAAGGTTTAAATATATTTCAGTTCAAATTAGGATTTGACAATAGCATGGAGACACTGAAAGTAATCTCTGAAAGAAGCAGAAGATGGGCAACTTGTCCTAGCTCAGGCTTGTGGATATCTCAATGGTGATTAGTACTACCAACTGGAGTTTCTTTTTTGAAATGCCTTTGAAAATGCAAGATAGAATGTATGGTTCTCTCATGATATTGTTCCTATCTCAAGGATGGGTTTCAGAAAGTACTATTGGGAGAGTCTAGTTCTATTCTATATGATTAGATATAGAGGGCTGCAAGAATCAATCTTGCTCTTTATGCTATTTATGAAGCCACTGAGTATGATCATCAGGTACTATGGGGGAAGTGTCTTAATGTAGGTTCCAAGATAATAGAGTTGGAAGGGACCTTGCAGGGCTTGTAGGCCAACCCTCTGCTCAAGTAGGAATCTCTATACCATTTCAGACAAATGGTTTGTCCAATCTCTTCTTAACAGCCTCCACTGTTGGAGCACCCACAATTGCTGGAGGCAAGTCACTCCAAGCATTAATTGTTCTGTCAGGAGATTTAGTTCTAAATTGGTTCTCTCCTTGATTAGTTTCCATTAGTTTCCATCCATTGTACTTTGGAGAATAGGTTGACCCGCTCTTTGTGTCAGCCCCTTAGATTTTGGAATACTGCTATTATATCACCCCTGGTTCTTTTCATAATAACCAGATCATCAGAAATGTTAAATTCTGTGTTATGGTCCTATTTGGATTGGATTGTGGTCTGGATGTGGTAGAATAAATTGAAAATTAATCTAGACAAGCTTAATAGTATGCAGATTACAAGGTTATTCTCAATCAATAAAATCATCTGTCCCAAATGAAAATATTTTTCCTCCATGAATCAAGTCTATAATTTAAGAAAAATCCTTAAAATGCTATATAAAATATACTATATGCATACTCTGTGTAAAAAAATAATATATGTATACAGTATATATCTTATATAATGTTGGTATCACAATAGGTTGTTTTATATATTTTTTCATTATACATTATATGCTTAAATTAATAAGCAAAGATGCAAATCTGCTAAGATTTGAGGTGAGATTCAGTTCAATAAAAGATTTGGTGTAGACACGGCTACATTTGTTTTATTTTCCAGAAAAATGTGGAAAAATGACAAAGATAATAGATTTTTTAGAAAACAATAAACCTGCAATTTTTAATCAAGCATCCTCAATGATTACATGGCAAAATATTTTTTGAGCTATTTATCCTTTTAAGACAGAAATAGGACAGATTAGGAAAGGACAGTACAGCAGAAAATTTTCTCAAACTGAGAAAGTAAATAAATAAGACTCTTTGAAAAAGTAAATTCGTACTGAAGATTAAATAATCTGCCATCATCCAATCACTTCCTGACATCAGTATAGAAAGGCTGTTCTGAAATAATTCTTTATTTGCTGCTTGTGCATCAAATAAAAAAAAAGTTTGGAAGTTCACCCCAATCACTGTTGTACATAGGCATCTGCTGAAGGTATAAAGTTGGCAAATAATGAAATATGATACAGATACAGATTAACAGAGTTGGACCTTATAGGTCATCTAGTATAACCCCCTGCCCAAGAAGGAGATCCCACAGCATTTTTGACAAATGGCAGTCCAATCTCTTCTTGAAAGTCTCAAGTGATGAAGCTCCCACAACTTCTGGAGGCAAGCTGTTCCATTGGTTGATTGTTCCCAATGTCAGAAAATTTCTCCTTATTTCCAGGTTGAATCTCTCCTTGTTCAGTTTCCATCCATTATTCCTTGTCTAGCCTATAGGTGCCTTGAAAAATAGCTTGATCCCTTCCTCTCTGTGGCAGCCCGTCAAATATTAGACATGGTATCATGTCTCCCCTCATCCTTCTCTTCACTAGACTAGCCATGCCCAATTCTTGTAACTGTTCTTCATATGTTTTAGTCTCCAGACCCCTAATCATCCTGGTTGTTCTTCTCTGCACTTTTTCTAGAGTTTCAACATCTTTTTAATAGTGTGGTGACCAAAACTGGATGCAGTACTCTATGTGTGGTCTTACTAAGGTTTTAGAGAGTGATATTAGTACCTCACTTGATCTTGATTGTATCCCTCTGTTAATTGGCTTTTTTGGCTGCCCTTGCACACTGCTGGCTCATATTTAGCTGGTTGTCCACTAAGACTCCAAGATTCTTCTCATGGTTACTGCTATTAAGCCTGGTTTCACCCAGTCTATATGTGTACTTTTGGTTTTTCTTGCCTAAGTGTAGGACTTTACTTTTCTCTACGTTGAATTTTATTTTGTTAAAAAAGGCCTAGTTTTCAAGTTTGTCAAGATCCATCTGGATCGTGAGCCTATCTTCTAGGGTGTTAGCTATTTCTTGCAGTTTAGTATAATCTGCAAATTTGATAAATTCCACTTCTATTCCCCCATCTAAGTCATTTATGAAGATATTGAAGGGTACTGGGCCTAAGACGGAACCTTGTAGCACCCTACTGCTTACTTCCCTCCATGTAGACCCATTAAGGACTTCTCGTTGAATACAGTTTGTCAGCCAGTTGTGAATCCATCTGGTGGTGCTGCTGTCTATCCCACTTTTTTCTAGCTTACCAGGAGTACGTTGTGGTCTACTTTGTTGAATACCTTGCTGAAGTCTAAGTATATTATGTCCACAATATCTTGCTGGTCTACTAATTTAGTCACTATGTTGAAGAATGAAATAAGATTGGTTTGGCATGATCTATTTTTAACAAACTCGTGCTGACTGCTAGTTATTACTTTACTTGTTTCTAGATGTTGGAAGATCTGTTTTTTTAGTATCTTTTCCAGTATCTTCTCGAGTATTGAAGTTAGGCTGATTGGTCTGTAGTTTCCTGGATCTGTTTTCCCTTTTTTGAAGATGGGAACAACATCAGTTGTTTTCCAGTCCTCTGGTAGTTCCCTGGTGCTCTAGGGTTATCCCCACACAAATTCCATCCTTCACACACATATATGTATGCTATATTTTGATACAATTAAAAAATGGAAGATCTTCTCCTGTAATGTCCTGAAACAGTTTTTTTTTTATTCTAATGTTACCATATTTGAGAATGGTATGCCCCATTGTTTGTGTAAAGAAGCAGCCTGTGTTATATGCAATTATAGCAAGGCCATAAGTTCAAATCTAAAGAATGATGAAAGCTCATTTGGCCCGTAATAAGACAAGACAGAAACAGACAAATAACAGAAAGAAAACATTTATTTTCTTTGAGAGGGGACCATGGAAATTAAAATTGGGATGTAATGAGTTTACATATTGGACAGAATCAACAGGACAAGCTAAAGACCAAACAATAGATTGAGAAATAAAGAAAGATAAGAAATAAAAGGGTGTAGATTTAAAGATGAGCAGACCATCCATGCAAAATTATCATATTTATTTATTTGTTTGCTTGTTTCTTTGTTTGTTTGTTTGCCTGCTTTGACAGGATATATACTACCATGTTTCCCCGAAAATAAGACAGGGTCTTATTTTCTTTTGAACCCTGAAATAAGGGCTTGTCCTTATTATCAGGGAGGTGGGGTGTCTTATTATTTTGGGGATGGAGGCAGCACTACCACGAGCTTCATCATACTGGCACAGTGGGCATCCTGCCACTCGTGGCTGTGCCAGTATGTCGAACTTCACAGCACTGCTGCTGTTCATGCATATAAGGACACAAGTCTTGCAGAGTCCTGCTCCAGCAGTGGCAGCAGCGGCATGGTGAGTCTCACAAAGACTCATTTCTGACAGGTGGGGCGGAGGAGAAACAAGATGCATGGAGCAAGATGTGGCTTCTGTTGTCGTCTCTTCTTCTCCCGCCCCCTCGCCAGGCGTGGCAGGGCTCCTGCCCCTTGCTTAGCCACCCACCCCCTTTAGGGATACAATTTGGGAGTGGTAAGTGGGGAAAGTGAGAAGTGGGACTTGCGTCTTACCTTTCAAGTTCCATGGCTTTCCTTGCCATTGTGTCCAGGGAAACACATTGTAAAAAAAAAACCTTGCAAGTTCAATCAAACTTCTCGAACTTGTGAGAAATTTTTTTACAGCATGTTTCTCTGGACACATGGCAAGGAACACCATGGAGCTGGAAAGGTAAGATGCACATCTCGTGACCCAACACATCCCATCCCATGACAATGGCAACAGCAGCCTGGCTGCTTCCTTTCCCCTCTTTATTAAGAGGGGTGGCAAGTGGGGTGGGGGAGAAGTGAGATGCGTGGAGCGAGACCTGGCTCCCCTTGCTGTGTCTTCTCCCTCCTCTCGCTGGGCATGGCAGGGTTCCTGTCCCTTGTTTATCCATCATCCCCCTTTAGGGATGCAATTTGGGGATGGCAGATCTTACCTTTCAAGCCATTGTATCCAGGGAAACACATTGTAAAAAAAAAACCCTTCTCGTGAGTTCAATAAAGTTTTTTTTTTTTTTTACAACATTTTTCCCTGGACACAATGGTGAGGAACATGATGGAGCTTGAAAGGTAAGATGCCCGTCCCCCAAATTGCATCCCTAAAGGGGGCAGGTGGCTAAGTAAGGGGCAGGAGCCTTGCTATGCCTGGCAAGGGGTGGGGAGAAGAGACAGCAAAGGGAGCCAGATCTCGCTCCACGCGTCTCCCTTCTCCCCCACCCCACCTGTCAAAAATGAGTCTTTAATGAGACTCATTGCACCAAAGCTGCTGCCTTGTAGAGCAGGACTCTGCAAGGCTTGTGCCCTTGCATGCACGAACAGCAGCACTGCCGCAAGGTTTGACATAGCAGTGCAGCCGTGAGTGGCAGAACACCAGCTGTGCCGGTATGATGAAGCTCACAGCAGTGCTGCAGTTCGTGCATGAAACAGCACAAGAAGCCTTAAAGAGTCCTGCTCCCTGAGGCAGCAGTGGCAGGATATGTCAGGTCAGTGGCAACCAGCCACTCGGCCGGCACAAAGAACAAGGAGAGTAGGGCATGTCCCCCCCCCTTTTCCCTCCCACCTCACCTCCTCACCTCGTGTTGTTTGCATGGCAAACAACCAGAGGAAATGGTGGGACTGGCTGCACATGCATATAAGTAGTTGGTGGGGGTGGCTTATTGGGGGGGAGTCTTATTTTAACTCATGCGCTGAAAAGCCTGATTGAGCTTATTATCCAGAGAGGTCTTAGTTTCAGTAAAATACATTATTTGGGGGGGGGAGAATGTTGCAGGATAAATTTCTGTATTTCTTTCCCTTCAACGGATTTTTCTTAAACAAATTGTGTCAAAATAATTGGCACCAAAAAAGTATTTCCCATGCATTCTAATACACTGTATGGAAAGACATTGGAAATAATGCTTGAGCCATTAGGAAATTGGAACCGCCCTGAAATTTCGTATCATAATCATCACATGGCACTTGATTCAATACATCATCTTGAATTACCCAAACATTCAGATAACAGAATAACAGAGTTGGAACGGACCTTATCTAGCCCAATCCTCTGGTCAAGCAGGAGACCCTATACAATTTCTGACAATTCGCTGTCCAGTTTCTTCTTGAAAGCTTCCAGTGATGAAGTACCTATAACTTCTGAAGCAAGATGTTTCATTAATTGATTTTTCTTGTTGTCAGAAAATGTCTCCTTATTTCTAGATTGAATCTCTCCTTGATCAGTTTCCATCAGTTGTTCCTTATCAGGTGTTTTGGGAAATAGATTGTTCCCTTTCTCTCTATGACAGACCCTCAAATTTTGGAATACTCCTATCAAGTCACCCCTGGTCCTTTTCTTCACTAGGCTAGCTATGCCCAGTTTTGACTGAATGCTCAGTATTTAATTTTAAACAATTATTAAATCTAAAGCAATTCCCCTGATTTCACATAGAAATAGTAATATGAGAAATGTAGAGTATATGTGTTAGCAACGTTGAAGATTGCCTTGTATGACTGATGTAACTGTTGCTATTATTATCATCTACATTAGTGGTAGTCAACCTGGTCCCTAGCGCCCACTAGTGGGCGTTCCAGCTTTCATGGTGGGCGGTAGCGGTTTTGTCCGATACTGAAGCCCTTTCCTTTTTTTTAATTTAATTGACTTTTTTAAAAAAATTCATAGCATTATTTAAAAACATTTTCATTAGATTTTCATAAAATTGCCTGTGACAATTTAAATTTCTGAAAATACACTATTTGTATCTCCCGCGCATAAGTTTAGTTCACATTACGCAAGTGAAACTAAATGGCGCTATAGTGCGACCACAAACAAAAGAGCCTCGTCCCAGAATAGCTTGTGCATCTCCCCCGCACAGTACCCAGCTGAAACAGACAAGCAGAGCTGGTAGCCGGCGCCTCCTCCAAACCTACTTTATAAATCACCATTACTGTGGAACCAGTGGGCAGTTAGAAAATTTTACTACTAACAGAGATTCGAAAGTGGGCGATAGGTATAAAAAGATTGACCACCCCTGATCTACATTATGTAGCTTGCTAGGACAATCTGAAAATGCTACTGTTTGACTACTGTTTTTTCTTCCATGTCTCATCAGCTCATTTATGGCTCCACTCCATTGATGAATGATAAAACTCCAGGCCTTTTTTTTTATCAGTTGGTTCCACCAGAAGCCCTTCAACATGCAGGGATGGTCTCACTGCTCCAGCATTTTAACTGGACCTGGGTTGGTCTCCTTGCAGTGGATAGTGAACATGGAGAAGAAATTATTCGAAATGTGGTTCCACTTTTTTCCAAAAAAGGAATATGTTATGCTTTTATTGAAAAACTCCCAAAATATAGTGATGTAACGGGATTGAAAGGTATGGTTGATCAGGGAGCAAAAGTATATGAGCTTATCATGGACAATAAAACTAATGTGATCATTGTCTTTGGAGAATCTACCACCATGGGGACTTTGAGATGGTTCACATATCTACCAGAGTTTGCAACAGTGTCAAGTAAACCTAAAGGAATTGTATGGATACTGAATGCTCAGATTGAATTTGCTTCATCAGCATTTCAACGCACTTGGGATACAGAAATAATCCATGGTGCTTTTTCTTTCACAATGCAGTCTGTTGATCTACCAGAGTTTAAATCATTTCTTAAGAAGAAAAATCCCTTCACAACCAAGGAAGACGGATTTATCAATCTGTTCTGGCAAAATGTTTTTGACTGCGTTTTGCCTGATGCAGTTCCAAGTGATGAGCCTGAGAACATTTGTAATGGAGAAGAGAATCTAGAGACCCTTATTGCATCTTTATTTGAAATGAAAATGACTGGTCATAGCTACAGCATTTATAATGCTATTCATTCTTTAGCTCATGCTTTACATGCCATGTCCTCCTCAAAACATAAAAGAAGAGGTCTGACAGACAGAAAAAGAGGGAAGATCCATAAAAAAGACTTCTGGCAGGTAATGGGCCCAATGTTCTTATTTGGTTGAGGAGCAACAGTGTTTGTATAATGGCAAGGCTGATCTCCATTTGCTTAATTCCTGTCCTTCACACATATCACATGGATCTGTATTTGTATGTGTATGTTTGACTCTGAACAGCATGCAGATTTTAATGCATTGGATCTTGTTGATTTTATATTAAGTAGCATTCAAATTATAAAAGAGTGGTTAGCAAAACAAAGAGGTTAGTGAAATCCATTATCTTCCATCTCTCTTATCATACATTTTTCTAATTTTCTTCCAATAATCCTTATAAATTATACTCTCAACTCTTCTTCTTTTAATTCTAGTAAAAAGAGAAATAATATACATAGAATGCAATTATATATCCAACTGTCTCTTCTGAAAATTACCATCACAGAGTGGAATAATTTAACCCTCTTGCATTTTTCTTTTGATTTAGCTCCATAACTTTCTGAGAACTGTATCTTTTAACAACAGTGCCGGAAAACTTGTTTCATTTGATCAGAATCGGGTAGTAAGAGGTGGATTTGATGTTATTAACTGGATTATTTTCCCAAACCAATCATTTATTCGAGTGAAAATTGGATATATAGATCACTTAAATCCTTCAGATGAAATGTTAACTATCAATAATGAAAACATTACATGGCACAAATGGTTTAATCAGGTAAAACTGAATTTTATTTATTGGTTGAGTGATTTATTGATTTCATTGACATCAACTAAAAATATTGTCAATATTTATTTATTTGAATTCACAGTATGAGTTATATTTCTCTCTGTTCAAAAATTTGATTTAGTAAATATTAGGAAACTTAAAGCAACCTGAGTATGTGAACTTTTCTTACAACTTGCAGTTGACTGCCTTTTAATTAATAATTCCATATTAAAGTCATACCTAGGTCAGATCTTGTAACAACATAAATCTCAATCAATAGAAAAATCAGACAAGGTTTTATGTCACTAGGCCTTAATTTGCATATAATTCTATAAGTTCCATACCTATAGAATATAGCCATCAGATTTCTTTCAGGTAATAGCACAACAAAAGAGTTAACAATCAATAAACAAAAGAAATTAAAGGCATAACGTAAGAGAAAACAGAATTCTGAATATCTAAATATAGAATAGAATAGAATAGAATAGAATAGAATAGAATAGAATTGAATTGAATTGAATTGAATTGAATTGAATTGAATTGAATTGAATTTTTATTGGCCAAGTGTGATTGGACACACAAGGAATTTGTCTTGGTGCATATCCTCTATGTATACATAAAAGAAAAGATACCTTCATCAAGGTACAACATTTACAACACAAATGATGGTCATAGGATACAATTTAACACTTAATGATACAACACTTAATGATAAGCATAGGGTACAAATAAGCAATCAGGAACAATCAATATCAATATAAATCATAAGGATTACCAGCAACAAAGTTACAGTCATACAGTCATAAGTGGGAAGAGATGGGTGATAGGAATGATGAGAAGATTAATAGTGGTGCAGATTTAGTAAGTAGTTCGAGAGTGTTGAGGGAATTATTTGTTTAGCAGAGTGATGGCCTTTGGGAAAAAACTGTTCTTGTGTCTAGTTGTTCTAGTGCGTAGTGCTCTATAGAGTCATTTTGAGGGTAGGAGTTGAAACAGTTTATGTCCAGGATGTGAGGGAACGGCCCATTGGGCGCGTGTTCGGCCTGGCGGCGTGACGGCCTGGCGGTTCAGCCTTGCGGTTGCTAACAGGCCCGGTGGACGCCCTCTTTGTCAACTTGAAGGATGACCACGGGCCATGTGGGCGCCTTCTTATCATCCTGGAGGACGCCCATGGGCTGGCTGCAGGGGGACCCTTTGAAAATCTTTGGTCCCCAGTTGGGGGAATTGAGGATGGTCCTGGACAATCCTAGCTAGACTATTGTAGGACTCTATCCTTTCCCCCCCCCCCACCTTGTCCACAGACCACCCCTCGGGATCGGATACGAGGGGTTGGTGTTCTGACTGAATCATGGCGGTTTTGTTTATCCACCGCCTAAGAACTATTTTTTGTCTGTCTTTCACCCGGAAATACTGGTATGTCAGTTATCATCTTGACAGGTCCAGGATGGGTCTGCTTGCGGACTCTTATCATGCGGACATTTACAGCGGCTGACCTTCTTGCCCTGCGAGATTCCCCTCTCTCGTGGGTTTGGCCCCCCACATTATCGAGGGCCCATCTTGAGGATGGGTTTTGGAACCCCGAGAGGTGGCATGCTAAAAATAGGAGACTCAGGGGATTTTTAACTAATTGTTTTAATCGGCTTTTTAAGGGGAGTTTTAATGGGAATTTTAAGGGGAGGGTGGGAACTGACGGGTTTGGGTGGGGAGGGGAGGGGTTTTAAAGGGGGGAGGGTAAGGGTGGGTGTTGGGGGAAACCCGTCGGGGAGGGTATGTCCAGTCCCAGTGCGCGCTCACGACATTATTTCAGTTGGTCCGAAGACAGGGGGGAGGGGATTGTACAGAGCAGAGAGTGTTTTTCCATCTGTACGGTAAGTGGGAGAGGCAGATATGGTGGAGGCAGGGGGCCGTATCGTTCTTCGGGAGCACGTGTTCGATGTTTAAAAGCGATCACGTGCTCCGGCCCCCAGTCCTTACTCGTTCCCTGGATGGTCAAGACCCTCAGAGTTTGGGTCCTCGGCTGATGCTTTGCAATGTCCGGTCCGTGGTCAATAAGGCTCCCCTGATTTGTGACCTTATTCAGAGGGAGTCCGCGGACTTTATGGGCATTACGGAGACCTGGTTGGGCACAAAAGGGGGCGTACCCCTGGTTGAACTGTGCCCTCCGGGTTTCCGGGCATTTCATCAGCCGAGGGCCCAAGGTAGGGGTGGGGGGGTGGCAGTTGTGATTAAAGAAAGTCTGGAGCCAAGGGAGTCCACTGTTCTTCAGATAGCTGGTTGTGAATCCCTCCTTGTGAAGTGGGGCCACCGGAATCAGATGGGGCTGTTGATCACGTACCTGGCTCCTTGCTGCTTGACTATAGCCCTACCTGAGCTACTAGAGGTGCTTGCTGGCGTGGCGGTTGAGATTCCCAGACTTCTGGTCTTGGGGGATTTCAACTTGCCATCGGCCGGCTTGTCATCAACGGTGGTTCAGGAGTTCCAGGCCTCCATGACGGCCTTGGACCTGATTCAAGTAACTGATGGCCCTACACACATCGGGGGAGGCGCGCTAGACTTGATTTTTATCTCTGGTCAGTGGGTTAATGATCTGGTTTTAGGAGATATAGTGAAGGAACCGGTGTCATGGTTAGATCATTTTCTTCTTCGCCTAGACTTTCAGACCACCACCCACCACCGCAGGGAGACGGAACCAATGCGTTGGTTCTGTCCCAGGTGCCTGATGGACCCGGAGAGGTTCCTGATGGAGCTTGGGCCGTTTCCTGAGGATCTTACCCACGGCACGACTGAAGAACTGGTTGCGGCCTGGGAACGGGCCGCGGCTGGGGCTTTGGACTGTGTCATGCCTTTGCGGCCTCTGACCCGGCGTAGATCTCAATTGGCTCTCTGGTTTTCCGAGGAGCTGAGAGAGATGAAACACCGGAGAAGACGCCTAGAGAGCACCTGGAGGTCCAGCCGTTCCGAGACTGATCGGACACTAGTGAGGTCTTTTACTAAGACCTACCTAGTGGTAATGAAGGAGGCGAAATTTTCTTACGTTTCTACCCTCATTGCATCGGCAGATAACTGCCCGGCCGCCTTGTTTCGGGTGACCCGTTCCCTCCTTCATCAAGAGGGATGGTATGACCCCTTACAGGGACGAGCTGAGGAGTTTAACAGTTATCTATACGATAAAATTGTTCAGCTTCGTGATGGCTTGGACCATGATTGCGATGATTCAGCCGAGGTGGCAGAGACACGTCTTGTTGAGGTTATTTGGGATGAGTTCGATTCTGTGGCTCTCGAGGACGTGGACAGGTTGCTGGGGAGGTTGCATGCAACTACATGTTTACTGGACCCGTGTCCTTCCTGGTTAGTGCTGGCTGCTCAGGAAGTGACACGAGGCTGGCTCCAGGGGATTATAAATGCTTCTTTGGTGGAAGGGGTTTTCCCCGCCGCATTGAAAGAGGCGGTGGTGAGACCCCTCCTCAAGACGCCTTCCCTGGACCCAGCTATTTTGGCGAAATTATCGTCCAGTCTCCAACCTTCGCTTTGTGGTGAAGGTTGTAGAGAGTGTGGTTGCATGGCAGCTCCCCCGGCACCTGGAGGAAACTGTCTATCTAGACCCGTTCCAGTCTGGCTTCCAACCCGGTTATAGCACGGAGACGGCTTTGGTCGCGTTGGTGGATGACCTCTGGAGCGCCAGGGCCAGGGGTTGCTCCTCTGCCTTGGTCCTATTAGATCTCTCAGCGACTTTTGATACCATCGACCATGGTATCCTGCTGCACCGGTTGGAGGGATTGGGAGTGGGGGGCACCGTTTATCGGTGGTTCTCCTCCTACCTCTCTGACCGGTCGCAGACGGTGTTGATGGGGGGGCAGAGGTCATCCTCGAGGCGCTTCACTTGTGGGGTGCCTCAGGGGTCGATTCTCTCGCCTACCCTGTTCAACATCTATATGAAGCCGCTGGGTGAGGTCATCAGTGGTTTCGGGGTGAATTATCATCTGTACACTGATGATACTCAGCTGTACTTTTCCACCCCGGACCACCCCAACGAAGCGGTCGAAGTGCTGTCCCAGTGCCTGGAAGCTGTACGGGTCTGGATGGGGAGAAACAGACTCAAGCTCAATCCCTCCAAGACGGAGTGGCTGTGGATGCTGGCATCCGCGGCTGACTGTTGGGGGCGAGTTAGTGGCCCCAAAGGAGGTGGTTCGCAACTTGGGCGTCCTCCTGGATGGACGGCTGTCCTTTGATGAACATCTGGGGGCCGTCTCCAGGAGGGCCTTTTACCAAGTTCGCTTGGTCCGCCAGTTGCGTCCCTTCCTTGACCGGGATGCCTTATGCACGATCACTCACGCTCTGGTTACATCTAGGTTGGATTACTACAATGCTCTCTACATGGGGCTGCCCTTGAGGTGCACCCGGAGGCTACAGTTAGTCCAGAATGCAGCTGCGTGAGTGGTAACGGAGCCGCTTGTGGCTCCCACGTAACACCACTACTGGCTGCACTGGCTTCCTGTGGTTTTTCGGGTGCGCTTCAAGATTTTGGTTACCACCTTCAAAGCGCTCCATGGCTTAGGACCCGGGTACTTACGAGACCGCCTGCTGTTACCCTATGCCTCCCACCGACCCGTACGCTCTCACAGAGAGGGTCTCCTCAGGGTGCCGTCCACCAAACAGTGTCGGCTGGCGGCCCCCAGGAGTAGGGCCTTCTCTGTGGGGGCATTGACGCTCTGGAATGAACTTCACCCTGGTTTACGTCAAGTGCCTGATCTTCGGACCTTCCGTCGTGAGCTAAAAACACACCTATTTATTCAAGCGGGACTGGCATAATAGTGTTAAATTTTAATTCGGGGTTTTATTAATATTTCTAAAATTTTTAAAGTAAATTTTTAATTATCAGCCTTTTTGTAATTTGCTATGTTTTAAATGTTTTAATTGTATATATTTCGTGTTTTATCTTTGGCTGTACACCGCCCTGAGTCCTTCGGGAGAAGGGCGGTATAAAAATTTAATAAATAATAATAATAATAATAACTGTAAATATTTTCACGGCCCACTTCTTGATTTGTTCAGTATACAGGTCCTCAATGGAAGGCAAGTTCGTAGCAATTGTTTTTTCTGCAGTACTAATTATCCTCTGAAGTCTGTGTCTTTCTTGTTGGGTTGCAGAACCAAACCAGACAATTACAGAGGTTCAAATGATAGACTCAATAATTCCTTTGTAGAACTGGATCAGCAGTTCCTTGTGCAGTTTGAGCTTACTGAGTTGGCGCAGAAAGAACATTCTTTGTTGTCCTTTTTTGATGATGTTTTTGATGTTAGCTGTCCATTTTAGATCTTGCGATATGATAGAACCTAGAAATTTGAAGGTTTCTGTAATGTATTACTGTAAGTTTTGGCGGGAGTTTTAGGCGGGAAGTATCTCGCTTCTGATTGGATACAGCCTCTGGCTGAAGTGTATATAAGGAGAGGTTTTTCTCCAGAGTTTTGCTGGGTCACACTATATTAAAGAGCTGTTGTCACTAACCTGGTCTCCTGCCTCGTCAATACCCAAACTTAACATTGGCGACGAAGGTGGGATATTGAGGCAGAGCACCAGAACAGAGCTGAACTCACTACGAGAATCAAACCCAGCAAGGTGACGGCGAATGCAGCGATGACCGGCTACACGCCACCCACTCCGTTTGACCCTGCCCAGGAGACATGGGGAATATATATGACCCGTTTCGAAAGTTTCCTGGAGGCAAACGAGCTACAGGGAGTCTCCGACAACCGTAAACGGGCTTACTTCATAAGCCACTGTGGGTCCGCAGTCATCGCCGTCGCAGAAGCCCTAGCGGAGCCAACACCGCTACACTCCGTGTCGTGGCAGACCCTTCAGACCCTCCTGAAGAATCACTACGCACCAGCCCCGTCCAAATACGTTCGGCAGTGCGAGTTTGGGGAGCGCAGGCAACAAGAAGGCGAGTCTATCAGCGACTACATGGCAGCCCTGAGACAAGCCTCCAAGCATTGCAGTACCGCGATCTGGACGAAGAGCTGCTGGAACAACTTATACGGGGGGTCAGAGACATCCGTTTGAGGAGACGGTTGCTAGCCAAGAGCAACCTGACATTGGCAAACGCTCTGGACGAAGCCAGAGCCCATGAGATGTCCAACCATGCAGCAGACACCTTACAAAGCGACTCACGCCGATGGCGGGCGCAAAGCGAGCACAGTCCACCACGAAGAAACCTATCGTGAGTCAACCAGCGAAGAGGAGGAAGAAGTCCACTACACCGGAAAATCGACAAGGAAGACCCGGAGGAATGCGGAAGTTGCGGGGCGACATCAGCGCCAAAGATGTAAGTTCAGGGCGCCATTTGCGGCGGTGTGAAAGGAAGGGCACCTGGCTCAAGTCTGCCGAGCACCCCAACCTTCCGCGAAAATTCAAATCGGCCAATCAGAGCGGCTCTGAGTCAGAGATGCAAACCCACATTCCGCGAAATTTCAAACCAGCCAATCAGAGCGAGATCGGCGAGGCGACCGCGATTAGCCAGGAAAGAAAGAGCGAAGTCAAACCGAATGACTGTTACCATAGACCACGCAGCTACCGCATCGAAGAAAAGATCTTCACAAACCCGACAATTGAAGGCGTACCGTGCCGACTGGAAGTAGACACAGGATCAGCTATCACAATCATGTCCTGGGACACTTTTGTGAAAGCCTTGCCGCACATCGCAGCGCAAGCTACAGAAACAACGGCTCCGGGTGCAGGATTACCAGGCAACCGCATCCCTGTTCGAGGGACAACGACCGTCGAGGTCAAGTACGGGACATACGAAAAGACCCTGCCCATCACGTTAGTCGAGGAACCTTGCCAAGCTTGCTGGGGCTAGACTGGTTCCGGCGTTGGGAATGGGGTGACTGGCGTCCACCGGACGGATGCAACCTGCAAAACGCCCTAATGGAGGAATTCGCAGACGTATTCGAGGACCGTTTAGGCAAGTACAAGGGACCCCTATCTCCTTCAATTTAGACCCCAAATAGCTCCCATTAGGTTAAAGGCAAGGAGGGTTCCTTTGCACTCAAACCTAAGATCGACAAAGAGTTAGATAAATTAGTCAGCCAGGGATACTAGTGCCAGTTGACCATGCCAAATGGGAGACGCCAATCGTCACCCTATAAAACCAGACGGGTCCATAAGAATTTGCGCTGATTACAAGGCTACCTTGAACAAAGCATTGCAAAAGCGCCTACCCAGTTCCAGTAGTGCAACACTTATTGCACTCACTAGGCACGGACAAGTTTTCGCCAAATTAGACTTGGCACAAGCGTACCAACAGCTACCCGTAGATGCTAGCACAGCTGAAGCCCAGACCATTGTAACGCACGGGGTGCCTTTAAGTGCACCCGGTTACAGTTCGGGTGAGTGTGGCCCCGGCTATTCAAAATTTGATGGGCGGCTCCTACAAGGGTTACCGAGTCGTACCCTATTTCGATGATGTGTTGGTATCAGGGAAGATTTAAGAGAACTGGGGAAGCGATTAAGGAAAGTTTTGGCCATTTTAGGTCGGCAGGATTAAAAGTCAAAGCAAGCAAGTGTCAGATAGGGTCGAATCTGTTGAATTTTGGGCTATAGAATAGACAAAAAAGGGATTCACCCCACTGAGAGCAAAGTCAAGGCGATAAAGAGAGCCCCAGCACCCAAAAACAAGACAGAACTCCAGGCTTTCCTGGGTCTGGTAAACTTTTACGCCGTGTTTTTAAAAGACAAGGCAACCGTTGCTGAACCGCTGCATAAATTGCTTGGAAAAAACACTGCTTGGTCGTGGGGGAAGTCAGAGAATAGGGCATTTGAGGCAGTAAAAAGTTTGCTATCAAGCGATAGCCTGTTAATACAATACAACAACAGACTGCCATTAGTATTGGTTTGTGATGCGTCCCCCTATGGAGTAGGAGCGGTACTTAGCCACAGACTCCCAAACGGCACTGAAGCCCCTATAGCGTTCTATTCACGAACAATGTCCCCGGCTGAGAGGAATTACAGCCAGCTAGATAGGGAAGCTCTCGCAATAGTGTCAGGGGTGAAAAAATTTCACGAATACGTTTTTGGGAGAGACTTTGAAATTATCACTGACCACAGACCGCTATTGGGATTACTGGCTGGCGACCGCCCAACGCCAGTGGCACTATCGCCCCGGCTGACCAGATGGACTATTTTTCTGGCCGCCTACTCTTACAAACTGCAGCATCGACCTGGAAAAGAGCTGGGGCATGCGGACGCATTGAGCAGATGCCCTTTGCCCGGGGAAATCGAGGACCCTACTCCGGGCGCCCCCGTTCTACTAATTGACTCTTGGGACTCTGGCCCAGTCACATCGCAGGAAGTGGCTCGGGCCTCCTACCGGGACGTTGTTTTAAGAACTGTAATCGGTTGGGTTCAAAGGGGATGGCCCGCTGTGCCGGGCGACTGTTTAGAGAGTTTGTAAAGAAAGAGGGAATTGTCTGTGCAAGGGGTGCCTGCTCTGGGGGATAGGGTGGTAGTTCCAGAGAAGCTGAGAAAAAGTCCTGGAACTACTGCATGAGGGTCACCCAGGAATTGTAAGGATGAAGGGCAAGCCAGGAGCTATGTTTGGTGGCCCCTAATGGACAGGGAAATCGGTGACAGGGTTGGCCGATGCCAGGTATGCCAGGAATCCAGACCACTACCACCTACGGCCCCAGTGTTGGAGTGGGAGAAACCCCAAGGCCCTTGGTCCCGCATACACATTGATTTTGCGGCCCTTCCACGGCCAAACATTTCTAATTGTGGTGGATGCATTCTCCAAATGGCTGGAGATCATCTAATGAAATCCACAACCGCGGGAGCTGTCATTGCAGCACTAAAACACCTTTTCGCCACGACGGGCTACCGGACACCCTCGTGTCCGATACCGGCCCACAGTCCACCGCAGCATTATTTGAAGGGTACCTGGCTGAAGAGGGCACCCGACATGCCCTCTCCGCGCCGTTCCACCCTGCGTCGAACGGCCTTGCTGAACGTTTTGTTCGAGTGCGAAGAAGCGCTATCACGAAGCGGCCCGGCGATTGGCAGGCACAGATCGACGATTCCTAACCGTCCAACACAGGACCCCTGTGTGGCCACCGCCGCAGCCCAGCCGAGCTATTAATGGGGCGGAAGCTACGGTGCCCGCTAGACCGGCTACACCGAACTACGTGCAGGACGGGTTCAAAACAAAACCAGATAGAATCCGAGAATTAAACATAGGAGACTCAGTGTGGGCACATAATTACAGCGGCCCAAGCTGGAAGAGGGAATAGTCATAGACAAACGGGCCCCAAATCTTATCTAGTGGAAATAGACGATGGCAGAGTTTGGAGGCGCCACATAGATCAATTAAGAAACAGATTGAGCGATAAGGCAGAATTAGGCGAGACCAGCCCTGACTATGATTTAATTAACCCCACAGCTGACTGGAGCAGAGAACAAACAGAAAGCGTAGAACCAAACAGAGACTTATCTGAGTCAGGCGAGGTCCAGCGACACCATCAGGTCCCTCTAGAGGACAGCAGGTCCGAGCCGGCGAATAATCCAGGGCCGGATGGCCGGGAGGAGGAGCTCAGAGGAACGAAAAGCCCCTCCGGCAAGCTCGACTCAACTCCAGAAAGTGAACTGCGCAGGTCCGGGAGAGTCAGGAGACGCCCCACGTACCTGCGGGACTACGTAGAGAAGTAATATGCAAATATTGGCAAAGTGCCTTCTGGGAGGGGAGGAGTGTAATGTATTACTGTAAGTTTTGGCGGGAGTTTTAGGCGGGAAGTATCTCGCTTCTGATTGGATACAGCCTCTGGCTGAAGTGTATATAAGGAGAGGTTTTTCTCCAGAGTTTTGCTGGGTCACACTATATTAAAGAGCTGTTGTCACTAACCTGGTCTCCTGCCTCGTCAATACCCAAACTTAACAGTTTCTACTGTTGATACTGTGTTGTCTAGTATTGTGAGAGGTGGAAGTATGGAAGGGTTTCTCCTAAAGTTCACCACCATTTCTATGGTCTTGAGTGTGTTCAGTTCCAGATTATTTCGGTCGCACCACGAGGCTAGTCGTTCGACCTCTCGTCTATATGCGGATTCATCATTGTCCAGAAGGAGACCGATCACTGTTGTGTCATCTGCGAACTTCAATAGTTTAACAGATGGATCATTGGAGATGCAGTCATTAGTATACAGAGAGAAGATAAATGGGGAGAGCACACAGCCTTGGCGGGGCCCTGTGCTAATTGTACAGGTATCTGATGTGATCCTGCTTAGCTTCACCTGCTGCTTCCTGTTTGTTAGGAAGCTTGTAATCCACTTACAAATCTGTTCAGATACCCGTAGCTGGTTTATCTTAGTTAGAAGAGTGTCTGGAATGATGGTATTGAATGCTGAACTGAAGTCTACAAAGAGGACCCTTGCATAGATCTTTGGAGATTCAAGATGTTGTAGGATGTAGCGCAGAACTATATTAACAGCATCATCTGTTGATCTATTTGCTCGGTATGCAAATTGCAAGGGGTCTAACAGCGGATCTCTGATGGTTTTCAAGTAGGAAAGCACTAGCCTTTCAAAGGTTTTCATGACTACAGATGTTAAAGCAACTGGTCTGTAGTCATTCAGTTCCTTGATGGTGGGCTTCTTCAGCACTGGGATGATGGTAGAGTGTTTGAAGCAAGAAGGAACATAGCACATCTCTAGTGATTTATTGAAGATATCGGTGAAGATGCGGGCCAATTGGTCAGCACAGACTTTTAAGCAAGAAGGAGTTATCTTGTCTGGGCCTGGAACTTTTCCTGGCTTTTGTCTGTGAAATAGGTCCTGCCTATTGTCTGTATAGGGTGAATATAGTATTCACCTATACCATTCACTTTATTTTTCTATTTCTTTCTTTTTGCTTTTTCTAATTGCTTCTACCACATACATAGACCATTTCATATACTGCTTTTTCTTCTTCAAATTTCTTATCGCCCTATTTCTCAGCATCTCATCAATTCTATCCAATATAGGTTTTCCATTATCCAGATATTTTTCATTAATTCATAATTCATTTAAATGTTTGAAATGGAATCATCTACCTATAGATCAATAATGGACAATGCATTCTCTTAGAAATTTGTGTACAATTGGATAATTTTCCATCTAGAAGTAAATGCTGATTGCATAAGTAACTACATTACTATGGTCTTTCCTTTGTTTTAATGGAATAGGCAAAGGTAAATAAGTTCCTAAGAATGGGACATGGATTGACAAATAGAAATCTCTTAACTAAATTTTCCCCCCCTTTTGAGAACTGAAATCTATGTTTTAAAACCAGCAGTTACAATCCCCAAATATAAGATATCATTTTCACTGGCCTACTTTGAGAAATTGCATAAAGGATTTAAAAGGGAAAAAAATACATGTCAAATTGAGCATTATTACCCACATGACGCAGAAAATTCTGTAACGAAACTCATTGAAATTTGTTGCTATTTCAATTATCTCAACTAAATCCATTACATGAAATGCAATAATATTCTCTACAGTCTTTTAAGTACTGAAAGAGGGCACAATGAGTTTGTGACAAAACACACGTTGTAATAATATGGCTGAGAAATAAACTAATTTGACTATCTGTAAGCTTTTAACATGTCAAGTAAGCTATCCTGGTCTGCCTTTACTACTTTATCATCAGATGTTTAATTGACTACATAACTTTAAACATTCTATACTTGCTCTGAAAATGCCTACTGTTCTTAAAAATTTTAATGGGCCCATTGGACAAGCATTTTCAAAATCCCTACTCCAGAACATTTTTTTCCTTTTTTTATTTTTAGGTACAACCTATTTCTGCATGCAGTAAGAATTGTTTTTCTGGTTTTAGCAAAAAAGTGAAGGAAGGGAAGCCATTTTGCTGCTATGACTGTATTCCTTGTCCAGAAGGGAGAGTTTCAACTGAAATTGGTAATCTAAATTCTTCCTTATTATAACCTAAAGTTATATAAATCTACTTTCATCTGAGCCATGGTTCAAATGAGCCGTGGTGGCTCAGTGGTTAGAATGCAGTACTTCAGGCTACTAACTCTGTTCACATTGTCAGGAGTTCAATTCCTTTGATCCTGACTTGCTTAAGATTGACTCAGCCTTCCATCCTTCCAAGATTGGTAAAATGAGGATCTAGATTATTGGGGGCAATATATTGACTCTGTAAATTGCTTAGAGAGTGCAGTAAAACACTGTGAAGCTGCATATAAGTCTAAGGGCTTTTGCTAGTGTTATCTAAATATGATATATAAAAAGTACAAATGTTATGAGGTAAACTAATAGATTTAATTCACCATATACCTTAAACTAACCCATTCCACAATTACATGCATCCAGATGAAGAGGAATAAAGGTGATTCATACTGGGAACATCAAAAAATAAGACAGCATTGTTTATTGAGACAACCTAAAAGGAAAAATAAGAAATATCATTTTTAATAGTCAGAATATATATAGGCTAATAATTGTTTTAGAACAAAATAATTTAACTTTAATAAAGCAAAGGGACATAATAGGAATTACAATATTATTATAATCTAGATTTCGCATGACTTTGGTTTCATATTTTCTATCTCTTATTTATTTTACTTAAATAAAATCTACTATTTATTAATTCTTAATAAAATCTAAAAAAG
Organism: Ahaetulla prasina; assembly: GCF_028640845.1. Taxonomy (NCBI): domain Eukaryota; kingdom Metazoa; phylum Chordata; class Lepidosauria; order Squamata; family Colubridae; genus Ahaetulla; species Ahaetulla prasina. The sequence goes on along the minus strand of NC_080542.1, from coordinate 28,825,564 downwards.
GATAGATATTTTGATATCAGCTAAATGTAGGTGGCTCATGTAATTTCTGTGGCTTTCCATATCAAAAGCTTAAAAATCTTAAGTTTCCAATAAAATTATAATAATAGCATATTGATGAATTTATGATTTGCATGTTAAATTAACATTCATCTCTTTTACTTTCAGACAGAATTGAATGTTCCAAATGCAAAGAGAAAACCTATCCCAACAAGAAAAGGGATTTCTGTATACCCAAAATCATTAGTTTCTTGTCTTATGAAGAACCTTTAGGAATCAGTTTAGCTTCTTTTGCACTTTCCTTTTCTTTGACTACAGTTCTTGTGCTAAGTGTATTTATGAGGAATCACAATACTCCCATAGTCAAAGCTAACAACCGGGACTTGACCTACACTCTCCTCATCTCCCTTCTGCTCTGCTTCCTTTCAGTGCTACTATTCATTGGCCAGCCTGGAAAAATGACCTGTCTTCTCCGACAAACAACTTTTGGAATGGTTTTCTCAGTGGCTATTTCTTCTATTTTAGCCAAAACCATCACAGTGGTTCTTGCTTTCATAGCCACCAAGCCAGGATCTAGCATGAGAAAATGGGTGGGGAAAAAGTTAACTAATTCCATTGTTATTTCCTGCTCCCTCATCCAAGCAAGCATCTGTATTTTGTGGCTGGCAATGGCTCCCCCCTTCCCAGATGTTGATATGGTCTCAGTGATTGAAGAAATTGTACTGCAATGTAATGAAGGCTCTGTGACCATGTTTTATTGTGTCCTTGGCTATATGAGTTTCCTGGCTCTTATCAGCTGCACCACAGCTTTCCTTGCCAGGAAGTTACCTGACAGTTTCAATGAAGCCAAGTTCATCACCTTCAGCATGTTGGTCTTTTGCAGTGTTTGGTTGTCCTTTATCCCAGCATACCTGAGTTCCAAAGGGAAATACATAGTGGCTGTGGAGATTTTCTCCATTTTAGCATCTGGTGCTGGGCTTCTAGGTTGCATATTTTCCCCAAAATGTTATATCATTGTGTTCAGGGCTGAACTGAATAACAGGGAACAACTAATAAGAAGAAAAGACTGATAAAAATAAGTATCTATCTACTTTCACAACATTTTAAATCTAGATTTCTTTGAAGGCACTGTAAATTATTTACAAAAATGTCTCTTTTAGTTTTTGATTTATATAAATATCCTCTATTCTCAAAAACCTCTCATTTTTTATTTAAAAAACTGAATCAAATTTTAAGTAACAGATAAACCAACATATTTGGTTCATAGGAGAGTTGGATTATTTTAGCTAGGGACTTTAATTTGGTTATAGAAATTAAATTAAAATTTATAATAAAATATCTTTTAAAAATTCCTAGACTTGGAGTATTCTTCATTCAAATATGCAGGAATTTATTTTAGTGGACATATTATGATAGTTAAATAAGTAGGAAGAATGGTTTTTTTTAATTAACTGCCTTATCATAATGATAGTAACTCCATTGGATCTGACTATTGTTTTACTATCTGTAGAACACCATATGTCTTGTATAATCATTATCTTGAAAATAAAAAAAAGTTGTGTTATTCCTCAATATTCTTAATAAATTTTGATGTTAAGATTTGAAAAGCTACTCTATCATGAACATAGCATGTCTTATTGCCATAAAACTAGAGCAATCTGGTTTCATGAAAGGATGTCAAGCCTTCAATAATTACATCAGTAGATATAACAGTATGATATCTAAAAATGAAATAGTCATTGTGATTTCATCATATGAAGAAAAAGCCTTTGATATGGTATAAGAAACACAGTGGCACAGTGGTTAGAGTTCAGTACTCCAGGCTACTTCTGCTGGCCGCTGGCAGCCTGCATTTTGGCAGTTCAGATTTGACCAGGCTTAAAGCTGACTCAACCTTCCATCCTTCTGAGTTCAGTAAAATGAGGACCCAGATTGTTGGGGGCAATATGCTGACTCTGTACCACTTAGAGAGGGCTGTGAAGCACTTTAAGCAGTATGTAAGTCTAAGTGCTATTGCTATAAATTAAGTTTTTACAATTGTGCATGCAAGCACGATGCGAACTGGTAGCAAAGGTAAGTAGAACCACCCCTGGTATATATGTTGACAATGTTAGTTCTGCTTCACTATTTTAAGCAAATTGATAAGATAATTGAAAATTGTATTGGTCTCCATTAGGATTCTCTTTTATAGAATCTGGTTTTCCTTTGTTAATGGTAGTTTTAATTTACCTAGTTTTAAAGTATATTTCTGGATATATATTTTTGCTGGTTTTTTTAGAAAAAGTATTAGGATGAAAATGCAATTGGACATGTAATTTTAATAGTTCAATTGGGGAATTATTATTTCTCACATCCTATGCCAAGCACATTGGGCTACAAGCATACTCCACAGTTCTTGGCCAATATCTACAGTGTCCTCTTTCTTCCATTTAAAGCTGATGTTTTTCAGATCTTCCTGAAATGTTTGGCCCCAGGTTTTCTTTGTTCTTTTTCTCTGACTATCTGCTGCTATCCAAACGATTCTAGTTTTTCCTCAACATTGCTTATCTTACGCATGAATAACATCTGTCCAGCAAAGCTCATTTTTATTTAGCAACCTGGAGATCCTAGGAAAAGCTTAATTATAATGTTAGTAGGTATTATATGATTTTTCTGACAGGTGAGGCAGTTCAATTTGTTTGGGCAGTATTGGGTAAGAAATTAACATATATCTGAGTTTTTATAAGACATTGGTGATTTGAAAAAAAAATGGTAATTATAAAAAAATGTAGCCTACTTTTCATTAAGAAAGCAGTGCCAATGTAGTGGAAATAATTAATTTCTAATGGAGAATAAAAATGAATGCTCAGCACAAAATGAGTTTTTGGAATGTGGGTGCATCCATGTGTAAGTGCATTTTTAACCAAACTCTAAGCCAGGGGTGTCAAAGTCATGTCATCACAGTGGCATCACATGACGTATTGTGACTTTTTCCCTCTTCGCTAAACCCAGGGTAGAGGTGGCCAGTGTGTGACGCATCTGGCCTGCGGGCCTCAAGTTTGACACCCCTGCTCTAAGCAGTGATTCTAACTGAATTGTGTGTGACTTCATTCCCTTAATTCTTACCTTGAATTTTTTTAGATCAAACTAGTTCATAGAGAAATGTTTCTATAGTATATAATATAATATATAATAATATAATATAACAACAGAGTTGGAAGGGACCTTGGAGGCCTTCTAGTCCAAGCCCCTGCCCAGGCAGGAAACCCTACACCATCTCAGTCAGATGGTTAAATGAGCAATGATATTGAAATTTAAAAAAAATATTAAAGCACATAGAGAATGGTATCCTAAATAAAGTAGCTTCAAATCATTTGACCAAATTATTCATAAATCCCCAACTTTTTCTACTGGTCAATCCACATGTTAACAAACAACATACATCAGAAATCTACCACTCTAAAACAGGAATCGGTTTATTCTTCAATTATATAAATAAACCAGACCAACCATGCCCTGTTGGATGATCTTTTCAGAGGTATTTCTTTATCTAAACAGAATAACCACAGGTGGGCATAAAACCAGCGGGCTTTGGACTACCTGCCAGCTTTCCTCCTTGTGGAAGCTGTCAGAGAGTATCACAAATCTTCCTTCCTCCCTATCGCTTTTCCTTCCTTCCTTCCTTCCTTCCTTCCTTCCTTCCTTCCTTCCTTCCTTCCTTCCTTCCTTCGTTTGTCCCTCCCTCCCTCCCTTCCTTTTTCTTTCCTTTTTTCTTTCCTTCATTCTCTCCTTACTTTCTTTCACACTCCTTTCTTTCACACCAGTTGTTCCTTCCTTACTTACTTAATTACTTCACCCTTCTTTTCCCGTAGACAGATAAATGCCTGTTGCTGAGTGGAGGAGGGAGTGAAGGATTGCAAAACTGGCTGAGAAATTGGCATGGAACATTGAAAATAAAAATCGTGTAACTGTAACAACAACTCAGCAGCAACCAGTAGCAATGTATTAACCACAACATCCCCAAATTTCATTCCCTTGGGAGTCATGGGCACAGAATTTGGACACATTCTGTAAGTAAGCCATTTGAGATATCTTGGTTCAAAAATCGTTGCACTATGATACCCCATTTCACCCAGTTAATGCCATGTCAGTGAGAGTTTTAGCTTTCATTCATGTTATGATCATGTCTGACCCCACTAAATGTTTTGAAAATGGCTACTCCAGAAGTGAAATCTAAAAATTTTCCCTACCAGTTCTGTGGGCATGGCTTAATTGTTGGGTGTGGCTTGATGGTCAGATGACTGGGTGGGCGAGGCCAATAACAATAAAGAATAAAATAATAAACAAAGTATACAAAACAATAAGTGGTACCAAAAACTACCTTTCACACTTTACACACACACAACACAGCACAACTGACACACACACAATGTAAAAGCAGCTACACTTCACCCAAAATGGTCCCTGCAACAAGCAGGTACCTCACACAGCCACAAAAAGCTCAAAAACCAACTTTCACATTTTACACACACACAACACAACTGACTCTCTCTCTCTCACACACACACACATACAAAATGTCACATTACAGCTTTGTGAGATTTTGTGTGTTTCTGTAGTTAGAGTGAAACTACAGAAACTCACCAAATCTCAGAAAGCTGCACAAATATTTTATTTTATTATTTTATTTTATTTATATTTTTTAGATCAGGGGTCTCCAACCTTAGTAACTTTAAGGTTTGTGGACTTCAGTTCCCAGAGTTCCTCAGCCAGCAAAGCAGGCAATTAGTTGCTCACTGAGGAAATAGATTAGCTAATAACTGATTCTGCCTGCATGCTGAAACTGCTCCTTTCGGGCTGGGAAAGCCATGTGTTAGATCAGTAATTAGATAAGTGCCTTAGAATCTCTTAAAAGGAGGTTTTCTACAAGCTCTTCGGCCGAAGAGCTTGTAGAAATTAAGGTTCTGCTGATGAGGAACTCAGCTGCAACTGCCAGAGGAGCCTTTTAAAAATAAAATTTATAACCTCTTCAACCGAAAAGATTGTAAAAAAATTTTTTTAAAAGGGTCCCCTGGCGATTGCAGCTGAAGAGGTTGTTTAAAAAAAGAGTTTAAAGGCTCTGACAATCTCAGCTGAGCCGCGGGATCCTCAAAGGCTTTTTTTTTTTTTTTACTTTTAAAGGCATATTTTCGGCTGAAAAAAAACTGCTTTTAAAAGTAAAAAAAAACCTCTGCTGATGGTGCAGCTCAGCAGAGGTGGGAGGGGTGGGGCCAGGGATTTTTGTCACCGGTTCTCCAAACCACCAGCCGCCATCACTACCAGATCGGGCGAGTCGGTGCAAACCGGGAGCATTTCACCCCTGGGCTACTCCATGCAAATCACAATCATCATTTGCATGATCAGTTCCTTATTGTCACCATCAAGCTACTCCCAAATTATGAACGTGGCCCTCATTCACCAAAAATTTCATCATTACGAATCTAAGCCCACTTAGAACATCATTTTCTATCGGAGAAAAAATCTTTTCAACTCAGGAAAACAATACTTCTCCAGCAGTTCCCTAAGGAATCAAACTTTAATTAAATTCCTGTTTTTCTATCTTAATGACTGTTTTTATTTCTGCTGATTTTCCAGATCCCTGTGGATTTCAGTGAACCTTAAAATGAAGACTGACGAAGAGTATTATTTTCCCATACCATTTCTAAAGACCAAGATTCAGGCTTTAGCAACCACCATTCAAGACTAGATACTATTAATCGCAGAAATGCTAATAGATGTGCCAAAGAAGTAAAAGAGTTCTTTGATATCTGGAGCATGGATATTATTTTACTGATCTTGTTGCTAGTGCTGCTTCCTCACATAGTCTGCAAGTCTCGTAGGTGCAGCATCACCCACTCATACTCTTCATATCATAAATACCAACAACTAGGAGATATCATTGTTGGTGGCATTGCTTCTCAGACAGGCATCCTACCAAAAGAAGTCATCTTCACTGAAACCCCTTCACCAGTATTACCAGGAGAGTTTGTGTAAGAAACTGGATAATTGTTTCATTTTTTAATCATTTTAGTCACTTGTCTAAGCAAAATGAGTAATATCATCTCAATAAAATACTTTGCTTAGGTGATAGTAAGATACTGAGGAAAATCATCTGATGAAGAATACATTATATTCAGATATTCAGAATTTTAAAGCAGCATTCCTCAAATTCAGGAAACTCCCCACCTCACCCTCATTCCAAAGTGTAGCCTTTGACTGTCATAATTCTTTGAAATATCTAACCAGCTGAGAAACCCTGGGAATTGAACCCATTCATGCAGAAAACCCAGACTGGAGAAACCTGGTTTCAAGACTAATTTCTTTCTATTTTGCTTTCACTATCTTCCTTTCAGTCTTTTTTACCTGCCAAATCTCTTCATTAAACCAGTTTCATCCTTGACAACCTTCCTTACTCTTTATCATGTTTGGTCTGTTATGCTTTTATTTTGCAGATTTTGTGATAATTCCTTTATTACAATGAAACATTGAAACATTGTAACATCCCTGTTCTTTCAAAGAATGATCAATAAATGTATCTGCTTCATCTTTTAAATGTTAGAGATAGCCACTGTTTTATCTGTATAGCTTTTGTCTACGTCACAATTTTTAAAATTGCTTTCAGTTCTAGAATATTACAAATCTATTATTTTATAAAATGAGTAAATTCACCATATATAAGCTCATCTCTATCATTTTGTAAATCAAGAATAATCAAGACATTTTTTATTAGGGATATCTGTATTTGTCTGAACATTAAGGTAAACATGAATGTGAGGTTACATGTTCTTTTCAAAATTATGTACGTTGGCAAATTTGCAAATATTTGCAAGTAAAAATTATTTGGACAAATGTATATGAAAATACTATACAGAATTCTAAGGTTATTTTCAATGTAAAACCTCAATATAGTTTGGAATTAAATATCATGATTCTAAAAAAAACCCTCCTGAAGTAACTAACACTTACATATTTCTTCCCTAATGCGCATGGTGAAAAAATTGACATAAACATATTTAAAAATCCACATATTGTATGCAAGCTTATTGCAAAAATGCAAATCATCTCCATGCATGTTAACAGTATGTGCAGGTGGATATGAGTTTACAATGTCAGAGAAATGATACAATCAGCCTGCTGAATTCCTTTTAAAACACAAAAGCTGTTCAGTGCGGAATGGCCTTCTGATACGGAATGCAACTCTCATTGTAGCTTAATTCCTAAGAATTACCAGCACATCCTGGCTATGGCATTTGCTGTGAAGGAGATCAATGAAAACCCACAGATCTTAACCAATCTCACCTTAGGTGTCTGCATCTATGATAGTTATGATAATGCCCAAAAAACTTACCAGGCCACCTTGCGACTTTTATCTTCAGTGGAGGAATTGGTCCCCAACTATGTTTGTAACATCCAGAATAATGTAGTAGCTGTTATTGGAGGACTGGATGCACAAATTTCTCTTCATGTGGCAACTATTTTAGATACTTATAAGAAACCACAGGTAAGATATATTTATCTATCTGATATGTTTTATTGTTGTTGCTAGTTGTGAAGTCGTGGCTGACCCATCACAACCCCATGGACAATGTTCCTCCAGGCCTTCCTCTCCTCTAACATCCTCTGGAGTCCATTTAAACTTACACCGATTGCTTCAGTTTTTCCAACTAGTCACCTCATTTTCTGTCGTCCCCTTCTTCTTTTGCCCTCAATCTTTCCCAGCACTAGGCTCTTCTCCAGTAAGTCCTTCTTTCTCATTCAGTAGCCACAGTATTTGAGTTTCATCTTCAGGATCTGGCCTTCTAAAGAGCAGTCAGTGTTGATCTCTAGGACTGACCGGTTTGATTGCCTTGCAGTCCAAGGGACTCGCAGGAGTGTTCTCCAGTCTGATATGCTAAGTTAATACAACTTTTATATTTTTAAAATTATTTTGAATATTGTATCTCAGTCCTATCCTGCACTACAAAGTCCTGGGATGGAAAAGGGGATTTATCCCAGCAATTCCAGGAGTCACATTCTTGTAAATATCACTATTTAGTTTCAATTGTCCATCCATTTACAGTGCATTGTGTAAGTGGAATTTATACCTTTGAAGACATCCAAGGAATGGTGTTATGTACTTTCAGGTACTGGATAACTTTTTTTACTATGTGTTATAGTAAAACTATTCCATTTTACTTCTAATTAATTAAAGAAGAAAACTGAATTGTTGCATCAAAGATAATGTATTGCATTTGACAATTGTATTCTGTGTTTAAGTCTGATCATAATTACCATCTTATCAGGGCAAATCTATTGATTGGGAGTCTGATAAATAAAAAATATATAGCCCTATTGAATTCAGGACAGATTCAGCCCCATGTTTTGTGGGTCTGCTTTAATTAAGGTGTCAAGTTTCTGAATAAATAAAGAGCTCATATTAATTAGTACTACAGATTCAATTCAAAGTTCAAGATTTACTAATTACTAGTTTAAATTTAAATTTGCAACATGAATAAGAGATATGTTGCATCTCTTATACTATTCAGAAATACATATAGTTATGAACTGAGTCTGGGAAAGAATTGGGTTTCTGAATATTATTTATAGTCCCTCCTAGCCACCCATCATCCACCACCATCACCTGCTAAAAATAGTCCTGGAAAGGAATTAGAGAAATGGACATTTAGGGAAAGTTTAAATTATTTGTTTAATTTCAGCTTTTTATTCAAACCTGAGACTTGTTCATGAAATTGAAAAACTGTCCTATAAGAATATTTTTAAAACCATTCCAATATCTTTATGGAACAGACATTTGTAAGGGTGGTCTCTCTCTCTCTCTCTCTCTCTCTCTCTCTCTTTTTTTTTTTTTGTCTAATTTCTTTGCAGTTTCCCTGTCCCGTGATTTGAACTGTACTGTATTTTTAATGTTATATGTGTGTATATTATAATTAAGAAGAGAGTTAAGATTTTAACTTTTTTTATGAAGTATTATTTTATTTTCACTTGTGACATTTGTTATCTTCCAAAAAGTGAGAAAAGGGCTGATTCTCTACATGGAGTTCCTCTGCAGGGAATGGACAGGAGATTACATCACTGGACTTACTTTTTTACCTTTTGTGCTTTGATTTTGAATGTATTCCCTGGAAGATAGATACTTTTACAAAAAAGTAAATTACATATAGTAGAGAATTTCTTATTCAAGTGTTCTAATCTATAAAATGTTTAAGAGAGAGAGAGAGACCATATTTGGAATCTCTTTAAATCACTCCAAGGAAACATAACTGGATTTTATACATTAAATCACTTCAGTAATTCAACTCAGTTTAAAGGAATGGTTCAAGTGACCTATACATTTATGTAGAAATGGGAGTATATAAAAATTTAGTAATTTCAAGTAGCAATGTTGAAAGCTGTTATACATGAATGAACACCAACATAACCCCAACTGGAAAGTGATCATATATTCAATAAACAAACAGTATGAGGTTTGTTAACTTAATCTATGCAGATTGTGAGAATAATTGAAAGTATTATATACATTTGTCCATTATTTTTTACCCACTTCTCTGTAGCTGATTTATGGATTCTCTCCCCTCATGAATGATAAAACTCCAGGCCTTTCTTTCTACCAGATGGTTCCCCCAGAACCCCTTCAATATGCAGGAATTGCCTCACTGCTCCTGCATTTCAGATGGACCTGGATAGGGTTTCTTGTCATGGACAATGACCATGGAGAAAATATGGCACAAACTATGATTCCACTTCTTTCAGAAAAAGGAATTTGTTTTTCTTTTATTGAAAGATTCCCAAAATTTAGTGATATCACTAAACTTGAAGGTATGATTCAGCAGGGGGTAAAAGTATATGAAAATATCATGAGTAGTAAAGCTAATGCAGTTGTAATTTATGGAGAATCTTTCTCCATGATGTTCTTGAGATGGTTGCAGTATATGCCAAACCTGGAATCAGTGAGAAGTAAACCAAAAGGTGTTGTGTGGATAATGACAGCCCAGATGGAATTCACTTCATCAGCTTTTCAACTCCATTGGGATACAGATATAATCCACGGTGCCCTCTCCTTGTCAATGCACTCTGCCAATCTACCGGAATTCAAATCATTTATTCAGAAAAAAAATCCCTTCAGTGAAAAAGAAGATGGGTTTATCACTCTATTCTGGCAAGAAGCTTTCAACTGTGTCTTTCCTAATATGGCAATGAGCGATGTGCCTGACCAAATTTGCAATGGAACAGAGGATCTGAAGAGCCTTCCTGGATCTCTTTTTGAAATGAAAATGACTGGTCACAGTTATAGCAGTTACAATGCTCTTTATGCTGTAGCTAATGCTTTACATGCTCTGTCTTCTTTTAAACATAAACACAAAGCTACCATAGAGGGAGAAGGAGGGAGGATACATAATCAAGGCTTCTGGCAGGTAATGTCATCAACATCCTCATCTGATGGAGCATCATGTACATAAGTGTGATGGCAAAACTAGGTCTGAATTTGTGCTAGGCACTTTTCCATGTTTAGGATACATGATTTTCCATGTTTAATGACACTCTATTAATTTGATTGTAATAAATGTATGTTTGACTCTAGAAGTTAGATTATTTTTGGTGTAATAGAAATCAGATTATTTTTTTATTAGCCACCATTCAAATTTTGTGGTAAGCATAGGGAACTAGTGTAATTCTTTTGTTTCTTCCCTAATGCACACCGGTCTGGCTTCTCCCACTGAGTCTTATAAATGATTTCCACTCAAGAGAGAAAGAGAAGCCTAGAATGGTTATCTGCTACCATCATGATGAGGGAAATGTTCTCAAAATTGGCATTTAATTTTTTTGCTCTAGCTCCATTATTTTCTGAGAGGTGTTTCTTTTAACAACAGTGCTGGAGATCTGGTTTCTTTTGATCAGAATGGAATACTAGCAGCTGGATTTGATATCATCAACTGGATTGCTTTCCCAAACAAATCATTTTTTCGTGTGAAAGTTGGGAAGGTGAATCACTTAGCTTCTCCAGATGAACTTTTAACCATTAATGAAGAAGTCATTACATGGCATAGTTGGTTTAATCAGGTAGGATCTAATTATCAGCCTAATAATCAGATCTAATTATCATGATTTTGAATTATGTGTTTCTGTTATGATATGAAAATTCCTCATGTTCAACAATCTTTTGAAAAAATAGGTGAATTAATTTCAGAATATAAATTTATATAATAACTACCCGTCTAAGTTACAAATATCTACCCTAATTGTCAGGGCAGACATTTTGCAATTGATAATATTATCCATTAGGCCAAAGTATAGAGATACAGTATTGACAGTTTTCTTATAAATCAAATATTCCTGTAAACTACTTTTCTTTAAATCTACTAAAAAGTGTAAGTGTAACTTTTTGCTAAAACTTTTATGCTAAAATTTTAAGTAAGAAGTTGATGAATGGGACATTTCTAGAAAAAATTTTGAGGCTAATGTTTAAAGTGTAATCCATACTGCAAATATTATTAATGCAAGAGCACTGGTTAGAAAACTATGCTATAAAACTTAGAAAGCAATGTGCTGCATTGCTTAATCTAAAAAGCCTATTTGATTTAATTTCTAGTGAGAAGTTTTGGCATAAATGTATTTGTTCCATCCAGTGGCCATTGTCTTCTTTTATTAATACACATAATGAATTAAAATCCCAATTTAAAATGAAATGTAGAATATCAAATTATACAAGGGTACATATTTATGCAGCTGAATACAGTTTCCCTAGTTTCCATGAACAGATGCATACAATTTAACAGGGTTCTTTGAAATCCAGGGGGGAAAAACAAAATGGTATTTTGAATTAGTATATGCAAATTGATAAGGTCAGAAATAGACTTAAGTGTTCAGAGAGACATTTTGAACGGGTCAAGTAAACATTTTGCCACTGATTATTAAAACATGAGTTTTTGTTGAGGGCTTATGTTGCCTCTTTCAATTCTATGATTCTATAATCTTCCCCAAATGGATATATATAAAAGCTGAGAAGCTTCCCTATTTGTTATGGACTGCAGTTATTCAAACTTGCATTTCCAAAGGAACAAAAATCTATATATTTTTAAAGAAAGACATACTTAATTGTAGGTGAAAATACATTTAGAAGTGAAAATTTGGGAAAAACAAGTTACAATTTCAAGGCAACTTTTCACCTTAGTGTATAGAGTGTTGATATGCAAAAGTGATATGGCTACTGAAATATAGCAATTTATCCATCTGTAGCAACAATTTCTAGCATATCAAATAAGTCATCTTGAGCAGGCTCTTTGAACTTAAGTATGCATAAAATTAAAGCCTTTCTTTTATCATTCTGTAATGTAACACATTCCTCTTTAATTTCCAGGTGATACCCATCTCTGTTTGCAGTAATAGTTGCTATCCTGGTTTCAGCAAAAAAGTGAAGGAAGGAGAGCCATTTTGCTGCTATGACTGCATCCCCTGCCCAGAAGGGACAATTTCAACTGAGAATGGTAACCATCTCCTTGTTTGTTCAAAATAAAATTCAGGCAATAAAAAGAATAATGTAATGTAACAAGTAGATTTTTTTTTTTAAAAAAAAGCATTTTTAAAGGTGATGATTAAAAACATCTATTTACCAGAATGTTGAACTGTCTCAATGCATTAACAACAAAGATTGCCTAATTTTTTATTTATGTATGTATATACTGTAGATTGATAGGTAGAAGTTGCAAACTTTTTTTTATAGATCTAACAATAGCACTTAGACTTACATACCACTTCATAGTGCTTTACGGCCCTCTCTAAGCGGTTTACAGAGTCAGCAACAATCTGGGTCCTCATTTTACTGACCTTGGAAGGATGGAAGGCTGACTGAACCTTGAGCCTGATGAGATTCTATCTGCCAAACTGCTGACAGCCGGTGATCAGCAGAAGTAGCTTGCAGTACTGCACTCTAACCATTGCACCATCAAAACATCTATGAAATATTATTGCTAACTTATCTCTAAACTCTTTTTTGATCAGTTTTCTCCAAATTATTCTCATTTGGAGTCTTTAACTTTTGAAGGGTACAAGAGATCTCTCAGATCAAAGGGCATCTGGGAAACAGATTACAAACAGATTACAAAATGACAAGATCAGAACATAATTACTGATTTTAGTTGGCTTTTAATTCACATTTCACCCTTTAAAAAATTCCTGAAAAAGTTATTTCATATTTTATCACATTTTGTCACATTTTATTTAATAAAAGAACTTCCTAATAAATAGTCAAATGAAGTCATAATTTATATATGAATCTATGCATTGGGAACTACTATAACATTCTTTCATATAGGTTCATTTTGCATTATAATTCACTTTTTCTATATTAAATCTGAATCTCAAAATTATAAAGTGGCAAAACATAAGTAAATAAAAGTTTTTAGAAATGTAAAATATAATAATAAAAAAAAGAAATGTAAAATATGATGAGACATCTTTGAATATGATAAGAAATATTTTATTAATTCATTTATTAAACAGATTTATATGGTACCAGATGTACTGGTGGGGCCTGCAACATATCTTGCCTTCCAATCTTGGTGGGCAGATAGATATGTTATAGATAGAAAATGTTGGATAACCATCTGTCTGAGATGGTGGTGTAGGGTTTCCTGTCTGGGCAGGGGGTTGGACTAGAAGGCCTCCAAGGTCCCTTCCAACTCTGTTGTTGTTGTTGTTGTTGTTGTTGTTGTTGTTGTTGTTGTTGTTGTTGTTGTTATATATACTGTATAATATATTTAGTCCTTGAATTATGACCAAAATGGAGCTTGCTCATTATATAGGTAATTGAGATGTCCATTAAGATGCTGTTTTAGGATCTCTTTTCAGAGCACGATACCATAGTCTTTTGAGACTGTAGGATGCATTGCCAATGTAATTGAACAGCCCCAATTAACAACCCCTATCCCTGCTGTCCCCAATACAATTGTTAAACACATGTATGGATAATTGAGTGGAACATGACCGGGAGTTTCAAGAGTGGGGAGCCTAATACAGGCAAAGTTAACACAGGGATGATAATGTTAGCATTAACAAGCGAAAGCAAATACAAAATGGTTTGCTTTTTCTTGCTAATGCTGGCGAAGCTAATACTAGTGTTAGTAAGGAAAACAAACTGCTTCATTGATTGGGTCCCATAAGCAGCTGTCATTTTCCAAGCTTCTGCAGTCATGCTACACAATCACAAACTGCTTCATTGCCATGTTGCAATGGGTTGCTGGGTTGAAGCAATTTGTGGCTGTACTCAGAAAAAAAGATGGTCACATGTGAGATCGTTCTGTGTGGTCCAACAACAAAACAGCCTGTCCTCTTTCCATACCCTTGGCTCTTGCACACGGGAAATCTTCAAAAGGTAACTGAGTGACTGATTACCAAGGTGGACAGAAGTGTGAGGAAGCTAGTGGTGTGACGAAGCAAGCCAGCATCTGTGGGGATCTAGCAGGGCAGGATGGAGAGTGAAACTGTCAGGGAGACACACTGCAGCATGTCTGCAGTCGGTCATAAGGATGAATAATTGCAGGGGTGCTTTAGCAGATGCAACTTTGAAATGGAGTCATAAGTAGTCCCTTTTGGGGGATGCTGGTGTAACTTCAAAAATCCAAATACAGTTAATAGTTTTAAAGTGACAAAATGATTAAATTTACTAAAGCATTTAACTTTATCACATCTTTTGTATCTCATATACCAAGCTTCTAATCTTAATATTAAATATAATCCGCAAAGGTTAGAAGATTATATTGAGTATCAAACAAAGCATGTTTACTTGACATCTGCAGGCCTTTCTATATATCCACTAATCAAAGTAGCTGCCTAATAGTATAGGAAATAATATGATAACACACTGGCCAGATTTATGATATGCATGAAATACTAATGTTATACAACTTCTTCTATTTCAGACAAAAATGAATGTTTCAGATGCCAAGACAAATACTATCCAAACAAGAAAAAGGATTTCTGTATTCCCAAGGTTATAAGTTTCTTGTCTTATGAAGAACCTTTAGGGATCAGTTTAGCATCTCTTGCACTTACCTTTTCTTTAACTACAATCCTTATATTAGTAACATTTATGAGGAATCACAACACTCCCATTGTTAGAGCCAACAACCAGAGCCTGACCTACACACTCCTCATCTCCCTCCTGCTCTGCTTCATTTCAACATTGCTATTCATTGGTAAACCAGGAAAAGTGGCCTGTCTTCTCCGACAGACAACTTTTGGCATCATCTTCTCAGTGGCTGTTTCTTCTGTCTTGGCAAAAACAATCATGGTTGTTCTGGCTTTTATGGCCACCAAACCAGGATCCAGAATGAGGAAGTGGGTGGGAAAAAAATTAGCCAATTGTGTTGTTGCTTCTTGTTCTCTGATCCAAGCAAGTATATGTATTTTGTGGTTGGCAATGACTCCTCCATTCCCGGATGTTGATACATTCTCAGTGACTGAAGAAATTATCTTTCAATGTAATGAAGGCTCTGTGACCATGTTTTATTGTGTCCTTGGCTATATGAGTTTCCTGGCTCTTATCAGCTTCATAACAGCTTTTCTTGCCAGGAAATTACCTGACAGTTTCAATGAAGCCAAGTTCATCACCTTCAGCATGTTGGTCTTCTGCAGTGTTTGGTTGTCCTTTGTCCCAGCATATTTGAGCTCCAAAGGGAAATACATGGTGGCTGTGGAGATCTTTTCCATCTTAGCCTCCGGTGCTGGGCTTTTATTTTGCATCTTTTCCCCAAAATGCTATGTCATTGTATTTAGGCCTGACCTAAACATCAGAGAACAATTAATAAGACAAAAATAAGCCTTTCCCTCTTTTCTCAATGTTTTTAATTTATACTTCTTTTTCTGTATGCAATGTAGAATATTTATGGAAAGTTATCAGATTTTGACAAAATGAAATGAACCTTCATGCATCTCATCTCTTCTGATCATTTCTTGAAACTAGTCTTTTTTTTCCCCTTCAGAATCTTTTTCCAAAGCACATTTATTTTTTAAACTGCTTCACTTCCTATTATGTAGAAGGAAACAAATGACACTGAAATTTAAAAGTCATGGTTAGGGTAGTAGGACACTTGTTTAGAATTAATCATAATTGAGTATAATCATGGCAATTAGAAAGCTATTGGTATGAAAGGATAGACCTAAAAACAAAACCAATAGAAATATTCTGTAGTGTAACTAAACTGGAACTTTGTTTTTATTCTCCATTCTGGGGCCAACATGCTACTAAGTGAGCTAGATCTCACTTAATGACCATTCAAATTTATTATGGACTTCAAAAAAGCTACCTATAACCTCTTCTTGAAGTTCCTACAGTTATGTGATTTCATTTTAGGTATTTGGCAACCAGTTTACATGGTTGAAGCATCCCATTGTCACATGGATATGTACGCATGTCAAACGTACTATAAGACTGGCTGTCAATTCAAAGAAATATGGGCATATCTAGTATAGTTAGCCTGCTGAATTTACTTGCTTGTATTATTCCAGATAGTAGAGCAGTTAAATGTGGAATATTGTTTAGTACAGAACATCAATTTTATTTTTATTTGCATTTATATCCCACCCTTCTCCGAAGACTCAGGGCGGCTTACACTATGTTAGCAATTGTCTTCATCCTATTTGTATATTTATATACAAAGTCAACTTATTGCCCCCAACAATCTGGGTCCTCATTTTACCTACCTTATAAAGAACGGAAGGCTGAGTCAACCTTGGGCCTGGTGGGACTAGAACCTGCAGTAATTGCAAGCAGCTGCTGTTAATAACAGACTGCATTAGCAGCCTGAGCCACAGAGGCCCCAAAATGGCAATTTTCTTGTCATCTAGTATCTAAGAAATATAAGAGCATTCTTCCTTTGGCAGTAAAGGAGATAAATGAAAACCCAAAAACCTTACCCAATCTTACCTTAGATTTCCACATCTGTCACAGTTTTGACAATGCCCAGAGAACTTATCAAGCCACCATGTTACTTTTATCATCAATGGAGAAATTGATTTCCAACTACTGATGAAATATGCACAATTACATAGTAGCTGTTGTTGGTGGACTAGATTCTAAAATCTCTTTTCATGTAGCAACTATTTTGGACAGTTATAAAAGTCTGCAGATAGGATTATCCTTCAGTTATCTATCAACACCCAGGCAAAATACTACTTTCAATTTCTTCTTTCCTTGATTTTGTACTGCATTCTAACTGTGCCCAAATATAACCTTGGATCTGCATAAGGAATATATCTCTATAGTTGTAGAATTTATTCAAAGTATCATTTTGAAATTGTAATCCTATATCCTTTTACTAGAGCTTAATGGAATTTATATCTTTAAAGAAACATAAAATTCATTTATTTAGCAAATTAAATGATGTGTATGTATGTATGTATGTATGTATATGTAGGTCTTGGCATATTCGGATCTTTTCCCATCTTAAATTGAGAGTATCTTGGTGACGTTTCGACAAGGTCTCATTCATCATCTTCAGGCTGGTGCTTTCGGCTTCGTGCTTGTGCGAGTAAAACGTGGTCGGAGCTGCGGCCTCTCTATAAATACTGGGTGGGGTGGGGAGTGTTGCTGTAAGCAGGTTGGTTGGCTGTGTGGTTGCATCTTGATTAGTAGATGGAGTGGGTGTTTGCAGATTAGTCGGCTGTTTCATAGCATTCTGTGTGGGATGCTACCGGTTCACAAATGTGAACAACCACCTCCGTGCGCGCCACTTCCATGCATATGCAGGGCCTTCTGTGCATACGCAGAGCATTGAAAAAGGACATGACGACATCATACACATACACGCACACACACACACACACACACACACACACACACACACATATATATATATATATACACATACATACATACACACACACACACACACACACACACACACACATATATATATATATATATATATATATATATATATATATATGTAGGTCTTTGGTTATTCGGGTTTTCTGCCGCGTAAAATTGGAAGTGTCTTGGCGATGTTTCGACGAAGTCTCATTCGTCATCTTCAGGCTTCAACCGTGCTTCTGGGAGCAGGCTGAAGCCTGAAGATGACGAATGAGACTTTGTTGAACGTCGCCAAGACACTTCCAATTTTACACGGAGAAAACCCGAATAACCAAAGACCTATATACAAACACCATGAAACCCTCAGAAAATATATATATATATATATATATATATATATATATATATATATATATATATATATATATATATATATATATATATATATATATATATATATATATAGGTCTTTGGTTATTCGGGTTTTCTCCCGTGTAAAATTGGAAGTGTCTTGGCGACGTTTCACGAAGTCTCATTCGTCATCTTCAGGCTTCAGCTTCATGCTTCTGGGAGCAATGTGTGATCGCAGCTGTTTCTTCCTTTTAACTGCTAGTGGGGGTTTGAACTGATTGGGTGGGAGCTTGGCTGTGCTCTGATTGCATGGGGGTTTTTCTGTGCTCTGATTGGCTGGGGGTGTGTCCTGTGTTGGTGGGGGCTTGGTTGTGCTCAGTCTAGTCTGTGCTGCAGGGGGATTTGAGCTGGTGAGCTGCATAGCTGTTGTTTGGCTTTGTGGTGGTGCTACATCTTCATAGTGGGTGTCAGTCTGCTGCATGAATGGATTGGAGGGGTTTGAAATGGCTAATGTTGCAGCTGCGGTCTGGCTTCTGGTCCTTGGTCGTGCTTCATGATCAGTGTGGGTTTGGGTCTGCTTTCTGGGTGGATGTGCGGTGGTGACATTCAGCACCGCAGTGCGGTGGTGACATTCAGCTTCAGCACGAAGCTGAAGCCTGAAGATGACGAATGAGACTTCGTCGAAACGTCGCCAAGACACTTCCAATTTTACACGGGAGAAAACCCGAACAACCAAAGACCTATATACAAACACCCGTGAAAACCTCAGAAAACATATATACACACACACACACACACACACACACATATACACATATATATACACACACATAATTTTTATAATACCAGTTAATGGAAGAGATCAGTTATATTTGTTTTTTTTTAAATAAAATTGCTAGTTCTATTACAAACAACTCTCTATTTTTATGAATTGGATTAAAATACATGACTTAATCTGCACAGCCTGCTATACTAAAATAATGAAGACTTATCTAGGCTAAAACAAAACATTAAGAGACAATAACACAACCAAATTAGGATTTTACTAGTAATAAGAAAACAGAAAAGAAAAGGGCAATGAAAAAAACTGTGAACAAAGATATGTGATTTAAAAAAAGATGAGATTGATATGAGAATGTCAAAAGTGAAATTATCAGATAAGAAAGAGAAATAGACAGCTTGAAATAAACCTGCCAAAATGGACTCCAGCAGACAAGTAAGCTATATGCAAAAGAGCCACGTTTCTCTGTGGTGATGCATGCAGGAAAATTTCAAACACATTTCATTCTCTTCAAAAGTATAAATTTCACTGAATTTGCAATTCTTTCAAACCTCCAAGATATTTTAAAAAGGATCCAACTCCATCCCACTTCTGACTTCTCAGATTAAATTCAAAGATTCTGTTCAAAGCAGCATTATCTCATGTGTTTTATGTAGTAATAAAAGTCATGGAAAATGTATTAATATCTCAAGCATAATTTTAATTACCTTTGTCTGTAAAGGAAAAAAAAAGTTCTTACAAATTTTGTTTAAGGTTAAAGAATTTAGGGCATAACAGAACTCCTGACCAATGCTTATCTTAGTCTGCTTTTTTGTTTCTGCTTACTGTATGCATTACAGGATTCATATAAGACTTATTAATGCTATGTATGCACATTCCTATGAATACTTGAAAACACTGTAGAGATTCAGTTTTTACTATCTTTCTTAAGCTTAAAAATAATAAAAAAAAAGATTATTTATTTAATTATAGCAGCCAAAATAATAATTGTGAAATACTGGGAAACTTTAGATAATACAAAGCCTCCTCAATTGCCACATTAGGAAAAAAAATTACAGAGAAAGTTAAAAAAATGAAAATTTCAGAAACAGGAACCACATTTTTATCCAACATGGTTGGATTTGATGATTTATTTTAATAGCAATTAATTATAATCTGGTATACTTCTTATATATGAAAAATTTTCACATGTAAAGTACCTGACTTTTTATTTAAATACTAATAGATATCTTTGAGTATGTTTTTTAATATATTTTTTTCTATACAAATAGTCCTTGACTTATAACTTCAGGGTGCCCAAAATTTATTTTGCCAAGCAAGACAGTTGTTAAATGAATTTTTCTCCATTTTAGGACCTTTCTTGCCATAGTTGTAAAGTGAATTATTGCAGTTGTTGGGTTAGTAACACGGTTGTTAAGTGAATCTGGCTTCCCCCTTGATTTTGCTTGTCATAAGCTTATGAAAAGTGATCATATGATTCCTGGACACTGCAACCATCATAAATGTGAGTATATTGCCAAGAATTTTGATCACATGGCCACAGGGATGCTGCAACGGTTGTGAAAAACAGTCATGTCACATGTTTCAGTACCTTTGTAACTTTGAATGGTCATTAAATGAACTATTATACTATATTTTTTGGAGTATAAGACGCACCGGAATATAAGACGCAGCTTAGTTTTTGGGGAGGAAAATAGGAGGGGCGGGAATCTGCTTACCAGGTATTCATCTGGCTAGCGTCCTTAGTCTGGTCAGCTTCAGCACATTAGTTTGCTAGTTTTTATCCCCTGCTTGGGGATAAAAAAACAACTGATCTTTGGAGAGAGCAACAATGAGAAAAGCAGGCAAACCAGGCCCTACCTTAGGGCTGAAAAAAACTTCACAGCTGAGAGTCGGAGGGAGCAGGCAAAGTGCTTCACTCCTAGCATCTCATTAGGGCTGAAAAAAAGCTTCCAGCTGAGAGTCGGAGAGAACAGGCAAAGCAGGGAACTGGAGATCGCTTCACTTACTAGCGCCTCGTTAGGGCTGAAAAAAAGCTTCGAAAAGCTACATTCTGAGTATAAGATGCACCCATATTTTCAGCCTCTTTTAGGAGGGAAAAAAGTGTGTCTTATACTCCGAAAAATATGGTATTTGGAGACTAGCTGTATATATATTGCATTTATGTTAATGCAGATACCTGATATTTTAAAAGAAACAATAGATGAACTATTTCTCATTTAAAAAGAAAAGAAACATTGAAGTAGGTGGGGGTTTATTTTTGTTTTTTAAAAAATGTAATGGCTTAAAGCTGAGTTATAAAATAACTCAAATATTCCTCATCACTTACCCTTGCCAAATGCCCTAGTTCCTTTAAGAATTCAAATGAAAACAATAGTTGAACACTAAAAAGTATGATTTCTTCAGGTCTTCCCTAAGGAACTGAACACTGACTTAAAAATTACCTTCTTGTTTGTGCATCTAAATTACTATGTATCAAAATCCCATGGAAATTTGGTGCCCAACAACAACAAAAAAAGACTGATGTAAGATGTTGCTTCTCTTTCTTTCTCTTAAAATAACAATACTATTTAGAGATCAAGAGAAAGTCGGAGGGCTTCTGGATGACTAAGGATCCCCAGGTTTGATCCTAGATAGATCAAGATTCAAACTCAAAGAGTCAAGATGTGTAAATTGCAGAAATGTTAATGGCTTTGTTCTAGGAATAAGAGGGGTTCTTTAAGCTTTGTCCTTGTAATGGGGATGGAAATTGTATTGATCTTAATGCTAGTGTTGAGTGCCCATGTTGTGTGCCTGACTTATAGGTGC
Organism: Ahaetulla prasina; assembly: GCF_028640845.1. NCBI lineage: Eukaryota > Metazoa > Chordata > Lepidosauria > Squamata > Colubridae > Ahaetulla > Ahaetulla prasina. The sequence goes on along the minus strand of NC_080542.1, from coordinate 28,803,803 downwards.
AGCATCTTTCATCCATATAATCCATATCACAAGTACCATCATCCAGGAGACCTTATGGTAGGTGGAATTTCATCTCAACTTGGTCCAGTCTCTGAAGACATTACCTTTGAAGTTTATCCCTCACCAGTATTGCCTGGACAATTTATGTAAGGAATATTATTGTTACTTGTTTCTATTTTACTGTATTTGTATTTGCTGAAATAATAGATTATAGCATTGGCATCACAAAATAATAATTAACTGACTTGGTTGAAGTTAAGGAGAGCCTCAGAACAGTATTCTTTTCTCAACTAGGCAAAATAGAGTATGGAATATAAACAGATGTTTAAAGCAAACTTCCAAAATGGAATACCTCCAAATAGGTGATCTTATAGGTGATCCACACCTATAATCCTTAACCATTGCTATACCTTCAGGGCAATATTGTAGGACAAACGACTTGAGAGAGTCTGATTTAAAGCTCTTTTGCATTTTTCCATATATTCCTCTTAAAAATATATACATCAGTTAGTCTTGTACCTAACTAGGGGCCGGGATAGCTCAGGCAGTAGAGAAGCCTGTTATTAGAACACAGAGCCTGCAATTACTGCAGGTTCGAGCCCGGCCCAAGGTTGACTCAGCCTTCCACCCTTTATAAGGTAGGTAAAATGAGGACCCAGATTGTTGGGGGGGGCAATAAGTTGACTTTGTAAAAAAATATACAAATAGAATGAGACTATTGCCCTATACATTGTAAGCCGCCCTGAGTCTTCGGAGAAGGGCGGGATATAAATGTAAACAACAACAAAAATAACTCCTTTAAACGCACTACGATATCTTCAACTAACAATACAAATTGTCTGCAAGAAGATTGCATATTTTTTTTTAACAAAATGACATTATATATGTGGATTCCAGGCATTCCCTGTGTTTATGTCTGAAATCATTTGCATAATTGTCCTGCAGAAATATCTGAGTTCCAACAATAAATATTGGCTTCTTTATCAATGTACACTTGTATGTATATTAATTCTTTATCCTAATGGCTGTTAATTTATTATATCAGAAAGACAGAATTACTTAATTTGGCTGCTAGAGAATAAGTACTGATGAGAATATAAGAATAGAATATCCTTCTGATGTGCAATACTACTCTAATTGTAGTGGAGTTCCTAAGAATTACCAACACATCCTGGCTTTGGCTTATGCAATAAAGGAGATCAATGAAAACCCACAAATCTTACCCAATTTCACCCTGGGCTTTCATATTTATGATAGCTATGACAACGCTCAAAGGACCTATCAGGCCACCATGCTACTTCTATCAGCAACTGAGAGACTGGTTCCCAACTACCTATATAACATCCATAATAAAGTCATAGCTGTTATTGGAGGACTGGATGCTGAAATCTCCCTTCATGTGGCAACTCTCTTGGATATCTATAAGATTCCACAGGTAGGTTGGACAACCTTGCATGCAAATGTCATGGTACTTATAGTGATCTACTTTCACAATATAATTTTGTTTTGCAGCATTAGGTATATTCAAGTAAATGGTTCAGGAGTTGGAAAATTTGACTTAAAAACTTATTTGTTATTGTTTTGGGATTGGTCTTATATTGCCCAATTATTTCATTTATTGCTAATTATTGAAAAAAATTGGCTTTTCTGTATCTAAATAATCTCATGGATTAGACTACAATGATAGGCAGATTTTTGTGATTCAATATCTGCCATTTTCTTACCAAAGTGCATGAACCATACCATAAACAGTTGGTTCATTTATTTCAATGCCCCATATTTCATAAACAGTATAACTATCTTTTTAGCCTGGTCTTAGTGTTAAGGCTTTAAGTTTCAATAAGATTCAATCAAAATCTATCTCAGAAATTAATCTTTAATAAATTAAGATCTATTGTTACCAAAGGGACCAACATTCAGTGATTAATATAACCTGCAATGTTTTCAGTGATAACTTAAAAAGAAATTTCCTTCAAACAAGATGAATCAAGCTCTGCATAAAGAGCTTGATAAGAGCAATTTTTGTTATGTTCATTAATATTTTTGTGATTAATATGGTTAAAGACAAATGTTTTGGAAAACTATCGATGTTTTCATTATCTGTAAAATTTAATTGCACATTCATAAATAGTTATTGTCTCCAGTAAAGTACAAAATATCCAGAATAAGGTCAAAGTTTTTCTTGGTAGACATGATTCCCAATCCCAAATATCCATTAGGTGACAGCTAAAGGAAAATGACAGATCTGCCGTGATTCAATTCAGATTTTTTTCTATTTTCTCAACTGACGATTGCATTGTTTAATCTACAAGCTATTATATTTAGCTAAGATGTTACAGTGTGAAAGCATTTTCTAAACTATTATTCTTATTCCTAAATTTGAAAAATCCTATGACTTGCACTCATCCTTTCAAATGTGGTTCCTGGACCAAAGAGTTTTTGGTCCAGGAATCACATTTTTAAAAACATTTCTGAAGAAGCATTTTCCTTTAATTTCCAGCTGATACCTGTTTCTACGTGCAGCAAGAGCCATCATCCTCATTTCAGTAATTTAAGCATGCAAACACATGAACTTACAGAGACAACAATCAGTGTATTGATATGAATGTAGAGTTAGTGGATATTTATATATAGCAGTTTGACCTATCAATTTTTGGAATTGCTTGTCCTTGGTCATCTGTGTTGCTTATCTGGATGTTAGTTAACAGGAACAAGAGAAGAGAAGATATTCTTAAAGCTGATTTTCTGTCTTTAACTTTCCATTGTTGTTTTTGAATGGTATATAAGTAGAACTTATTTCTTTGTGTCTATTTATCACTAATTTCTTCTAGAAGCTTTCTTGCTTTCTCATACTTGGCTTAATATAAAATGTATACTACTTCCAGGTGAAACTATCTCTGTTGTGAAATTTAAAGAATTCCATGTCTTTTGACTACCAGCTGACAATCATGAGTATATTCTATAAAGTTTTTACTTTGTCATACATGATCGAGTCAAATCAATCAGATCAAATCTTTATTACATACATTCATAGGGTAGTCCTTACATTATATGTTGTGAAAATATGCTTTGCCTTCTTAGCTAAAGAATCTTTGGGAATGCATAGGAGATTTTGAAAATATATTGTTATCTTGTGCGCTACAGAGATCCAAGGAGGTTTTAGTAAACTTTTGATTGTTTCTTAAATGTTTTAGATATATGACAGAACATTTTTTCTCCCCAACATTTCCTTATGAAATTAACATTTTTATTATTTTTAAATATATTTTTATTAAACATTTTCCTTTATTATACATCACATGTCCAGCTTTGCAATGACAGTGTACTGGTTGTATCAAGTCCTTTTTAAATATATATAGTATTAAACTCCCTGAATATAACCATTATTCTTGTAGTCATACAATATAGTATCTTTTAAATACATAATGTGGTACATCATAGTTATAACATTATTTTCATAGTTGTACCATAACACTCTATACATTTATCACTCTATATGTTTTAATCTATAATCATGTACAATCTGATTTTTATTCTTATATAGCAAAAGATATTGCGGGGAAAAACAACTTCTCTAACTTGAACTGTTTTGATTCACCATCAACTATAGAAATTTACACTTTTAAAAATTTATATCAGTATAAAAATCCCTTGTCCATCTGCAAGTAGACTAAACTACCAGATATACCTGTGCATGTCTGCCAACAAGGATTGTAACAGTATATCCTCTTTCGATACTTTGAAAATGTGAAGCAGCAATTACCCATCACCTACAAATCTACTGCTTGGTTTTAGATACATTCATATCAGTAATTCCTCCAGTTCTGGAGCATCACTGAATGGCAATCAACAGACTTCCAACATCGTCCATGCAGTTATGCCTTCCACACCTACAAATTCCAGAAACAGAATTTCAGGGAATTTTCAGCTCAAGGAGGCAGGCAAGGCTTTTTAAAAGGGTTGGTATAAGGATTATTAATTCAATATACTGTGTGTTGATTGTTTTGAACACTTGAAAATGTTTTCTAGATGCTGCTCTTATCTCCTTTGCCTGTTTCTCTCTAGCTCATTTATGGCTCTGCTCCAATAATGAATGATAAAACTCCAGGCCTTTCCTTTTATCAGATGGTTCCCCCAGAAGAACTTCAGCACAAAGGGATTCTCTCGCTGCTCCTGCATTTTAATTGGACATGGATTGGGATTCTTATCATGGATAATGACCAGGGAGAAAAATTTGTAGAAACAATTATTCCTCTTTTTTCCAAAAATGGGATTTGTGTTCCTTTCACTCACAGATTCCCCAAAGTAACTGATTTCAGTAAAGTTGAACAAGTGATTAATCAGGCAGGAAAAATCTATAATGTTATCATGGATAATAAGGCGAATGCAGTGGTGTATAATGGAGAATCTTTTGCAATGGGAAATTTGTTATGGCTTCAGCATATTCCAAACATATTAGAGGTGAAAAATAAAACCAAAGGTATTGTTTGGATTTTGACAACACAGATGGAATTCAGTTTAATCCCTGTTCAACGTGCTTGGGATCTCAGAATAATTGATGGTGCCCTTTCCTTCACAGTGCATTCTACTGCTCTACCAGAATTTAGATCCTTTGCTAAGAAACAAAACCCCTTCAGTGCAAATAAAGATACGTTTATCATACAGTTCTGGCAAGAAGCCTTTGACTGTGTATTCCCAGATACAACTATGAGTGATGTAAAGGAGAATATTTGCAACGGTAAAGAGAATTTGGAGAGCCTTCCTGGGACTCTTTTTGAAATGGACATGACTGGCCACAGCTACAGCATCTACAATGCTGTTCATGCCATAGCTCATGCTTTACATGCTCCGTCCTCCTCTAGAAATACTGGCAGAATAATGATGAGTAGAGGAGGAAGGAAGATTCATAGTCAAGACTTCTGGAAGGTAATATTCTTATTAGGAAAAATATATGATTGGTGGGGATCCTGAAGCTCTATTTTGACTTATGTCCCATGTTTTACAATAAAAAAAATAAAATTATGCTTCTTTCATTATACTGAACTTTATTTATTCTCTCTATTTTAAGACTATTTTCTACTTTATTATTATTTTATTATTATTATTTATTAGATTTTTATACCGCCCTTCTCCCGAAGGACTCAGGGCGGTTTACAGCCAGAATAAAAACAATAGCAGTGTACAATTAAAACAAAAATTAAAAAACTTATTATATAATTGGCTGAGATTTAAAACATTTAAAACCTAAAAACCCTTAAAATTCATCTAAAAATTTAAAATTTAAGCCAGCCCCGCGCGAGTAAATAAATACGTCTTCAGCTTGCGGCGAAAGGTCCGAAGGTCAGGCAATTGGCGCAAGCCAGGGGGAAGTTCGTTCCAGAGGGTAGGAGCCCCCACAGAGAAGGATCTTCCCCTGGGGCCGCCAGGCGACATTGCTTGGTGGACGGCACCCTGAGAAGTATACTGAAAAATACTGAATTATTTTGGGACTGTTCTTCTGTTATTTATCTCATAATTACATGAGACTTTAGAAAGCTTATTTTCTAACTCCCATGATTCTTGAAAATATATTTTTTTTCTTTGTGTCTTTATGATTCTCTGATCTAGAAGTCAGAATTACTCCAGTGTGGTAAACATTTTTTCTGTTAAGCAAAATATTAGGGAAAAGTCAGGGGAGCATTAATCATAACCCTTAGATCTGTCTCATTTTTTAATAAAAATAATTTGGGCTCTCCTATTGATTCTTTTAATTCATATGCTTGATTCTATTTTTTCTTCAGTTTCAATGTAATGAGGTGGGGAAAAGGACCTACAATACAATCTACTGTGAAAATTATCAACATGGAGACTGGTAATATTAGTCTGTCCAAATAGCAATAGCACTTAAACTTATATACCGCTTCATAGTGCTTTTACAGCCCTCTCTAAGCAGTTTACAGAGTCAGCATGTTGTCCCCAGCAATCTGGGTTCTCATTTTACCCACCTCAGAAGGATAGAAGGCTGAGTCAAATTTGAGCTGGTGAGATTTGAACTGCCAGATTGCAGCTAGCAGTCAGCTGAAGTAGCCTACAGTGCTGCACTCTAACCACTGCATCACCTCGGCTCTTATTTGTATTTTTCCTTTCAATTTAGTTCCACTATTTTTTAAGAAATGTCAATTTTAACAATGGTGATGGGGAACCAGTATCCTTTGATCAGAATGGGATTGTGGCAACTGGATTTGATATTCTAAACCTGGTAGCTTTCCCAAACAATTCATTTCTTCACATGAAAGTTGGAAATGTGGATCCTTCAGCATCTCCAGATAAAATATTAACCATCAATGATGACATGATTACATGGCACAGCTGGTTTAAACAGGTAGGATTTATTGTACTTGATTCTGAATAAACATGTTTTTTTAAATTTAATATGTAAACTCATATTATTGGACAAAAGAAAAGTCTTATATAAAGTTTTCATATAAGCAACTTCTAGGTCTAATTATCATATGTGAATATCGGTGAAATAAATATTTAACAGTTTTAGGTGTTAGCTTGTGGAACATCATATTTCATGATGTAATAATAAGAAAATAATATTTCATTCCCAGCCCACTGGTGCCCCTACCACACCTAGGAATCCAGGGTTTTTTGTCTTTCCCCAAATTATTACTGTACTTGTTTAATCTAAAAACAAGTATATTCCACTGAGTTTGTACAATGTAAAAATGTTTTCCAAATGATTACTCCTATCCCTAATCTGGAATGATGCCCATGACATGCTTTCATCATTTTAAATGAGGACAATAAACTAAAAAGCTTCTAGATGTATAAATTTCCTCTTTAATTTCCAGGTGATACCTATCTCTGTCTGCAGTGAGAGCTGTTATCCTGGTTCCAGCAAAAAGGTGAGGGAAGGAGAGGATTTTTGCTGTTATGACTGCCAGCTATGTCCAGAAGGGAGAGTTTCAACTGAGAATGGTAAGAGATATTGTTGTGTCTGCGCCCCCCAAGCCGGGCCTCCGGGCAGAAAATGACTTGGAAAGTGAGGGGGAAGGGCTGTCAGGACTTGCCTCGGGAGCACCAGCTTCCCTGGCTCAGCTCCAGGAGCCAGAGGCAGGCCAGGTGTAGCAGATAACGAGGCCTCCGTCCCCTAACTCTTTCCCCCCCAGGCCACGCCTCCAGACCCAGGTGATGGCAATCAGGCCTGGCTGGATCCTAGGTTTCATAGGCAGGAGAGGTGGGAACAACAGAAGCAGGGCTGGTGCAGGCCTAGGAAGTGCTGAGTCATGGAGCCACACCCCACAGGATATAAAGGCAGCAAGAGCTGCTGTGCCTCTTCGTAGCAGGCAAATTAACTGCTTAACTAAAGTAGTTTGTTCCTGGGTGACTCATCGGCATCGAGGGAGATAACAGAGACACTTGGCAGCGCTCACTATTTTGCCAGAGCTGATAGTGCCAGCTAATTAAGCCATCGCTCAGACGGAGGTGAGGGGGGACAGAACAGATATTCATCACCTCCTCACTATTTTTTCTAAAGAAAGAAAGGAGTAAATTTTGATAAAATTGAACATGGCATGGGCCGCTATAATATGCACAAGATACTTACTAAAACTGTGGGTTCATCATTTCAGTTCTTGGGAAGATTCGATTAAAAATGATCATTAATTTTCAGTGAGGATGATGGTTACCAGCTTTTCATTTATACATGGGCTGTCATCCAGGCTTTTATGAAACATTACCGCAATTGTGTATTAATCTCTGAACTCATTTTAGATCATTTTTCTACATCTTCTAAAGTCCCGATCTGCTGGACTATAATTATAGTCATACACAATTAATATTGTGAAAATAACTGAAGTCCAGTAGCTCTGGAATGTAATTTGAAATTTAAAGTTATTTATTTATGACCAGCAACATTAAATAATAAAATGAGCAATAAAAAAAGTAAATGCAATCAGGATCAAGAAAGAAAAGTGGGTGAAGTTATATATTAGCAATTATAAAATAAATCAAATATGGTACACTCTAAGCAATTTACTACTATAATATCCTGATTATTAGTATAATACTAATAAAACTAATACAATACTACAATTCATTAAAATATATGTTCTCTAGAAATTATTAGAAAATAACTAAGCAAAGTATTAATAAGAATAAGGATCTTCAGTTCTTTAATTGCTTTTTCCTTATTATTGTAGCGGCACAAAAATTTGCTACTGCAAGACTACTGGCTGGATTTGAATACTAAATAGAAACATCTATTTATTTTCACCAGTGATTCACTTTAATCATACACTGTTGTTCTTACATTTAGCAAGCAAACATTTAGCAAGTTCAAATTTTTATAAGTATTCCATTATTCAATCTTTTTATTATATATTTCTTTTCAATCAACAAACATATGATAAATCCTCTTTTTCACATACTGTCAAACCCTTAGAAGCCAAGAGAATCAGAAGACTAAAACCACTTGAACTTCTAGGTTGATGTTTATCTCTAATAGATTAAAGGAATAAAATCTTGAAAGCCTACTATCATGATTCTCCATATCAATTTATGCCTACTGTAATTAGATATAAACTGGAATCTCTTCTGTAACGGACTGTCTCCCCTCTTCCCCTTGCACTCGGGGTCTTTTAGACATTCTACCACACAACTTCTCTCATTAGACTCACTCTCCATTTCCACTATGAATTTTATGATCCCTACCTCACCCACAGCACAGGGGAGAAGTACATGTATGTCCTCAAGAACAGCAGAAAGTCTGAAAGAGAAGAGACTGTTCTATCTGAGTCAGAAACTTATAAGATGGGGATATGGCAGCAATAACCTCCCTCATAATCAAAATCTGCCAAGGCAAGGGGCAATTAAAAAAAATTCAAATGGGAATCATTTTCTCCAGCATATAAGAGACACAGGATACTGCAGGCTTTCAAGAAAGTGGTAAAGTGGCTTATCCCCAGACATTGAACCAGAATGATTAGAGTCCCTATTTTATGAGAATACAACAAAACTAGTATGACAATTACATTTAAAGAATATTTTGATAATCTTAATATTACATAGATTACTAAAAATAAAGATTATATAATTATAAATTAACTTTATTATTATGCAATCTTGGATAGATATACAGAATATGTATGAAAAAAAATGACATCATTTCTTCTTTATCAGACAAAAATGAATGTTCCAGATGCGAAGACAAATTCTATCCGAACAAGAAACGGAATTTTTGTATTCCCAAAAGTATTAGTTTCTTGACCTACAAAGAACCATTGGGAATCAGTTTAGCCTGCCTTGCACATTCTTTTTCTTTGACTACTGTTCTTGTGCTTGGAGCATTTATAAGACACCATGATACTCCCATTGTGGTAGCCAACAACCGGGACCTGACTTATACTCTCCTCATTGCCCTCCTGCTCTGCTTCCTTTCAGCACTGCTGTTCATTGGCCAACCAGGAAAATTTACCTGTCTCCTAAGACAAACAGCTTTTGGTGTGGTCTTCTCAGTGGCTGTTTCTTCTGTTTTGGCAAAAACAATCACAGTGGTTTTGGCTTTTATGGCCACCAAACCAGGATCCAGAATGAGGAAATGGGTGGGGAAAAAATTAACTAATTCTATTATTGTTTCCTGCTCTCTGATTCAAGCAGGCATTTGTACTTTCTGGCTGATATTCGCTCCTCCATTCCCAGATGTTGATATGTTCTCAGTTACTGAAGAAATTATCCTGCAATGTAATGAAGGCTCTGTGACCATGTTTTATTGTGTCCTTGGCTACATGGGTTTCTTGGCTCTCATCAGCTTCACTACAGCTTTTCTTGCCAGGAAATTGCCTGACAGTTTCAATGAAGCCAAATTCATCACCTTTAGCATGTTGGTCTTTTGCAGTGTTTGGTTGTCCTTTGTCCCAGCATACCTGAGCTCCAAAGGGAAATACATGGTAGCTGTGGAAATCTTTTCCATCTTGACCTCTAGTGCTGGGCTTTTGGGTTGCATCTTTTTCCCCAAATGCTATATCATTGTGTTTCGACCTGACCTGAACAACAGGGAACAACTAATGAGAAAAAAGGACTGATTAATATAATCACTCTTGTATTCTCTTTTGAATTTTAATATAAATGTTTCATTCTTATACAATACAGAATATTCATAAACTGTGCCTTTCTGATAGTATTTATATATATATTTTCTGCATTTTCTAAATATTCTAATATTTAATTAAAGGAGAATGATGCATCCCATGTTTTTTATCTGTTTTTGATGCTTTATTTTGTTTTCAGTATCTTTTCTGAAGAACAATAACTTTTTGTTCCATTATTATTTATTTACTGATGAGAAGGAATTTCAGTGACTGTATTGTTAGTATAGAATAATGTATCACCTTCCTGGAATTTGTTAGAAACCAATTACTGAAATGGATACATGATTTAATAAACCTTGAATGAGACTAGTGGTTAAATGGTCTAATATATTCAAGGGTCAGTTAGTGACTGGAAGATCATACCTCAGTTTGGTGGGGCTATTTGAACAGGAGAACTGTGAAGAAGTATCTGTCAATAATAGATGCCATGATGTTTATTTGAAAATGCAAAGGAGTTGCAAATGGTTTAAATTCTGGATCTAAAGTCTAATGTATCATTTTTACTAAGTCTGTAACTAACAACTATGAAGTACAGCTAGCATGCCTATTGCCTAGAGTATAATCAGTACAAGATTCTTGCTGTATCAGTAACAGCCTGACAGCTGGATAATTTCTTAGCAACAACATTGTCTTCCCTCTGTATGTAGTAGCTGGAAGGACTTGACATCTTGCTTTCCTATTCAAAGAATAGAATAGAATAGAATAGAATTTTTTTATTGGCCAAGTGTGATTGGACACACAAGGAATTTGTCTTGGTGCATATGCTCTCAGTGTACATAAAAGAATAGATACGTTCATCAAGGTACAACATTTACAACACAATTGATGATCAATATATCAATATAAATCATAAGGATTGCCAGCAACAAGTTATAGTCATACAGTCATAAGTGGAAAGAGATTGGTGATGGGAACTATGAAACGATTAATAAGAGGGTGCCAAACATTATTAATTACTTAGTTACAGCTTTATTGGAATGTGGAAAGACGGATGTGGCAAAAACATGCTGCCTGGGGAATAGTCAGATAAAAGATAGCTACACAGCTACACAGTGGGCTAGGAAAGGACCCTCCTTAAATGATGGTAGAAGAATTGTATTTTCATACCTGAAAAGTCTTAATAATGTTATTGTTAGTTGCGAAGTCATGTCCAACCCATCATGACCCCATGGACAATGTTCCTCCAGGCCTTCCTATCCTTACCATCCTCTGGAGTCCATTTAAACTCACGCCTACTGCTTCAGTGACTCCATCCAGCCACCTCATTCTCTGTCGTCCCTTTCTTCTTTTGCCCTCAATTTTTCCCAGCATGAGGCTCTTCTCCAGTGAGTCCTTCCTTCTCATTAGGTGGCCAAAGTATTTCAGTTTCATCTTCAGGATCTGGCCTTCTAAAGAGCAGTCAGGGTTGATCTTCTCTAGGACTGACCAGTTTGATCCCCTTGCAGTCCAAGGGACTCGCAGGAGTCTTCTCCAGCACCATAGTTCAAAGGCCTCAATTCTTTGGCACTCAGCGTTTTTTATGGTCCAACCTTCACAGCCATACATTGCAACTGGAAAAACCATAGCCTTGACTATATGCACTTTTGTTGTCAGAGGGATGTCTCTGTTTTTTAGTACGCTCTCTAGATTTGCCATAGCTTTCCTCCCCAGGAGCAAGCGTCTTTTAATTTCTTGGCTGCAGTCCCCATCTGTGGTGATCTTGGAGCCCAGGAAAATAAAATCTGTCACTATCTCCATTTCTTCCCCATCTATCTGCCAGGAATTGAGAGGGCCAGATGCCATGATCTTAGTTTTCTTAATGTTGAGTTTCAAGCCAACTTTAGCATTCTCCTCCTTCACTTGCATCAAGAGGCTTTTTAGTTCCTCTTCGATTTCTGCCATTAGAGTGGTATCATCTGCATACCTGAGGTTATTGATATTTCTCCCGGCAATCTTAATTCCAACTTTTGATTCATCCAGCCCCGCCTTTCTCATGATGTGCTTTGCATATAAGTTAAATAGGCAGAGAGATAGTATACAGCCTTGCCAGACTCCTTTCCCAGTTTTGAACAAATCAGTGGTTCTGTGTCCAGTTCTCATTGTTGCTTCTTGACCCGCATACAGGTTTCTCAAGAGACAGATAAGATGATCTGGTATGCCCATCTTTTAAGAACTTGCCACAATTTGTTGTGATCCACACAATCAAAGGCTTTAGCATAGTCAATGAAGTAGAAGTAGATGTTTTTCTGGAACTCCCTAGCTTTCTCCATGGTCCAGCATATGTTGGCAATTTGATCTCTAGTTCTTCTGCCTCTTCAAAATCCTGCCTGTACTTCTGGTAGTTCTCGATCCACATACTGCTGGAGCCTAGCTTGTAGGATTTTAAGCATAACCTTACTAGCATGTGAAATAGAATAGAATAGAATTTTATTGGCCAAGTGTGATTGGACACACAAGGAATTTGTCTTGGTGCATATGCTCTCAGTGTACATAAAAGAAAAGATACGTTCATCAAGGTACAACATTTACAACACAATTGATGAGTGCAATGGTGCGATAGTTTGAACATTCTTTGACATTTCCTTCCTTTGGAATTGGAATGTAAACTGACCTTTTTCAATCCTGTGGCCAGTGCTGAGTTTTCCCAATTTGCTGACAAATTGAATGTAGCACTTTTACTGCATCGTCTTTTGAGATTTTGAATAGCTCAGCTTTGTCACCTCCACTAGCTTTGTTGTTGCTCATATTTCCTAAGGCCCATTTGACTTCACATTCTAGGATGTCTGGTTCAAGGTCAGTGACCACCCCATCGTGGTTATCAGGGATGTTAAGCTCGTTCTTGTATAGTTCTTCTGTGCAATTTTGCCACCTCTTCTTAATCTCTTCTGCTTCTGTTAGGTCCCTGCCACTTTGGTCCTTTATCATGCCCATCTTTGCATGAAACATTCCCTTTGTATCTCCATTTTTTTTTGAAGAGATCTCTGGTCCTCCCTATTCTATTGTTTTCTTCTATTTCTTTGCATTGTTCATTTAAGAATGTATTCTTATCTCTTCTAGCTATTCTCTGGAATTCTGCATTCAGAATGGGTGTATATTTCTCTTTCTCCCTTGCCTTTCGCTTCCCTTCTTTCCTCAGTTATTTGCAAAGCTTCCTCATACTTTTGCTTTCTTGCCTTTCTTTTTTCTTTGGGATGGTTTTAGTTGCTACCTCTTGTACAATGTTGCGAACCTCTGTCCATAGTTCTTCAGGCACTCTGTCTATCAGATCTAATTCCTTAAATCTATTTGTCACCTCTACTGTTCTACACCTCTATTCATCAGGGATATGATTTAGTTCATACTTGAGTGGCCAGGGGCTTTTCCCTACTTTCTTCAGTTTAAGCCTAAATTTTGCAAGGAGAAGGTCATGATCTGAGCCACAGTGAGCTCCTGGTCTTGTTTTTACTGACTGTATAGAGCTTCTCCATCTTTGGCTGCAGAGCACATAGTCAATCTAATTTCTGTGTTGACTGTCTGGTGATGTCCATGTGTAACGTCGTCTCTTGGTTTGTTGGAAAAGAGTGTTTGCTATGACCATCGTAATATCTTGACAGAATTCTATCAGCCTGTACCCTGCTTCATTTTGTACTCCAAGGCTAAACTTGCCTGTTATTCTGGTTATCTTTTGGCTTCCTACTTTAGCATTCCAATCCCTGATGATGATAAGGACATCTTTTTTAGTGTTAATTCTATAAGGTGCTGTAGGGCTTTATAGAACTGGTCAATTTCATCCTCTTCAGCACCAGTGGTTGGGGCATAGACGTGGACTACTGTGATATTTAATGGTTTGCTTTGGATTCAAACTGAGATTATTGCTTTTCCTACTCTTTTATTGATTATGAGGGCTACTCCATTTCTTCTGAGGGATTCTTGCCCGCAGTAGTATACCTGATGGTCATCTGAATTAAATTCACCCATTCCTGTCCATTTTAGTTCATTGATTCCTAAGATGTCAATGTTCAGTCTTGTCATCTCATGTTTGACCACGTGCAGCTTACCTTGATTCATGAATCTTACATTTTCTATGGAGAAAAAATCTTTACAGCATCGGACTTTCCTTTCACCACCAGATACATTCACAGCTGAGCATCCTTTCAGCTTTGGCCCAGTCACTTCATTCTTTCTAGTGCTACTAGTACTAGGCCTCTGCTCTTCCCCAGTAGCATATTGGACACCTTCCGACCTGAGGGGCTCATCTTCTGACATCATATCTTTTTTCCTCTTCGTACTGTCCATGGGATTTTTATGGCAAAGATACTAGAGTGGGTTACCATTTCCTTCTCCAGTGGATCACGTTTGGTCAAAACTCTCTGCTATGACCTGTCCATCTTGGGTGTCCCTGCATGGCATAGCTCATAGCTTCATTGAGCTACGCAAGCCTCTTCGCCACGACAAGGCAGTAATCCACGAAGGGGTTAATAATGTAGTCTTAGAATAAAATAGAATTAGCTTATCTAGTCGTGTTTTTCTCTCTGATCTGACCTCACCCTTGTTACAACTTCAAAAATAAACATAAATTCAGATGTATTTCTTGCCTAATACTATATATCACCTAGCTGTACCAACAGAACAGAGTCATTTATCTATACAATTCTACTCTTGCCTCCCCATGCTCTCAGTAGGAGAACAAGCTATACATGAAACCATGGGAGCCACAATCTGGGACATTAGCCACTGTAGCCTAATAGCTCTGTGTTAACCTTTTGACTGTTAATTGCTTAAAGTATCCACAATAGCTTGTAAACTCATTGTAGGTATTGAATAGCAAAAGATTATTTGGTTGTTATTTATACCAGCAACTTCAACTATTATTTCATAAATTCTATTGATTGAATGTTAATTGAAGTTTTATTTTGGACTCTCTAAATGGATGTCTTATTAAAAATCCATAGCACTTGATGCTATTTGTATTGCCACTCTAAAAGTCCTTAGTTCATGGCAATGGACACAATACATTTGATTGCAATACTTGATTCATTCAAGTATTGCAATCAAGTCCATTCATACCTGAAGTTGGGAATTGGCAGACATGAGCTGCAAGTGAAGTTAAGAGGAGTATTATCCTACAATAATTGAAAAACTACTTGTTTGTAGGTAATCTTAGACATTGGACCAATAAATTTATTCTATACAAAATGTAACGCAACCTAAATATGTTTTTGTTTAAACTAGCATATAGAATAGGAAAAGTAACACTCCATGGAACTAGCACTTTGCCTTTTTTAATAAAAAATTGAGGTGGGGGGAGCGAGCAAATGAATGAGAGAGGAAAAATAAACAGACAAGAATAGCAAGAACTAGAGTGTGATGAGAAACTCTTACCATGAGCATGAGTCTTAGAGGTTCCCGAGTCATTCATGGCTATTCTTCCTTTCAAGTCCAAACTGGTAAAAAATTGAGGAATTCTGAATCCTGGAGTTTACAAAGATTGCTCTGTTCAGGCTAGAATGCCAAGTTCATTGCAGATACATATAGGTTAGGCCTAAGGAAATTGTCAAAATACCCAAAAAATGATCAGGAAACAATGTTTAACACAACAAGGGACCAGCAGTTAGGCAATATTCCCTCTTCCACAAATGAGAATGCACCATATATGTAACAAATCAGCTATATATTGGATCAAAAAATCACCATCAGCAAGCAAAGGAAGCTCTGAAGGGAAGACATTCATGTTTGTTGGCTCACAGCTAAAGAAAGGGTGCAGCTAAAGAAAGGGTGCAGTGTTCTAAAAAGAAGTAGGCTAGCTGCTGTCTATTCAAAGATTAAAGGGATCTCACTTACATTTTGTTAAAGATCGCATGCGGTTATAAAAGAGACTACATTCCAATTCTCAAATGCAGAGAACACTCTCCACTATTGCAGCTGAGGCAAAACATCCCATGTCATGCACTTAGCTAGCTTTTGCAAGTTGCTTTGGGGAATTCCATACTTCCTTTTGCTCCGAACATTCATAAAATTAAGGACATTGTCTAAAAGCAAAGGCCACAAAGTAGGCTGAGCCTCCTTCTCAACTTTCCTACTTCCTGGACTAAGGAATTTCTTTTGTAATTCTTTCTCTCTTATCTGTATTTCCAGGATCTGTTAGACATTCAGTCAGCAGGCATCAATTATGCTGCTAGTCCACAGGCAAAAAGATACAAACCTTCTTTGTACAGCTTAGTGAAAATGGGCATTAGTTTGCTGTTTCTATATCATTACCATACTTTCCAATTAATTTTCTGGCTGCTGGTGATATTCCACCATTTTGTTAATTTGGAAGACTTCAGTTTACATTCCTTTGGTGAGTGGATTAGATTGGTCCAGGATTCTATGGCTACCATGCAACCATGGACTGACCTAACTTATTAAGGGCCTACATATATGAGAGTGTATATACAATATCCAGGTTTTTCTTGGGTCTATGTTTCATAAACTTTGGCATGCAGATTATTTCTGACTTCTGGGGAATTTTGGGATGTAACTTCTCTGCCTAGTGGGAAACCTATTAAAAAGGTTCATGTTGATGGATCATGAGCATTTTCAGAGCACTCTTGCAGATTTTCCCATGACTCTGTGGGCAGTTCATTCTAAGTGGAATGTTCTTTGAAGGACAATGTCTTGTTGAATGTAACTCCTAGCTTTTGGGGAATTTGTTATGAGCAAGAAGAGTATTCTCAAACTGTATGTTTGTATGCCTGTATGCCTGTATGCCAAACTGTATGCCTCTTATTTATATTTCAGTAAATCATTTGGTGACCCCTATTTACATAAAATGTGCAAAAAATGTACATAAAATTTACAAAAAATGTGAACATGCAAAATTGGCTCATATTATTAGCAAATGAGAATAGTGAAAAAGAATAACACCTCAAACAACTGATTAAAACCTAAAACACATATCTTGGTTTCATCAATTGCCCATTATCAACATTATCCCCCCAAATATATATGTGGCTTTCAGCAGTTCTAAATTTTTTTACTACCGGTTCTGTGAGCATGGCTTGATGGTCACATGACAGTGGGTGTGGCTTGATGGTCATATGACTGGATAGGGGTCGCCAACTCAATGTCTCTCTTGTCAAGGGGTACCTCGCCTGGTTCCTCACCTCCCAGCCATTCCTTGTCACACCCAGCCTCAACGTATCTATAGTTCTGCAAAAATGTTGTTCATCTTTTTTCAACTTTATAATTTACATACTATAGATCAGGGGTCTCCAAACTTGGCCACTTTAAGACTTATGGACTTCAACTCCCAGAATTCCTCAGCCAGCTTTGCTGTCTTAAAGTCTTAAAGTGGCCAAGGTTAGAGACCTCTGCTATAGATGCCACTTTCATGGACCACTGAAAGGAGGAAATGGCTCACATGCTTTGCCCAAGAGTGTGATAGGCAACAGGCTTTTAAGGGGAAAGGGGGGAAAATATTTCCCAAAGCACCAGAAGGCAAAACAAGAAGCAATGGATGGAAACTCAACAAAGAGAGAAGCAACCTAAAACTAAGGACAAACTTCCTGATAGTGTGAACCTATATAGGTTTCAGTCATAATTTCACATATAAAATAGCCATTCATGTAATATAACCTGCATATTGTTCAAAACAATCATTAGTATTATGGCTGATGTTTGACAGCAAGCCTAAAATCCCCATTTCCTCCCCACTCCAGGGGAAGGTTACTTCAAAATCCCCACTTCCTCCCCACCCCACTAATCTGTTCTGGGAAGGAATCAAAATCCCCCCTCTTCATTTCCCAAATAAAATATCCCAGATAATTAAGGAATAATCAAGCTGCTAGCAAGGAACCTGCCTGGAATTCCACATTCCTGCCAGCTGCATAAAAGAAACTTTGTAAGCAGAAAATAGCTCCCGGTGCTTACAGATAATATAAAGTGGAAGCCGGAAGTTCAGCTCCATTTACAAGCAGGCAGAAAACTCATTCAAGACAGGATATTTCACAATGAAAATCGCCCAAACCTTTTTAGAAACACAAAGCCCATGTAGCACAAACCCCAAACTTCAAAAACATTGAACCATATAAGAATTCCTCCTCTTATCCAATTTGTTGTCCTGCTGACCCAGAAAGGAGTTTCTAGCCGCTCTGTCAATTTAAAATGACAGCATTCCCCCCCCCCTTCTTCTTTGCCAAGCGATCTCCTGGCTGAGAAGCAAGCCGATCAGTTGGGAGGCTTCTTGGCTTCTCAATTTAAAGGGACGGTGTCTTCTTGTTGTTGTTGTTTTTCTCTCTTCTTCGACAAGTCAGTCTTGATTTTTTTCTTTTAGCCGATCAGCTGGGAGTCGGGAGGCAGCAATAGATTGGGGGCGAGGCCAGGCAGAATTTTTACTACCAGTTCTCCAAACTACTCAAAATGTTTACTACTGGTTCTTGCAAATTGGGGAGAACCGGTAGCAACCCACTACTGGCTTTCAGTCATTCAAATGTCCCAGTAGTATAAAAATAAGAGAGAAAACAATAGTTCAGTTTTGAAAAACATAATTTTTTCAGGTCTTCCCTAGGGAACTGAATTCAAACTTAATAATTATCTTCTTTCTACATCTAAATTACTGTCATTAATTCTGTTGTTTTTTCAAATCCCCCTGAATTTCAGTGCCTATTAGAAAGATTTAAAAATTACTAGGATGTTGCTTCTCCCTCTTTCTCTTAAAATATCAGCTCCTTTTAGAGCTCAAGAGAAACATGGCAGGCTTATTGATTGATTAGCATCCCCAAATCTATCCTAGATAGACCAACATTCAACTACAAAAGTCAGGTGGTAACTGCAGAACAACTAATGGCTTTACCCTAGGGATAAAGGAGGTTCTTTGTGACTTGTTCTTGTAATGGGGAGAGCATTTTTAGTAATTTTAATGCTAGTGCTGAGTTCCCATGTTGTGTGCATGACTTACAGATGCAGTATTTTTCATCCATATCCTCCATATCACAAGTACGATCATCCAGGAGACCTTATGGTTGGTGGAATTTCATCTCAAGTTGGTCCAGTCTCTGAAAAAATCACCTTTGAAGATCATCCTCCACCAGTATTGCCTGGACAGTTTTTGTAAGGATTGTACTTATGTTTGCTTATACTTTTCTGCATTTATGATTGCCAAAATAGTTAATTAAAGCATTACTATCCAAAGCAATAATTAATTGACTGGGTTGAAATTAGATGCTAAAAACAGCATTCTTTTCTCAGCCGGGGAAAATATAATTTGAAATATAATGAGGTGCTAAAAGCAAAGTTCCAAAACCAAATTCTCTCCAAATAGCTGGGCTTCCATGCCTCTAAGTCCCAGTTATTGCTAATCTGCCTGGGGACTACTGTAGGCAGGTAGCTTGGTGAAGTATGATTTAGTGCTCTTTTTCATTTTTCTACATAGTCCTCCTACATAAGATAAATTAACTCAATTTGTATCTAATACAATTACCCCTTCAAAAAAACTGCAAGATCAATTAACAGTGTAAGAGTGTCTGCTACCCTGGTTCTGTGCCAAAGGACTGTCTTCCTTTTTTTCTTTTTCAAGTCACATTATATATGGGGATTCCAGATATCCCCTATGTTTTGTATCTAACATTATTTGCACAATTTTCCTGAAGGCATGTCTGTATTCTGACAATAAATATGAAGTTCTTTGTTCACATACACTTGTACATCCTAATGAGTGTTGATTTATCATATCAGAAAGGTAGAATTTCTTGATGGAGCTGACATGGTATATTGTAACTACTGACTATAATGAAAGAACTAGTAGAATATACTTCTGATGCTTAATGCAACTCTCATTATAGTGGAGTTCCTAAGAATTACCAGCACATCCTGGCTTTGGCATTTGCAGTAAAGGAGATCAATGAAAACCCACAAATCTTACCCAATCTCACCCTGGGTTTCTACATTTATGATAGTTATGACAACGCTCAAAGGACCTATCAGGCCACTATGCTACTTCTATCAGCAACTGAGAGACTGGTCCCCAACTACCTATGTAACTTCCAGAATAAAGTCATAGCTGTTATTGGAGGATTGGATGCTGAAATCTCACTCCATGTGGCAACTCTCTTAGATATCTTTAAAATTCCACAAGTAGGTTGGACAACCTTGCATGCAAATGTACTTCTACCTGTAGATTCTTACTTTCACAATGCAGTTTTGTTTTGCAGCATTAGATTAGTTTTGTTTTGCAGCAATAAATGATTCAGGAGTTGAAAAATGCCTCCCCTGAAATTTTACTTCTTTCAATTAAAAGCTGATGTGATTGTTTTTGTGCCTTGAGCTCACATTGGCCAACTATTTAAATTTATTGCAAATTATTGAAAGAAGCTGGGTTTCCTTCTTTCTGGGTCCTAATTTGGTTTTTAGTTTTGTTTTCATATTAATAAATATTGCATGAAGCATGCCATAATTAGGTGGCTCATTAATCTGAATGTATCATATTTCGCAAATGCTTTAAATTATTTGTACATGTCTACAGCATGGCTAATTTGTCAGTGCTAGTCTTCTGAAAATTCTCTTAGTTTATTAAACCTGGGATAATGTAAAATATATACCACTTCCCAGTTAAAACCATCTCTTTTATGAAATTAAGGAATTTTCATCATGTCTTTTGACTACTCCTTGACATTGGGTGTGTTCTATAAATCTTACACTTCTTTGTCCTACATCTTCAAGTCAAATCAAAATGTTATTACTGTCCTAGATTAATCCTTAAGCTATGTTTTGTAAATGAAAGATTTATCTTCTGAACCTAAAGAGTCTTTGATTATGTTTATGAACTTTGAATTTATAAACTTTGAATCATTTTTTTGCCTTGTACATTATTGAGATGGCAGTGAGTTACAGTATACTAAGCTTCAAGTTTTGTTGAAGCTTAAATGTTTTGTTGTATGATGTCCTTGATGCTCTCTAAGCTTGCTTGTTGTCTTGAAGACATTTTATTACCCAAATTAGATAACATCATCAGTGCTAGTGTGTGGCAGAGATGTTTCCCCCTTGTGATGATAAGATTGTGATTAGTTGTGCAGCTAGACATTTCTTTATAAAATTTTGTGTTTTTATATAGCAAAGGACATTGCAAGAAAATGAATTTAGGTAATCTGGAAATGTAAATTGTAACTGTTTTATTTCACCATCAGCCATAGAAATTTAACCATTTGATATCAACATACAAACCCCTTTGTCTACCTATGCATGTAGTCGAAACTACTAGGTATATCCATGCATGAAGAGAAACAGGGATGGTAAATCCTCTTTTGATATTTAGAAGATGTAAAACAGCAATTATCCATCACTTACAAATCTTGGTTTTAGATAAATTCATATCAGTAATTCCTTCAGATCTGGAGCATCACTGAATGACAATCAACAGACTTCCATCCCCTTCCATGCAGTTATGTTTTCCAGAACTATCATCTCAATGGAATTCCCATATCAACAAGGGGCAACAAATTCCTTTCTGGAATTCCCACCTCAATGAGCTAGCCAAGACTGTTTTGAAGGGTTGGTATAAGAAATATTAATTCAATATACTGTGTGTTGATTGTTTTGAACACTTGAAAATGTTTTCTAGATGCTGCTCTTATCTCCTTTGCCTGTTTCTCTCTAGCTCATTTACGGCTCTGCTCCGATAATGAATGATAAAACTCCAGGCCTTTCCTTTTATCAGATGGTTCCCCCAGAAGAACTTCAGCACAAAGGGATTCTCTCACTGCTCCTGCATTTTAATTGGACGTGGATTGGGATTTTTATCATGGACAATGACCAGGGAGAAAAGTTTGTAGAAACAATGATTCCTCTTTTTTCCAAAAATAGGGTTTGTGTTTCTTTCATTTACCGATTCTCCAGATTTACCGATCTCACTAGATTTGAGGGCATGCTTCAACAGGGGGCAAAAATCTATGATCATGTCATGAGTGGTAAGGTTAATGCATTGGTGTACAATGGAGAATTCCTTGCTATGAGCTATTTGTTATGGCTGCAGTATATTCCAAACATAGAAGAGGTGAAAAGTAAACCAAAAGGTATTGTGTGGATAATAACAGCACAGGTGGAGTTCAGTTTACTCCCTTTTCAACGTGCTTGGGATATAAAAGTAATTGATGGTGCCCTTTTATTCACAATGCATTCCACTGCTCTATCAGAGTTCAGATCATTTGCTGGGAAACAAAACCCCTTCATCGCAAATGGAGATGGATTTATCAGACAGTTCTGGCAAGAATACACAGTTCTGTGTATTCCCAAATGTTGTTATGAGTGATGTGCCTGAGAATGCTTGCAATGGTACAGAGGATCTGGAAAGCCTTCCTAGGACTCTTTTTCAAATGGACATGACTGGTCACAGTTACGGTATCTACAATGCTCTACATGCTATAGCTCATGCTTTACATGCTGTGTCCTCTTCAAAAGATACTGAGAGAGCAATGGCAGGTAGGGTAGGAAGGAAGATTCATAGTCAACACTTCTGGAAGGTAAAATCCTCATTAAGCAAAATACTTTTAAAGTAAGCTTAATGCAAATCTTGAATCTGTACTTTGACTGACTTCCAATGCCCTAGAATCGGGGGTGGGGAATCATGCTTCAATTAGATCACTGTGTATCTATTTATTTCTTCTATCTTAAGTATCGATGCCTATATGACTATTGCCGATTGATTTCTTTTGGGACTCCACCTATGCTACTTAACTTATAACTTCAGAAAGCTTATTTAACAGCCTACATGAATATAATTTGGAAATATATTTGTTTTTCTATATCTTTATGTTTGTCTGGTAATCCCAAGTATTACATTTTCCTTTCAATTTAGTTCCACTATTTTTTGAGAAATGTTGCTTTTAACAACACTGCTGGGGAACTGGTCTCCTTTGATCAGAATGGGATTTTAGCAGCTGGATTTGATATAATCAACTTGATTGCTTTCCGAAACAAATCATTTCTTCATGTGAAAGTTGGAAATGTGGACTATTCAACTCCTTCAGATAAACTATTAACCATCAATGATGAGATGATTACATGGCACAGCTGGTTTAATCAAGTAGGATTTAATTATTGTCCTTGATTCTGAACAGACATGCTGTTTTTTAATTTGATACATTCATATTATTTAATTCATATTATTGGACAAAAGGAAATTCTTACATAAAGTTATCTCCCTATAACCAACTTGTAGAGGACAATTATCGTATCTGATTATTGGTAAAGATGACCCATTAACAGGTTTTAGGTTAAAATGGGGCATCATGTTTTCATGATACAATACAATTATATAATATAATAAAGAAACAACAATTTGTTTCAGCCCACTGTGGACCTATACTACATTTTTCTTACAGCTCAGGGTTGTTGTTTTTCTTGTCAGAATTCATGATTGCACTTGTTTAATCTTAAAACAAGAATATTTAACTGAGCTTTATTCTGCTTTTACAATGGAAACATCTTTTTCAAACTATTATTATGATACCTAAACTGGATATGACCATGATATGCTCTCATCATTTTAAATGGGGACAATATACTAAAAAGCTTCCAGATGTATAAGTTTCCTCTTTAATTTCCAGGTGATACCCATCTCTGTCTGCAGCAAGAGCTGTTATCCTGGTTCCAGCAAAAAAGTGAAGGAAGGAGAGGCATTTTGCTGTTATGACTGCATCCCCTGTCCAGAAGGCAGGGTTTCAACTGAGAATGGTAAGAGATGTTCCTCACCACCTGAACCAAAGATGGTATTCAGCTGGATTAGACAGGTTTGGGCGAACCGCCTGAGTCCAAATCTATCTTATATTTTTGATGCCACATGCATGTGTTGATGGTGTGCAAGAGCGAATTGCTGTGTTTTGTAATGCCATATGCATGTGCGGATGGTGCAAGCACGTGTGCGCGCTTAGATTTCCGGTGCTGGGCAAACCGGTTGCTACAGTATGTGAAGCCCACCTCTGATCTGAACATTTACAAATAAATACATTGTGACATTATGAAGGAAATGATCAGATAAGAGACAGCTTAGCCTGCAGCTGGATAGTGGGTGGGCAAGCCACTCTGAAGAGACCCTCCCCAGCTTCTCGGGTTGCAAGATTCTGTGGATGTAGATTCACAATAAAGTAGAAATAATTCATCTAGTTGTGGTTCCTATCTGGTTTATCCTGGGAGGTCATCACTAACTTCCTGATTCGATTCACTTTTCCTCTCCACTATGAAATCTACTGAGAGCAATGATTCCCTACCTCCCCCTGGCAAAGGGAGACAGTCAGGCATGTCAAGAACATCAAATTATACACTGTAAGCCGCCCTGAGTCTTCGGAGAAGGGCGGGGTATAAATGTAAACAAAAAAATAAAATAAAGCTAAAAGGGAAGCAATTGAATGTACTTCCCTCCGTAGTAATCATAATAATAACAACAGATTTGGAAGGGACCTTGGAGGCCTTCTAGTCCAAACCCTGCCCAGGCAGGAAACTCTACACCATCTCAGACAGTTGGTTATCCAACATTTTCTTAAAAATTTCAAGTGTTGGAGCATTTACAACTTCTGCAGGCAAGTTGTTCCTTATTAATTGTTCTAACTGTCAGGAAATTTCTCCTTAGTTCTAAGTTGCTTCTGTCCTTGATTAGTTTCCACCCATTGCTTCTTGTTCTACCCTCAGGTGCTTTGGAGAACAGCCCGACTCCCTCTTCTTCTACCTGAGTTGAAAAAACAACTTATAAAATGAACATGGTGGGGAGTAAGACGTTCTCTTCTCTCTAGTGATCAAATCTGACAAGCGGGAAGCAGGAGTTCGAAGGAGAACAAAGCTAGGGTGGAAATATCACATGGAACTTTGGAATCATCTTCCCCCAACATCGGAACCTACAGGCCTTAAACAAACTGGTTAAGATCCAGCTTTTCCTCAGGCCTTGGGCCAGAATAAGTAGTCCCCGTTTTAGATGCTGTAGTGCAGGGGTCTCCAACCGTGGTCCCTTTAAGATTTGTGGACTTCAACTCCCAGAGTTCCTCAGTCAGATAAACTCATTTTACTTTATTGTGAAGGTATATTAACAGAATCTCATGAGCTCCATTCTTCCTCCATTATCTTTACAGTCCAAAAAATTAGGGAAATTCCCTTCTGAGCCTATTATCCTGCCAATTATGCTGACTTTTATCTGATCCTAAGTACAGACTATGGGTTTAATCAGTAGTGGGATTCAAATAATTTAACAACCAGTTCTCTGCCCTAATGACCAGCTGGGTGGGTGTGGCAGTGATGGACGTGGCCAGGGGGTATGATAGGCAGCACTCGGCCTCGTGCATCCCCCTGGGAGCAAAAATGGGCCACGGGGAGGGGGGGCGAACTTGCCACACCTGCACCCCATTTTAAGCCCAGGAGGCCTCCTGGGAGCAAAAACAGGCTGCTGGGGGGTGGGGCATGTCACACACACCCATACTCCATTTTGGGCCTACTAGCAGGGGTGAAATCTAAAAATTTTCCCTACTGGTTCTGTGGGCGTGGCTTAATTGGTGGGCGTGCCTTGGTGGTCAGATGGCTGGGTGGGCGTTGCCAATAACAATAAATAAAAATAATAAACAAAGTATATAAAAAAATAAGAGGTACCAAAAACCAACTTTCACACTTTACACACACACAACACAACACAACTGACTCACACACAATGTAAAAGCAGCTGCACTTCACACTTCACACAGCCACAAAAAGCTCAAAAACCAACTGACACACACACACACACACACACACAAATACCACATACAGCTTTTTGAGATGTTGTGTGTTTGTGTAGTTAGAGTGAAACACTACAGAAACACACCAAATCTCAGAAAGCTGCACAAATATTTTATTTTATTATTAAGGTTTGAGGACTTCAATTCCCAGAGTTCCTCAGCCAGCAAAGCCAGCCAGCATTAATCACTCAGTGATGAAATAGATTAGCTAAGTTAGATTAGTTCTGTCTGGTGCTGAAAATGAAACTGGGGCTTTCCGGCTGGGAAAAAAGACATGAGGTGGATCAGTAATCAAGTAAGTGCCTTAGACTCTCTTAAAAGGAGGTTTTCTATATGTTTTCTCAGAAAACATGTTTTTTAAGGTTCTGCTGATGAGGAACTCAGGGAGATCCCCAGAGTAGCCTTTAATTTTTTTTTAAGTTTAAAGACTCTGCCGATCTCAGCTGAGGGGCAGGATCCTCAAAGGCTTTTTTTTTTTTACTTTTAAAAGCATGTTTCAGCTGAAGCAAAACATTCTTTTAAAAGTTAAAAAAAACCTCTGCTGATGGTGGAGCTCAGCAGAAGCAGGGGGCGGGGCCAGGGATTTTTGCTACCGGTCCTCCAAATCAGCAGCCGCCATCGCTACCAGATCGTGCAAGCCGGTCCAATCCAGGAGCATTTCACCCCTGCCTACTAGGCCACCCTGCACTTACCTGGGAGCCAAAATGGGGTGCACGGGGATTCCTGGAAGGGACAGGGCAGGAAGGGGAGAGGCCAGTCAGCAATTTAACAACCGGTTTACCCAAACCGTCCCAAACCGGCTGAATCCAACCACTAGGTTCAATCTCCCAAGTTCATTCTTACCTACCATTACATCCTGTAATTCTTTTTTCATTTTTCTCTTATTTTTTTCCATATAGCTTCCAAAACATAATCTGTCATAAATTCAGTATCTTTCACTAATTTTGAAACAAACCTAACTCCCTTCTAGCACTGAGGATGTTACCTAGTTTAATAATCAAAAATCTGCAAGAAAACAACCAAATTCAGAGAGCACCAAGGAACACACAGTTCATCCCTGAGCTACAAGCATTCTCTTCTATTTGTACTAATTCTCTCAATCATTTATCCTATGATTTCACCAGCACTATAGATCTTTAATTCCTTTTGGCAGATGATAGATGAGAAGGAGAGAGAGATAATGTTAGTTAAAACAAATAAAAAAATGTATGCCAATTAAATTTAGCAGAAATTTTGATAATCGTATTTTATAAAAATGTAAAGATTAAATACTTACAAATTAGCTTTAGGACTAAAATATGATTGTGCCATGCAGAATATGTGTGACATCATAACGTTACATTCTTTCTTCTTTTTCAGATAGAAATGAATGTTCCAGATGCAAAGACAAATACTATCCAAACAAGAAACGCAATTTATGTATTCCCAAAAGTATTAGTGTCTTGGCTTATGAAGAACCTTTAGGGATCAGTTTAGCCTGTATTACACTTTCTTTTTCTATCACTACTGCTCTTGTGCTTGGAGCATTTCTGAGCCACAACAATACTCCCATTGTGGTAGCCAACAACAGGGACTTGACCTATACTCTCCTCATTGCCCTCCTGCTCTGCTTCCTTTCAGCACTGCTATTTATCGGCCAACCAGGAAAATTTACCTGTGTCCTAAGACAAACAACTTTTGGTGTGGTCTTCTCAGTGGCTGTTTCTTCAGTCTTGGCAAAGACCATCACAGTGGTTCTGGCTTTTATGGCCACCAAACCAGGATCCAGGATGAGGAAATGGGTGGGGAAAAAATTAGCTAATTCTATTGTTGTTTCCTGCTCCCTGATCCAAGCCAGCATTTGTACTCTCTGGCTATCAATTAACCCTCCATTCCCAGATGTTGATATGATCTCAATGACTGAAGAAATTATTCTGCAATGTAATGAAGGCTCTGTGACCATGTTTTATTGTGTCCTTGGCTATATGGGTTTCCTAGCTATTATCAGCTTCACCACAGCTTTTCTTGCCAGGAAATTACCTGACAGTTTCAATGAAGCCAAGTTCATCACCTTCAGCATGTTGGTCTTTTGCAGTGTTTGGTTGACTTTTGTTCCAGCATATTTGAGCTGCAAGGGGAAATACATGGTCGCTGTGGAGATCTTTTCTATCTTAGCTTCAGGTGCTGGGATTCTAGCTTGTATCTTTTTCCCCAAATGTTATATCATTGTATTTCGGCCTGAGTTGAACAAAAGGGAACAATTAATGAGAAGGAATATTGATTAATAATCCATCTCATTCTTCTTCTGTCAACCTTTTTAGTTGCAATTTATTGGTTATTAGTTTAAAGCTCTACATGGCATAGGTCCAGGTTACTGGTGGAACTGTCTCACCCCATTGGGACTGGCCTGCCCAACCAGTGCCAGCAGAGGAGGTGTGCTGCAGGTCCCATCATTTAAGGAATTCTGGCAGATGTGGTCCAGGAGAAAGCCCTTCTCTGCCAGGGCTCCTGCCCTTTGCAACATCTTTCCCCCAGAGGTGAAATTGGCTCTCACTCTTTTGATCTGGAGCCTAAAGATCTGGCTCTGCCAGGTGGCTTGGACCCCTAATGGGGCAGGATCATATTGGAGGTGGTTGTTGAATTAAAATTCAATCTCAAAAACACATGCGTCCAGTTCTCTTCCTCCCCATCATTTAACTGTTATATATATGTGTGTGCATTTTCCAAACATTATAAGGTTCCACTAAAGGACAATGATGCATCCTATCCTTTCGTATCAATTCTTGAGATTTTATCCTCTTTTTCAGCATATTTTCTGAAGCATATTCACTGTTGTTCCATTATTACTTTCTGATGAGAAAGAATCTCAGTGAATACATTGTTAGTCTAGGATTATGTACCTCCTTTCTGGAGTTTTTCAGAAACTAATTGGTGAGAAATTTACATGAGTAAATAAATCTTGAATGAGATTAGTAGATAAATTGAATCTTTGATGGGTTTTAAATTTCTGTAATTTTATGGGGTGTAATGTTATTTTAAATTTTTTGGCAAATTTGAATCTGTTTTTTAAGGGTTGTTTTAATTATGGTATATGTTTCTGTTTGTATTTTATTTGCCTGTTCACTGCCCTGAGTCCTTCAGGAGAAGGGCGGTATACAAATTAAAACATCATCATTATTATTATTATTATTATTATTATTATTATTATTATTATTATTATTATTATTATTATTAAATGCTCTAATATTTTCAGCAATCAGTTCGCCAGTTTTACTAGAATTGGAGAGAACCAGGAGCAACCTGGTTCAGTACCAATAGAATATCCTCTTTCCATTTACAGTAGACCTAGTGTTCATCTATCATTCAAAGAGGCCACCAATCATTATCAGTTATTTGGTTACTTCCTACCATTTCAGAAAAAAATATAAATGCATCTCTTGCCTATAAATGTTTACCACCTAGTTCTACAGATTTATTTATTTATTTGTTTGTTTGTTGATACTGTTGATACTATGTTGTCTAGTATTGTGAGAGGTGGAAGTATGGAAGGGTTTCTCCTAAAGTCTACCACCACTTCTACAGTTTTGAGTGTGTTCAGTTCCAGATTGTTTCGGTCGCACCACAAGGCTAGTCGTTTGACCTCTCATCTATATGTGGATTCATCATTGTTTCGAATGAGACCAATCACTGTTGTGTCATCTGCGAACTTCAGTAGTTTAACAGATGGATCGTTGGAAATGCAGTCATTGGTATACAGAGAGAAGAGAAGTGGGGAAAGCACACAGCCTTTGGGGGGCCCTGTGCTAATTGTACAGGTATCTGATGTGATCCTGCTTAGCTTCACCTGCTGCTTCCTGTTTGTTAGGAAGCTTGTGATCCACTTACAAGTCTGTTCAGGTACTTGTAGCTGGTTTAGCTTAGTTAGAAGAGTGTCTGGAATGATGGTATTGAATGCTGAACTAAAGTCTACAAAGAGGACACTTGCATAGGTCTTTGGAGATTCAAGATGTTGTAAGATGTAGTGCAGAGCCATATTAACAGCATCATCTGTTGATATATTTGCTCAGTATGCAAATTGCAAGGGGTCTAACAGTGGATCCGTGATAGTTTTCAAGTAGGAAAGCCTTTCAAAGGTTTTCATGACTACAGATGTTAAAGCAACTGGTCTGTAGTCATTTAATTCCTTGATGGTGGGCTTTTTTGGGAAGATGGTAGAGCGTTTGAAGCAAGAAGGAACATAGCACATCTCTAGTGATTTATTGAAGATACGGGTGAAGATGGGGGCCAACTGGTCAGCACAGACTTTTAAGCAAAAAGGAATTATCTTGTCTGGGCCTGGAGCTTTTCCTGGCTTTTATCTGTGGAATAGGTCCTGCACTTCCTTTTCTGTGATCACTAGGGGTTGTGAACCCAATGAAATGGAGTCAGTTGTAGGAGGCTTGGCTGTTGTTGGTGTGTTTGAGATGGGGGTTGTGGAGATAGGTGGCTGTGGTTTCCTTTCAAACCTGCAGTAAAACTCATTCAGGTCCTCTGCCAGATGTTGATTTCCTTCAGCCTGGGAAGGAGGTTTGCCATAGCCAGTAATATTTTTAAGAGTTTTCCACATGTTTGCTGGTTCATTTGCTGAAAACGGATTCTTTAGCTTTTCAGAGTAGTTTCTTTTTGCTGCTCTGATCTCCCTTGTTAGTACATTTTTGGCCTGATTGTACAGCATTTTATTACCTTTTCTGTAGGCTTCCTCTTTGGAATGACGTAACTGCTTAAGCTTAGGTATGAACCAAGGTTTGTTGTTACTGTATATTCGCAAGTTCCTTGTCGGTACACATAAGTTTTCACAGAAGCTGAAATATGATAAGCCTTGACTGACAAGCCTTGACTGAGGCATCGGGACATGCATCAGCTACTTCAGCTGGCCATGCTTGTAGCTTAGAAATCCATTTGCCAATCACCAGGGTCCTGAAGGGCTGCTGGCCCCAAATGCTGTGCAAAAGGAGCCTGCTCCTTAAGTATCCCAATGCCCACAGATATGTCCACACACTGCCATACTTGCTTCAAGCACTGAGCACTCGCATCTTTAATTTGACAAATTGAAGTTTAATTAAGAGTAGCTTTAAGTGCTGAACTTTAGAAGTATGTTTCATACAACCTGCTAAACTAAGTTAAAACTGTTTTAAAATAAAATATGTATGCTTTTTCGGACATATTTTCCTTACTTTTTAAGATGGCTCTAAGATGGTTTAAGAGAACTCTTAAAGTCACTGGCAACGGCTGCCAAGGCATTCATCCCAGTGCACAAACTACTATGTCTTCTGATTGGATAATTCCCAATTGTGTTCATGTTTCCAGGAAAGTACTAGCCAATCATTGTATTTCCTGAGTGTAGATTTTCCTGAAGTTTGTGTGTACACTGCTTGAAATTATGACAGTGTGGAAAAAACAGTTCTGCAAGCATTTAAGCCTGCCACAGTGTCCTACAGTCACATGATCATCATCTGGTCACTTTACAACCAGATTGCAACAAGCAGAGTTAATGGTGAAAGCAGCAGTAAAAGCACAGTCATGTAATTTTTCCCTTAGTAACTGTGCTAGTTTGGGTAACAAATTAGAGAGTAAGTAAGTGCAGGAAAGTGACTGAATTGCAGGCTTTCGGTGATTGCTGGTACAGTACTGATTGTAGCTTAATGTCTGGTAGTGATCTTGTTCTCACAGCAGCATATGTACCAAAATGCAACACTAGGAACTTGTGTGTGTGTCATGAAAGAGAAGGGTAAGTGGAATCATCCTGCAGAACAAGCTACTACTCTGTGTACCTAATGTCCTGCAAATCTTACAACTCCTCTCTGGAAAGTTACTCATTGTGAGAGCATCTGACCAGAAGTGTGCAGTTTTGAAAACATCAGCAGGAAAGCTAAATTGGGAAGTGTTCCTGATTTCTCTAACTTAACTCTGTATTGCTGTAGTAGCTGGGTTATTGATAGTTGTCCCATGATAATTGTTTATTGCTCAGGGTTGGGTTTAGCATTGGCAAGAGATATTAGCTGTATGAGATCCTAATTAGTATGGTACATAAGAGTCATAGGAACTCATTGGGAGCATAATTAGTAGGAATAATAATTTGTAGAAGTTATTTCTCTAATTTAACTCTGTATTGCTGTAGTAGCTGGGTTATTGATAGTTGTCCCATGATAATTGTTTATTGCTCAGGGTTGGGTTTAGCATTGGCAAGAGATATTAGCTGTATGAGATCCTAATTAGTATGGTACATAAGAGTCATAGGAATTCATTGGGAGCATAATTAGTAGGAATAATAATTTGTAGAAGTTATAATTCTTTTTTCTAAAAGCAGAGTTTGTCTAACATTCATTGGAAGAATCTGTAAAAAAAAGTATTTATGCTGAAATTAAGGATATGTTTCAAGGAAGTATGATAGAAGCAATGGTGGGTTGAAGAAGATCCCACAAGAATGGAGCTGGGGAAATTGGTCAGCTCTATGAATTCTTTTCCAGATCAAGGAGAGGACTAGTATCACTCACAAAATTGCTTCATAGAAAGGTTCCTGCAAAGAGATAAAAAAATTTAGCAATCTCTGGGGGGGGTTGAGCTCTCAGAGCTGGGAGGGGTCTGAGTTTGATGCCTGTATTTGGACAGTGGGTTTGCTTATTTCCTTTCATAATATACTTGGGAAATTGCTTATTACTAATTAAAGGTGTTGTGAAACCAGGAGTTTCCTGGTTTTGGTCACAACACTATAAAAAAATGTTGAGATTCTGGAAAGAGTATAAACGAGAGCAACAAAGATGATTAGGGGACTGGAGGCTAAAACATATGAAGATTAGTTACAGTAACTGGGCATGGCTAGTCTAATGGAGAGAAGGACCAGGGAAGACATGATAGCAGCATTTCTACTTTGGGGCTGTCACAGACAAGAGGTAGTCAAACTATTTTCCAAAGCACTTGAAGGCCAGGCAAGGAATAATGGATGGAAACTGATCAAGGAGAGATTCAATCTGGAAAGAAGGAGAAATGTTTTGACAGCGAGAACAATCAACCAATGGAACAGCTTGTCTTCAGAAGTTGTGGGAGCTTCATCACTGGAAGCTTTCAAGAGGAGACTGGACTCCCATTTGTCAGAAGTGGTGTAGGGTCTCCTGCTTGGATGTGGAGTTGAACTAGATGATCTATAAGGCCCCCGCTATTCTGTTTCCTTGTTTCCAGGATGAAAGACATTTCATGTAATTTTAAGGATTACATGGACAAATTTTATTTTTTGCAGAACAACAAAAGGGTGACTTAGAACATTCATTTTACAATTAAAGGAGAAGAGACCCATTAATATAGTGGAGCTATATTCTTTGACAATAGAAGATATTAAGGCTATTTAGGAACAATGTACTCAGAAATTATTTTTAAGATTATCTGCCACTACATAAATGAATTTAACAGAGGTTATAGAACAGAGTTGGGGAACGATGGTCCTTCTATGACTTGTGAATTTCAACTCCCAGAATTTCTGAGCCAGCCAATTCTGAGAGTTGAATTCCACAAGTCATAAAAGCACCCTTGTTCCCCACCTATGTTGTAAAGAACAAAAAATAACCTCAGGCAAAATAGAGACTGGGACTGAAGGTAGGTTTGAAAATGAATTTTAAAATACCAGACTACACAAGTAATATGGGAAAATATTCCTAACGGATTTACATATGAAACCAACTGATGTCATAATTAATCCAACAAGAAAGACACAGACTTTAGAGGATAATTAGAACTGCAGAAAAAATAATTGCTACCAACTTGCCTTCCATTGAGGACCTGTATACTGCACGAATCAAGAAGAGGGCTGTGAAAATATTTACAGATCCCTCACATCCTGGACATAAACTGTTTCAACTCCTACCCTCAAAACGACGCTATAGAGCACTGCACACCAGAACAACTAGACACAAGAACAGTTTTTCCCCGAAGGCCATCATTCTGCTAAACAAATAATTCCCTCAACACTGTCAAACTATTTATTAAATCTGCACTACTATTAATCTTCTCATCGTTCCCATCACCAATCTCTTTTCATTTATGACTGTATGACTGTAACTTTGTTGCTGGTAATCCTTATGATTTATTATTATTATTATTATTATTTATTATATTTGTATACCGCCCATCTCCCGAAGGACTCAGGGCGGTTCACAGTCAAAAACAACAGAAAAACATATAATACATAAAAAGCTAAAAGAATAGACAGTTAAATTCAATTGATGCTCTAACTTTTAAATACAAATTTAAAACCTCATTTAAACCCTTTTTTTTAAAATCCCAAGTTTAAAACTACGTTCAAGCTAGTCCTGCTCTTCGAAACAGCAGCGTCTTCAGCTCACGGCGGAAGGACTTGAGATCGGGGAGTTGACGAAGCCCCAGAGGAAGCTCGTTCCAGAGGGTAGGGGCCCCCACAGAGAAGGCCCTCCCCCTAGAGGTCGCCAGCCGACATTGTTTAGCTGACGGTATCCGGAGGAGGCCTTCTCTGTGAGAGCGCACTGGTCGGTGAGAGGCTAATGGTGGCAGTAGGCGGTCCCGTAAATATCCCGGTCCTAGGCCATGGAGCGTTTTAAAGGTGATAACAAGTACCTTGAAGTGAACCCGGAAGACCACTGGGAGCCAGTGCAGATTACGCAGGAGGGGTGTCACATGGGAGGCAAAGGTGCTCCTCTATCACCAGCAGCCGCATTCTGGACCAGTTGGAGTCTCCGGTACCCTTCAAGGGAGCCCCATGTGAGAGCATTACAGTAGTCCAGGCGGGATGTAACCAGGGCATGAGCAACTGTGCATAAGGCAGCCCGATCCAGAAAGGCGTAACTGGCGTATCAGGCGAACCTGATGAAAAGCTCCCTGGTGACGGCTATCATATGATCTTCAAAGACAGCCGTGCATCCAGGAGGCGCCCAGATTACGAGCCCTTTCCGTGGGGGCCAATAGTTCGCCCCAATAGTCAGTGATGGAATTAGTTGACTGTACCGGGCCGGCATCCACAGCCACTCGGTCTTGGTGGGATTAAGTCTGAGTCTGTTCCTCCCCATCCAAACCCGTCGGCCTCCAGGCACTGGGACATCATTTCAACAGCCTCGTTGGGGTGGTTAGGTGGAAATATAGAGCTGGGTATCATCAGCGTATAGATGACAACTCACCCCAAAACCACGGATGATCTCACCCAGCGGCTTCATATAGATGTTGAACAGAAGAGGCGAGAGAACCGACCCTGAGGCACCCCACATAAGAGGCGCCTTGGGGTCGATCTCTGTCCCCGTCAACACCGTCTGCGACCGGTCGGAGAGGTAGGAGGAGAACCACCGATGAACAGTGCCCCTCACTCCAAGTCCCCGAGCGGCGCAGCAGGAT
Source organism: Ahaetulla prasina (assembly GCF_028640845.1). Lineage (NCBI taxonomy): Eukaryota > Metazoa > Chordata > Lepidosauria > Squamata > Colubridae > Ahaetulla > Ahaetulla prasina. The sequence goes on along the minus strand of NC_080542.1, from coordinate 28,768,618 downwards.
ACCATGATCGATGGTATCAAAAGCCGCTGAGAGATCTAATAGGACCAAGACAGAGGAATAACCTCTGTCCCGAGCCCTCAAGAGATCATCAACCAATGCGACCAAGGCTGTTTCCGTGCTGTGACCAGGCCGGAAACCGGACTGGAATGGATCAAGATAGACATTTTCATCCAGGTACTGGGGCAACTGTCGTGCAACCACACTCTCGACAACCTTTGCCACAAAGCGAAGGTTGGAGACCGGACGATAATTTGATAAACTAGCTGGGTCAAGGGAAGGCTTCTTGAGGAGGGGCCTCACCACCGCCTCTTTCAAGGCGGCAGGGAAAACACCCTCCATATCATTTATATTGATATATTGACCATCATTTGTGTTGTAAATGTTGTACCTTGATGAAGGTATATTTTCTTTTATGTACACTGAGAGCATATGCACCAAGACAAATTCCTCGTATGTCCAATCACATTTGGCCAATAAAAAAATTCTATTCTATTCTATTCTATTCTATTCTAAAAAGGAGCCACACAAAAGATAAATCAGAAAAGTGACTTGGATGTGAAAAATAATTAATAATTATCTTGGATTTACAAAGGGATCTGTTAACCAACTAAAGCTGTTCTTGAGAGGAGAGAAGCAGTCTGACTTATAAAATTTTAGCCCACATTTCATGTTTAAAGCAGTGCTTAATCAAGAAAATAATTAAATGCTACTGGTAGAATTTAAGACAAATCGTCAGTAAAAAGAGGTCTATCAAAATACCCTATCAGAAATCTATTTCTTTTGCGTCCTTCTCTGTGTCTCTGTGTACAGTATGACTGTATTTTATGACTTTGTACCTTTTATTAGTTTTAACAGAAATTCTTTTTGGAGGGTTGGACTAAAAGACCTCCAAGGTCCCTTCCAACTATTATGTTATGTTATTATGTTATGTTATGTCATGCTTTCTATTTATCCTTTAGTAAATTGTTTGGTGGTCCCCCATTTATGTAAAGTTTGAGTCTTGCTATTCCAAGGTAGACCCATATCATCAGCAAATTAGATTCAGAATACTGCCACAAACTGATGAAAATCTCAAGCCCATCTCTTGGCTTGATCACTATGCCCAATGTCACTATCCACCTCTTCCCAAAATATGACTGTCTTTCAATCATTCAAATATTGCCCATTAAGGAACTGTGCCAAATATCCTAGTTCTTATGAGAATAGTAGAGAAAATGATAGTTCAACTCTGAAAAAGATAATATCCTCAGAACTTCCCTAAGGAATTGAACTCTGATTTAATAACTACCTTCATGTTTGTGCATCTAAATTACTATTATTAATTCTACTGTTTGGCAAAATCCCAGGGAATTTAGGGTTCCATTTAGTATTAGCTAAAAAGACAGATGTGGGAAATTTCTTCCCTTTGTTTCTCTTAAAATATGAATACCATTTAGAGCTGGAGAGAAACATGGTAGGCTAATGGATGGGTAAGGAGCCCCAGGTTTGATCCTGGATACTCCAAGATTTAGACTTAAAGGAATCAGGATCTGTTAAATGAAAATGGTTTTATCCTAGGAATGAGAGAAGTTCTTTGAGATTTGCCCTTGTAATGGAGAGGGCAATTTTACTGGTCTTAATGCTGATGCTAAGTCCCCATGTGGTGTGCCTAATTCACAGGTGCAGCATCTTTCATCCATATCCTCCATATCACAAGTACCATCATCCAGGAGATCTTATGGTTGGTGGAATTTCATCTCAATTTGGTCCAGTCTCTGAAAAAATCACCTTTGAAGATCATCCCCCACCAGTATTGCCTGGACAGTTTGTGTAAGGAATGTAATTATTTATTTATATTTTTCCTGCATTTATGACTGTCAAAATAAATAATTATAGAATTTCCATCAGAAAATAATAGCTGAGGTGAAATTAAAGAGATGTTAAGAATAGCATTTTTTAATCACCCAAGCAACATATACTGTGGAAAAGAATGAAGTTTTAAAAGCAACCTTCCTGAGTTGGGCTTGCACACCTACCGGTATGATTCTCAGCCATTGCCACATTGCCCAGGTGATACTGTGGGGAGATAACTTGGAGAAGGTTGATGACACCTCTTCTTCATTTTTCTACATAGTCCTCCTAAATAAAATATATCAAGTTGCCTTGTATCTAATAAAACAATGGCCTCCTTCAAACACACTGCAAGTTCTTCTATTCCAACTAACAATACAGGAATGTCTATAAGCCTGGCTCTGTGGCAGAAGACTGTCTATCTTTTTGAAAGCCACATTATATATGTAGATTCCAGACATTCCCTGTTTTAAAATTATTTGCACAAATTTCTTGCAGAAATGTCTGTATTCTGACAATAAATATTGAATTATTTATGCCTATACTATTGTACTTGTCTACAGATTAATTCTATATCCTGATAGCTGAGTTTTACCATGTCAGAAGGATACGAATACTTATAGAAGGGGCTGGTATGATAGACTATTTTAGAATGTACAAACCTCTAGAATGTGCTTCTGATGTGTAATGCAATTCTCCTTGTAGCGGAATTCCTAAGAATTACCAGCACATCCTGGCTTTGGCATTTGCAGTAAAGGAGATCAACGAAAACCCACAAATCTTACCCAATCTCACCCTGGGTTTCCATATTTATGACAGCTATGACATTGCTCAAAGGACCTATCAGGCAACCATGCTACTTCTATCAGCAACTGAGAGACTGGTCCCCAACTACTTATGTAACATCCAGAATAAAGTCATAGCTGTTATTGGAGGACTGGATGCTGAAATCTCCAATCATGTGGCAACTCTCTTGGATATCTATAAGATTCCACAGGTAAGCTGGACATTCTTGCATGCAAACATTATTCTACTTTTAGTGTCTCACTTTTACAACTGAGCTTTGTTTTTTAGTGTTATGTACAGTCTATTCAAGACTTAAATGTTCATTGACTGTTAATGACTGTTAACTGTTAAACTCCCACAGTTAGATTGGACATCCTTGCATGCAAATGTGATGCTACTTATAGTGTCATACTTTCACAATGGAGTTTTGTTTTTTAGAGTTAAATATATTCAAATAATAAATAGTATTCAGAGTCAAAGAGTGAATAGTTCTGAACTAGAAAAATAACTCTCCTCTGAAATTTGACATCTTTGTGTTGCAGGCAAGTCTAACCATTTTTCTTCTGTATCTTGGGCTCATATTACTCAACGTTTTGAAAATTATTGTAATAAGCTTGGTGTTCTGTCTCTGGATCTTGATTTTGGTTTTTGTTTTAATATTTATAAATTACAGTCCGATTAATAATAACTTCATGAAGTGGATCCCAACTGGGTAGTTAAACAATGAAACAAAAATGGTATGGAATTTTTTTGGTTCAGTGATTTCTTCAAAACCCAATCATCATTTTAGAAAGTTGCATGAATAACGCCATAAATAAGTGATTCATTTAACGGGATGCATCATATTTCATAAGCTATATAATTTATTTCTACAGGGCAGCTAATTTGTCAGTGCCAGTCTTCTAGAAATCACTAAATTCTTCTAGAAGCTTTCTTACTTTTTTAAACCTGGTATAAGAAGATGGTATTGAAACCATCTCTGTTCTGAAATTAAAAGAAAGTTCATGTCTTTTGACTGCCAATTGACCTTCATTGGTATATTTCTATAAATCTTGTACATCTTTGTCCTGCATCATCAAATCAAAAGTTTGTTCCAGTCATAGACCAGCCTTTAAATTATATATTCCAAATGAATGCTTTATCTGTTCTTACTAAAGGTCTTTGATTAGGTTTACGACGCACTGAATATATTTTGCTGCCCTGTGCCTTATAGAAATATTGTCTTATCTGTTTTTTATTTGCCTGTACACCGCCCTGAGTCCTTCGGGAGAAGGGCGGTATAAAAATCAAATAAATGAAATGAAATGAAATGAAATAGAGATGTCAAAGGTTGTAGTAAGTTCTTAGTGTTTCTGAAATGTTTTTGAGATATGGCAGAACTGTTTTTTTCATGGTCTGTGAAGACTGCACTGTGATTGGTTATGTGGCTAGAAATTTCTTTATATAGTTACATTTTCTATTCTTATATAGTGAAAGATTTTGCAACAAAATGAATTTTCATGAAGTCAGCTAATATAAAAGATCTATAACTATTCCTGAGTTTTGTTTCACCTTCAACATTAGAAATTTAACCTTTTAAAAGTTTACAACATACAAATTACTTGTTCTTCTGTGCATGTACTCAGAACTATTGGATTTTGCATGTGGACAAACAAGGATTATATATCCTATTTTGATGTTTGAAAATATGAAGCAGCAATTACCAAGAATCTATTCCTTGGTTTTAGATAAGTTCATATCAGTAATTCCTCTAGATGTGAAGCATCACTGAATGCCATTCATCAGACTTACAACATCTTCCATGCTATTAGACTTTCCAGAACCACCATCTCAATGGAATTCTCATAGCAAGAAGGCAATTAATTCCTTTCTAGAATTCCCATCTCAGTCTGGCACTCAAGGCTGATTTGAAGAGTTGGTATAATGATTATTAATTCAATATATGTTGATTGTTTTGAACACTTAAAAATCTTATCTAGATACTGCTCTTATCTTCTTTTCCTGTTCCTCTCAGCTCATTTGTGGCTCTGCTCCAATAATGAATGATAAAACTCCAGGCCTTCCCTTTTATCAGATGGTTCCCCCAGAAGCTCTTCAGCATAAAGGGATTCTTTCACTACTCCTGCATTTTAATTGGACATGGATCGCGATCCTTATCATGAGCAATGACCAGGGAGAAAAATTTGTAGAAACAATGGTTCCTCTGTTGTCCAAAAAAGGAATTTGTGTTTCTTTCATTCAACAACTCCCCAAACTTACTGATTTCACTAGATTTGATGGCATGCTTCAGCAGGGGGCAAACATCTATGATCATATCATGGGTGGTAATACCAGTGTACTGGTTTACAATGGAGAATCCTTTGCTATGAATTATTTGTTATGGCTACAATATGTTCCTAATATAGAAGAGGTGAGAAGTAAACCAAAAGGTATTTTATGGATAATGACAGCACAGATGGAGTTCAGTTTAATCTCTTTTCAACGTGCTTGGGATATAAAAATAATTGATGGTGCCCTTTCCTTCATGATGCACTCCACTGTTCTACCAGAGTTCAGATCATTTGCTGGGAAACAAAACCCTTTTGGTGCAAAGGGAGATGGATTTATCAGACAGTTCTCGCAAGAAGCCTTTGACTGTGTATTTCCAAATGTTGTTATGAGTGATGTGCTTGAGAATATTTGCAATGGTACAGAGGATTTGGAAAGCCTTCCTGGGACTCTTTTTCAAATGGACATGACTGGCCATAGTTACAGTGTCTACAATGCTGTTCATGCCATAGCTCATGGTTTGCATGCTCTTTTGTCGTCTAGAAATACTGAGAGATCAATGGCGGATAGAGTAGAAAGCAACATTCATCATCAAGACTTCTGGCAGGTAATATCCTCATCAGGAAAAGTACTATTAGTAAGCGTGATAGCAGCCTTGAATCTGTATTTAGATTATTTCCCATGTCCTAGAATTGGGGGGGGGGGAACATGCTTCAATAAGAATGTTGTGCTTCTTTAGTTATTGATTTTCTCTGTCTTAATTATTCATTACTACTTTGATTTTTATTGTGTCTCCTCCTATGCTAGACAACTTGTAACTTTAGAATGCTTATTTTGCATCCCCCATAAATCTCACATGGAAATATATCTGTTTTTCTATACCTTTATAATCATAAAAGTCAGAATCACTCTAGTTTGTTTTTTCTATTTTTTCCAAATTAGCAAGAGATTGTGGAAAAGATACAAAACAATTCTCTTAACTCCATCTCATTTTCACCAAAAATGATGATCTATATGCTCCTATTTAGAATTTCCACCCATAACCAGACAAATGATATTTTGGTGGTGCTGACCAGGTATCTAGGGCTCTAAGAATCTGAACGGAGAGTACTGAGAGCTTTAGGTTTGGCCATTTAAGACTAGCTTCCAGTTTCCTTCCAGATGCAATTCAAAGTGTTGGTCATCAGTTTTCATATATGGTACAGGGTCAGGTTATCTGCAGGGCCACCTTTCCCTGAGGACATCTATTCATCCTACCAGGTCACATAGGGTGGGAACACTCCTAGTTCCTTCCCCTAAATATTGCCATCTTTTGGAAGCTAGGAAGTTTGCCTTTTCCATGGCAGTTCCTGTCCTTTGGAACATTCTCAGCCCTGAAGTTTGAAAGGTCTCTGTCCTATTAACCTTGTTTTAAATAAACAAATTATTTTAATTCATACCCTTGACTGCATCTTCTCTTTAATTGCAGTACAGTGAGAAGGAAGTAAAATGTGACTAAATATCTGCATTTCAGTTCTCTATCATCATGGAGTCTGTAATCCCAAATTCTTGCATTTTTATTTTCAATTTAGTTCCAATATTTTTTGAGAAGTGTCGCTTTTAACAATAGTGCTGGGGAACAGGTCTCCTTTGATCAGAATGGGATTGTAGCAGCTGGATTTGATATTATCAATATGATAGCTTTCCCGAACAATTCATTTCTTCATGTGAAAGTTGGAAATGTGGACCATTCAGCTCCTCCAGATAAAATATTATCCATCAATGATGAGATGATAACATGGCACAGCTGGTTTAACCAGGTAGGGTTTAGTTATTGTCCTTGTTTCTGAATCAACAGCCTTTCTCTAATTTGATATGTAATTTTATCTTTTGGGACAAAAGGACATTTTTACATAAAGTCCACATAAGCAACTTCTAGACCTATATCACATTATATAAAATTGACCATTAACTATTTTAGGTGAAAGTATAAGAACTTATGAGTGCATTTGTTTAATCTAAACATGAGTATATTTCTGAGCTTTTTATATTCCTGTTTTTGCAATATAAAAGTCTTTTCCAAACCATTATTTCTATGCTTAAACTGAAAATACAAATGCCATATTTGCATCATTTCAAAAGTGAACACTAAACCAAAAGTTTCCAGATATATAAATTTCATCTTTAATTACCAGGTGACACCCGTTTCTGTCTGCAGTAAGACCTGTTATCCTGGGTTCAGCAAAAAAGTGAAGGAGGGAGAGCCATTTTGCTGTTATGACTGCATCCAATGCCCAGAAGGGATGATTTCAACCGAGAATGGTAAGAGATATTCATCTACTCCTTGTTTTTTTCTAAAGAAATCCATACAACAATTAATTACATATTGATTAAAGTCAATGTAGTGTTTGCTCTAAAATGTGGGGAAGTTTTCTAAACCTGTTAATTAATCATTTTGTCTCTCTGGAAGAGCCAAATATAAATTGACCATTAATTATCAATGATGATGATGATGGCTAAATTGGACAACCATTTGTGTGAAATGGTATAGGGTTTCCTGCCTGAGCAGGAGGTTGGATAGAAGACCTCCAAGATTCTTTCAACTCTGTTATTCTATTCTAAATTACATTAACAGATCTCCATTCACCCTAAGGGCTATCATCCAATTATTTATGAAGCATTACTGTAATTACTGTACACATGCATCATTGAACAATATTTATATCACTTTTTTCTTGTTTATCATAAATATATAAAATTGTCTAGACCAATGGTTTTCTTCACATTAAATATCTTTTGTGGCTATAGACCATGGCCACGGACCCCCAAGACTTAACTCAAGATTTGAATCATATTTTTTTTTTCAAATCTTCATGGACCCCCTGTGACCACAGGTTGAGAACCACTGGTCTAGATAATTTTTATTTACTCTTCATCCAACATGCTTCAGATCCCATCTTCAAAACAGCAATATCTAATGGAACCAAGAAGTATAGTTTCTCTGCTCGGTTCCTGCCTTCTTGAAATAGTCTCTCTCTAGTAGTTCGAGTAGCCTTAACCTTGCTAATTATCTATTTTCTCTGGTCTTTTGCCATTTATGGATAATTTGCAAGTTTGTATTAATTTTCAAATCTTCATTCCTTGTTGCACGACAGCAAAAATTCAGTAGTACTTAGGTTTTTTAGCCCAAAACATGGCATCATCTGCAAACAAAAGTTTTCACACATTCATGTCTTAATATTCTCCAGAAAGCATTTCAAGTATCTAAGGAAGATTAGCAGAATTAAATATAAATATCAGCTCAACAGCAGTTAGGCACCAGAAGTACTAGGCTCTGCACTATAATGTGCCTACATATATACTTATAAGGATGTTCCTAGGTTATAATATAATATAATAACAGAGTTGGAAAGGACCTTGGAGGTCTTCTAGTCCAACCCCCTGCTGAGGCAGGAAACCCTACACCATTTCAGACAAATGGCTATCCAACATTTTCTTAAAAATTTCCAGTGTTGGAGCAGTCACAACTTCTGCAGGCAAGTTGTTCCACTTATTGATTGTTAAAAGCTATCCAATCCAAATTTTCAAAATTCCTAATATGGGTTTTTTATATTACCCTTAAACCCTCTTATCCACCTGGAATTAGGCTCTATCTCTTTAGAGTCCCATCTGAGGATCTGTCTCTTCAGATAATAGATGAAGGAATTTCTTTAGGGAGCATATTTGTCACATTACCTGTCAGCTTTTTGGCTAAGATGAAGTATAGGGTCATTGGTTTCACTTCACCTTATTAGATAAGTATCAATCTTTCCCAAATAAGGCAATTTTAAAGGTATCTTGTTACAGCTCTTTTATTCCAGGATTAATTGCTGTTACACTTGATAAAACTACACCTATTAGAGTATCTGGGCCCAAGATAGTCTAAGTAGATAGACGCAGAGTTTTCCTCTTCTGTTACAGTTCAATAATTGTCCTTCCCTGCTCCATTCCTGGATTCTTTTATAATATTTCACCTAAGAGATTCTTCATTTTAGTCTGAATCACTGAATTATTTATAACTTTTATTTTTTAAAAATTAACAAAATAGAAATTATCTGGATGTTAGAGAAGCTAAAGAAAAATAGTGTGTACTAAGAAAAGGGGGGAAAAATCTCTTTTTTCAGTAAAAAGTCCTTAAGGTGTTTCCAGTCCCTAATAAATAGAGTTGCTGATCATTCTCTAATCAAGCAAGACAATTTTGGCATTTCATTGTCACCATTCATTCTCCCATTTTAGGCATTTTAGAGTTTGTTTGTTTGTTTGTTTGTTTTTGCATAGAGTAAATATCACACTAGGAACACATATGTACATATACTCTGCCAGGATTTTTTCTAATTGTCTATCCATTGATTACAATAACAAAAGTTCTAGATTCAGTTAAATGTTGATCTTTAAAATTCTTTATATCATTATATGTATTTGAACCTAAAATGTTCTGCCCTTTTTTTTTTTACAAAGCTAACAGGCATGATACAATGAGTCACACACACACACACACACACACACTTTTTTTTTCTTGTTTAATTTCTCCTGATAGGAGGTTTGCATTTTTCTCCGAGATGATCAAACTTCTCCCACATAGTTTCATTTTTATTTTTATTTCTAAACCTACAAATAAAAACACATTTAAATTAAAAGAAGAATTAAAACACTTTATGTTCCTGGTATCTTCCTTGCATTATTAATTGCTTCTGCTGTTTTTGTAAGTTTTAATTTTATTTTTTTAATTTTATTTTTAATATATATTTGGCCTGTTGTAAATGATCATTTTAAAAAAATATTTATCTTCAACTTAAAATAAATAAATTTATATTCTGAATCAACACACCTTTAATGTCACTACAAGCATTCCCCATATATTTATTCATATTAACAGTCAAGCACACTTCAATCACATCTGCCTTATGCAAAACCTTTTGTTAAGCAATCCATTTATTCTCACACTTGCTTCACTTCAATCATACAGTCCATCGCTGTTATCACATTTAGTGATCAACCTTTAACTTTAACTGTAATTGCAGCCCAAGCCAAAAGCAAAATCCAGTTCAGCCCTTTATTTGCTTACACCTGTCAGGCACAAACAACTAGGCTCACACATGCACAGTTCATCTAATTATTTTATTTTGTTCAGCCTATAATATGGAATCTCTCCAGTCTGGCTGCCTACTCCTAGAAACAATTAGATAGGATTCCAAGAAGTGGTGAAATCCAATTTTTTTTACTACCGGTTCTGAGGGCATGGCTTGGAAGGCACAGCGTGGCTTGGTGGACGTGGCAGAGGAAGGATACTGCAAAATCTCCATTCCCACCCCACTCCTGGGGGAAGGATATTGCAAAATCTCCATTCCCATCCCACTCTGGGGCCAGCCAGAGGTGGCATTTGCCAGTTCTCCGAACTACTCAAAATTTCCATTACTGGTTCTCCAGAACCTGTCAGAACCTGCTGGATTTCACCTCTGATTCCAAGCAACTTGGGGTTGGGCTTAGCCCCAGATCTTTTTGTGTAGTGACACTGAGCTAGCTTGCTCTGTGTCAGAGCAAGCTAACTGTGCTTGAACCCTTTTCCCTGCCAGGCTGGGTGCTTCCCAACATCACCCTCCTCTCCACAACAGCTCCCTCTTCTTTCATGATATCTTCACTTTTTCAGTTTTCACAGGAATAGTATCTTTCACCCCAAGTCTGAGGACTCTATTGTGCCAGGCATAAGTCTCACAAAACATCTAGATGATTAGAAAATTCCTTTCCCTCAGTAAATGCAATCCAGAAGGTGAAGGTTGCCGCTCATTTAATGCATGTTTTCCTCTGGAATGATCCCCTCTGCCTTTCCCTTCTGGACATCTGCCCTGGACATCTTTGTCACCCTTATTTTCATGGGCTCCTTTTCCCCAACCTCTGTCATGGCCACAGCAAGAGGGGAAAAGTCTGTGTAGCAAGGCCTTGGGTTTGGTTCCTTTGGCCACCAAAGCTCCCATTGTATGTCTTCCAAGCTTGAGTCCATGCTCACACAAAGACTGTACAATCAGCCCAGGTTCTGAGGCACTCCTTGCCTCATAAGTGTGGTCTGGATTTGAATGTCCAGACTCTATTGAAAGTGGACAATTAAAGTTACTTCATTCCAATCCACACCAGATGCTATTAATATGAATTCAGCTATATACAGATTGACTCTTTGGTTATTGTTCTGTCCTCCTTCGCCTCCGTCCGAATGATGGCTTAATTAGCTGGCACCATCAGTTCTGGCAGCAGAATAGCCAGCATCTGCCAAGAGCTTCCGTTATCTTCCACGACGTTGGTGAGTCACCCAGGAACAAACTTCAGCTCTTAGTCAGTGGATTTGCCTGTTACAAAGAGACACAGCAGCTCTCACTGCCTTTTATATCCTGTGGGGTGTGGCTCCATGACTCAGCACTTCCTAGGCCTGCCCCACCCCTGCTTCTATTGTTCCCTCCTCTCCTGCCTACGAAACCTAGAGTCCAACCAAGCCTGATTGCCATCAGCTCAGTCTGCAGGCATGGCCTGGAGGTGGGGGAAGAGTCAGGGGATGGAGGCCTCGTTATTTCTTCCACCTGGCCTGCTTCTGGCTCCTGGAGCTGAGCCAGGAAAGCCAGTGCTCCCAAGGTAAGTCCTGATGGCCCTTCCCCTTCACTTCCCAAGTCACTTTCTGGCAGCAGGCCTGGCTCCAAGTCATTTTCTGGCAGCAGGCCCAGCTCGGGGGGCGCAGAAACAACAGGTTATCCTGCCTGAGCTGGCAAATCCAGTGGCTATCTGTCATGTCTTATATCAGATATCTAATCAATCTATAAAGTTCTGATAATATCCATGATTGGATTGTTGCCTTCAATGACTGGTATTTTTTTTTATTTGCATTTATATCCCGCCCTTCTCTGAAGACTCAGGGCAGCTTACACTATGTTAGCAATAGTCTTCATTCTATTTGTATATTTATATACAAAGTCAACTTATTGCCCCCAACAATCTGGGTCCTCATTTTACCTACCTTATAAAGGATGGAAGACTGAGTCAACCTTGGGCCTGGTGGGACTAGAACCGGCAGTAATTGCAGGCAGCTGCTGTTAATAACAGACTGCATTAGCGGAGGACTGGTAATGCCCATTGAGCCACTGACTTCGTTAACAAATTCAGACTACAGGACAGCCTTGAACAGCCTTTTGGAAACTCTGCCACTTGGGTTGGGCTCACATTGGGCTATGAAGGTTCTTATGAAGGTTCTTGTCTGGTTCTCCTCCAAATCTTACTGCCAAGCCTCCATGTCTCCACTACAAAACTGGCTGTAAAGCTGGAGATGCTTATATTGTAGGGGAGACTCGAGATGCTGGCATTGGGGTATTTTGAATTTACTGAATCAACTGAAGCACGATCTCTGCCAGATATAACAGTAACAGATTTGGAAGGGATCTTGGAGGTCATCTAGTCCAACCGTGTGCTCATGCAAGAAACCTGTAGTAGGGATTTGAACCTCCAAACTGCCCACCTTTCTGATTGACAAGCTCAGTGTCTTAGCCACTGAATCACCTAATCAGGCTTGATTTCATTCTCTGTGAAATGCTTCATTTCATTCTCTAGCCCATCTCAACACTGTAGCATAGCATCTACCATGCCTTGGTCCTCTGACACTCCTGCATGAGGGTGTATGACACCCATGTAACATTGTCTATCTTTTATTTACAGGGAGTAAATATAAGGAACAAACAACTACACCCGCACATTTAGCTAACCGGTTTATTATGTTCTGCCTATAATATAAGAATCTACCAAGTCTGGCAACCTATACCTGGAAAAAATTAGATAAGATTCCAAGGAACTCGAGTGGGGTAGAGGGATTGTCAACCTAACCCCTTTAGAATTGTGCAGTGGCAGCAGGGTTTCTTCTCCCAGCAAGGTTGGGTGCTTCCCAACACACCTAATGGAAAGAATCTTGCCATACTAAAGAGATAACCTTCTAATTTACTAGATATATCTTGAAAAAATCTAGGGTGTGGCTACTCTGAACCCCTTCCTGCTCCTTCATCCAGTTTAGGACTGCACTGTCCCTTAATTTAGTCTTATCTCTGTTGGAAGTTTCTCCTCTCTTGGAAAGCTCTGGGCTGCCAAAACTCCTTTTCATGATTCTCCAGATGTACATTCTATTATATCCACAGCTATTCACAAGTTTATCCATTGGTGGTTTGATTAATTGAAGATTATGCAAACATTTATAAAGAAGAGAAAGAAGCCTTCTCTTTTTAGCTTACCAGCACATGGCATGTGTAGCCTGCTAAAATTAAATACAATATTGATCAAATTTGAGGAATTTTGCCTTATAGCTATTCACCTGAAAAACTGTTTTAAATGAAATATACAGATATTATTTAATACAAGTTACTTCATTTTATCCAGAGTATACAATAATGATTAATATACTATACATCCTAGTCAATCAGATGAAATTTATATTCCCTGCTCACATAGAGAAATCAAAGGAAACTATTTTTTCATGATTTACCAGGACTGTAGTTCTTTAATTTATTTGTAAAGATGACAGATAGATGAAAGATAATAGACAGATAAATGGACAGATGATAAAAAATGTTAATAAAATAAATATAAAACACTATTAAATAAAATAAATAAAACTTGTGTGCCAATTATATTTAACAGGAATATTAGTACTCATATTTTATAAAGATCATAAAGATTACGTATTTGTAATTATAAATTATCTGCATGATAATAATATATACTGTAACAATAATGCAAATGCAGAAATGTGGAACATATATGAGGTTAACATATTAATTCTTTTTTTTTCAGATAGAAATGAATGCTCTAGATGCAAAGAGAAATTCTATCCAAACAAGAAACATGATTTTTGTATTCCCAAAAGTATTAGTTTCTTGACTTATAAAGAACCATTAGGGATCAGTTTAGCCTGCCTTTCTTTTTCTTTTTCTTTGTCCACTGTTCTTGTGCTTGGAGTATTTATGAAGCACCACAACACTCCCATCGTCATAGCCAACAACCGGGATCTAACTTATATACTCCTTACTGCTCTGCTGCTCTGTTTCCTTTCAGCACTGCTCTTTATTGGCCAACCAGGAAGATCTACCTGTTTATTCCGACAAACTATTTTTGGCATAGTCTTTTCAGTGGCTGTTTCTTCAGTCTTGGCAAAAACCATCACAGTGGTTCTGGCTTTTATGACCACCAAACCAGTATCTAGAATGAGAAAATGGGTGGGGAAAAAATTAACTAATTCCATTGTTATTAGCTGCTCCCTGATCCAAGCCAGCATTTGCACTCTCTGGCTGTCAATTAACCCTCCATTTGTAGATGTTGATATGATCTCAGTGCCTGAAGAAATTATCCTGCAATGTAATGAAGGCTCTGTGACCATGTTTTATTGCGTCATTGGCTATATGGCTTTCCTGGCTATTATCAGCTTCGTCACAGCTTTCCTTGCCAGGAAATTGCCTGATAGTTTCAATGAAGCCAAATTCATCACCTTCAGCATGTTGGTCTTTTGCAGTGTTTGGCTGACCTTTGTCCCAGCATACCTGAGCTCCAAAGGGAAATATATAGTGGCTGTGGAGATCTTTTCTATCTTAGCTTCAAGTGCTGGGCTTCTGGGCTGCATCTTTTTCCCCAAATGTTATATCATTGTGTTTTTTCCAGACTTGAACAACAAGGAACAACTAATGAGGAAAAAAAGGGTGATTAATAATAACTCTCTGTCATCCTCAGTAAAAAAAAATTAATCTAGATTTTTGCATTTCTAAACATTGTAGAATATTCATGGAAATATCCATCTTAGATCCTGATTTATATAACTTTTCTCCATTTTCTAAACATTCTAAGATTTAACTAAGGGGGAAGTATCAGTTGTTGAGACATTAATGTTTCTTTTAAGCATCTTTTCTGAAGCACATTCAGATAGATGATCTAGCTATAGCAGCTTCAGTCTTGAACATTGGCCACTGTAGTCTAAGAATTCTGTGTTAACCTTTGGGCTGATAACTGTTAAAGACATTTGGGTTACCAGGTCTCCAGGGGAAATATGGTGAACAGATGGTACAGGGATAGATCTCCCGTCAACCACTTCCAATAGTGAAAGTTTCCCTCACAGGCCCAAGCCAATCAGCAAAACCAAATGTTTTGTCTTCTGGAAGTCCAAAAGAATAATATAAAATTCCAACCGGTCCAAAGCCTGATCTCCAGAGCCAAACCTTGGTTAGACATAGAGGGGGATATCTTATCTTGGGAATGTGCCCTTCTGGGTTTTGAGTGTGGGAATAGCCTCAACTTCAATGCCAATATGGGGATGTATATATACCCTGCTGGATTGGACTGACTCTGGAGATTGGAATTGAGGCAAATGATTTGCAGTTGTTATCTTTTCTCCATGGGCAGTACCAATTTGTGTTATAGGGAAGAAAAGTACATCCCTAGATCCATTGTGGGGAATGCCTCAGGTCTCTCTAGTCAGACTGGCCTCTTGTTTATCATTTATTTGAAGCTACTGGGGGATAGAATGGGCTTTAGCTTCATCAGTGTGTTGATGATATCAAACTGGGTCCTGCCCTTTGGAACATCTTGCCCCTGGGGGTGAAATCTGCTCCCACCTCCTGACCTTCTCTAAGGGCCTGAAGACCTGGCTTGAGACCCCAATGGGGAAGTATCATGCTAGAAGAAGTTGGTGGACTAATAGAAGATCCTACTTGTTATTATATATTTTTTATTTTATTTTTTTATTTTTTTATTTATTTATGTCACACAGTATATACAAGCATAAGCATGAAATAACTATACAATATATAAGCATATATATAAGCATAAGTATGTAATAACTATATTAATTGGATATAATGAAAGGAAACAATAGGACAGGAACAGTAGGCACGCTTGTGCTCTTATGCATGCCCCTTACAGACCTCTTAGGAATGGGGTGAGGTCAATAGTAGACCCTGAAACACTGAGAGGTCTGTTTCATCTTCAGTATCAGGGAGTTGCGTAATACACACCAGGAAAACAAACAAACAAACCCACACACCAAATTTGCGAATGCAACAAAGCTCTGCCTAAAGATTTGTAGATAGATAGATAGATAGATCTTTGGTTATTCGGGTTTTCTCCCGCGTAAAATTGGAAGTGTCTTGGCGACGTTTCGACGAAGTCTCATTCGTCATTTTCAGGCTTCAGCTTCGTGCTTCTGGGAGCACGAAGCTGAAGCCTGAAGATGACGATGAGACTTCGTCAAGACATATTCAATTTCTGAGAAATAACAAAGACCTACATACAAACACCCACGAAAACCTCAGAAAACATAGATAGATAGATAGATAGATAGATAGGTAGATAGATAGATAGATAGATAGATAGATAGATAGATAGATAGATAGATAGATAGATAGATATAGATATAAAGATATGTATATGTGTATGTATGTGTATACACATACATACATCCACAGAGTGTGCATACACACACATGCACACACACACACACACACACACACACACACACACTATTTTGTTTTATTTTTTAACCTTGTAAGCCCTCCAAAGTTAAATAAATGAAATACTAAACAAATGATACTACTTAGGTACTTGGTCAATTCCTCGAGGCTATAAGGGCCTGAATTGCGGGGTGGGGGGGACAGCTGCAACTCACCCCTAGTAAAATATAGTATTTTTGTTTATATGCTTTTATGTGACATTTCTGAATCTGGACAGAATAAGACAGAACTTATTCATGGCTTTTAGTGTTCTCGTGTTCTAATAACATATCTGAACAGGCGAATGAAAACATAGTCCACTGGAAAGAAGGACTTATGGGGTGAGGGTGGGGTGAGAAGAAACTCTGTTTACATTCGGGTGACAAAAGTTTGAGTGAAAAGCTGTAAAAACATCTACTTGGGTCTACCTGTATACTTTTTTCAGCATTAGAAAGACTGGCTCTTTCTGCAGTATTCTTTCACCATTCTGTCCACTCTGATGCACTGTAATGATGCATATGAATCCATTCAGATTCTTCCTGAGGTTTACAAAGTCCATTCTGTTATATTTATAGATGTTTTATATGCAGTAACCTATCCTCAACTGTACTACCTGAAAAGGTCATTGTCAATAGACTAAAAAATACTAGTGTTTAGGGAATGTCCTTGGCAAATCCTTGTTCGCTTGCCATAATTGCATGTTAGTTAATGAAATTTAAAGTAATTGTTTCTTTTTTAATAGCTAAAAATCAATTTAAGGCAAATCTTCAGCTTAAAGGGGTCTATAAGAAAAATCAAAATGTCTACTTTCTGCATCTCCATGACTATTTGGAGCTCACTTTTGAAAAAAATTAAGCAATCATTTGGACTAAATAGTTTAGAAATCTTTAGAAATTTTAAGCAGACATTATTCATATTTATACTATAATATATAATTGGTAATTTATGTAAAGTTTAGGTATAGTCATGCTAACTTCTTTGATATGCCAAGCTGGCTTATATTATCTTACCTACTGAGCATGTCCAAGATGGCGCCGCCCTGCTGATCGGGGGAGCGGCAGTGGGCCTTTTCGGGCCCTGTCCGGTTCTGGGGGGGGCCTTGGTGACATCTTAGGCCCCCGGACCTGATGGAGGAGCATCCAGTCACCCGGTGGAGGGGTGACTTGGCGCAGGACGACTCCGGGGGGCGTTGGGAGGAGCCCCGGAGCGTCCTGCTGCAGTGGTGGTCATGGCGGCTGGCCGGGCGGCTGGCCGGCTTGCCGGGCGGTCGCGGCTTGCCGCCGGCCTTTTTCGGCGGTCTGGCGGCGGCGGCGGCGGCGGCAGCGACGGCGACGGGGGGTCACTGATATCCAGGCCCCCTGGACCCCGCCCGTGGGAGGAAGCAAGCTAGCCGGGCGGCTTGCTGGGCGGTCTGCGGCTTGTCTGGCTGCCGCCGGTCTTTTTGGCACTCTGGCGGCGGCGGCGGCGGCGACGGCGGCGGCGGCGGCGGCGGCCTTTGACATCTTGGGCCCCCTTAGATCCCCCGCCCTGATGGAGGAGGCTTCAGTCGTGGAGGAAGATGGAGGACGGGCGACTTCAGGGGCGAGGGGAGGAGCCCCGGAGCCCCGGAGGAGGCCCAGTGGAGATCTGGAGGGCCTACCGGGCCCCCGTCGGCCTTTGTTGGTTTTTTGGCGGCGGTGGCGGCCTGGCTTTTTCGTCTGGCGTCGGTGGAGTGACTGGCGTCCCTTCCTAGTTGGGGGGGGATGTCGGTGGCCTCATGTGGCGGCGGTGGGGGGCCTGGTGGCGGCCGCCGGGCGGAGGTGGCCGGTGGCGGCGGCCTACCTCGGCGCTTCAAGGTGGCGGACGGCCTGTTTAACATCTCTACCATCGGTCCGCCCCTCCCCCCCTCTCCTTCTTCCTTAGTCCACCCCTGACTATTTATAGGTGGGTGGCGAACTGACTGAATGAGTGGTTTTGTTTTCTACCCCACGAGGATCACTATTGACTGCTTCCCATCAGGACTGACTGACAGACCGGTTGTGGTCACTGTATCATCTGTTACCATCTTGACCGGCCCAGGATGGGCCTCCTGCGGACTTTCTTGGTGATGCGACGTTCTGGCTGACCTTCTTGCCCTGCGAGGCGCCCCTCTCGCGGGTTTGGCCCTCCATACTATCGAGGCCCACCTTGAGGCAGGCTTTGGAGCCCGAGAGGTGGCATGCTAAAAATAGGAGGCTTAGGGCTTTTAATTAGTTGTTTTAAGAAATTTTTAAGGGAGTTTTAATGGGGATTTTAAGGGCTGGGAGGGAGGATTCGACGGGTAGGGGAGAGAACCCGTCGGGAGGGGTGGGAGGTTAGGGTGGGTATTGGGAGTAGCCCGCCGGGTGGGGAGCCAGTCCTTGCGCGCTCGTGGCGGTTTAGTAATGGGTTCGGAGGTTATAGGGGGATTCGTTCCTTTTGGTGAGGTGGTTCCATTTGCACGGTAAGTGGGAGGGGCAGATATGGCGGAAGGGGGACCGCATCGTTTTGGGGGGGCGCGCGCTCGATGTCTGCAGGCGATCGCGCGCCCCGATCCCCCTCCCTTCTCCCGTTCCCCGGATGGTCAAGACCCTCAGAGCCTGGGCCTTCGTCTGATGTTATGCAACGCACGGTCCGTGGCCAATAAGGCCCCCCTAATACATGATCAGATTCAGGGGGGTGCCGCGGATATTATAGGCGTTACGGAGACCTGGTTGGGCACTGAAGGGGGCGTGCCCCTGGTCGAGATGTGCCCACCGGGTTTCCATGCATTCCATCAGCCGAGGGCCCAGGGTAGGGGTGGTGGGGTGGCGGTTGTTATTAAGGAGAGTCTAGAGCCGAGGGAGACCACTGTACCTCAGATTGCCGGGTGTGAATCCCTCTTTGTGAGGTGGGGTCATAGGTGTCAGATGGGCTTGCTGGTCACGTACCTGGCTCCTTGCTGCGTGACAGCCGCCCTGCCCGAGCTCCTGGAGGTGCTGGCTGGGGTGGCAGTTGAGACCCCCAGACTTTTAGTCATGGGGGACTTTAACTTGCCATCTTCCGGCTCGTCATCGACGGCAGCTCGGGAGTTCATGGCTTCCATGACGGCCTTGGACCTGACCCAAGTAGTTGATGGCCCTACTCACATTGGGGGTGGCACTCTGGACCTGATTTTTGTCTCTGGTCAGTGGTTGAGAGATCTGGACTTAAAGGAAATAGTCATTGAACCTTTGTCATGGTCAGATCACTCTCTTCTTCGCCTAGACTTTCTGACCGCCATTCACCACCGCAGGGAGGCGGAGCCGATTCGTTGGTTCCGTCCCAGGCGCCTGATGGACCCGGATGGGTTCCGGACGGAGCTTGGGCCATTTCCTGAGGGTCTGGCTCACGGCTCGGCTGAGGAACTTGTTGCGGCCTGGGAACGGGCCGCGGCGGGGGCCTTAGACCGTGTCGTGCCTTTGCGGCCTCTGACCCGGCGCAGGTCCCAACCGGCTCCTTGGTTCTCCGAGGAGCGGAGAGGGATGAAGCGCCGGAGAAGACGCCTAGAGAGCTCCTGGAGGTCTAGCCGTTCAGAAGCTGATCGGACACTAGTGAAGTCCTATACTAGGACTTACCTAGTGGCATTGAGGGAAGCGAGGCGTAGCTACGCCTCCTCCCTCATTGCATCGGCAGATAACCGCCCAGCCGCCCTGTTTCGGGTGACCCGCTCCCTCCTACACCAGGGGGAGCGGGATGACCCGTTGCAGGGACGTGCTGAGGAGTTTAACGGTTATCTATACGATAAAATCGTTCAGCTTCGGGATGGTTTGGACCAAGATTGCGGTGATACGGGTGGGACGGCTGAGGATGGTCTTGGTGACATTTTATGGGATGAGTTTGACCCTGTCGCTCCCGAGGACATGGACAGGTTGTTGGGGAGGCTGAATGCCACCACATGTTTACTGGACCCGTGCCCCTCCTGGTTGGTGCTGGCCACGCAGGAGGTGATCCGAGGCTGGCTCCAGGCGATTACGAGCGCTTCTTTGGTGGAGGTGTCTTTCCGGCCGCCTTGAAAGAGGCGGTGGTGAGGCCCTCCTCAAGAAGCCTTCCTGACCCGCTGTTTTAGGTAATTATCGTCCGGTCTCCAACCTTCGCTTCGCGGCGAAGGTTGTTGAGAGTATGGTGGCATATCAGTTTCCCTTACACCTGGATGAAACTGTCTATCTAGACCCGTTCCAGTCCGGTTTCCGGCCCGGTTACAGCACGGAGACGGCTTTGGTCGCGTTGGTGGATGATCTCTGGAGGGCCAGGGATAGGGGTTGTTCCTCTGCCCTGGTCCTATTAGACCTCTCAGCGGCTTTCGATACCATCGACCATGGTATCCTGCTGCGCCGGTTGGAGGGATTGGGAGTGGGAGGCACCGTTTATCGGTGGTTCTCCTCCTATCTCTCCGACCGGTCGCAGTCGGTGTTGACAGGGGGGCAGAGGTCGGCCCCGAGGCCCCTCACTTGTGGGGTGCCGCAGGGATCGATCCTCTCGCCCCTTCTGTTCAACATCTACATGAAGCCGCTGGGTGAGATCATCAGTGGGTTCGGTGTGAGGTACCAGCTGTACGCGGATGACACCCAGCTGTACTTTTCCACACCGGACCACCCCAACGAAGCTATCGAAGTGCTGTCCCGGTGCCTGGAGGCCGTACGGGTCTGGATGGGGAGAAACAGGCTCAAGCTCAATCCCTCCAAGACAGAGTGGCTGTGGATGCCGGCATCCCGGTACAGTCAGCTAAATCCGCGGCTGACCATCGGTGGCGAGTCATTGGCCCCGATGGAGAGGGTGCGCAACTTAGGCGTCCTCCTGGATGAACGGCTGTCTCTAGAAGATCATTTGACGGCCGTCTCCAGGAGAGCGTTCTACCAGGTTCGCCTGGTGCGCCAGTTGCGCCCCTTTCTGGACCGGGAGGCCCTTTGCACGGTCACTCACGCCCTGTGACGTCTCGCCTGGATTACTGCAACGCTCTCTACATGGGGCTTCCTTGAAGGGCATCCGGAGGCTGCAGTTAGTTCAGAATGCGGCTGCGCGGGTGATAGAGGAGCCCTCGTGGCTCCGCATAACACCCATCCTGCGCAGGCTGCACTGGCTACCTGTGGCCTTCGGGTGCGCTTCAAGGTTTTGGTGACCACCTTTAAAGCGCTCCATGACATAGGGCCGGGTTATCTACGGGACCGCCTACTGCGACCAGATACCTCTCACCGACCCGTGCGCTCTCACAGAGAGGGACTCCTCAGGGTGCCGTCAGCTAGGCAGTGTCGGTTGGCGACGCCCAGGGGAAGGGCCTTCTCTGTGGGGGCTCCCACCCTCTGGAACGAACTCCCCCCAGGACTCCGTCAACTTCCTGACCTTCGAACCTTCCGTCGCGAGCTCAAGACACATTTATTCATCTGTGCAGGACTGGCTTAGATTTTTAAATTTAGAGGGGTTTTAAATTGATTTTAATATTTATATTTGATATTTATATCTCTATTTTTAATAATTCGGGCGCTAGAATAAGTTTTTTAAGGATTATTTTAATTTGTATATTGATATTGATGTTTTATATGCCTGTAAACCGCCCTGAGTCCTTTGGGAGATAGGGCGGTATATAAATTCGAATAATAATAATAATAATAATAATAATAATAATAATAATAATAATAATAATAATAATAATAATAATCAGCAAGCCAGCTTCAAATACCACATCAAAAAAACTCATAAATGCCTTAAACACAAATCATGGCATCATTTTGTCCACAATCACCATCAAACAATAAGTCAACTCTGAAAACATGATTTTTTCAGATATTCCCTAGAGAACTGAACTCAGACTTAATAGCTACCTTCTGGTTTGTGCACTTAAATTATTATTATTAATTCTGTTGTTTCTTAAAATCCCACTGAAATTCAGTGCCCATTAGAAAGAGTAATAAAAAGACAAATGTAGGATATTCCTACTCTCTTTCTCTTAAATTATTAATACCATTTAGAGCTGCAAAAATAAATTGGCAGGGTTGTAGATGGTCAAGGATTCCCAAGTCTGGATCTAATATATAACAGGAATAAGACTTAGTCAGGATGTGTTAATTTCAAAAACACTAATGGTTTTATTCTAGGAATAAGAGTTCGTTGAGATTTGGAAATGTAATAAGGGGATTCTTTGACATTGTCCCTTGTAATGGGGAGGGAAATTTTATTGGTCTTAATGCTAATGCTAAGTCCCCATGTAGTGTGCGTGACTCATAGATGCAGCATCTTTCATCCATATCTTCCATATCACAAGTACCATAATCCAGGAGACATAACAGTTGGTGGGATTTCATCTGAAGTCGGTCCAGTCTTTGAAAAAGTCACCTTTGAAGTTCCTCCCCCACCAGTATTGCCTGGGCAGTTTGTGTAAGGAATGTAATTATTGTTTGTTCATATTTTCCTGTCTTTTTGATTACTCAAATAATTAATGATGGTATTTCCATCAGAAAATAATAGCTGATTGACTAAGTGAAATTAAGGAGATGCTAAGAACAGAATTCTTTTATCAGAGAGGCAACATATAATGTGGGGAAAAAATGAAATATATAAAGCAAACCTCTTACAACTGAGTAGCTTTGGGTGGACCTCTACTTCTAGTGATTTCTACACGGCTTGGGCAATACTGTGGGACATGAAAAGCTGATTTAGAGCATGTTTGCATTTTTCTATATAGATACATTAAGTTGCTTTATATCTAATAAAAACAAAACTCCTTCAAACACACTGCAAGAACTTCTATTTCAAGGGGGTGTCTGCAAGCCTGGCTCTGTGCCAGATGACTGAGTGTCTTTCCTTTTGAAAGCCACATTATACATGTGGATTCCAAACATTCCCTGTGTTTTAGGTCTTAAACTATTAGCACAGTTTTCCTGCAGAAATGTATGTGTTTTGACAATGAATGTTGAATTCTTTATCATATACCCCTGATACTTATTGCCTATTAATTCTACAACCCGATGGCTGTTAGTTTTCTAATTCTAATAATTCAAAATATGGAATTAATTGATGGAACAGGCCTGTTATACTGGAACTATTGATTAGAATATAAATGCTGGTAAAATATTATTCTGATGTGTAATGCAACTCTCATCATAGTGGAGTTCCTAAGAATTACCAACACATCCTGGCTTTGGCATTTGCAGTAAAGGAAATCAATGAAAACCCACAAATCTTACCCAATCTCACCCTGGGTTTCCATATTTATGACAGCTATGACAACGCTCAAAGGACTTATCAAGCCACCATGCTACTTCTATCAGCAACTGAGAGACTTGTCCCCAACTATTTATGTAACATTCAGAATAAAGTCATAGCTGTTATTGGAGGACTGGATGCTGAAATCTCCTTTCATGTGGCAAATCTCCTGGATATCTATAAGATTCCACAGGTATGTTGGACATACTTGCATGCAAATATCATTCTACTTTAAATGTCTTGCTTTTACAACAGAGCTTGGTTTTTGTTAATGTTAGTATATTCAGATGAATGTATATTCAAATAAATAATTCAGATGTTCATTTTTTCATAAATAACTTGGTAGCTGATTAAATCAGTGATTTAATCCTCATGGATTAAGAGTAAAATGGTGTGCAAATTTTAATGAGTGATTTCTTTAAAAAAACAACAACCAACCATTTTCTTAGTAATTGCATGAACTATGCAATCATATTAAATAATTGGTTGGTTCATTTATCTGGAAGCATCATTGTTCAAAAACTTGAACAAGTGTACACTTGTTCAAAAACTTGAACAAGTGTACTTGCACTTGTTAATCTGGTTTTAGTGTTAAGCATGTTGCAAGAACTCAGCCAGTGGATTGGAATGTAATCCAATTTAAATAAATTTCAAAACTTAATCCTCAAAAAATTAAAACCCACAATTGTTAAAGGAACCAATTTGCAAGTGATTAGTGTAATCTGCAATGTTTTTCAGTGTTAAATTCCAACAGAAATTTAGCCACATATGTTGTTTCCTTTAAACTAGATAAATCTAGTCTTCATATAAAAACGTTTTTGTTAGAAATTAATTGCTTTGAAAAAAAATCAATATTTAATAGGAAATTATTGTGAAAGTATCAATGGACTTGATTCCCAAATCCCCATTCACATAACAACAAAGAGACATTGACACAGCTTCCAAGATTAGAATAGAATAGAATTTTATTGGCCAAGTGTGATTGGACACACAAGGAATTTGTCTTGGTGCATATGCTCTCAGTGTACATAAAAGAAAAGATACGTTCATCAAGGTACATTTACAACACAATTGATGATCAATATATCAATATAAATCATAAGGATTGCCAGCAACAAGTTATAGTCATACAGTCATAAGTGGAAAGAGATTGGTGATGGGAACTATGAAACGATTAATAGTAGTGCAGATTCAGTAAATAGTCTGACAGTGTTGAGGGAATTATTTGTTTAGCAGAGTGATGGCCTTCGGGAAAAAACTGTTCTTGTGTCTAGTTGTTCTGATGTGCAGTGCTCTATAGCGTCGTTTTGAGGGTAGGAGTTGAAACAGTTTATGTCCAGGATGCGAGGGATCTGCAAATATTTTCACGGCCCTCTTCTTGATTCGTGCAGTATGCAGGTCCTCAATGGAAGGCAAGTTGGTAGCAATTATTTTTTTTTGCAGTTCTAATTATCCTCTGAAGTCTGTGTTTTTCTTGTTGGGTTGCAGAACCGAACCAGACAGTTATAGAGGTGCAAATGACAGACTCAATAATTCCTCTGTAGAATTGGATCAGCAGCTCCTTGGGCAGTTTGAGCTTACTGAGTTGGCAGAAAGAACATTCTTTGTTGTCCTTTTTAATGATGTTTTGATGTTAGCTGTCCATTTGAGATCTTGCGATATGATAGAACCCAGAAATTTGAAGGTTTCTACTGTTGATACTGTGTTGTCAAGTATTGTGAGAGGTGGAAGTATGGAAGGGTTTCTCCTAAAGTCTACCACCATTTCTACGGTTTTGAGTGTGTTCAGTTCCAGATTGTTTTGGTTGCACCACAAGGCTAGTCGTTCGACCTCTCGTCTATATGCGGATTCGTCATTGTCTCGAATGAGACCAATCACTGTTGTGTCATCTGCGAACTTCAGTAGCTTAACAAATGGATCATTGGAGATGCAGTCATTGGTATACAGAGAAAAGAGAAGTGGGGAGAGCACACAGCCTTGGGGGGGCCCTGTGCTAATTGTACAGGTATTTGATGTGATCTTGCTTAGCTTCACCTGCTGCTTCCTGTTTGTTAGGAAGCTTGTGATCCACTTACAAGTCTGTTCCGGTACCTGTAGCTGGTTTAGCTTAGTTAGAAGAATGTCTGGAATGATGGTATTGAATGCTGAACTAAAGTCTACAAAAAGGACCCTTGCATAGGTCTTTGGAGACTCAAGATGTTATAGGATGTAGTGCAGAGCCATATTAACAGCATCATCTGTTGATCTATTTGCTCGGTATGCAAATTGCAAGGGGTCTAAGAGCGGATTCGTGATGGTTTTCAGGTAGGAAAGCACTAGCCTTTCAAAGGTTTTCATGACTACAGATGTTAGAGCAACTGGTCTGTAGTCATTCAGTTCCTTGATGGTGGGCTTCTTGGCACTGGGATGATGGTAGAGCGTTTGAAGCAAGAAGGAACATAGCACATCTCTAGTGATTTATTGAAAATATGGGTGAAGATGGGGGCCAATTGGTCAGCACAGACTTTTAAGCAAGAAGGAGTTATCTTGTCTGGGCCTGGAGCTTTTCCTGGCTTTTGTCTGTGAAATAGGTCCTGCACTTCCTTTTCTGTGATCACTAGGGGTTGTGAACCCAATGAAATGGGGTCAGTTGTAGGAGGCTTGGCTGTTGTTGGTGTGTCTGAGATGGGGGTTATGGAGATAGGTGGCTGTAGTTTCCTTTCAAACCTGCAGTAAAACTCATTCAGGTCATCTGCCAGTTGTTGATTACCTTCAGCCTGGGAAGGAGGTTTGCCATAGCCGATGATATTTATATTACTTTCTCTTTTCCCAACTAATGATTGCACTTCAATCATGTTTAAACTTGAAACAATTATATTTAACTAAGCTTTAAACTTCTGTTTTTTTTTAATTTATTTATTTTGTCACAACAGTATATATAAGCATAAGCATGAAGTAACTATATAATATATAAGCATATCTATGAGTATGAGTATGTAATAACTATATAAATTGGATATAATGAAAGGAAACAGTAGGACAGGAATGGTAGGCACATTTGTGCTCTTATGCACGCCCCTTAAAGACCTCTTAGGAATGGGATGAAGTCAATAGTAGACAGTTTTTGGTTAAAGCTTTGGGGATTTTGAGTAGATACCACAGAGTCTGGTAGTGTGTTCCAAGCATTAATAATTCTGTTACTGAAGTTATATTTTCTGCAATCAAGATTGGAGTGATATACATTAAGTTTAAATCTATTGTTTGCTCTTGTATTGTTGTGATTGAAGCTGAAGTAATCCTCAACAGGAAGGACATTGCAATAGATGATTCTATGAGTTAAACTCAGGTCCTGTCGAAGGCGGCGGAGTTCTAAGTTTCCTAAACCCAAAATTTCAAGTCTGGTGGCATAAGGTATTTTGTTATATTCAGAGGAGTCGAGAACTTTTCTGTAAATTATTTCTGGACACCTTCAATTGTATTGATGTCTGAAATGCAGTATGGGTTCCAGACAGGCAAGCTGTATTCAAGATTTGGTCTAGCAAATGTTTTATAAGCTCTGGTTAGTAGTGTAGTGTTTCTGGAGAAGAAGGTATATAAGATTAGGTTAACAACTCTTAATGCCTTTTTTGCGATGTAGTTGCAGTGGGCTTTGGCACTTAGGTCATTGGATATGAAGACTCCAAGGTCTTTGACTAGATGGGGGTCATCTGTAAGATAATGTCCATCAAGCTTGTATTTAGTGTTTGGGTTCTTTTTTCCAGTATGTAGGACAGAGCATTAGCTGGTTGAGATTTGGAGTTGCCAGGTTTTAGACCATTCTGACACAAAGTCAAGGTCTTTTTGAAGAGTAGCTGTATTGTTGGTAGTGTTAAATAGTTTGACATCATCAGTGAAGAGAACACAATTACTTTTAATATGGTCATAGAGATTATTAATGTATAATATGAAGCGTGTTGGTCCAAGAACACTGCCGTGGGGAACGCCACTTTTGACAGGATTAGGATTTGATAGGGCACTGCCTATTTTGACCACTTGTTGTCTGTTTGACAGGAATGCAGTTATCCAATTGTGGAGGGGTCCTGAGATGCCGTAGGATTTTAGTTTTAGGAGAAATTTGTTGTGTACCACTGAGTCAAAAGCTTTACAGAAGTCTGTGTATATTGCATCTATTGTTTTGCCTTGATCAGGATTTGTAGTCCATATGTTTTTACAGTGAAGAAGTTGTAAGTTACATGATAATTTTTTTCTGAAACCAAATTGTTTATTAGAGAGTAGATTGTTTGTTTCTAGGTGGAGGGTAATGGATTGGTTGATGATAGATTCCATAACTTTACAGGTGACACAGCATAGAGAGATTGGTCTGTAATTTTCAACTAAGCTGGGGTCTCCTTTTTTGAAGACAGGGATGACTGTGGCTAGTGACCAAAGTTTGGGAAAGGAACTGGTTGTAAAGGCTTTTCCAAAGATTATGCTTAGGGGTTCTGCTATATTAGTGGAAAGCTTTTTTAAGAAGTATTGACATAGTCCATCAGGTCCTATAGATAGAGATGGTTTCAGTTTGCGAAGAGCTTTTTCAACATTTTCTTCAGTGAAATCTATATGTGTTAGGTCATTTTTGGAGCAGTTGGGAAATTTCAGGTATGAGCCATTGCTGTTCTTACATTAAATTACATTGTTCTTACAGTGCAAAACCATTTTCTAAATTATTATTGCTATCCCTAAATTGGGAAGGTGCCTATGAAAAACTTTCACCCTTTCAAATGCATTGTGATTGGTTGTGGCTAGACATTTCTTCATAAGGTTACATTTTGGGTACTTATATAGCAAAAGATGTTTTTAACAAAACTAATTTTATTGAAATCTGCAAATATTAATACTAAGTGACTCGTCCTGTAGTTACAAAAGTGTAACTTTTGTTTCACTTCAACTGTTAGAAATTAGATCAATGTGGAAATCATATTATCCATTTGTGTATATAGGCAAAACTACTAAGTTTATCCATGCATGTAGATGAACAAGGATTATATCTACTCATTCAATATTTTGATAATATGAAAAAACAATTGCCCATCATCTATGAATCTGCTGCTTGATTTTAGATGAATTTATATAAGTATTTCCTCCAGAGATGGAGCATCATTGAAATTTAATTCAACAAACTTCCAACACTTGCCAGACTGTTATGCCTTCCAGAACTAAAAATTCCTGGAATAAAAATTTTGGGAATTCTCATCTCAATGAGGCAGACAAGGATATTTTAAGAGATTGGTAGAAAGGTAGTCCTCAGCTTTTGCCCATACATTTAATGGCTGTTCAAATTACAGTGACTTCAAAACAAGTGATTTGCAATCTGTAGCCTCACATATGATCATAATGTCACCCTTACAGTCATGTGATTTCAATTTAGGCACTTAGCAACTGGCTCCCATTTACAATCGTTATAGCATCCTGTGGTCAGATCCCACAATTTGCAACCGTTTTTGCCAATTTCTATTTTTTTAAAAACAGCAAAAAAAAATTGGGAAGCTAGATTCACTTCATAAGTTCATGAAAATTTGTTTAACAACCCAAGCAAAAAAAAAAAGATTGCAAAATCAAGATCAATAAAACTTATGATTAAAATAATTTACACCGGAAATGCTGGTCTTAATTATGGTTGCTAATTGGCACTACCTATAAGATTATTTTAAATATATGTTTACTGCTATGAAAATGTTATCTAGATGTTTCTCTTATGTTCTTTTCCTATTTTTCTCTAGCTCATTTATGGCTCTGCTCCGGTAATGAATGATAAAACTCCAGGCCTTTCCTTTTATCAGATGGTTCCTGCAGAAGAACTTCAGAACAAAGGGATTCTCTCACTGCTCCTGCATTTTAACTGGACATGGATTGGGATTCTTATCATGGATAATGACCAGGGAGAAAAATTTGTAGAAAGTATGATTCCTCTTTTTTCCAAAAATGGGGTTTGTGTTTCTTTCATTGAAAAATTTCACAAACTAACCGATTTCAGTAGACTTGATGGCATGCTTCAGCAGGGGGTAAAAATCTATGACCATGCAATGAGTGGTAAGGTTAATGCACTGGTGTTCAATGGAGAATCCTTTGCTATGGGTTATTTGTTATGGCTACAATATATTCCAAATATAGAAGAGGTGAGAAGTAAACCAAAAGGCAATGTTTGGATAATGACAGCACAGATGGAGTTAAGTTTAATCCCTTTTCAACGAACTTGGGATATCAAAATAATCGATGGTGCCCTTTCCTTCACAGTGCATTCCACTGCTTTACCAGAGTTTAGATTATTTGCTGGCGAACAAAATCCCTTCAGTGCAAAAAAAGATAGATTTATCAAACAGTTCTGGCAAGAAGCCTTTGACTGTGTATTCACAAATGTTATGAGTGATGTGGATGAAAACATTTGCAATGGTAAAGAAAATTTGGTGAATCTTCCTGGACCCTTTTTTGAAATGGACATGACTGGCCACAGCTACAGCATCTACAATGCTATTTATGCCATAGCTCATGCTTTAAATGCTCTGTCTTCCTCTAGAAATTCTGAGAAATCAATTTTGGACAGAATAGGAAGGAAGCTTCATAATGAAGATGTCTGGCAGGTAATACCCTTATTAGTAAAAATACTATGAAAATTTGATTGCAACCACGAATCTGTAATTTAACTGTCTTCCCATGTCCTAGAATGGGAAAAAATCATCTTCAGTCAGAATGCTGTGCTTCCTTATAGTTAAAGAAGCACAGCATTCTGACTGAAGATCATTTTTTGATCATTGATCATTTTTACCTTAATTATTATTATATTACTATTGTCCATTGATTTTTGCTGGATCTCTACTTATGTTAGTTAACTCATAATTATCATTTTAGAAAGCTTATTTTCCTCACATGGGAATAAATCTGTTTCTCTATGTCTTTATGATTGCTTGATATTTATTTATTTTATTTATTTATTTATTATTCACATTTTTATACCGCCCTTCTCTGAAGACTCAGGGCAGCAAATAAAACAACAGCAAATAAAACAACAATAATACAAAAAACCATTTAAAATACCATTTAAAATACCATAACAAAATTAAAATACCATAACAAAATTAAAAAACTTATTAAACTGCTGTATACTTAAAACTATTAGAATAAAAATACAAAGATAAAACCCCTGTTAAAAACCTGTAAAATCCCTAATTATTAAAATCAATCAATCAGGCCAGCCCCGCTTGGTGGAAAAAGAAAGTCTTGAGCTCGCGTTTAAAGGTCTGAAGATCAGGGAGAAGACGGAGTCCCACCGGCAGCTCGTTCCACAGAGCCGGGGCCTCCACAGAGAACGCTCTTCCCCTGGGGGCCGCCAGCCGACATTGGTTGGCTGACGGCACCCTAAGGAGGCCCTCTCTGTGAGAGCACACTGGACGCACCAGACAATGGGAGGAAACTGGCGGCAGCAGGCGGTCCCGTAAATATCCCGGTCTGATGCCATGGAGCGCTTTAAAGGTGATAACCAACACCTTGAAGCACACCCGGAAGACCACCGGCAACCAATGCAGTCCACGCAGGAGATGTGTTACATGGGAGCTACGAAGAGCTCCCTCAATCCCCCGCGCGGCCGCATTCTGTACCAGTTGGAGCCTCCGGATGCTCTATTTATAACAAGTTTTTCTATTAAAACAAGCTGTTGGAGGTAAATTAGCGGAGTATTAATTCCCTTAGTTCTATGTCATTTTTCACCAAAAATAACCAGGGTTTTCCTATTGGTTCTTTTAATTTCTAACTTTGACTCCATCTTCCCTTTAATTACAACACAGTGAGAAAATATATCTAGAATGCAACAAAATATCTACTTTTCTATTCTGAAAATTATCATCTAGGAAACAGGATGTTTAGTCTCTCAAACCAGTTGCATTTTTCTTTTCAATTTAGCTCCACTACTTTCTGAGAAGTGTTGCTTTTAACAATGGTGCTGGGGAACAGGTTTCCTTTGATCAGAAAAGGATTCTAGCAGCTGGATTTGATATTATCAACTTGATTGCTTTCCCAAATAAATCGTTTCTTCGTATGAAAGTTGGAAATGTGGACCATTCAGCTTCCCCAGATCAAATATTAACCATTAATGATGAAATGATTACATGGCACAGCTGGTTTAATCAGGTAGGATTTAATTATTGTCCTTGATTCTGAATCAACATGGGGAATCACAATATATAATAATAATAATTTTATATATATAACAAACAATGTTATATGTAAATTCATCATATTGGAAAATAGTAAATCCTTACATAAGGTGATGTCCAGATAAGCAACTTATAGTGATCAACAATAAATCTGATTATCAGTAGCAGAATTATGACACCCTAACAGTTTTTAGGTGAAATTAAGTGGGGTATTATTTCCTTATAATAAAATTTGCCTCATTTCCAGCCCATTATGGCCCATGCTTCATTTATCCTCTCTCTCTCTTTTAAGAACTCATAATTGTTTAATCTAAAAAGTATATTTAACTGAGTTTTATAGCTTTATGCTCTTATAATATAAACATCTTTTTCAGACTATTATTCCTATCCTTAAACTCAGTGGTGGAATTCAAATTCTGGTTCTGTGGGCGTGGCTTGGTGGGCGTGGAAGGGGAAGGATACTGCAAAATCTCCACTCCCGCCCCCACTCCTGGGGGAAGGATATTGCAAAATTTCTATTCCTACCCCACCTGGACCAGCCAGAGGTGGTATTTGCTGGTTTTCTGAACTACTCAAAATTTCTGCTACCGGTTTTCCAGAACCTGTCAGAACCTGCTGAATAGCAGCTCTGCCTAGACTGGGAAGATACCCATGATATGGTTTTACCATTTCAAATGAGAGGCTAAAAAGTGTCCATATGTATAATTTTATTTTCATTTAATTTCCAGGTGATACCCATTTCTGTCTGCAGTAACAGCTGTTATCCTGGGTTCAGCAAAAAAGTGAAGGAGGGAAAGCCATTTTGCTGTTATGACTGCATCCAATGCTCAGAAGGGATGGTTTCAACTGAGAAAGGTAAGAGATATTCATTCACTAATTAGTATATTTTCATTAAATTCAACATGGTGTGGGATGAATCATTTCTGCTTTCTGGAATATTCTAGCATAAATTTATCATTACTTTTGATAGTAATGATGAAGAAATTAAGTTATCAAATCTTTATTTATACTCTATGGTGTATTATCCAATTATTTATGAAGCATCACTATAATTAATGTATGCATGTATCGTTGAACAATGTTCGCATCACTTTTTCTTGTTTCCCACAAACATATTTTTGTAAATTCTTTATCTATGTTGTATGTTGAGCTCCCTGGTAGCGAAACAATTAGACAAAGAGGTATGTTGAGCTTACATATTTTGGAGCATCCACAGAAGCATATGAGGTTGGATCCACTGTTTTTTATCTGCCACTTCTTCTAACAAAAGTTTCCTCCTGTGTTGACAAAGTTACAAATGGAATTTTCTGACTTTAAAATTCAAAACTCAGCATTACCAAACAATAGCTAGTTATTCATAATAAACTATTCAGATGTCTGTAGGAAGAAAGAAAGAATAAGCACTTTTAAACAGCCCAGGAAAGAAAAGAAAAAAATATTTTATCCAGTAGTTAAGTTGTGGGTAACATGAACTGATTTTTTAAAAAGTATTATTTTTATATTTATTAAGGCCATTGAGGTATACTATAAATACATATATACTGTACCCATAATGCTATTTTCTTACAGACTAAGCATTCTAATACAGTACACACACAAAAAGGAATAAGAAATGGTACCAAAAAATTAAAAGCATTATATAAGAAAAAGAAATTTGACTAAAACTAATTTACTCTAACACTGTTCACTTGTTTCTGCCTTTGCAAAGAATCCTTCATATTACTATACAAATAAATTGTTTCATTCATTCCCTTTTGTTTTTTAAAATCCTCAAGTCTCTGTATCCATACACTTTTATGTCCGTCATAAGTTTGTTTTGAACCATATCTCACTCTTTCTCTTTATATAACCCAATTTCAATAAAACTTCTTTCTTATTGATCACTCAGACAGCATTGATCACGCTCACTGACTTCTGCTAACACTTCTGCAGTGCAAGCTGCACTAGTAGTAGTCTTCCAGATTCAAGTCAAACTGCTGGTTGTAACTTATAAAAACTTTCATAGCATAAATGTTGGCAATTTATAGGACCATCTGCCTCCAATTGTTTCTGTTTCACATGAAAATCTGTTTCAGTTTGGTATGGTAATTAAGTGGCCTAGAATTCTAGTCCTACCTTCGGTATGAAAGCCAGTGAAGTGACTTTGACCTAATCATGCTCTCTCAGTCTCACAGGGTTGTTGTTGAGAAAATAGGAGGAGAAAGGAATATTAGGTATGATTATTATGATTATTGAGCTGTCGTGGTGCAGTGGTTAGAGTGCAATATTGCAGGCTACTTCTGCTGACTGCCAGCTGCCTGTAGTTTGGCTGTTTGAACCTCACTGGCTCAAGGTTGACTCAACCTTTCATTCTTCTGAGGTGGGTAATGAGGACCCAAATTGTTGGGGGCAATATGCTGACTCTGTAAACCACTTAGAGAGAGTTATAAAAGCACTGTGAAGTGGTATTTAAGTCTACGTGCTATTGCTATTACCTTCTTGAAAAGCTTATAAGTAGTAGAGACAGGATAAAATTCTAATAAATATATTACTAGAGTGCTGTCTAGAAAATAAAAAAGAGGACAATCTTCAAAACCAATCTTTAGATATCCTAATTTGCTGTCTTTTAATGATTGGATTTATTTGGATATGCTTTGTGTTTGATTGGATTTGATATTTCTTCTCCTTCTCCTTCTCCTCCTTTTCCTTCTCCTTTTTCTTCTCCTTCTCTCTCTTTCTCTTCCTCTGCCACCAAGAGTCTCATGGCTTGAGATGGGCAGCCATCAAATTCTTTAAATAAATAAATAAATAAATAAATACACTGGAAAATGTGTCAGAGTACATATACACCCATCATTGCTTCTTTTCTTTTCTGAACATATTCACTCCACAAGTCAATATGTACACTTTTCTTTCATTATATGAATAATTTCATATAGTGTAATATTGAATACACCTGAACTCCAAATCATAGTCCTTGATATAGCTTTGATATCTCAGATGGGCTGATAGTTATTGATCTGTCTTTTTCATTAGGACTTTGATTCACTGAAGATTCCATACTTATTATGAAGGGAAAAAAACAATTAGATTGGGTTACCAACCTAAGGCATATACAAAGTTTAATTTTAACCCAAAAGCACAGACATTATTTTATGAAAGATACAATCACTTATGCAGAGAATGCCATTATAAATCATATACTAAAGCTTTTATTAAATTCAGTAAAATTTATATGCCTTGTACATGGAGAGAAGATAAAAGAAATATATTTCATGATTTACAAGAAGCATAGTTTTAATTCTATTTGTCAGATGATAGATAGCTAGATAGCTAAATGGGTGGGTGGATAGATAGATAGATAGATAGATAGATAGATAGATAGATAGATAGATAGATAGATAGATAGATAGATGCTTGTTGTTGTTGTTGTTGTTAGTTGAGAAGTCGTGTCCAACCCATTGCGACCCCATGGACAATGTTCCTCCAGGCCTTCCTGTCTTCTACCATCCTCTGGAGTCCATTTAAACTCATGCCTACTGCTTCAGTGACTCCATCCAGCCACCTCGTTCTCTGTCGTCCCTTTCTTCTTTTGCCCTCAATCTTTCCCAGCATTAGGCTCTTCTCCAGTGAGTCCTTCCTTCTCATTAGGTGGCCAAAGTATTTCAGTTTCATCTTCAGGATGTGGCCTTCTAAAGAGCAGCCAGGGTTGATCTTCTCTAGGACTGATTTGTTTGTTCGCCTTGCAGTCCAAGGGACTCGCAGAAGTCTTCTCCAGCACCAGAGTTCAAAGGTCTCAATTCTTTGGCAGTCAGCATTGTTTATGGTCCAACCTTCACAGCCATACATTACAAAACCTTAGCCTTGACTATACGCACTTTTATTGGCAGGGTGATGTCTCTGCTTTTTAATACGCTGTCTAGATTTGCCATAGGAGAAAGCATCTTTTAATTTCTTGGCTGCAGTCCCTATCTGCGTTGATCTTGGAGCCCAGGAAAATAAAATCTGTCACTACCTCCATTTCTTCCCCATCTATCTGCCAGGTATTGAGAGGGCTGGGTGCCATGATTTTAGTTTTCTTAATGTTGAGTGTCAAGCCAACTTTTGCACTCTCCTCCTTCACCCACATCAAGAGGCTCTTCCTCTTCCCTTTCTGCCATTAGAGTGGTATCATCTGCATATTGAGGTTGTTGATATTTCTCCTGGCAATCTTAATTCCAATTTTTGATTCGTCCAGCCCCGCCTTTCTCATGATGTGCTCTACATATAAGTTAAATAGGCAGGGTGATAGTATACAGCCTTGCCAGATCCTTTCCCAATTTTGAACCAATCAGTGGTTCCGTGTCCAGTTCTCACTGTTGCTTCTTGACCCACGTACAGGTTTCTCAAGAGACAAATGTTATGGTCTGGTACTCCTATCTCTTTAAGAACTTGCCACAATTTGTTGTGATCCACACAATCAAAGGCTAGATATATGATATCTATCTATGACAGATAGATAGAAATTGTTAATTTAATTTATTAATTTAAAAAGTCAAATTCTATTTAATTTAATAAATAAAACTTGTTTGCCAATTAAATTTAGCAGGAATCTTAGTTAGCTAGATAGCTATATCTAGCTTGGTTAGCTAGATAGCTAAACACTATAAAGCTAGAATAGAATAGAATAGAATAGAATTTTATTCTATTCTATAAAGCTATAATGTTAGCTAAAAATTAATGCTTATACGTTTATAATCATAAATTAGTTTGATGATTGCAGTATGATAATTTATGCCATGCCAAACAGATATACAACCTGTATAAGAATAACATCTCATTCTTTCTTCTTTTTTCAGACAGAAACAAATGTTCTAGATGTGATGACAAATTTTATCCAAATAAGAAACATGATTTTTGTATTCCCAAAACTGTTAGTTTTTTGACTTATGAAGAACCTTTAGGGATCAGTTTAGCCTGCCTTGCACTTTCTTTTTCTTTGTCTACTGTTTTTGTGCTTGGAGCATTTATGATGCATCACAAGACTCCAATCGTCATAGCCAACAACCGGGACCTGACCTATACACTCCTCGTTGCTCTGCTGCTCTGTTTCCTTTCAGCACTGCTCTTCATTGGCCAACCAGGAAGATTTATCTGTCTCTTCCGACAAACAACTTTTGGCATAGTCTTCTCAGTGGCTGTTTCTTCAGTCTTGGCAAAAACCATCACAGTGATTCTGGCTTTTATGGTCACTAAACCAGGATCTAGGATGAGGAAATGGGTGGGGAAAAAATTAACTAATTCTATTTTTGTTTCCTGCTCCCTGATCCAAGCAGGCATTTGTACACTCTGGCTGTCAATTAACCCTCCATTTGTAGATGTTGATATGATCTCAGTGACTAAAGAAATTATCCTGCAATGTAATGAAGGCTCTGTGACCATGTTTTATTGTGTCCTTGGCTATATGGGTTTCTTGGCTATTATCAGCTTCACCACAGCTTTTCTTGCCAGGAAATTGCCTGACAGTTTCAATGAAGCCAAGTTCATCACCTTCAGCATGTTGGTCTTTTGCAGTGTTTGGCTGACCTTTGTCCCAGCATACCTGAGCTCCAAAGGGAAATACATAGTGGCTGTGGAGATCTTTTCTATCTTAGCTTCAAGTGCTGGGCTTCTGGGTTTTATCTTTTTCCCCAAATGCTATATCATTGTGTTTCGGCCAGACCTGAACAACAGAGAACAACTAATGAGAAGAAAAGAGTGATTAATAATCACTCTCTTTCATCATCAGACAAAAGCTTTTAATTTACATTTTTGCATTTCTAAATAATATAGAATATTCATGAAAATATCTCTCCCAGATCCTGATTTATATACCTTTCTCCATTTTTCAAATAGTCTTAAGATTTAATTAAGGGAAAAGTATGCATCCCACTTCTTTGTATTGGCTCTTGATACATTATCCTGTTTTTGAAGTATCTTTTCTGAAGCCCATTCCATTTTTGTTCCATTTTTATTTACTTGATATCAACAATTGTATTACTTCAGCATAATTTCCATGTAAATTATAAAATTGTGGATTGGTGTGTGCCCTTTCCTCTCCCCTTTCCCTACTGCTTTAAAGGAATATATCTAAAACATATTACAGAGAAATCTTTGAAGTTATCTGTTCTCAAAGGAATGCAAATGTCTAAGATTTGGATTTAAATTCTAACATCTTTTTCACTAATTATGTAACTATCAGCTATGAAATACAGTAGCATGTCAGAATATAATCAAGATGGACAATCTCATAGTGTTTGTCCTTGACTGAGTGATAACTTGACAGCTGGACAATTGCTCAGTAGTATCTTCCTTCCATATGCAGTGGTCAGGAGGACCCGGCATCTTGCTCTCAGATTCAAAGAAGCTGCCAGTCATTATCAGTCTGTTAGCTATAGTTCCATCTGTAATGGTATTTGGGAAAGTCCTTGACAGAAGGGGGAAAGAGATGTAACTTAGGCAGTGGTGGGATTCAGCCAGTTCGCACCATTTCGGGAGAACCGGTTGTTAACTTTCTGAGCAGTTTGGCAAACTAGTTGTTGGAAGAAATCATTAGGGCAGAAAACCGGTTGTTAAATTACTTGAATCCCGGCACTGAACCTAGGGAATGGTCAGATAACAGACCACTGATCATCAGTCATTTAGCTGCTGCTTTATACTTTAAAAGCATGAAAAAATGTAATACTCAGAAAGAAATGCAAATGCCAATTGTTCTCTTGGCTACAACTCTTATCTAGCACTACAGGTGGATCAGAATTATCTCCTGTATATTTCATCCCCTAACCCTACTTTCTCAGTACTAGAGCAAACTGCACTTGCAACTACGGCAACCACAATATGGCACATTGTCTACTGTAGCCTAGGAGCTCTGTGTTAGCTTTTAGACCAGGGCTGTCAGACTCCCAGCCCACAGGCTGGATGCATCACACGCTGGCCATTCCCATGCCGAGTTTATTTTTTATTTATTTATTTTGTCACAACACTAAACACAACATCAACATAAATCAGCAAAATATCATATAAGCATATATATGAGCAAAAGTATGTAATAATTGTATTAATTTGATATAATGAAGGAAACATTAGGCCAAGAATGGTAGGCACTTTTGTGCTCTTATGCACGCCCCTTATCGTCCTCTTAGGAATGGGGTGAGGTCAATGGTAGACAGTTTTTGGTTAAAGCTTTTGGGAGTTTGAGAAGAGACCACAGAGTCAGGCAGTGTGTTCCAAGCGTTAACAACTCTGTTACAAAAATCATATTTTCTGCAATCAAGATTGAAGCGGTTAACATTAAGTTTGAATCTATTGTTTGCTGTTGTATTATTGCTATTGAAGCTGAAGTAATCTTTAACAGGAAGGACATTGCAATAGCTGATTCTGTGTGTTAAACACAGTTCTTGTCGGAGTTGGCGGAGTTCTAAGTTTTCTAATCCCAGGATTTGAAATCTGGTGGTGTAGGGTATTTTGCTGTTTTCAGAGGAGCGGAGAACTCTTTTTGTAAAAGTTTAGTGAAGTGGTGAAAAATCCAATACGTCACATGATGCCACTGTGATGATGTAACTTTGACACCCCGCTTTAGACTGTTAACTGCTTAATTATCCAATTTACATGAACTTTGCCCCTTGACATGCAGGTCATTCTCTGTTTTCTTGGATATTTTGAGCTATGACATCTCTCCATATTTTTCTCCATTTTCCAAACATTCTAAGATTTAATAGAATAGAATAGAATTTATTGGCCAAGTGTGATTGGACACACAAGGAATTTGTTTTGGTGCATATGCTCTCAGTGTACATAAAAGAAAAAGAAAAAAAATACCTTCATCAAAGGTACAACATTTACAACACAAAAGATGGTCATAGGTTGCAATTTAACCCTTAATGATAGCAACAAAAAGTTACAGTCATACAGTCATAAGTGGAAAGAGACTGGTGATGAAAACGATGAGAAGATTAATAGTAGTGTAGATTTGACAGTGTTGAGGGAATTATTTGTTTAGCAGAGCGATGGCCTTCGGGAAAAAACTGTTCTTGTGTCTAGTAGTTCTGGTGTGCTCTATAGCGTCATTTTGATGATAGGAGTTGAAACAGTTTATGTCCAGGATGTGAGGGAAAATATGCATCCTACTTCTTTGTATCAGTTCTTCAGACATTTTCTTGTTTTTTCAGCATCTTTTCTAAAGCACATTCACTTTCTGTTTCATTATTATTTATTAGATATACCGATAAGAAAAATTAATAAATAAATTTTGAAGAAAGACAGTGGATAAGTGCTCTAATATTTTATGGGTCAATTAGTTTGGTGGGCTTATTTGAGCTGGAGAATTGTGAAGAAATATTTATCAACAATAGACCCCAGGAGGTTTAATGGGAAGTTGCTCTCAAAGGAATGCAGATTTGGGACAAGATTTGAATTTAAATTCTAACCTATCTTTTTCACCAATTCTGTAACTATCAATTATGAAATACAAGCAGCATGCTAGACTATAGTCAAGATCAGTGGTGAAATCCAATTTTTTTTACTACCAGTTCTGTGGGCGTGGTTTGGTGGGCATGGTGTGACTTGGTGGGTATGACAGGGGAAGGATACTTTTATTTTTATTTATTTATTTATTTTGTCACAACAATATACATAAGCATCACACAAAAAGATTATATAGTATATAAACATATATATGAAGAAAAACAACCTCATTCCCTCCCCACTCCTGAGGGAAGAATATTGCAAAATCTCCATTTGCACCCCACTGGGGCCAGCTAGAGGTGATATTTGCTGGTTCTCTGAACTACTCAAAATTTCTGCTACCAGTTCTCCAGAACCTGTCAGAACCTGCTGGATTTCACTCCTGATCAAGATATATAATCCTATATTGTTAATAATGTTTGTCCTTGTATGAGTGACAACCTGACAGTTGAGCAACTGCTTAATGTCTTCCTTTCATATGGAGGATCTATCAACTTGCTCTCAGATTCAAAGAGCTACAGCTCCAACCTCAACTTCAAAAAGAAATGTAAATGCAAATTAATCTGTTGGCTATAATTTTGCATTACCTGGCACTACAGATGGCACTACAGAATTATCTCCCTGCATAGCTTATCCCTCCTACTTTCCTATGTTCCTACTTTCTCGGTAGTAGAGCATAGTTCTACTTGCTACTATGGCAACTGCAATATGGCACACTGGCTCTTGTAATCTAAAAATCTCTGTGTTAGCTTAACTATATCCACAGCACCAATGCTTTGTAAATTTTGAATATCTTACTAATGGGAAAGAATCTATTAAAACAGTCCACCTTGAAAATCCTCTTGGTGGGCAGTTTATTCAAGACTCCAGTCATCTTGTAGAACAAAGGGATATTCCAAGTGCTTAACTGGATTGAATCAGAATAGCCCCTCAGGTCCACTGTGGCCCTTTCATTTGCTCAAGAGCCCCAAAAAACAAAGCAACCTAGAGTGCCACTTGAAGAAAACTTGTCTCAAGTCTTACCAAACACAGGTACAGAAGTATGTATGAATATTACAACATAAATCTCAAAATCTCAACCAGCAAATGCTCAGTCTTACATATTGGAAAAAAGAACCTAAACACTAAGTACAAGCTTGATGGACATTACTTACAGATGACCCCCACTCTGTTAAAAATCTTGGAGTTTTCATATCAAATGATCTAAGTGCCAAAGCCCACTGCAACTACATAGCAAAAAAGGCTCTAAGAGTTGTAAACCTAATCTTGCGTAGCTTCTTTTCCAAAAACACCACACTACTAACCAGAGCATATAAAACATTTGCTAGACCAATTCTTGGTCTGCCATGCTGATTTCTTTGATCATCCAGAGTTGGCACATATTATCAACAAGGCAGCTTCAAAACATTTCTTCAAACTAGTTCATGAAGACTGAAGCAAATCTCCTGGCATCATCACTTTACCCACTATCACTATCAAACTTTCCTCAAAATATGAATGAAATTCAGCTACTCAAATATTCCCACTCCTAATCCTTGTCAAATGTCCTACTTTCTATAATAATAGGAGAGAAAGCAATAGTTCTATACAAAATAGTTATAAAGAAAAAAAAACATGGCTTCTTCAGGACTTCCCTAGGAGCTGAATTCTGACTTAATAATTACCTTTTTGTTTGTACATATAAATTGTTATTTTTTAAATTCTGCTCTTTCTTGAAATCTCACTGAATTTCAGTCCTTTTAGAGGGGAAAAGACTTGATATAGCACATTGCCTCTCTTTCTTTCTCTTTCTTCTCGATCTCGACCAGCTCCTTGGTATTCCAAGGAGCTGAGAGAGATAAAACGCCAGAAAAGATGCCTAGAGAGTGATTGGAGGGCCAGCCATTCTGAATCTGATCGAACAGTAGTTAGGTCTCATATTCAGATCTATCTAGTGGTGATAAGAATGGCAAAACGTGAGTATTTTTTCACTCTTATTGCATCGGCAGATAATCGCCCAGCTGCCCTGTATAGGGTGACCCACTCCCTACTTCATCAGGGAGCTCGGGATGACCCTTTGCAGGGTCGTGCTGAGGACTTTGGACAATATCTGCACGATAAAATAGCTCAGATTCGGGATGGGCTGGACTCTAATTGGGTAGATTCAGGTGGGATGACGGAGGCCATTCTTGGTGAGGTTATCTGGGATGAATTTGATTCTGTGGCTCCCGAGGACATGGACAAGATACTGGGGAGATTGAATGCGACCACATGTTTGTTGGACCTGTGTCCCTCCTGGTTGGTACTGGCCACACAGGAGGTTACACGAGGCTGGCTACAGGGAATTGTTAACGCTTCTTTGATGGAGGGTGTCTTCCCGTCTGCCTTGAAAGAGGCGGTGTTGAGGCCCCTTCTCAAGAAGCCTTCCCTGGATCCAGCTATTTTATTGAACTATCGTCCTGTCTCCAACCTTCGTTTTGTGGCGAAGGTTGTCGAGACTGTGGTGGCACAACAGCTTTCCCGGTACCTGGATGAAACTGTCTATCTAGACCCATTCCAGTCCAGTTTCCGACCTGGGTACAGCACGGAGACGGCCTTGGTCGCATAGGTGGATGATCTCTGGAGGGCTCGGGATAGAGGTTGTTCCTCTGTCCTAGTCCTATTAGATCTTTCAGCAGCTTTTGATACCATCGACCATGGTATCCTGCTGTGACGGCTGGAGGGACTGGGAGTGGGGGGCACTGTTTTTTGGTGGTTCTCCTCCTATCTCTCTGACCAGTCACAGACAGTGTTGGCAGGTGGGCAGAGATCGGCCGCAAGGCGCCTCACCTGTGGGGTGCCACAGGGGTCGGTTCTCTCGCCTCTCCTGTTTAACATCTATATGAAGCCGCTGGGTGAGATCATCCATGGTTTTGGGGTGCAATATCATCAGTACACTGATGATACTCATTTCCACCCCTGACCACCCCAGCGAGGCCGTTGAAGTGATGTCCTGGTGTCTGGAGGCCGTGCGAGTCTGGATAGGGAGGAACAGGCTTCAACTCAATACCTCCAAGACTGAGTGGCTGTGGATGCCGGCATCCCAGTACAGTCAGCTAGTTCCATCTCTGACTGTTGGAGCCGAGTCATTGGCCCCTATGGAGAGGGTTCGCAACTTGGGCATTCTCCTTGATGTTCGGCTGTCGTTGGAAGAACATATGATGGCCATCGCCAGGGGAGCTTTTTATCAGGTGCGCCTGATACGCCAGTTGCGCCCCTTCATAGCCTGGGATTCCCTATGCAAGGTCACTCATGCCCTCATCACTTCCCACCTCGACTACTATAATGCTCTCTACATGGGGCT
Organism: Ahaetulla prasina; assembly: GCF_028640845.1. Lineage (NCBI taxonomy): Eukaryota > Metazoa > Chordata > Lepidosauria > Squamata > Colubridae > Ahaetulla > Ahaetulla prasina. The sequence goes on along the minus strand of NC_080542.1, from coordinate 28,725,062 downwards.
CCCCTTGAAGAACACCCGGAGGTTCCAACTAGTCCAGAATGCGGCTGCGCGGGTAATAGAGGGAGCTACTCGTGGCTCTCATATAACACCTCTCCTGCGCAAGCTGCACTGGTTGCCGGTGGTCTTCTGGGTGCAATTCAAGGTGTTGGTTACCACCTTTAAAGCGCTCCATGGCACAGGACTGGGTTACTTACGGGACCACCTGCTGCCACCGATAGCCTCCCACCGACCTGTGCGCTCACACAGGGAGGGTCTCCTCAGGGTGCCATCAGCCAAACAATGTCGGCTGGCGACCCCCAGGGGGAGAGCCTTCTCTGTGGGAGCACCTACCCTCTGGAATGAGCTTCCTCTGGGGTTACGATTACTCCTTGACCTCCGGATCTTCCGCCGTGAACTCAAGACCTTTCTGTTTTACCACGCAGGGCTGGCCTAATACACTGCTGTTTTTAATTGGAGTTTTTATTATTTTTCTATTATAGTTTTTTAAATGGGGTGGCTAAATTGAATAAGATTTTTAAAATGTTTTTTAATTCTATTTATAAAATTGTTTTTATGTTGGCTGTACACTGCCCTGAGTCCTTCAGGAGAAGGGCGGTATAAAAATCAAATAAATAAATAAATAAAGTATCAATAATATTTAGAGCAAGAGAGAAACATGGCAGTCTTACGGATGGGTAAGGATACCCAAGTCTGATCTTAGATGAGCTTCAATTCATGTTAGACAGTGTTGACCACTAAAGATCATGATGTAGAAACAAGGAAATCTGTCCTTGTGATGAGGGTTGCAACTCTACTGGTCTGGCTGCTAGTGCTGCTCCATCGTATGGGGTGCAAAACTCAAAGGTGCAGCATCCTTCATCTATATCCACCATATCACGTATCATCAGCCATGACACCTTATGATTGGAGGCATTTCTTCTCATCTTGCTCCCATCTCGGATGAAGTTACCTTCGAAGAACACCCCCCACCCTGTGTACATCATGTATAAGGCTGTTCCTTACTATTATTGTTTTATATTTTATACATTTCTAATTTCTGAAATAATCCATCATATCACTATCATCAAAGAATAATAGATGATTGACTGGGGTTAACATCAGTAGATGCTAACAAACATATTCTTTTCTCAACCGCATAATGTAATGTGGGGACTTATGGGAAATGGAGAAGCCCATCTATGTGGCAATGCTCAATGTTTAAAGGACACGTCCCAGTTTACTGTGCACTAATAGAATAGAATTTTAGAATTTTATTGGCCAAGTGTGATTGGACACACAAGGAATTTGTCTTGGTGCATATGCTCTCAGTGTACATAAAAGAAAAGATACGTTCATCAAGGTACAACATTTACAACACAATTGATGATCAATATATCAATATAAATCATAAGGATTGCCAGCAACAAGTTATAGTCATACAGTCATAAGTGGAAAGAGATTGGTGATGGGAGCTATGAAACGATTAATAGTAGTGCAGATTCAGTAAATAGTCTGACAGTGTTGAGGGAATTATTTGTTTAGCAGAGTGATGGCCTTCGGGAAAAAACTGTTCTTGTGTCTAGTTGTTCTGGTGTGCAGTGCTCTATAGCGTCGTTTTGAGGGTAGGAGTTGAAACAGTTTATGTCCAGGATGCGAGGGATCTGCAAATATTTTCACGGCCCTCTTCTTGATTCGTGCAGTATACAGGTCCTCAATGGAAGGCAAGTTTGGTAGCAATTATTTTTTCTGCAGTTCTAATTATCCTCTGAAGTCTGTGTTTTTCTTGTTGGGTTGCAGAACCGAACCAGACAGTTATAGAGGTGCAAATGACAGACTCAATAATTCCTCTGTAGAATTGGATCAGCAGCTCCTTGGGCAGTTTGAGCTTACTGAGTTGGCGCAGAAAGAACATTCTTTGTTGTCCTTCATGATCATGAAAATCATGATCCTTACAGCTCTTACATTGTTTGGTGAGAAAAGATAAAAAGAGTTGTGGATTTTTGGAAGAATAATTAATCTTGTAATTTTTAATTTAAAACAGTTTCTCTAATACACTTTGGGTACATCCCTTCTAGGAAAGAGGGAGAGGAAAGGGAATTGTGCACCAATCCACAATTCTACAATTTATAAAGTTTAATCCCTGTTCAACATGCTTGGAATCTCAAAATAATTGATGGTGCTTTTTCCTTCACAGTGCATTCTACTCTCTATCAGAGTTCAAATCATTTGCTGAGAAACAAAACCCTTTCAGTACAAAGGAAGATGGATTTATCAGACAATTCTGGCAAGAAGCCTGTGACTGTGTATTCCCAGATACAATTCTTAGTTATGAGCGTGAAAAAATTTACAATGGAAAAAAGAATTTGGGTGGGCCTTCCTGGGACCTTTTTTGAAATGGAGATGACTGGCCACAGGTACAGTGTCTACAATACTGTTTATGCCATAGTTCATGCTTTACATGCTCTGTTCTCCTCTAGAAATATTGAGAGATTTGTAATGGCTAAAATAGGAAGGAAGATTCCTCATTTATTTTTATTTATTTATTTGTCAAACACAACAGTATATATAAGCATGAAACAACCACACAAATTGCATACCATCAAAGGGAACATTAGGACAGGAATGGTAGGCACGTTGGTGGTCTTATGCACACCCCTTACAGACCTCTTAGGAATGGGGTGTGGTCAATAGTAGATAGTTTTTGGTTAAAGCTTTGGGGATTTTGGGAAGAGACCACAGAGTCAGGTTGTGCATTCCAGGCATTAACAACTCTGTTACTGAAGTCATATTTTCTACAATCAAGATTGGAGCGGTTCACAGGGTATTATATCTAACAAACATAATCTAAAATAAAACATAAAACATAATCCTCAGTCCCTTCACACCTTCCCACTATCAATTCCCTTCTTTCTTAAACTTACTAATACAAAACAAATCCTAACTTCACTCAAAAGCTAATGAGTTTCATCAATGCATGCCTACTTAGCCTGACACATAGAGCAACACGATGCTGGAAAACTGCCCATTTTCTCTACCATGTGTGTGCTCCAACTCCATGACTCCAGTTATCATGACTTTGGATACGTGCTTTATGTGACCTCATGTTCGGATTTTGAACCTACTTCTTGGACTTTGGACCTGTACCTTAGCTTGGATTTACCATGTATGGACTCTGAACTATGCCTGGATTTTGGACTGTGTGTGTGCAGATTTGCAGACTTGTGCCTTTATCTGAGGACTTTGCAACTCTGTGCCTAGACTGAGCAGACTTGGATACACTAGAACTTTGTAGTTGATGTGAGTGGAACCTGGAGAATTGTCGTGTCCCACTCCTCCGCTGACGGCTGGGTCCGGGAAATCCGAATCAGGCTTGCCTCTGCAGCTCTGCCCAAAGTCCTAGCAAAGTCCTCAGAGCAGGCAGGAGACCAGTAAGTGACTTCAGCAAGATAAGTTTGACTTTTGCCTGACTCAGAGACTGCCAGAAAGTAGCTCCTTTATATAGGCCATGGGGTGTGGCTCCATGACTCAGCACTCATTAAGGCCTGCCCCTCCCTTCCCTCTGTTGCCTCCGCCTCTCCAATCTTCTGATGCGAGGGTCACTCCAATCAGCTGTTCTTGGGAGTAAACCCTCCTCAGGCTCACCTGCTGTGGATGAGGGGGAGGGGTCTAGCTGCTCCGTTTGCCTGGGCATGGAGTCAGGGCTGGGGCAGGGAGATGCTCCTTCTTCTGCAGTTTGTGGGGGCATGGAGCCAGGACTTGGGCCGGAAGGCATACATTCCTCAGTGTTGGGGAGCAGGTAAGAAGGCCCCGGCTGCTCTGAGGGCGGGCAAGACACAACAAGAATACTAAAGAGGCTTGAGGTTCTCAATAAAGTCCTTAAAGCTCCCCATGCATGTGGACTGGGACAGGACACTGACACATATCAGAGGACACACAGAATATCTAATTTATCTTCAGTTAATGAATTTCACCCATTGACATGCAGATCTGACTGCTGTAGAGTGTTGAGATATGACCCCTTTTCCTAGTGAGAAAGGACCTATTAAAGAGTGCATGGGGGGGGGAGGTTTCCTGCACCTCTAGGGGGTAGTTCATTCAAGAATCTGCTCACCACCTACAATAAAGAGAGACAATCCTTGAGTCAATTAATCAGAATGGCCTCTCTAATTCACTGCAACTGTTGGGCTTATTCAAGAGGTGAGGGAGATGAGGTAAAGCAACCTAGATACAGTAAAGCAACCACTTGAAGACTTGTACAAGTATAAATGCATGTATGACTACACAGTGGTAATTACACTAGCAAAAAGAAATATTTTGCACTCTTATTGCATTGACTGAATGCCACTCAGCTGTCTTTCATAAGGTGATTATTTCCTTAAGGGAAGGATGTTCAACAAAACCAACAAGAAGAATTCTCAAAGCAATTGGTGGACAAAACCATTCAGATTCATGAGAATCTCAACTTCAGACAGACAGCAGGAATTCATCTAATAAAATGAATTTAGAACATTTTGAGTCTTTGGGTTCCAAGGAAATGGACAGCAATCTCCTTGAATTTTTCATCTATGTATTGTTTAATTAAACGGATTTATTTCTCTACCCAGCTCATAGATGCAACACATTAAAAAAATAGAACAATAGGAACAATTGAAAGATATTATACTCCCTAAAACAAACTCCAAAAACACAAAAAATAGCAATAACATATCATGCAACTTGACTCCTGACTGCTATGCCCTGAAACATTTGTAGATTGTCCATTCTTTATTAAAGACTGGCTGGATTGGGACTAATCTTAATAGGGATGGGATTCTACAGGGTGAGTACCATGACCAAAATTAGCTGTAGCTGAAGGACATAATTTCTGCAGGACTTCCCTTGGGGGAATTGAACTCCGATTTAATAATCACCTTCTTGTTTGTGCATCTAAATTACTATTTTTAATTCTTCTTTTTCTCAAAGTCACACTGAATCTCAGTGTTCATTAGAAAGACTAATAAAAAAGATTAATGTAGGGTGCTACTTATCTCTCTTTCTCTTAAAATATCAATACCATTCAGAATTAGAGAGAAACATGTCAGGCTTAGAGATGAGTAAGAATCACCAAGTCTGATTCTACTACTTGTGTTATACAATGTTAATCCCAAAAATGCTAATAGTCATGATGTAAGAACAAGCAGAACATCTTTGAAATCTGTCCTTGTAATAGGGATGGCAACCCTACTGGTTTGACTGCTAGTGCTGCTCCCTCATGTGGGATGCAAAATTCATAGGTGCAACATCTTTCATCCATATCCTCCATATCACAAATACCATCAGCCAGGAGACTTTACGGTGGGAGGCATTTCTTCAGAAATTGCTCCAGTCTCAGATGAAGTCACCTTCGAAGAACATCCCCCTCCAATATTACCTGAACAACATGTGTAAGGAATGGAATTGCTACTTTTACTGTATATTTTCATAGATTTGTGATTTCTGAAATAATCCATCAAAGAATAATACATGTATGGGGTCAATAAATAAATAAATAAATAAATAAATAAATAAATAAATAAATAAATAAATAAATAAAAGTGGATGCTAAAAAAGCATTCTTTTCTCAGAAAACATTATCTCTGGACTTATGAGGAATGGGAAACCCATCTATGTGGTGATATTCTGTGTTTAGGGCACACTTCCCAAATCAGAGCATTGCCACCTGAATGGACTTCCAAGTTTGCAATTCTCTTCTATTGCTGTGCTGCTCGGGGAGTACTCCTTGGTGACATACACACAGTTGAGTATCACACAGCTTGAGGAGGACCGATTTAAAGCTTTTTATGATTTATGATCTGTGTTCAAAATTATTTGTGCAAATCCTTCCAAAATGTCTGACAATGAATATTACTGAAGCATATTCAATTGTAAATATGTTCATTAATTAATATTCAGAAGGGAGATCACTTATAGCCCCAGATATATATATATATATATATATATATATATATATATATATATATATATATATATATATATATATATATATATATATATATATATATGTCTTTGGTTATTCGGGTTTTCTCCCGCGTAAAATTGGAAGTGTCTTGGCGACGTTTCGAAGTCTCATTCGTCATCTTCAGGCTTCAGCTTCGTGCTTCTGGGAGCAATGTGTGATTGCAGCTGTTTCTTCCTTTTTAACTGCTAGTGGAGGTTTGAACTGATTGGGTGGGAGCTTGGCTGTGCTCTGATTGGATGGGGGGTTTTTGTGCTCTGATTGGCTGGGGTGTGTGGTGTGTGGGGGGGGGCTGGGTTGTGCTCAAATTAGTCTGAGTTGCAGGGGGATTTGAGCTGGTGAGCTGCACTGCTGCTGTTTGGCTTCGTGTTCGTGGTCGTGCTACATCTTCATAGTGGGTGTCAGTCTGCTGCATGTATGGATTGGAGGGGTTTGAAATGGCTAAAGTTGCAGCTGCGGTCTGGCTTCTGGTCCTTGGTCGTGCTTCCTGATCAGTGTGGGTTTGGGTGTGCTTTCTGGGTGGATGTGTGGTGGTGACATCCTGTGTGGACCTCGTGAGTGTGGGTCTGGTGTCATTCCTCGTGTTAGGGACACGTTTGTCAATAAGGGCAGGTTTCCAAATGGCTGGTAGGCGGGAGGTATCATCTCATTTGTTCATGCTGTGTGGGCGTTTTTCTATCTCGATGGCTTCTCTGATTATTCTGTTGTTAAAGTGTTCAGTTTTGGTGATAGTTCTGGTCTTTTTAAAGTCAATATCGTGTCCTGTGACTTTAAAGTGTTGGACCAGGGAAGAAGTTGGTTCCTCTTTTTTGAATGAGTTCTTGTGTTCTTCAATGCGTGCACTTATTCTTCTGTTGGTTTGTCCAATGTATGTGGTGGGGCAGGCGGTGCATGGGATTTCATATACTCCTTGATTTTCTAACTCAATTTTGTCTTTGGGGTTTCTTAACATATAATATATAATTATATTTCTTAACATATAATATATAATTATATATATATATATATATATATATATATATATATATATATATATATATATATATATATATAAATATATATATTTTATATATATATATATATATATATATATATATATATATATATATATATATATATATATATATATATATATATATATATAATTATATATATATGAGTCTTTGGTTGTTGGGTTTTCTCCCGTGTAAAATTGAAATGTCTTGTAGCGTTTCAGCGAAGCCTCATTCGTCATCTTCAGGCTTCAGCTTCATGCTTCTGGAAGTAATGTGTGATCGCAGCTGTTTCTTCCTTTTAACTGCTAGCTGTTTCTTCCTTTTAACTGCTAGTTCAAACCCCCGCTAGCAGTTAAAAGGAAGAAACAGCTGCGATCACACATTGCTCACAGAAGCACGAAGCTGAAGCCTGAAGATGACGAATGAGACTTCGTCGAAACGTTGCCAAGACATTTCCAATTTTACACGGGAGAAAACTCGAACAACCAAAGACCTACATACAAACACCCGTGAAAACCTCAGAAAATATAGATAGATAGATAGATAGATAGATAGATAGATAGATAGATATAGATATAGATATAGATATATATGCATATGCATATGCACCAAGACAAATTCCTTGTGTGTCCAATCACACTTGGCCAATAAAAATTCTATTCTATTCTATTCTATATATGAGACAAGTTGGTGAAACTAGCTTGCTGAATTCTCCTTATGTATCACTTTTGACGAGAATATAAAAATGGTAGAATATCTTTCTGACTCTCATTGTAGTGGCATTCCTAAGAATTATCAACACATCCTGGCTTTGGCATTTGCAGTAAAGAAAATCAATGAAAATCCACAAATCCTATCCAATCTCACCTTAGGCTTCCGTATTTATGATAGCTATAACAATGCTAGAAAGACTTATCAGACCACCATGCGAATTCTATCAAAAACTGAGAGACTGTTCCCCAACTACCTATGTAACCTCCAAAGTAGCTCTTTTGGGAGGACTGGATGCCCAAATCTCCTTTCCTGTGGCAACTATCTTGGATCTCTATAAGATTCCACAGGTAATGTAAATTCCATTCTACTTCCAGTTTCACAAGGCAAGTTCATATTGCAATGTTAAGTACCGGTATATTCAGGGAGAATGGATGAAAAATTATTCCCCTGAAATTTCTAGTCCAATAGTCAGAAATAATCCATTTAGCTTGCAAAATCTTGCAGCAATTCTTTAAAAAGTAAGCTCTTATATTCAAGAATCTTAATGTTTTAACCCATCTATTAAAAAGCTAGTTGAAAGAATAGACAATTTTGGGAATAAAATCTACTTATTTTGATTTTAGAATGTTTATTTCAAATAAGGTAGTAGGGTATGCTATTAAGTAATAGGCATTTGATCTAATAGCAAATATATTACAAGGGAAGAAACAAGTGTCAGAAGATGAACTGCATTATGGTTTGAGCACAGAGATGCAAGAGGAATAAAAAGAAGTTAACTGAACCAGTAAACCTACCGTATATACTCGAGTATAAGCCGAGTTTTTCAGCACGTTTTTTGTGCTGAAAAACGCCCCCTCGGCTTATACTCGAGTCTACCCTTGCAGAGCCGACCCAGGGAGAGGGTTTTTTGCCCTCGGGAACAGCTGGGCCGGCAGGACGAGCCCAAATGCTGCCGGCATGCTTTGCCAGCTCGGCCGGCTCGTTTTGGGGCGGTGGCTGGCCTCCGGCGTTTTCTTCCGCCGCTTTTTGATGGCGGCGGCGGCGGTGGTCGGCGGAGGGGGCGGGGGGCGGAGGGGGCATTCGACATTTTCGCCCCCCTCTCACTCGTCCTCCTCTTGCCCGCGGTGGGGGCGGAGGGGGCGTTTGTCACGAATACATCCCAATAAAATGCAAAGGTTTCAAAGCATGTTTTGGAAAAGCAGCGAGGGATGGGGAGAATGCGGCCTTGAATGTGAAAGAAACGTGGAAAACTCCAACTACAGTATAAAAAAAAAACATTTGCACTCAGTACTTTTTATTTTATTTTATTTTTTGCCAAGTTTTCCCCAGGGTTTTTTTTTCCCCCTATGAAAATTGGGGAGGTGGGGAGAAAGAGGTGAAAAAGAAAAGCCTCTTGGAAAGCGGAGAAATACGGCAAGAACAAACGATTTCTCCCCGCCTCCCGGTGCCGTCCTTCTCTCCGCCAGTCACACAGTTCAGTTTTTTCAGGCTAACTATACTTTGCGTTTCACTCCCGAGTGAACATTGTAACCGAGACTTGCTCGTAAACAGTGAGCAAAATTACGGTAATCTCCTCTGCCAAATCTATTCCCAAACCTCCCCCAACACTTCCGCTCCAAAGGCAAGAAATGAATGCCGAATCCGAGAGGGGCAGGAGGAGGAGGAGGAGGAGATGGGGCATTGCAAGCTAGGGTGGGAAGAAGGAGGAGGAAGAAGAAGGAGGCAAAAGAAACCGACCCTCGCGCAGATCAGCAAATTAGCTTTCCTTCTCCAAACCAATTTTTTAAAAACCCGTTCTACCCAGAGCAAATGGCAAATAAGCAGCCCGTTTGAGTCTGATTATTGTTTCATGGTTGCCCTCTCTGATCTCCTTGTACATGACAAGGCACCTCTAACCCAGCGCTTTGTGTTTGTTATTGGTAATTCTCCTCTCCCTTCTTCCATTGGAGTCCTCTCCCCTTCCTTTCCGAACGGGGCGGGCGATTTACCTTCTCTGCCTCTTTTTATTTTCCTGGAGGTGGAGGTGTATTCCTCCAGTGCTGGGGAAGGAGCCGATCCATGGAGGGGAGGGGGGCGACGCTGCCGAGAAGCCGCTGCTTACAGAGAGCGAAAGAGCCAGGGAGACCTTGGCATAGGTGGGCGGCTGGTGTAAGGCAGGGCAGAACCTTCGACCCGCAAGGATCCCGGGAGGTGGGGGACGAAAGAGAGGCAGAGAAGGAGGAGGAGGAAGGAAAAGAAAAGAAAAGGGGGAGTGAAAATAAGAGCAGTCCGAGCAATAAATAAATATTGCTGGGCTGCTTTCCAAAAATCCTCAGCACGGAACTAAAAGTTGCAAGTGTTTTGTGAGTTCAAACAGTCCCTTCCAGACTAACACGTTTCATTAAAAGATACAAAGTTTGGTAAACTGAAGCTCGCTCTGTCCAATGCAAAAAAATCATCATCATCATATAATAATAATAATAATAATAATAATAATAATAATAATAATAATAATAATAATAATAATAATAATAATAATAATAATGATGATGATGATGATAATGATAATAATGATAATGATAATAATAATAATAATAATGATGATGATAATGATAATAATGATAATGATAATAATAATAATAATAATGATGATGATGATGATGATGATGATAATGATAATAATGATAATGATAATAATAATAATAATAATAATAATGATGATGATGATGATGATAATGATAATAATGATAATGATAATAATAATAATGATGATGATGATGATGATGATAATGATAATAATGATAATGATAATAATAATAATAATAATAATGATGATGATAATGATAATAATGATAATAATAATAATAATAATAATGATGATGATGATGATGATGATAATGATAATAATGATAATGATAATAATAACAATAATAATAATAATGATGATGATGATGATGATGATGATGATGATAATAATGATAATGATAATAATAATAATAATAATGATGATGATGATGATAATGATAATAATGATAATGATAATAATAATAATAATGATGATGATGATGATGATAATAATGATAATGATAATAATAATAATAATGATGATGATGATGATGATAATGATAATAATGATAATAATAATAATAATAATAATAATAATAATAATAATAATAATAATAATAATAATAATAATATTCAGCCGTGCATCGCTTTGATGGCAGCCTGACGTAAAATGGGGGCAGGGGATACATACACGGTTAGGGAAAATAACAAAACAACGCTTTTGGGCTCAATTGCAGTCTTAAATTGAAGACTACCGGTACTTGCAATTTGAACCTTATTGGACACTTCATTCCTGGAGGGTTTTTAAAGAACAGACTGGACAATCCTTTGTCTGAAACAGTATAGGATCTCTTGCTTGAGGAGTGGGGACTGGACTAGAAGATCACTGTTAGTTTGGGATATGTTCAGAGCCCACACATCTGATGACATAAAAAAATTGGCAAAGTCATCTCAAGTCACTTTGGCCGTTATTCCAGGTGGGCTTACATCTGTATTGCAGCCCCTAGATGTCAGTTTAAATAAACCTTTCAAGGACCGTGCGAAGGATGTGGCATGAATGGATGACATCTGGTCAAGCTCGTCTGACAAAAGTTGGAAATCTGAGAAAGCCAGACATAGAACTAATAGCACAGTGGGTTCGTGATGCATGGGAAGATATTCCAGAGGACATGGTGCAACGTGCCTTCAAGAAATGTGGCATTAGTAATGCTATGGATGGCAGTGAAGACAGCGCATTGTATGAGAGTGACAGCAGTGATGATGACGACTGTGAACTCAGTGATGACGACAACGTATATGCGGATAACATCACAGAAGCTGAAGTAGCTGAAGCTCTGTTTGGACAAACAGATGATGAGGAGGAGAATTCCAGTTTTGAGGGATTTTAGCTCTCGTTAGCTTGGTTGCTGTTACTTTTAAAGATACTGTATTTTTGATACCATATTCTTTTTGGGGACCCCCTTTTGCACTTTTATTGTTTTTCGTTCAAATAAATATTCATGTTATTTTACTTGGCTCTATCTTTATTTTTTACATTGACCAGTAGCTGCCTCATTTCCCACCCTCGGCTTATACTCGAGTCAATAGTTTTTCCCAGTTTTTGTGGTAAAATTAGGTACCTCGGCTTATATTCGGATCGGCTTATACTCGAGTATATATGGTATGTTACAAGTCAACAAAGAGAGATGAGGAAAACAAACCATCACACAAGAAAATACTAATCAGATTTTAGAAGAGGAGAACTGCTCAGAAGTATTGAAGGAAAGCTGCAATAATTCAAAGAAACTGAAATGCTAAAAGGCGCACTAATTCTCCAAGTCAACTTTGAATTTTTGTAAGCATTAAAAAGGTTTTGTTTGACACATGAATTCCAGAATATAATGCAAGAATCCAGTTGCTTCTCATGCTAGTGCAGTCTCTAGAGCTTATCTAGAAATAAAGATCATAGAAAACTTAGTACAACCTGACCCTGAGTTCAAAAAGCCATCTCTGGAAATTAGAAAAATCATATCTACATTTTGTTCTTATGAAACAAAAAATATTGCAAAAAAACCTCATTAATCACTGCAAATCTAAATGGTTCATAAGATCTCTGAACTAAATTTTGTTTCACTTTCAACTGAAGCATAAAATGAATAATTTCAAAATTTATACCAATATAAAATTCCAAATGTTCATCTATGCATCTAGACATAACTACAGCTATAGATATACCTGTACATGAGGACAAATATTCTTTTGTTTGGAACATATTATTTATTATTATTATTATTATTATTATTATTATTATTATTATTATTATTATTATTATTATTATTATTATTATTTGTTTGTTTGTCAAGCATGTATGAGATAACACAAATAAGTATAAACATAAATATGAATATACAGGAAAGGGGTACAAATAAATGGGGAAGTAGTAGGCATGCTGGTGCACTTATGTACCTCCCTTACAGACCTCTTAGGAATGGGGTAAGATCAACAGTAGACAGTTTAAGCTTAAAGTTTTGAGGATTAGAGGATATAACAACAGAGTCAGGTAGTGCATTCCAGGCATTGACCACTCTGTTGCTGAAGTCGTATTTCCTGCAATTGATTTTGAAGTGGTTTACCTTGGGTTTGTATTTATTGTGTGCTCATGTATTATTGTGGTTGAAGCTGAAGTAATCATTGACAGGTAGGACATTGTAGCTGATAATTCTGTGTACTATGCTTAGGTCAGACCATAGGTGGCATAGTTCTAGGTTGTCCATGTCCAAAATTTCAAGCCTGGTGGCATAAGGTATTTTGTTGTGAGCAGAGGAGTGGAGTACTTTTCTCGTGAAATACCTCTGGACTTGCTCAATTGTATTAATATCTGATATATCCAGGCAGATGAGCTGTATTTGAGAATTGGTCTAGCAAAGGTTTTGTGTGCCCTAGTTTGCAAGACAATGTTACCGGAGAAGAAGCTTCACAAGATTAGGTTAACAACTCTTAATGCCTTTTTGGCAATACTGTTAAGGGAGCTCTGGTACTTAGATCGTTTGAGATGAGTACTCCAAGGTCCTTGACAGAGTGAGGGTCGACTACATAAAAAGGGTTGTCTACATAAAAAAAGGTTTTGTTTGGAAATGCACCAATTACCCATCCCCTATGAATCTACTGCTTGATTTTAGATGAAGTCAGGCTCCATAATATTCTACTAGAAATTTCTCCTTGTCTGTAGCAACACTGAAATATAATTCAACAGACTTCCAACACCTTTCACAATATTATGCCTTCTACAACTACAAAATCAGGAATAGAAATTCAGGAAATTCTCATGTCAGCAAGACAGGCAAGACTGCCTTAAAAGTTGGAATAAAATGATTAATTAGTATATATTGATCATGAAGACTGGAAAATGTTATCTAGATGCTGCTCTTATCTTTTTTCCTGTTCCTCTCAGCTCATTTGTGGCTCTGCTCCAGTAATGAATGATAAAACTCCAGGCCTTCCCTTTTATCAGATGGTTCCTCCAGAAGAACTTCAGCATAAGGGGATTGTCTCTCTGCTCCTGAATTTTAACTGGACATGGATTGGGATCCTTATTATGGATAATGAACAGGGAGAAAAATTTATAGAAACAATGATTCCTCTTTTTTCCAAATATAGGATTTGTGTTCCTTTCATTCAACGATTTCACAAATTAACTGATTTCAATAGACTTGGTGGCATGCTTCAACAGGGAGCAAAAATCGATGATCATGTCATGGGTGGTACGGCTAATGCACTGGTGTTCAATGGAGAATCCTTCGCTATTGGCTATTTGTTATGGCTACAATATATTCCAAATATAGAAGAGGTGAGAAGTAAACCAAAAGGTATTGTGTGCATAATGACAGCACAGATGGAATTCAATTTAATCCCTTTTCAACATGCTTGGGATATCAAAATAATTGATGATGCCCTTTCTTTCACAGTGCATTCCACTGCTCTACCAGAGTTTAAATCATTTGCTGAGAAACAAAATCCCTTAAGTGCAAAGGAAGATGGATTTATCAGACAGTTCTGGCAAGAAGCCTTTGACTGTGTATTCCCAGATACAATTCTGAGTTATGAGCATGAGAATATTTGTAATGGAAAAGAAAATTTGGAGAGCTTTCCAGGGACCTTTTTTGAAATGGAGATGACTGGCCACAGTTACAGTGTCTACAACGCTATTTTTGCCATAGCTCATGCTTTTCATGCTCTGTTCTCCTCTAGAAATGCTGACAGGTCAGTGATGGATAGAATAGGAAGGAAAATTCATAATAAAAATATCTGGCAGGTAATAGATCAAATTCTTCATTCTTCTTGTTTCTATTCCCTTAATATATCATAATATAGAACGTATATTTTGTATATGTATATGCATTGTATATCATTTAATGAAAAGAAGGACTAGGGGTAAGATGATAGCAGTATTCCAATATCTAAGGGGCTGCCACAAAGAAGAGGGACAGAGTTTCCTGCCTGATCAGGGGGTTGGACTAGAAGACCTCCAAGGCCCTTTCCAACTCTGTTATCCTGTTATTCTGATATATTCTATTTATATCTCTATTTCCTTCACTCCTGAATCCCCGGTTTATGTATGATTCTATGATTATCTGACTCCAAAAGTTGGAAAATGTCCAATCATTTTCATAGGAACTATGATTAAAACTATCAAGGAAAAGTGCACAGTATCATTCTATCCATCTCTTTTGAAACAAAAGTATTTTGGTTTCTTCTACTAATCCTGTAACTCATGTCCCACCTTCTCTTTAATTTCATCTGGATTACTTAATGACCCATTGGGTCATTCTTTTTTTCCACATATAATATAGCCTTGTGCCATCTCCTCTACTTTCACAACTCTCAAGAAATTTCCAGTGCGGATTTCTCATCCTTCCTCTCCTCAGCTGACCCATGGAACTGCTTTCCATTTTGCTAGGGGAAAAGATAGCTATGGGAGCCACAAATCATGAGGAAAACTACATCTCCATTTCCCAATTTAGCATATCCCCAGAGGCCCTTCCACTAGAGAAAAAGAGGACTCACCCAGCAACAACTGGTGGCCCATAGCCAGCTGTAACTCACCATATTCCCACAGGAGTCATGGGTCTTAGCAATCTGTATATTAACCTATCAGGTTCAATAATTGTCATACACTTTTAAATTTTACCCAATTGAAGGTTACAAACAAACAAACACAGGTTTTAGAAATATATAGATATAAGAAAAAAAATTGCCTAGAAGACAACTCAAATGTGTGCTTTTTTCTGTTTTGAAAATTACCAGCATGAAGACTGGCAATTTAGTATTTCCAATCTCTTGTAATTTTTTTTTCCAATTTAGCTCCATTACTTTCTGAGAAGTGTTGTATTTAACAAAAATACAATTGTGAGTCCAATCACACTTGGCCAATAAAGAATTTTATTCTGTTCTATTCATTGTTTTATATTGGACATTAGCAAATTTTTACTAATGTCCAATATAAAGTTATGTATATAAGTTATTTCCCCATAAGCAATTTTAGAGCTCATCATTAGGCCCAATTAATTATGGCACAAAAACGACCCTTTAAGTGTATTTGAGTAGAAATAGTGAGCCATCATGTCCTCTTGATGCAATCTGCCTCAGTTCCAGCCCACCATGGACTCATGCTGCATTCATTCTTAGTTAATCTGATTTTTAAGCAACGTTTTCAGTTTTTTTTCAGTTTTTTTCCAGTGCTAATAGGGGGTCATAATTAATAGATAAAGGTACTCATTGAAAGTGCTATTAGATTCAAGATGTTTAATTTTAAAAAACAATGTAATTTAACTGAGTTTTATATTGTTATAACTATACTTGAAAAAATGATTTCCAAGTTATTATTTCTATTACTAAATTCAGAAGATGCCTACAACAAAATTCTCATTTTATACTTATCTGTTCATTGGCTCAAAAAGCTTCATTATACCTACTCCACAATATAATTTTCTTCAGGTTACAAAATTTAGAAATATGCAAACATTACTGTTTGGACCAACAAAAATGATTTTTTCCTCCTAATCTTTCTTAATGCCTAGGTCCAACCTATTTCTGTCTGCAGTGAGAGTTGTTATTCTGGTTTCAGCAAGCAGGCGAAGGAAGGGGAGCTGTTTTGCTGCTATGATTGCATCCCATGCCCAGAAGGAAGGATTTCCACTGAGAAAGGTATGAAAGTATTCCTATGCTCCCATCTTAACAACCTTTACTATATCTTGAGTAATTCAAAGAAGTAGGAAGCTCTGATGTTTTGGGAACACACTTTTCAAAGCTGGTAATTGGTACCTCTGGACAGTGCAGTATTCAAGCACTGTTTGTTAATTAAAAAATAAACACAGTTTCCTGATTAGTTTTCAAAACAAAACATGTTTTCTACTGAATTTAACCATCTGGGAAATTATGAAATAACTGCAAAACTGCACATATTTTTAATATTGTTTCATTCAGCAGTAATGCAAGTCTGAAGAAGATTAATATCCTGGCCACTTGCACTTTCCTTAGCTGTCATAGAAGAACAATTAAATAAACAATATTCTAGTAAACTAGTAAAGAGAGCTCCACTATATTAAGCTAAGATCTGAATTGAGTTCTTAGATGAAATTCAGTTGCTGAGGTTTCTGTAACCTAACTTCAGGAAATTTTGATAAATATTATGGATGGAATGAAATGTTCATTTGCTCAGAGCCACCTTTTACTAAATAAATCCATCCAAATAATATTATATTTTAAATAAATTCAAGATGGGTTGATGGGTGGAGAAGTTCTGTCTGACACCTCTGACGAGTTCAACTTTCTCATCCCTTCTGTTTAATACTCCCATGAAACTGCTGAGATGGATCATCCATCAACATAGGATAAGATGTCATTATTATGTTGACAAAATTAATTGTATATCTCAATCCTGGGCTGACCATGTAATATTTGTGAGATTTTGTCCCAGGGCCTGTTAAGGTTGAGTTGGGTAAGATATGGCTAAAATTCAACCATGGCAAGACTGAGTCACTGAATTGCTGGCTCTTTCAGTGCCATGGATTTTCCAGGTGCATTCCCCGACCCCCATTATTAGTGTTCAATCTGAGGTTACTCCTAGACTCATAACCCTTCCCTGCTATCTTGTCCCTAAGGACAAGATCCATCAGTTTTGGAACATCTTAGCCAAGGTGCTATGACTTTAATTCAATCAAATATAGTCATAGAATTATGAACACAACTGGGAATTTCCATTGCTAAGCAAGACAGTTGTTAAATGAGTTGGACTGGTACTTTATGATCTTTTTTGTGAAGGTTATTAAGCAAATCATTTAATTCATAAATGATTCACATGGTTCTTAAATGAACCCTACTTTTGCTTTGCTTGTTGGCAGCCAGCTGGGAAGATCACAAATGGGAAGGTCATGAATGATGATCATGTGACCCCAGGATGCTGCAACGGTTGCAAATACACCTAAAATTTTGTTGCTATGCACCTAAACTTTTATCACATGATTGTATAGATGCTGCAACTTTTGTACATTTGAGGACTGGTCATAAGTCACTTTTTCAGACCTGTTGTAACTTTGAAAGATTACTAAATGAATGGTTTTAAATCAAGGACTACCTATAGGATGTATTTAATCAAGGACTACCTGTAGGATGTACTGTCTACTAATATACTCAGAAGTTAAACAGAACAGATTTTTATTATAATGCTTTTACTATATCTATTATTTGTCTTTTCCATCTCTCATATATACATATTGATTTTAATGATAAAATTAAAAATTAAAAAAAATTTAATAACATATCAAACATTATTAAATGCAGGAAACAAAATTTGAGTCATTGGTCTCTGGAGAATTATCAGACACTTTAAAAAAATCAAATTGTTCTATGTATTTTGATGGTGTCATGCTGGACAATTATAAAGACTATTAATGAAAATTCAATCAAATTTCTTCTTTTTTCAGACAGAAATGAATGTTCTAGATGCAAAGAGAAATACTATCCAAACAAGAAGCGCAATTTTTGTATTCCTAAAACTATCAGTTTCTTGACTTATGAAGAACCATTAGGGATCAGTTTAGCCTGTCTTGCTCTTTCTTTTTCTTTGTCCACTGCTCTTGTGCTTGGAACATTTGTGAAGTACCACAACACTCCCATCGTCACAGCCAATAACCGGGACCTAACCTATATACTCCTCATTGCTCTGCTGCTTTGTTTCCTTTCGGCATTGCTCTTCATTGGCCAACCAAGAAAATTAAGTTGTGTACTCAGACAAAAAATGTTTGGAATTGTTTTTTTCAATTGCTGTTTCTTCTGTTTTGGCAAAAACCATCACAGTGATTCTGGCTTTTATGGCCACCAAACCAGGATCCAGAATAAGAAAATGGGTAGGGAAAAAATTAACTAATAGAATAGAATAGAATAGAATTTTATTGGCCAAGTGTGATTGGACACACAAGGAATTTGTCTTGGTGCATATGCTCTCAGTGTACATAAAAGAAAAGATACGTTCATCAAGGTACAACATTTACAACACAATTCCATTGTTATTTCCTGTTCCCTGATTCAAGCAGCCATTTCTACTCTCTGGCTGGTATTAGCTCCTCCATTCCCAGATGTTGATATGATCTCAGTGACTGAAGAAATTATCCTGCAATGTAATGAAGGCTCTGTGACCATGTTTTATTGTGTCCTTGGCTACATGGGTTTCCTGGCTCTTATCAGCTTCATCACAGCTTTTCTTGCCAGGAAATTACCCGACAGCTTCAATGAAGCCAAATTCATCACCTTCAGCATGTTGATCTTTTGTAGTGTTTGGCTGACCTTTGTCCCAGCATACCTAAGTTCCAAAGGGAAATACATAGTGGCTGTGGAGATATTCTCTATCTTAGCTTCAGGTGCTGGAATTCTGGGTTGTATCTTTTTCCCCCAAATGTTATATCATTGTTTTTCGGCCAGATTTAAACAACAAGGATCAATTAATCAAAAGAAAAAGTGATTAAAAACAATCTGTACTTTCTTTATCAAAGGTTCATTAGATTATTGTGCTTCTATGAGTGTTGACTATTAATTAAAGTCTCTCTCTTAGATCGCAATGTATATAAATTAATGATACTTTCATTTTGGTATTTCCTGACTATATAAATCTGCTTTAAAATCTATATTGGTAAGTCAATTAAAAAAAACTTCCAAGGAGAAAGAAGAAACAATTTGTTCAACAACTAGAATATATAACAGTACAATAAAACAGTCAATATAATATAAATAATATATGACTAAATCTATAAAATTAAGCTGAATCACTAAGTGTATACTCCTATAAAATTCTAATAATGTATAAAATGAACAAAACCTAATATTTATTTATACTAAACTATGAGATTATGTCTATAAGCGTGCTTGCTTGCTTGCTTGCTTGCTTGCTTGCTTGTTTATTGTATTTGCATTAGTCTTGAATCCTGGCAAATGCCTGAAGTTGTCCCTTCAATTTTCTTGATGAGATTTCTGAAGTGGTTTCCATTTCCTGCTTCATAGGGCTGAGAAAGAGTGACTGGCATCACTCAGGCTGATGGTATGCTTAAAGTAAGACTAGAACTCACAGTATCCTGGTTTTTTGCTTGATGTCTTAACCACTAGACCAAACTAACTCTCTATAAAAGGGGCTAAATCTATTGAAAGTTTGATTGTTTTAGGAATTTGAGACTCACATTTATGCTATAACACAATAAAAATAATGTACAATTTGCAAAATTATTCAAATTATATCTAAAACATACAAAGCACAGATATTGTAGTCATACAATTAGTCAAACAACCATCCCCTTTCAAAATCTATCAACAATCAGCAATATTTCACAATAGTCCTTTTCACTGGAGCCATATACATAGTGGTGAAATTCTAATGTTTTTACTACTGGTTCTGAGGGCATGGCTTGGTGGGCGTGTTTTGGCTTGCTGGGCATGGCAGAGGAAGGATACTGCAAAACCTCCATTCCCATCCCACTCCTGGGGGAAGGATATTACAAAATCTCCATTCCCACCCCATTCTGGGGCCAGCCAGAGGTGGTATTTGCTGGTTTTCCAAACTGCCCAAAATATCCACTACGAGTTCTCCAGAACCTGTCAGAACCTGCTGGATTTCACCCCTGGATATACAATATATCAATGCCCTGGGTAATTTATTCTTAATGGTATTAAGACAATTTGCATGAACATTCTGATAAAAGGGTCAATACTGGGGGGGGGAGATTGTTTCAACTGACCAATTTCGAAATTATCCATCATTATAAAAACCCATAATTATAAGATGTTTCATATTTTTCTTCTGAAACAGCAGTAGGCAGAATATTGAATCTACTAGGCACCTGGGGGGAAATTGGGGAGAAGATAGGTGAGGGAGCCCACTATAGTATCCCTGTGGTTGGTCATAAGAGTGAATGACTGGGAGTGCTGCAGTGAGTGTAACTTTGCAACTGGGTCATAAGTAACTTTCACAGAGTCCATCGCAACTTCTAAAAATTGCTAAGCAACTGGTCATAAATTGAGGATTACCTATACAAACCTGTGAAGGTCATAAATGTAAGGATTTATCACAGTTATTTTTTCATTCCCATTATAACTTCAAATGGTCACTAAACAAGGCAGTGATTAAGCAATGACTAGTTGTAACTTAAATTTGTGCCCTCAAGAACTCCAGCTGTAAACTGAGGAGGAATAGGCTGTGCCATCTTCAAGCTACCAAGTATTACCTGTCCCTCTTCTGTTCATTGCTGCATATATATCCATCCATTAGTCCACCAATAAGATGGTTGTTTACAGATTCAAGTCCTCAAATAACAAATTTTGAGGGTGACCATAAGCCTGGCTACATTATGAATTCCATTCCAAGGATCTTTTCAGAATAATGCATATATGCATATAATGCATATGTAAGAGGCGTGCATAAGAGCACCAGCGTGCCTACCGTCCCTGTCCTAACGTTTCCTTTAGTTGTATTCATTTTATGTATTCAATTCATGCTTATACTTATATATATTATTTAATATGTATTTGACAAAATAAGTAAATAAATAAATAAATAAATAAATATAGGTTATCAGATAATGTGACAATCTACTCCAGAAATTTGAACATCTTCTGCCCAATAAAGCAGCTGTTACAAGGTTGAGAGTTAAAAGAGTTGTCCCCCAACTTGTCCTTAAGTCTATGGTCCTGCTCATCATCTCAGCCTGAGTTTAAACTTTACTTTCATATTGAATAGCCCAAAAACAATTCATTTGGGGTTAGGGTTGAAGCTCCATTTGTGGAGTTTCATCAAGTTAATGCATCCTATTTTTTTTAAAAAAAAAAACATTACTGTTAGAGGAGGGAGAACTAGTAACTGAAATGAGATTCTCTCAATTATCATTTCTTTGGACAATTTTTTTCCTAAGTCTTGAGAACAAAGCCTACTACATATGAAGATACATCGGTATCATCTGGCAAAATTCAGAAATGAGCCAGCAGTACATATTTAACTATGTAGTTGCATGTAAATATTTAGGCATTATTAGTCAGATTGAATGTTTCAATAAGTTAAACTGAACAGAAACTGATCAAATACTTTTGCTTGATGATTGGAGGCAATGTCACTTCATATGTGACAAACCCCTGTTAATTTTCAGTTGTCCTGTAGAGAAATTGCAATTATGGATTGCTGATTATCTTGGTCTATAATTATGTAAAGGCAAGTAATTTTCCTGCTTCTCCAAACCTCTATTAAATTTCAGTGAACAATATCAAAATTACAAACAAAAATAAGGATGTTATTAATATAACCCACACAGTTTAGAATGATTATGAAGGTGTACTTGTATGATGCTCTTACTATAATTAATTGTGTTTTTAGTCCCCTGAGAAATACAGATTTGACTGATGATATAAGCCTGCAGACAAAACTAAGAGCATTGCAGATGAAAATAGGTGGATCTGTATTTGCGTTGAGGATGTTAATTTTAGTGATTTTGCTGGTGGGTTTTTTTCCAAATATGGTAGGCAAAGCTCACATTGTAAAATGCAATATCCATGATCTTCACCCTCCACTTCATAAATATCAGAAGCAAGGAGATCTTATCATTGGTGGTGTACCTACTCTTTCTGGCTTGCTCCCAGTGTCAATAGACTTCAGAAAACAACCTCCTGTGGCATTGTCTGAAGAAATTCTGTAAGGTTTTAAAATTTTGGATATGTTTATTTGGCTTTCTTAAGTCCTTGGAGGAATCCATTTTAGAGCTCCAAATAAAGACTAGCCTGAAAAACATCCCGTGCAAGATATGTCCCTCAAAGATATATTTCTCAGATTTGGCTACTTTGACTCAAGTTGCAGACCATGTTTTTAGTATTAAAGTAATATTGAAAAGAGGGAGGGAAATGAAAAATGAAAGGGAACATATTTCAGGGCCTTTTTTTTAACTTGTAACTGAATATTCTTGAGTTTGTTCCTTTACATACTTTATTTTTTTACATCAAAGACTCCCATTTTGTCTATTCCACTCATCTTGTGACTCATTTTTTGATTGCATTGAACAATTCATATTATCAGATGTTTCCACTATAAATAATATCACACAAGCATTATTTTCTCTTTGGTGTCATAGGAGTGTTCCCTATGAACATAACTCTTAAGTACTGTCATACCGAAATATAATCTATTGATGTCCTCTGTGAAATCTATAAAATTAAATCTACTTAATTTTCTGGGCATTTTGTAATTTCTTAAAAGAATTGGAGAGTTGGAAGGGACCTGGAGTTCTTCCAGTCTACCTCCTGCTCAGGCAGGAAACCCTATGTCATTTCAGATAAATTGTTGTCCAACCTCTTCTTTAAAATGTTCTAGTGTTGGAGCATTCACAACTTCTGGAAACAAGTCTTCTGGTGATAATTTTGAGTTTATTGATGCCAGGTAGCAAAGTTGGTAATAGTCTTTTTTTTTTTAACTGCCTATTTCTCCATTTAGAACTTCCTGGCTACTTATGTTTTCTCACCTAAAGACACCCTGAAGTGAAGAGTTTCTTCACATCTTCCCTTGAGATTGAATGAAATTATATGAAATCAAGAATAGAGCAGATACTCAGGAGATAATAAGAAAGATGTGCTGCATATATACCCCTTAGCCCCACTGTATCTAAACGGGAGGGATGCAGTGGCTCAGTGGTTAAGATGCTGAGCTTGTTTTATTTATTTTATTTTTATTTATTTATTTTGTCACACAGTATATATAAGCATAAGTATGAAATAACTATACAATATATAAGCATATATATGAGTATGAGTATGTAATAACTATATTAATTGGATATAACAAAAGGAAACAATAGGACAGGAACGGTAGGCATGTTTGTGCCCTTTTGCAGGCCCCTTACAGACCTCTTAGGAATGGGGTGAGGTCAATAGTAGACAGTTTTTGGTTGAAGCTTTGGGGATTTTGGGAAGAGACCACAGAGTCAGGTAGTGTATTCCAAGCATTAACAATTCTATTACTGAAGTCATATTTTCTGCAATCAAGACTGGAGCGGTTAACATTAAGTTTATATCTATTGTGTGCTCGTGTATTGTTGCAAATGAAGCTGAAGTAGTCTTCGACAGGAAGGACTTTGTAATAGATGATTCTATGAGTTAAACTCAGGTCATGTCGAAGGCAGCGTAGTTCTAAATTTTCTAAACCCAGGATTTCAAGTCTGGTGGCATAAGGTATTCTGTTGTATTCAGAGGAGTGGAGAACTCATCTTGTAAAATATTTCTGGACACGTTCAATTGTATTAATGTCAGAAATGTGGTATGGGTTCCAAACAGTCGAGCTGTATTCAAGAATTGGTCTAGCAAATGTTTTACATGCTCTGGTTAGTAGTGTAGTGTTTTTGGAGAAGAAGCTACGCAAGATTAGGTTTACAACTCTTAAGGCCTTTTTTGCGATGTAGTTATAGTGGGCTTTGGCACTTAGATCTGATATGAAAACTCCAAGATCTTTAACAGGGTGGGGGTCATCAGTAAGGTAAAGTCCATCAAGCTTGTACTTAGTGTTTAGGTTCTTTTTTCCAATATGTAAGACTGAGCATTTGCTGGTTGAGATTTGGAATTGCCAAGTTTTAGACCATTCAGATACAAAGTCAAGGTCTTTTTGGAGGATAGCTGTATTGTTGGTGGTATTAAATAGTTTGACATCGTCAGCAAAGAGAACACAATTACTTGTAATATGGTACAGAGATCATTAATGTATAATATAAAGAGTGTTGGTCCAAGAACGCCGCCTTGGGGAATGCCACTTTTGACAGGAACAGGATTTGTTATAGCATTGCCAATTTTGACTACTTGTTGTCTGTTTGATAGAAAAGCTGTTATCCAATTGTGGAGGGGTCCTGAGATGCCGTAGGATTTTAGTTTTTGGAGAAGTTTATCATGTACTACTGAGTCGAAAGCTTTACCAAAGTCTACGTAGATTGCACCTATTGCTTTGCCTTGATCAAGATTTGTAGTCCATATGTTTTTGCAGTGAAGAAGTTGTAAGTTACATGATAATTTTTTTCTGAAACCAAATTGTTTATTAGAAAGTAGGTTGTTTGTTTCTAGGTGGAGGGTAATGGATTGGTTGATGATAGATTCCATTACTTTGCAGGTGACACAGCAAAGAGAGATAGGTCTGTAATTTTCAATTAGGCTGGGGTTTCCTTTTTTGAAGACAGGGATGACCGGGGCATGTGACCAAAGTTTGGGAAGGGAACTGGTCGTGAAAGCTTTTTCAAAAATTATGCTTAGGGGTTCTGCTATATTAGTAGAAATCTTTTTTAAGAAGTATGCACATAGTCCATCAGGTCCAATAGATAGGGATGGTTTCAGTTTGCGAAGAGCTTTTTCAACATTATCTTCTGTGAAATTTATATGTGTTAGGTCATTGTACTCATTGTTGGTACAATTGAGGAATGTCAGGTATAAGTCATTACTGTTAACAAAGACTGTGCCAAAGAATGTGTTGTATGTGTTGAAGAGGTTTGTTGATCGAAAGGTTGGCAGTTCAGCGGTTCGAGTCCCAAGTGCCACGTAAGGGGGTGAACTCCCGTTACTTGTCCCAGCTTCTGCCAACCTAGCAGTTCGAAAGCACATAAAAAATGCAAGTAGAAAAAATAGGGACCACCTTTAGTGGGAAGGTAATAGTGAGCCTTTGGCATTGATTCATGCTGGCCACATGACCAGGAAACATCTTCAGCTTTGAAACAGAGATGAGCACCGCCCCCTAGAGTCGGGAACGACTAGCACATATGTGCAAGGGGAACCTTTACCTTTTATCTAAATCAGAAATAAGAGTTTCACACAGCTGTGAGAAAATCTTCCTAATTTTCTTCTCCTTTGAAGAACAAAGTATTTTCTAGCAACTGCATTGACATTTAAGAAAACAAAACCACATAATTTCATGAGAAAGAAATTGTCTATGATGAAAATATGTTATGGTTTTATATGGAATCGCTACAAGCTGTAAAGATCTATTACTCATGGGAATCGTTCTCCAGATCCTGAGACTAAGGATCTACCTAAAGATCACTTATCTTGACCATGCATATGCATAACATGCCCTCTTTTGATTTTGAGGAGATGGTGGCTATAATTCTAATATTGTTTCTTTCCTTGCTGCCTCGGAAAATATAACAATGTTGTAATAATATCCAAATCACACTGACAATCATAGAAACAAGCAATACAAACAACTGAGTATATATGGTATGTATAAGATTTTTCTGTAAATGCTAGCCACCTTTCTGATATCAAATACAACTCCTGTTATAGCCTGATACCTAAGAATTACCAGCACATCTTGGCCTTGGTATTTGCAGTAAAGGAGGTCAATGAAAACCCACAGATTTTATCCAATTTCACCTTGGGCTTCCATATCTATGACAGCTATGACAATGCCCAGAGAACTTATCAGACCACCATGCTCCTTTTATCATCAGAAGAGAGGTTGATTCCCAACTATACATGTGACAATCAACACAACCTGATAGCAGTTATTGGGGGTCTTGATTCCACTGTTTCTCGTCATATAGCAACTATTTTGGATATCTATAAAATTCCACAGGTAGGATAATTATTCATGAAAAAGTTAAGAATGTAACATTTTTCCATACCACTGTTTTTATAACATAACATCTATATTTCCAAATTTTCTCATTTTATTTGTATTATATCAGAGGCAACAATGCATGATTAATTCTTAACTGATGTCAGAGTTCTTGGCATCAATAGAATCACAAAGAATATCTTTGACGTATTTTTTTAAGCCTTCTGCTTTTTACTATACACATAACATCCCATTCTAAACTATTCTAAACTATCCAAAGCATAACACAGATCATTTAAATATTTTAAAGGCTTTATCCAATGGAATTTATAACCACTGAATTTTTAGGGTTGGCAAGAATGTATTCCTGTATTCACTAGAACTTGCTTTAAGAAATTCAGCAGGATTCATTGTGGTCTGCATAATTCTTACCCAGTGCTATATACTTTCTTCTGGGACTTTTGCTATATTTTTAGATCAAAACTCTACTTCTTTCCATGAACCACTTTCTGAATACTTATTCAGTATTCAGAAAAATCCTTTTCAATCCATTTTATTTCTTGATAGAGTACCAGCTGAGCCAAGAGCTTGGCTCCATGTGTGGCATGGCTTGGCTGACAGTAGACATAGCTTTCCTTTGGATCCTGTTAGAAAGTTCTCCTTCTGTATAACTTTTCAACACCAAGATCAACAGTTTCCATGATCATACATGTGAACCACAATTAATAGGATACAGCATTTAAGTCTTGCATCAATTGTAACAATTGATTATTTTGCAAAATTATTTCTGCCTCTGTACATAAACTTCATATGCTCTATTTAATATCTACCTCAAACCCCTGACAGTGAAAAGTATTCGTTTTCCCACACTGGATATTCAAGAGAATAAAAGCATTTAAATTTAAAATTGTGTCAATATTCTAGATGAAAGTTGTATCGGCAACTTTTTCTTCTCTACCAAATAATTCGGTGAAGCTCATTTATATTTCATTTTTTTCAGAAACAGGAAACTATAATTCAGGTTGTCCCAAAGATGCTTTTTCAAGAGGCAGCTGGACTTTCTTGTGTTTCTTCAAAGACATTTTGCTTCTTATTCAAGAACTTCAGCCACCTAAATTGCACTGGAAATTAAAAGACAATATCCTGATATTTACTAGGAAAATTTTATTAATAATATACATGTCCATCTCATCAAGTGTACATTAATTTTAAGAAGAATAGTGCAGAATTTCTGACATGATTGATTAGGATATGTAGACTCATTGTTTTCTTTACCACTTGTTATCTCTCCTTAGCTCACCTATGGCTCTGCTCCAGTCATGAGTGATAAAACTCCAGGCCTTTTCTTTTACCAGACCACTCCTCAAGAATCTCTCCAATACCCAGGAATTCTCTCTTTGCTGCTGCATTTCAAGTGGTTTTGGGTTGGAGTCATTGCTATTGATAACGATAACGGAGAAAGATTTTTGCAAGCCATCTCGATGATTTTTTCTCAGAGTGAGATCTGCTTGGCCTTCATAGAAAGGGTATTTATTTATTTCCTTCACATCAGTTACATGCTGCAACAGGGAACAAAAATATATTATAAACTGATGGGCAGCAAAGCTAATGTAGTACTAGTTCATGGAGAATCATATTCTATGGCACTTTATGGTTGGCTTCCATATTTTTACGAATTACAGACAGAAAGAGTTAAAGGTAAAGTATGGATAGCAACAACTCAGCTAGAGTTTCTATCACTTGCTTTGCAAAGAAATTGGGAAGCAGAAGTGTTCCACGGGGCATTATCATTCAAAATTCACTCCAATGATATATCAGGCTTCAGGTGGTTTCTTGAAAGCGTAAATCCTTACAACTCAAAAGATGGCTTCATTGGTGACTTTTGGCAACAAGTTTTCACTTGTGCACTCCCAAACTCCATGGAGGAAGATGTGAGTATTTGCACTGGGAAAGAGAAGTTGGAGAGCCTTCCTGGGGCATTTTTTGAAATGGCCATGACTACCCCCAGCTATAGCATCTACAATGCTGTTCAAGTAGTGGCCAATGCTATCCATGACATGACTTTCTCTAATATCAAATTCAGAGCAAAGAGGGATGCTCAAGGACAGAAGCTGCAAAGTCAAGAACACTGGCAGGTAATGTTTCAAAAGTCTTCCCAGAACAGTGAACTAGTTTGTTTGTTTTTTGCTTATTTTATTGTCATTGCACCTCGTACAACAAAATTAAATGCCATCTTCAGCGTACATCATATATAAGAAAGCTATAAAAATAAAATAAAAACACACATCCTTCACATTCTATACAATTGAATTGAAAACCCCTGTACAGTAGAAGTTAATATAGTTACTGTTCTGGGATAGAAACTGCTTTTCAGCCTATTTATTCCTCTTTCTGTTTGTTTGTTTGTTTTTTGTCCTGTGTCATCTGCAAGATGGTAATATTTTTTTTTTTTTTTTTAAAAAGGGTGCCCAGGATGAGATGGATCTTTAAGAATGTTTTGAACTTTCTTATATCTATAAAGAGCTATAAAGCTCTTCCAAGGAGGGGAGAGGGCAATCAATGATCCTCTGGGCAATGATGTTAATCCTCTGGAGTGCTGTCCTATCTACCACTGTTCAAATAGCAAACCATACACAGATGCAATAAGTTAAAATACTCTCTATAGTGCAGCGGTAGAAGGTAATCAGCAGTTTTTCATTCAGTTGTTGTTTCCTGAGAAGTCTCAGGTAGTATAATCTCTGCTGGGCCCTTTTGACCAGTGCTGCAATGTGAGTGCCCCAGATCAGGTCCTCTTATATGATAACACCCAGAAACTTAAAACTGGCCACTTGCTTCACCTGGTCTCCATTGATAAACAAGGGCTGCATGTCTGATCTATTCCTTCTATAGTCCACTATAAACTCCTTTGTTTTATTGGTGTTAAGCACCAAGTTATTGTCTCCATACCATGAAAGCAACCGGTTCACCTCATCTCGATAGGCAGACTCATTCCCCCTGGTTTTATTGGTATATAAAACCAATAAAAACACTAAAAACATCCAAATTAAATATATATAGAAGAAATATACTTGAGCAGTTAGTAATATAGCCAGAAAATGGGGTCTTTGACACATTCAATGCCCTAGGCTCAGGGATATAAGGCTCGTGGCTATAGGAGCCCAGGAAGGACGTTACTGCTTCTGTCTAGGAAAAATATTAGAAAGAATGTAATCGATTATTGTAATTTGGGTTGATTCCTCTCTTGTTATATTTTAATAATTTCTTCCAATATGCTTCTCCCTCCCTAATGGCATCAAACGCCATTATTTTGCTCCAACCATCAGTTAGAATGTAAAATTTCACTTTTGTCTTAAATGTCATATTTCTGTTTCTAATATAGCTCCATCACTTTCTGAGATGTGCCTCATTTAACAATACTGCTCAAGATAGGATCACCTTCAACCAGAAAGGAGAGCTGGTGGCTGGATTTGATATCTTCAACTGGATTATTTTTTCCAACCTCTCTTTACAGAGAGTGAAAGTTGGGAGTGTAGATCCCCTGGCACCTCCAGGTCAAATGTTCACCATTAATGATGATGCCATTACCTGGCACAGCTGGTTTAACCAGGTAGGAAACAACAGCAGATGGGTATAGTGATTAACACTGAATTCTAGAATGAATTCCACTGGAGAATTTTATACTTTTTAAAAAAAAATTCTAAAAGTACATATTTTTAGAATAGAGCGCTGATGGATAAAGATAGTCCTCAAGTTATGACCACAATTGAACCCAAAATTTATATTGCTAAGTTAGTTTTGTCCCATTTTACAACCTTTCTTGCCACAATTGTTAAGTGAATCACTGTAATTGTTAAGTTAACAACATGGTTGTTAAGCTTCCCCATTGACTTTACTTGTCAAAAGGCTGTAAAAGGTGATCACATGACACTGGGACACTTAACTGTCATAAATATGTGTCATTTGCTCATCATCTAATTTTGATCACATGGGGATGCTGCAACAGTCGTAAGTGTAAAAAATTGTCATAAGTCACTTTTTCAGTGCCGTTGTAGCTTTGAATGGTCCCTAAATAAACTGTTGTAAATAGAGAGCTACTTGTACAGGTACAGGTATGAGTACAGGTAAAGATATTGGACAGCACAGAGTTTTCTACCCTGATAATCTTGCCAGCAAATTTATTTAATAAGAAAATGTAATTAGGAATTTAAAATAGGAAGATAGGAAGATAGGAAGAAGGAAGGAAGGAGGGAGGGAGGAAGGGAGGGAGGGAGGAGGGAAGGAGGGAAGGGAGGGAGGGAGGGAGGGAGGGAGGAAGGGAGGAGGGAGGGTGGGAGGAAGATAATGATAGGAAGGGGGAAAATCAAGTAAGTAGAAACTAGTGCTATTTAGAGATCCTTTGGACCAGAAATGTTCATAATAAGCCAAAATCATATCAAAGGGACAATATATGACATCATCACACAAATGGCACAATTGTGTAATGATGTCTGATGCAAACATAGGCCATAATTTGCCCCTCATCCTCTTACTGTTTTATTTTTTATTTATTTATTTATTTATTTTGTCACAATAGTATATATAAGCATAAGCATGAAAGTAACTATATAATAATATATAAGCATATATATAAGCATGAGCATGTAATAACTATATTAATTGGATATAACGAAAGGAAACAATAGGACAGAACGGTAGGCATGCTTGTAAGGGGCACGCCCCTTACAGACCTCTTAAGAATGGGGTGAGGTCAATAGTAGACAGTTTTTGGTCGAAGCTTTTGAGATTTTGGGAAGAGACCACAGAGTTAGGTAGTGTATTCCAAGTATTAACAACTCTGTTACTGAAGTCATATTTTCTGCAATCAAGTTTGGAGCGGTTAACATTAAGCTCAGATCTATTGTGTACGCATGTATTGTTGCAATTGAAGCTAAAGTAGTCTTTGACAGGAAGGACATTGTAATAGATGATTCTATGAGTTTATGAGTATGAGTTGTCTGTCATGCAGACAAACATGCTTTAATGAACAGCAAAAAGATGCTGTAAAACCAAAGAACCAAAACATCATTTAAAGCTTAAAATGAGCAGTGGATGAAGTTGTATTCAAACTTATTGTCTAGCAAAATAATTTCCTCTCCAAAATGTAAGGAAATGAATCATGAGTTTTCTTAGCAATGATAATATCCTAAGAGTCAAACTACTTCAAATTACTTTCTATTATGTCCAGCACTCTGCTATCAAGCAGTTCCCAAATGAAGATCTCTTAATTCAACCTACCTAACCCATATATTATTAAAATATGTTTTACCAGTTAAATAACATACAGAAAAGCCCAGGAACTAATCTTTTCTGTCTTATTTTCAGTATGAATGTCCTTCTCCTTTATTTTAGACTCGGCCTTTATCTCTATGTAGTGAGCGCTGCCATCCTGGATCTAGCAAAAGAGTGAGGGAAGGGGAGCCATTTTGTTGTTATGACTGTGTCCTCTGTCCCAAAGGGAAAATTTCAGACAAAGAAGGTAAGAAATATTAGTTTGCAGATAGGAGATTGGAGACTTCATTTTGAGAGCCAAGTTCTATAGTATGAAATGTCAGATGTGCTCCAAACTTACCTTGGATTTTATAGATAGTCCTCAATTTATCATCATCAGACAGTTAGCAACTCTTCAAAGTAATGCAGGATCACCCTCAAGGTATCTACAACCAGGTTACAAAATTCTGAAGGACCTGCCTAAGGTATTTTGACTCAGTTCTGAAGTTCCAACAGCCAACCTCCCCCTTTCCCATGGTCAAATGACCACAGTTGAGGTGCTCAGCAGCTGGCCAACATTTATGGCTGTTTGCGACATGACCACATTTTACAATTTATTTATTTATTTCACAGAAAACTGGAATTTACTTCTGGTTTTCCACCAAAATACCCCCCCCCCAATAGTGAACCATTGGTTTGCTTAAAAACTGGGATGTTTGCTTAATGACCACTGCAAAAAAAATTGAAAATGGATCTGGTCATGTGATTATCCATTTTTCAACCATCTCACCTTATGACCATGATGAGCAGTCACCATTATGATAGTAACTTGAGGACTAGCTGTATGTCTAGCTCTGGGATAATGGTTATGTGCCAACAAGTCAATGTTAGAATGTAGAATAACAGAGTTGGAAAGGACCTTGGAGGTCTTCTAGTCCAACCCTGGGCTCAAGCAGGAGACCTATATCATTTCAGACAAATGGTTGTCCAGTCTCTTCTTAAAAGCCTTCGGTGAGGGAGCACCTATGGCAACACATTCCATTGATTAGTTGTTCTCACCGTTAGGAAATTTCTCCTTAGTTCTTGGTTGCTTCTCTCCTTAATTAGATTCCATCCATTGTTTCTTGCCTTGCCTTTGGATGCTTTGGAAAATAGGTTGACCAGCTCATCTTTGTGGTAGCTCCTCAAGTATTGGAACATTGCTGTTCTGTGTTGACCCTTAGCAATCTCATAGGTACATTTTCTCCAAGATCATTTTCTGTCCATGCAGGTTTTTTGGAGTGGTTTACCATTTCCTTCTCCAGTGCAGTATGTAATGATCAGTTCACCACCTGCAGAATTTTCCTTTATTGCTGTTGCCCAATGTAGGTCCCTGCATCATTTAGTTGTCATTTAGTGACCATTCAACATTACAATGGCACCGAAAAAAGTGGCTTACTACTTTTCACAATTTTTCACAGTTACAACCTTTGCTGCATCCCCATGGTCATGTGATCAAAATTCAGATGCTTGGCAACTGGCTTATATTTGTGTTGTTTGCAGTGTCCTTGGGTCATGTGATCCCCTTTTGCAACCTTCTTACAAGCAAAGTCAATGGGAAGCAACATTCATTTGCCAACAGTATTACGAACCTAATGACTGCAATGATTCTCTTAACAACTATGGCAAGAAGGGTTGCAAAATAAGGCAAAACTTACCAAATGTTTCATTTAGCAACATAAATTTTAGGTTCAGTTTTGATTGTAACTGGAGGACTACCTGTATTTAGGGCAGAGAATTATGACAAATGAAGAAGTTAAACACTGTCTTGTCTTTTCTTTTTCAGACATGAACGAGTGTAAGAAATGTTCAGACAAAGAGTTTGCAAATAAGAATCAAGATTTCTGTTACCCTAAGATTATAACATTTCTGTCTTACAAAGAACCTCTGGGAATCACTTTTACCTTCCTGTCTTTTTTCTTGTTTTCATTGACAGCTCTGGTGCTTGGCATATTTATGACACATCACCATACTCCCATTGTCAAAGCCAACAACCAGAGTCTTTCCTACACCCTCCTCATCTCCCTCCAGCTCTGTTTCCTTTGCACATTGCTATTCATTGGCAAACCAGGAAAAGTGGTCTGTCTTCTCCAACAAACAGCATTGGGCATCATCTTTTCAGTGGCTGTTTCTTGTGTGCTGGCCAAAACCATCACAGTGGTTCTGGCTTTCATGGCCACCAAACCAGGATCCAGGATGAGGAAGTGGGTGGGAAAAAGACTGACCAGCTCTATTGTTCTTTTCTGCTTCCTTATTCAAGCAGGCATCTGTGTTGGATGGTTGACAATTTCTCCCCCATTTCCAGGCACGGATATGAATTCGATGACTGAAGAAATTGTACTGCAATGCAGTGCAGGTTCTATGGTTATGTTTTACTCTGTATTGGGCTACCTGGGCTTCCTGGCCATTATCAGTTTTGCTGTGGCTTTCCTTGCCAGGAAATTACCAGATACTTTTAATGAAGCCAAGTTTATCACTTTCAGTATGTTGGTCTTTTGTAGTGTTTGGCTCTCTTTTGTTCCAACCTACCTGAGTTCCAAGGGAAAATATACAGTTGCTGTGGAGATGTTTTCTATCTTAGCCTCTGGTGCTGGACTCCTAGGATGTATCTTTTTTCCAAAATGTTATATCATTGTGTTAAGGCCTAAACTGAACAAGGTGCAAATAATGAGAAAAAAATGTTGAAGAATTTAATCCTATCCTTTATTAGAAGCTACCCTTCTTTTTAGTCTTGAACTGTCTCAAGGATTTCTTAAAATATTCTCAAGTAGACACTTCTAGGACTTCCAATATCTTCTCTAGTCAAAAAACTGAATAAAAGTTTGCCAAAAGAAAACAAAGACAGGAATTTTCTCCCTGATTACTTTCAGAAACTCTTAATAAATCTCATATGCTATTGTTCTTTTAATTTTTGGCATTGAATTCTTCTAGCTGGATTATTGTTGACAAAGAAAGACTAATTGTTGAGAACATGTATGTGATAGCACAATCTTATTTAAAGACAAGCAGCAAATATACCTACTTTGGCCAGAACAAAGCTGAGTGTAACAAGTTCATTTTATGCTACTTAAAAGAGAAGGAGGGAGGAAGGGAGGGAGGGAGGGAGGGAGGGAGATATCAGTTCCATATATGGAGAAAAACTGAGTGATAGGCACTCTAACACTGACATGAGCAATCCACCAATGAGAGTTATCATCTCACCTCATTTAACAAACTTCTTGGGGTGAAGCAAGACTAATGTAATTTTGGTTTTTATTTATTGTCATTTTTAAAAGTATATATGTGTCCAACTATGAGCCTTACTTGTCTCTTGTGTTACAATTCTATACTGGAGTAGCTCAGGCAGCTGGAAGAAAAACTCAGCTCTATATATATTCTATATATCTGGTGAAAGACAAATGACTATTTTCCAGAACTTCATAACTTTAGGATTTTGCAAAGACATATTTTATTTATTGATTATTTATTGATTAAATTTATATACCACCCTTCTCCCGAAGGACTCAGGGCGGTTTACAGCCAGATAAAAACAGATTACATAAAAATTAAGAACATTTTAAAAATCTAATTCAATTCGGCCAAAACAAAATTAAAACTGTAATAGGACCATAAAACCCATATTAAAATTAAAATTAAAATTAGGCCAGCCCTGCACAATAAAACAACCAGGTCTTGAGCTCGGGTCTGAAGGTCTGGAGGTCAGGGAGCTGACGAATCCCTGGAGGCAGCTCATTCCAGAAGGCAGGCGCCCCCACAGAGAAGGCCCTCCCCCTGGGGGTCGCCAGTCGACATTGTTTGACTGACGGCACCCTGAGGAGACCCTCCCTATGGGAGCGCACTGGTCGATGGGAGGCTATTGGAAGCAGCAGGTGGTCTCATAAATAACCCGGTCCTACGCCATGAAGCGCTTTAAAGGTGGTAACCAACACCTTGAATTGCACCCGGAAAACCACCGGAAGCCAGTGCAGCCTGCGCAGGAGAGGTGTTACATGGGAGCCTCGAGTTGTTCCCTCTATTACCCACGCAGCTGCATTCTGGACCAGTTGGAGCCTCTGGATGCCCTTCAAGGGGAACCCCATGTAGAGAGCATTACAGTAGTTTAGGCGGGAAGTGATGAGGGCATGAGTGACTGTGCATAAGGAATCCTGGTCAAGGAAGGGACACAACTGGCGTATCAGGCGAACCTCATAAAAAGCTCCCCTGGCGACAGCCGTCATATGGTCTTCTAGAGACAGCCGTATGTCCAGGAGAACGCCCAAGTTGCAAACCCTTTCCATAGGGGCCAATGACTCACCCCCAACAGTCAGCGATGGAGTCAGCTGACTGTACCGGGATGCCAGCATCCACAGCCACTCAGTCTTGGAAGGGTTGAGTCGAAGTCGATATAATTCAACACAGTGTTAGTTTGGTTGTATATCCAACAATACAATGATTTACATATTCCTTTTCTTTATAAACTCTTTTCCTATGTCAGTGACCTTCCCAGCATGACCAACTTTCTGTCCGTTCTCCACAGCTATCCCTCTCTTCCTATTACAGCATGTCAAGTACTTAATAAATGCTGAGTACTGGGACAACATTTTTGCATCAAAATGTATTGAGTACCAAATTTGACAAGTTTTGAAGAAGTTGTGTACTAAGGTACCACTGTACAGGAATAATCTTGGGAGACATGTAAAACAGCCACAGCCAATGGAATGGTTAGATAAGAGCAGTGATGGTATTCAGATGGTTCTATCCAATTCAGGCAAACCAGTAGCGAATGACTGTGGGAGGATCCACCCACTCGCCCAGATATCATCACATCCCATTTTTGATGCTCTGCGCATGCGCAGAAGGCCCTGTTGCGTGTGCTCACATCTGCAAACCAGTAGCGAAGGTAAGTGAATACAACCCCTGGATAAGAGCCAGTGTAGCCCAAAGCAGGAATAAGGGCAGGGCAAATATCCCAGAAAGGATTCTCCTTAGCTTCTTGAACTGTAAAAGCTACAGCAGAGAAATGTATTTTCAGATTTGCAAGATTCTGTTAATGTACTCTTACAATAAAATATAATTAATTCATCTGGGCATTCTTCCTCTTAGGATTGCCTCGTAAAGCTGACAACATGGGATTAAATAGTATTAATTTTCTTCATATTATCAGAGGAATAGTCCTGTATTGAGAAACTAGGGCAGAGAAGGATGGACCCTAGAAAAAATTGTGCTGTTCTGTGCATAGCATATTTATCTGCAGTTTTCTTTTTTGCCACTGATGAATTTGATTTTTGCATTAAAAATGTCACTAACAAAATATTGTGAGTTATATTCCTCCATGACCTTTGCTAATTGCACCATTGTTTGTGCCACAATTTATGCAGAAAGAAGTCACTCAATGTTTCTTAACAATTTGTGTCACTTTTTTTTTATTTGTACGTGTTGCCTAACTGTAAGCAATTCAACTGCTAGAAGGCAATGTTTATTTAAAAGTCTGAAGAGAATGCAATGTTTAATCTAGATAAACCTCAAGATTAAATAAAGAACACATTTCCAATTCCCATTGCCTAATTCAGCCAAGAGAAGCCTGAAGTTCCAAATATAAAGGAAAAATGTAAGATTTCTTCAAAATGTTTACAGTTCTAAAAGCTGGGAAGAAAACCAGATTCTTGAGTTCACACTCTTCACCTTAAATAACCTCCAATTGAGATAACTGGCAATAAAAGTGTAGCAATTGCAATATGCAGCTATTGGCACATAAACACACCCAGTTTCTCTTTTAAGGCAGAGTTGTAAAATACAATTTACTGTTTATTTTTAAAAAAAAAAGGTATATAAATCTGTTTACATAGCAGAAGAAATTGTTTATATATACCTATAGAATGAAAACTACAATCATGGGGCCACCATATTAGACAGACAAACAGACAGACAGACAGACAATGATGAAGATAGGTAGGTAGGTAGGTAGGTAGGTAGGTAGGTAGGTAGGTAGGTAGGTAGGTAGATAGATTGATAGAGGCAGATACACACATAAACATACACATATAAATATATATACAAACATGCATATATTTTATTTTATTTTTATTTTATTTATTTATCTGTCAAGTACGTATTAGGTAATATATATATAAGTATATATGAATTGAATACATAAAATGAATACAACCAAAGGGAACATTAGGACAGGAATAGTAGGCACGCTGGTGCTCTTATGCACACCCTTTATAGACCTCTTAGGAATGGAGTGAGGTCAATAGTAGATAGTCTTTGGTTAAAGCTTTGGGGATTTGGGGAAGAGACCACAGAGTCAGGTAGTGCATTTCAGGCATTAACAACTCTGTTACTGAAGTCATATTTTCTACAATCAAGATTGGAGCGGTTCACATTAAGTTTAAATCTATTGTGTGCTTGTGTATTGTTGTGATTGAAGCTGAAGTAGTCTTTGACAGGTAGGACATTGTAGCAGATGATTTTATGAGTTATACTCAGGTCATGCCAAAGGCGACGGATTTCTAAATTTTCTAAATCCAGGATTTCAAGTCTGGTGGCATAAGGTATTTTGTTGTGATCAGAGGAGTGGAGAACTCTTCTTGTGAAATATTTCTGGACACGCTCAATTGTATTAATGTCCAAAATGAGGTGTGGGTTCCAGACAGGTGAGCTGTATTCAAGAATTGGTCCAGCAAATGTTTTGTATGCTCTGGTTAGTAGTTAAATCTTTCTGGAGAAGAAGCTATGCAAGATTAAGTTTACAACTCTTAAAGCCTTTTTGGTGATGTAGTTGCAGTGGGCTTTGGCACTTACATCGTTTGATATGAAAACTCCAAGGTCTTTGACAGGGTGAGGGTAATGTCCATCAAGCTTGTATTTAGTGTTCTGATTCTTTTTTCCAATGTGTAAGACTGAGCATTTGGTGGTTGAGATTTGGAGTTGCCAAATTTTTGACCATTCTGACACAAAGTCAGGGTCTTTTTGAAGGATAGCTGCATTGTTGGTAGTGTTAAATAGTTTAACATCATCATCGAAGCAAACACAATTACTTATAATATGGTCACAGAGGTTGTTAATGTATAATATGAAGAGTATTGGTCCTAGAATGCTGCCTTGGGAGACACCGCTATTGACAGGAGCGGGATTTGATAGGGCACTGCCTATTTTGACCACTTGTTATCTGTTTGACAGAAAAGCTGTTATCCAATTATGGAGGGATCCGGAGATGCCATAGGATTTTAGTTTTAGAAGAAGTTTGTCATGTACCACTGAGTCAAAAGCTATACAGAAATCTATGTAAATTGCATCTATTGCTTTGCCCTGATCAAGATTTGTAGTCCATATGTTTTTGCAGTGAAGAAGTTGTAAATTACAGGATAATTTTTTTCTGAAACCAAATTGTTTATTAGAGAGTAAGTTGTTTGTTTCAAGGTGGAGGGTGATGGATTGGTTGATGATTGATACCATTACTTTGCAGGTGACTCAGCATAAAGAGATTGGTCTGTAATTTTCAACTAGGCTGGAGTCTCCTTTTTTGAAGACAGGGATGACTGTGGCTAGTGACCATAGTTTGGGAAGGGAGCTGGTCCTGAAAGATTTTTCAAAGATTATGCTTAGGGGTTTTGCTATAACAGTGGAAAGCTTTTTTAAGAAGTATGCACATGGACCATCAGGTCCAATAGATAGATATGTTTTCAGTCTGCAAAGGGCCTTTTCAACATTATCTTCTGTGAAATCTATTTCATTTCATTTCATTTTTGCCCCTGTTAACAAAGACTGAGCCAAAGAATGTGTTAAAGAGGTTTTCTTTAACTGTTATACATCATTATATTCTTTACCGTTAGATCCTTTTAGGGGTGGGATGAATCTTGAGTCTTTAAGTTTGTTGTTCACAAAATTATAAAAAGCACAATTGGATTTTGTGCGCAGAAGGTCTTCTTCTTTTTTGATGTGGTAATTGGTGCATTCAATCTTTATTTGATTGCATATATTTTTGGAGCAGTTTCTAAAGTTGGCTACATAGCCAGTTTTGTTTCTTCGCCAGAGGGGGGTTTTTTTTGTTTTGTTTTTTTGGATTGGAGCTTTTTTATTGATATAGTAATTTTTTTGTTTTTTTTGCTTTTGGTGGTGGTTTGTGGTACGTATAGTTTAATGACTCTATTGATTTCAAGTAGGAAAACTCTATAGTGGTCTTCAGTAGTGATACAGTTAGAGAATAGATTTTGCCAGTCAAGAGATGAGAAGTCTGTGTTTATAAGGTCATAGTTGGCTTTTTTGAAATTATAGTTTGGAATGCCTTTATTATGAAGATTATTGTAAGGGCATATATCGAGACAAAAGTCTATCATGCTGTGGTCCCTGTTGGAAAAGGGTCCTTTTATTTGTAGTCCATAAATTGAGTTTGTGTTGTTGTAGAAGATGAGGTAAGGCATTTGTTGAGTCTTGTATTGTTATTTACTAGTTGATCAAGACCTAGATTTGTAACAGCATTGTACAGGGTAGTATGGATAGGTTCAGTTGTACATTAGTTTGTTATCCAGTTAATAAGAGGTAGATTGAGGTCACCCAGGAAGATGAGAGGATAAGGGCAAGAAGTAGCCCATGTTAGTAGTGTGTTAACATGTTCGCATGTGCGATGTCATAGTCAGGGGCTCTGTAGTAAGAAGCGAGGTGTAATGTTAAGGGACAGTTCGCATACAATAGTTTCAGGAAGAGCGAGTTTATGTGCAACTTGAATATTTTTTAGATTCAGTGACTTTTTGTAGAAGATAGCCACTCCACCTCCTCTGCGGGTTTCGCGATCAGACCGGAAAACATGATACTCTTTGGCTGAAATAATGAAGTCAGGGAGGGATGAGTTCAGCCATGTTTCACATACAAATATAATGTCAAATGTACCGGTATTTAACAAGAGGAGAAATTCAGGCAATTTGTTTACAATGCTTCTTGCATTTATCAGTTTGCATTTAAGATCTGTAGCGATTAGTGTAGAGGAATTAAGGGGTGTGCGTACCTAGTTTTGAATGACGGTTGGTTGGAGGTTCTGTAGGACGGATGGTTGGAAGTTCTGTATGACGGATGGTTGGATGTTTTGTGTGATAGGGGGTTGGATGTTGGACAATTGATTGTAGGTTTTTCTTTTAATGCAGGCAGCATGGTAGTCAACGTATAAGTTGGATTCGCCTTCGTCTTTCCATCATTTGAGTTCTGTGCGGAGTTCGTGGGAGCGGATCTGGTTTGTTGCAGAAATGGTAGATCAGGCTGTGATCTAAGTTTGCTGTGGATGGGGTTGGTTCTGGCAATTGAGTTTATAGCATAAATGAACTTTCGTTTGCTGGTCTCGTTTATGCAGATGACTCTAAGAATCTAGGTGCCACTGAGCCATCACTGTTTTTGTATTCTGGTCCATCTCTGGAGACTTTGATTATTTCGTCAGAGGAGATGATGGGTGAATTATAATTTTTAATGATGTTATGAACCTTAGTGTTATCTGGTTCACTGGTGTTATCTAATCCAAATAATATAGCATTTTGACATTTTTGTTCTCTCTCGATGGTATCTTTTACGAGTATGGCTACATTGTTTAGTTGGTTGGCAGATATTTGTGGTTTAGGTTGTGGATTAGATAGTTTTTGTTGGATTGGGAAAGATTTTGATCTGCTGAGTTTTCATTTTTTTGTGTTGTAATTTTTTTTCCAAGATTTGTGAAACATGCTAGTATTCTTTTTTCTAAGCTTGCTTCAATGGAGTCGATGATAGTTTGTTGTGGCTTTATAGTTGTTTCCAAGGTATGGACCCTATCAGACTTGGCAATTGCGTGGTTGAATTTTGGGAAACAAGATGGACATATATGGATAAATGTAGGATCTAATTGTAGGAAATTGGCTATTGATTTGTTTATTTTCAGGGAGGTGTGGTGGGCATAATTGGTACATAATCAACATTTCTTGAATTCATCACATTCATCTATAGATTCATTACATTTATACCATATTCTGAAGTCATTTGGATCATCGTTTGTAGTGAAAACTTTTGTTTGAGGGTGTTTGGCAGATCTGTTGGAGTTTTTGCCTGGCATGGTCAATGTTCCGTAAGTATTTTACAAAATTAATTAGTCAATATCAATAGTGAAATAGTAACTAGCAAGTAATTAATCAGATAACAAATAAATGACAATAATAAATCAATTAACATAGAACAGTAAATAATGTCAATTAACTTAACTATTGAGTTGCTAATAATTAATTAATTAGATTAATGGATATTCAGCTATTCAGAGCTAATTAATTAATGACTAATGATAATTGATATTTGATAATGGATAAATGATAGTAATGATAATTAATGATCAGTAATATTAGAGTTAACCCTTACTTTTTTTTTTTTATTACTTTTTTTGCAACAAACAAACAAAAAGAAAATACATTATTACACCCTTGTGCTATACATAAAAGGAAGATTTGGGTCTTCGGATATATCCTCATGATTGCCAAAATCCACGTTCTCGAGGTACAGGTACTGAAGCGTCCAATGTTCCAAGCGCAAAGTCCACAAATGGTTTCCAAGTCTTCCAGAAAATATCTTCTTTATACACACCACTTCTAATTTTAATATCACATGTCATTTTATCATTTAAAGCTAATTTCCACATTTCAGAATTCCACTCTTCTATTCTAAAAATCACATCTAGTTTCCAATATCTAGCTATTATAATTCTACCTATTATAATCATAATTCTAATCAATTCTTTTTCATATTTTGTTAATTCTATTTCCTTAATTACCAACAATAATATAGTTTCCACTCTCAATGTTATTACTTTCCCCATCATTTCAAATATCATTTTTTCCAATTGTTGCCAAAACTTTTTAACCTTATCACAATTATACCACATATGTTCATAAGTCCCCAATTCCATCTCACATCTCCAATATTTTTACTAATTTTTTATCCATTTGTGACAATCTTACTGAGTCAAATACCATTTCCAAACAACTTTATAATTGTGCTCTTTAATCCTTATAGATAAAGTTCTCATAATTCTACTCTTCCAATTCACATTCCAATCTGACTCTGGTATTTCAATATTAAGATCTTTTTCCCAATTTGTCCTCATCACTCTTTGTAATTTTTCATCAGAATTTATAATCTTATAAACCCTACTAACGAGTCCCTTTAGCCCAATTTCATCTTTCATAATCCGAGATACTAAATATTCAAATTCAGTTTCACATCTATTTATCGAATAATTTTCCTTAGTTTTTTGTCCATTTTCTATCTGTATTTTTCAAACCAACTTAACCCTAATTTTTCAATAATTTCTTTATTCCTCCTTTCATTTTCCATAACTTTTATCCAATCTCTAATAATTTCTATATTTTCCTCTTTAATCACTTCATTACGTTTTATATTATTTTTAATCGGCCAAATTCCAATTGTCTCCCCCAAAAAGATTATATCCGGAATTAAAATTTTAACAAATTTATTCCACATTTTACTTAATC
The DNA here is from genome assembly GCF_028640845.1 of Ahaetulla prasina. Lineage (NCBI taxonomy): Eukaryota > Metazoa > Chordata > Lepidosauria > Squamata > Colubridae > Ahaetulla > Ahaetulla prasina. The sequence continues at coordinate 28,681,991 of NC_080542.1, read as the reverse complement.
CCTTTAACCAATAACTTCTACTTACACATTTTAAATTTGCTTTATCTAAAAACCACCTTGATCCAAATTTCTATATCCCTTAACTCTAAGTCTCTCCAATAGTTATCTTCACCTTTAAATATTTTTACCACTATCCGGATACCATACGCACAGTAATAATTAAATAATTTGGGGATTCCTAATCCACCTTCCTTTTAATTTTGATACCACATTTTCTTCACTAATCTAGGTCTTTTGCCACCGTTACAAAATTTATCCAGTTTTTTCTGATATCCTTCAATATCTTTCTCTGTCAAATTTAGTGGTAGCATCTCGAATAAAAAGTTGAACTTGGGCAGCAACATCATCTTACACATTGCAATTCTACCAAACCAAGACAACTTTAAAATTTTATATTTATCTATCTTCTTCTCAATTTCGTTAATCACCACATCATAAT